>NW_021703781.1:41130284-41776360 GCF_005190385.1 Monodon monoceros
TGTGTGTGTGTGTGTGTGTGTGTGTGTGTGTGTGTGTGTGTGTGTGTAGGAAAATGAAAGCTTCTAGATAAGAAACACCAGATGACTTTGAATATCCAAAGTGATAATAGAGGAATGTTGAAAAGAATAGAGTTTTCAGAATATCTGTGACTCTTTCATGATCTTTCTGCTTGATCATTTGGACACCAATGCACTTCCAGACTATTATGGGACCAGTGGGTCATTGTGAGCACATTATTTTCTAAAATCGTCTTGCAATCCTTGTTGGAGGACTCATGGAGTTCAAGGATTCTATTTGCCTCTAGTAAATTCAGTCCAGGATAGTGGTTCTAGGTTGATATCTGGAACAAGAATTCCAATTTTTCTGTCCATACAGACCATCAGTGACATGTCATGTGGCTGCTTTTATTCTTAATGAGAATGCACTTCACAACCACATATGTAAGAAGATCAGCCCTCACTGAAAATTTAGGGAAATCCAAGGGATTCTCTGCCACCTTTTGGTCAAAGGGAAAAAAATAGGAACGATTTTCCAAATACATTCCTTAAAATAATGATACTGTACAAATTAAGGTGCATCTATTCTGCCTGTACATTTTGCCACGCAAAATGAAGTTATCATAGATTATCTCATTTATGCTTGTAATAAATCTATGAAGTAGTTATACTTACTATTACACCTATTTACCTAAACTGAGGTATAAGAAGTTAATAATCTACTTAATTTACACAGCTATTAAAAGCCAAGGTTAGGATGTAAAACTTGGTTTTCTGACTCCAAAGCACATGTTCTTAAGCTCTATACTGTACTAGGAATCAATTCCTTTAACACTTTAAACACTCCCCAAAAGATTTGAAATGATGAATAATAATGATTTAATTGGTTATTTGTTTTATTGCTTTACCATGGCGGAAGATGTTCCCTAGTTCAACAAATATATTGAATGAGTATAGTATGTCAAATACTCTGCTAAGTGCTAGAATAATTCACTGATACTCATAGGGAGCTGGTAAGGAAATGGCCGAGTAAAAGTTCTAAAAGACTGACACAGAAGTATTTGTGATCTTTGATATCATGAGAGCTTTGATATCTGAGGTCTTTGAGTTTTATTTCTTTAAGATGCAATTTGATAAAATCATGAAGGAACTTGGAATGCATCCTTGCCATTAATATGATATTGGAGTAAGTTTGCTCCGTAATAGTTCTTCAGTTCAGTCAATTGGATGATCAGAGTGTAGAATTCTAATAGAAACTATAGATAATTGGAAACATGTGAAAATTTTCTCCTCCTCTTTTCATTACTCCTCTTTATAATTCTGAGCTCTCTATGATCTTTCATAACTAATCCCTCAAAATCCTGAATTCCTACAAAACTGTCTCTTTCTTTACTTAAATAGTAGCTTTTTCCTCATAGGGAAGGAAAAATTTTTCTTCTACATTTCTAGGTTCTTGACTGAGACCTCCCTGTAATAGAACAATTAATGGGGGAAAAACAAATTTAACTATGTACAAAAATATGAGACTCAAACACAACCAGGCAATTGAGGCTTAAATACCATCCTGAGCTAAGGAAAGGGATAAATGGTCTGAGACTTCAAAGGGAAAGAGGGAGTTCACAGGAAGATGAGAAAAGGAAATGTTCAGTAAACAAATGTTTGCCCTGCATGCAGATACTTCTCTCAAATGAAAAAATTATCTCTAGTAATAGCTCTCTTCCTGGTACAGACCCCCTTTCTAAATTCTTTTAGGCTGTTAAAAAGGAGGAGGAAAATAAAAAGGCTTTTGCTGAGTCTGCTGGGTCTTTATTGCCTTCAGCTCCACGTGCCAAAGTGACATATTTTCAGGTGGCACGTGGTGCTACCCTTCGCATTTCTGCTGAGGTAGTATCAGTGGTCCTGTCTTTTAATAACTAATTTGTTACACATTCTTTCCCCATTATTTTTATATGAAAATGACATTTCAAACGTTAAAAAGAGAAAAGATTAAGTTATAGAGGGCTTTTTAAAAATTGTTGCAAATTTGGTCGAGGCTCTTCATTTTTGCATTCAAGAAATAGTTGCTGACACCTATGTGGCAGGAACTTTGCCCTGGGAACACAACTCTGAGGAACAGAAACAAGATCTAGATTATCACTGCGTTTTCTGTCAGTGAGGAGTCAGATATTCATAACTTGATATTAGAAGGCAGAATTAACTGAGTATATATCAGGGAACCTGGGGATTGGAAACGATTTCTTTGGAAAAGCGAAGCACAGGTTAAAATCTAAAGAATATATAAGTGAATAATGGGTTGAGTGTGAAGATTAGAAATAAGAAATAATGTAATCTGGAAAGATCTTTAGGTATCTCAGGACAAAAGATAGCATGATTAAAGAAAAGAAAAACCTGTCTGGAATGCAGAGAGCAAGTGAGAACATGGAAATAAATGAGACTGGAGAGGAAGGAGAAGGCGGTATCATGCAGGACCTTGTAGGCCATATATTTTGGTTTTCATTCTAAAATCATACTATACAGAGAGTTGTAGACCATGAAAGTTTTGTTTTAACATAAAAGCAATGGTACATCATTAACTGGTAAGCATGTTTTAATTTGTAAAAGATCACTGTGCTTAAAGATAGAAAATTAAAAGAGTGGGGCAAGATTGCCTGTAGGGTGAACAGTTAGGAAAACCTGTTAGACTAGGTAAGAGATTGTATTAGCATGGTGACATCAGATTGAAAGCTGTAGGTGGATATAAGAAGTTTTTCTGTAGTAATGAAAGTCAAGATTTATTGAAGGATTCAACACAGGAAAGGGTGATGGGCAGGCTCAAAGGTGAACCCCTGGTTTCTGGTTTATGCAACTCGGTGCAAAATTGTGCTATTCACTGAAATAGTACATACTGGAAGAGGCCAGGTATGGTCTGGGGGTAGCAACTAGAATCCATTTTGGAGTGTTACATTTAAGGCACCTTTGAAATTGCAAGTACAGATGTTATCTGAGCAGCAGGACCCAGACTCAGAGGAGAGGTCTAGGCAGGAAATATGCTAGTCATTGGACATATTGATGGCAATTGCCATGTTAATATAAGAAAAAAGTTAATATATTTGAAATTTTATTAAAAAGACATTGTTTGGGGCTTCCCTGGTGGCGCAGTGGTTAAGAGTCCGCCTGCCAGTGCAGGGGACATGGGTTCCAGCCCTGGTCTGGGAAGATCCCACATGCCATGGAGCAACTAAGCCCATGCGCCATAACTACTGAGCCTGCGATCTAGAGCCCACCAGGCACAACTACTGAGCCCACATGCCACAACTACTGAAGCCCACGTGCCTAGAGCCTGAGCTCCGAAACAAGCGAAGTCACCACAATGAGAAGTCCACACACTGCAACGAAGAGTAGCCCCCACTCACTGCAACTAGAGGAACCCCGTGCGTAGCAACGAAGAACAAAAGCAGCCAAAAATAAATAAATAAAATAATTTTTTTAAAAAAAGACATTGTTTGAACTTAAATGGAAGTTTTGAGAATAGGCTAAGGTGGAAATAGGGTCTACCTGGCTGTTCTCTCTTCCTAGTAAGGAATGAACATATATGGACAATTCTGGAGATTCCCTTTGTAGAGTAACATGATCTTAAGCTTCAGGTCATAATAAGAACAGCATATCACAGGTTCATTTCATTTGAAACCAGTCCTTCCATATCTTGCTAATACATTTTTAGGTTTTAAATCTGACTTGTTGCATGAAATTTAAAAATATACAGAAAAAATACACGGCTTTTTAGCTCGATGACAAATTTGTGGAAATAAATCACACTGGGCATTCAGCTGTTTGTATTCATATCCTGCACTTTACAACAAATTGGATATGGGAATCAGGTAGGGGCCTGAGTGGTTAGAAGTCTGAGGCAGGAAAAACAATGAATTTGTGAAATCTGGACAGTCAAGGGTGAAATTAAATAGATTACAGAAGTTTGTTTCCAAGGCACAGGCATCATCAGCTAACCTGTCTTTCCTTGGCAGACAGATTATCCATAGACCGTAGAGAGCAGGATCACCCAGCCCCCAAATTGCTTTCTAGTTTTCACTTTGATCTCCATTTGCATATTTAGCATACATAATACATCCTGGTTACTTCATCCAAAATTACTTTTTTTCAAGACAGTTCTGAATATACTTGTCGTTAAAAATATTTTTGTGCATTTCAAAACTAATTATACTTTCATGAACACATCATTCCAAAGCAAACACTTAGCCTGTTGTGAACACTGTTATTAATAGATTACTTTTATGTATCTGACTAACCTCTCTTCATTAGTGTTTGGGGCAAAATTATTTAATCATTTTTGTTTTGATTCAGAATAAAGAAAGTTTATTGGTTGGGCATGAAAAATATCTTATTGTGGGGTTTTGGAAGCTGCTAAAAGAATAAAGCTGAGTGAAAGTCATCTAAAGGGGTCTGACTGGGAGGAACTGTAGCTGCACCTATATTCCTGGGCTGTTTCTGTCGGCCAGGACATAATGAGAACAGTGGCTTCTGAGCAGCACTCATGGAGGGATATTCAATGAGAGACTGCAGTTGGGCTGACTGCAGTTCAGAAAAATTCAACAAGCATTCTTTCAGGATCAACTCTAGTCTGATTCTGAGGTTACTTAGATATATAAATGTGACACAGACTTGGTCTGAAGGAGCTTTTATGAGAAGAAAATACTAATATATTTTTTATGAAGTAATTTTTCCAGTGGAATACAGTGTATATTGAAGGAATGCAGAGAAGAGGCATTTAATCTAGACAACAAGGAAGATTTTCTAGAAGATGTGATGCCTTGCCAGGTTCTTGAAAGAGAAATAGAAGTTAACCAGGGGTAGAAGATGAGGAAGGGCCTTTTGGCAGATGGCACAGCAAACATAAATTTGGTTTGTTATGGCTAAAGAATGAACTGAGAATGGGAAGGGTAAGGGAGGGAGGGAGGGCTGGAATACGAGGAGTCGTACTTGACTTAGATGTGTAGAAAAATCTACCCATAAATGTAATAGTAACCAAATGGTGAGAGGTTTTCGTATATGTATGCCTAGCTTTCTCCTTCTTTCCTTTCCCTTTATCCTGCCTGCCTATAAAGTTAGTGATTAAATATCTATTCCTCTATCAATATTCACATGCAGATTCACCACACTTTTTCTCTACTTTGCAGCTATGAGGATCTTAACTAAGGCAGTGACCTCATATATAAATATTATATATATATATATATACACACATATATATTATATGGAGGGAGGGAGGAAGGGAGAGAGAAAGAGAAAGAGAGTGAGGAGAGAGAAAATAGTATTGAAAGGTAACTACTCTTTGAAATACAAACAGAAGGCATGTTGGTAATCCAAGAATTGCATCTTGTAAGAACTGGTCATGTTTCCTTTATTCTTTCCACAGATTGCCTCTGCTTTCTTGTGTATCCCATTTCCACTCCCAGCAGGCATTCTCTGTATCTTAACCGTTTGTGTTGTTAATGAATTTATTAAAGAATTGACTCACATAGGCCACACTGTGCCATACCTATGTGGTTGTTTATGAGTCTTTCTTTTATCTGATCACTCAGATCCATGAAGAAAGAAGTTGTTGTTTTTTAATTCCCATGTTCAGCACGTAGTAAGTTATCTACAAATTTGACTGAATAATTTTTGAATGCATAGATGAATAAAAAACTAGATGAACAAAGTATTATGAGAACATGGAAGTAAAAGATAAATTCTGACTGGGGAAATAGACAAGTTTTCATGGAATAGGTGAAATCTAGTTCTACCAAGAGAAGCAGAGACTTGCCAGGCAGAAGTAGAGGCAGAAATGAATTTAGGTGACAAAACTTCCTTAATAAGGCAAGATACATTCTAGCAAGAGTAAGGGCTCTGATGTGACTGAAGGGCACAGTGCTTAATTCTAAGTAAACAATGTTAAGACCATGACATCCTTTGAATGATATTCGAAGACAATTTTCTTCACTCCAAAGGAAACTGAAGTTCTTTGTGCAGAGAAGTACCATTATTTTACCTTTGATTTGGGTGCATAAAATAATTCTCGTGAAATTAATAAATGAATGCCGAATGAGAACAAAGCTTCTAGGAGATCAGTGAGGAAACCACTGCAAGAGTAGAGGTGACAAATAGTGAGGAGCTGTGCTATGTCAGGGGGTATAGGAAGGAGAGAATGAAGTGTAATGAGATATTTTAGATCTAAAAATGCTGTGACCTGAAACTCCATGAATACTGACCAGGATGAAGAGAGAAAAACTGGAGATTTCTGATCTTTTCAGCTTCATATGGGAGAGCACATATCTTACAATATAGAACAATGCTCGCCAAAGCCTTTTTTATTCATGCCCATGTACATAATAGCAGAATTTTAATAGATAACTAGTAAACCTTGAAGTCATCTTCCAAATAGCACACGTACTTGGATGGCTTTAAGCCAATTTATGTTGCAGTCACAGGACTGTGCCATGTACATTGAACTGTGTGACACAGCCCTATCAGGCTGACCGAGTACCTCCTGGGAGAGTGCTTTATGTCTCGGAAGTGTACTTTTGACATCTTCCAGGCAAAACCTTCACATTTTAATTATCATGGATGTTATAGCTCATGATACTATTTATGTTCATTATCATGAGATACTTCGGTATTAGCATTGTTTGAAATAACAAATTAATCACTACTGATTGACAGGCACTATTCTTAAGGTTTGTTCAACACAGGGATAACAGACAATTCATAAGTAATTTTATTTACCTTTTCATAGGACACATCGGTGTACTGTATGTTATGTTCGAGTTGATCTACAAGTTTTAAGATGTTAATGACATACATTATCAAGTAAACTTGTTACTACTGTTAGAATTACAAAAATCTAAGGATTTTATATACTTCATTTCCAGAAATCATTAGGTGATGTATCTGTTATTGTATAATGCTATTTATGTCTTTAAATCCTCGCTAAATATATACATGTATTCTTTCTTCCTTTCTTTCATTTTTCTGATCTGCTCCCATTGATGACTCTATACTTTTGACTCCAGACTGGCAATATGAGGGTAAGATGACAAAAATAAAATCTCAAACAACCTCATGAACATTGCTTGTCTGTCTTTGTTTTATTCTCTTCAGAACATTATTAAAGATCTATTCACTCTTTTTAATTAGACCCTTTATTACAATTAAAGTCCAATTATGTTTGTTTCTGTTGTGATGCTTTAATTACAATTTATCCTTGTTAATCATTCCTTTATGTTGTTTTTATGGGTTAAATTACCATCCCGTTATCTCTGTCCTGAAGGACCTCTGCTCTCCAGTGATCTCTGCTGGTGTTTTCCAGTAAGATTTGAACAGTTTCATGGTATACAAAGTGTCTTTGTTACGATGTGGTAAGGAATCTATATAGCTCTTACGAGAATTTTTTAAAAATAAAAAACTGTTAAAAGAAATGATGCATATTAATTTGATTGCAGGATTTTTCTTTTTAAATATCAATATACATCTCAATGAATTTAATCTCAGGGTGAATGCTCCTGCAGTAGCTACTTCTTACTTTGTCTTGTTTTCTCTTTAGATTGCAAACTAGCTAGGGGGGGACCACCAGCCACCATAGTTGCCGTTGATGAAGAGAGTCGGAATGGTGAGTAAGCTACGTGTTTTAAAAGCGACTTAATCTAAGAGGGATTTCTCATTTCAAACCTAGAGCTGATATGTGTGGAAGTACTAAATGAAAGCTTCAAAGCAAATCCACTGACAGTTCCTCTTTAATTTCTTCCCTGTGTGAGTTTAAATTAGGACACTAACTGGAAATACTTTATTTGGATTACATTATGAGAGACTTAATGAATAGAAATGTTTAGTTTTGATTGCAGAGAAGTCATCTGATTCACAATCAGTCTAAGAATGCATCTAGATACCGGCTAGAACTTTTCTTTGTCAATAGGTAGAGTTGACTATCACACATACTGTTACCTAGTGTATTTCTCCAAAAGAAATGGACCACAGGGTAAGCTCTGCACTGCTAATTTAAATTTGCTACAGTCTGGTAAGGATTAAGATCCATAATCTATTAGACATGGTGATTTAAGAATAGTTACTAGGGGGACTTCCCTGGTGGACCAGTGGTTAAGACTTTGCCTTCCAATGCAGGGGGTGCAGGTTTGATCCCTGGTCACAGAGCTAAGATCCCACATGCCTCGTGGCCAAAAAAACCAAAAAACATAAAACAGAAGCAATATTGTAAGAAATTCAATAAGGACTTTTAAAATGGTCCACATCAAAAAATAAAAATCTTAAAAAAAGAATAGTTACTAGGAAAACAAAGTGCTTGGGAACAGAAAACTGACAAAAGGTGTAGAGCAGAGGAGGAAATCTGAATTTTCACTCAGTCTATCTGCCATAATTAACAACTAACTCCTAATTTATATTACAATCTTCAAAATTTTAATTTTCCTTAACAAAAAATTAGCACTTTTGTTCCCCAACACTCTCCTAGTCTCTAAACTTTACAGATATTTAGAGATTCTCCTCCTCTATTAGTTAACAGTAAAGTGGAAATCCCTTGAGTCTTGGTTTCTATTTCAAACTATTCTAAATATGAGAATGTTCTGTGGCTCATTTTGTCTACTAATTCTGTAACAGACTTTCCACTGGGTTTGATTTGTACTTTCTGTCTAGGCTCAACATTGTTTTTCCAGATTGATGTCTTTTTAAAAAAGAATGTCAAGTGGTTTATTGGAAAGTGACTTTTCCCTGAAATTCAACCTACGTGTATTTTGAAAATTTCTATAGTACACATAATACCTGTGTTGGTTCACTTTATTATGTATCAGTATTTATTATGCTTTACTAGAAACATTTCTTTTACTTCTTAGAAGAATTGGCATAAATTTTTATTCTTGAACATCTTTCACTTCCTTTGGAATCAGCCAAAAATGTCCACAACACTGCTGGCCTTTGTTTAAACAAATTTAAGTGTCTATACTAAATTATAGAAATATTATAAAAATTACACAGGTTTATTTTTAAAAAGTCCCTATTGAGCTTGAAAGTATATGAAGATAATGAGTTATTAGGATACATTTAAATAAATTAGAAATAAGTCCTATATGTATCTGCAGAAAAGAAAAAATATATATATAAAAATACTATACCAGAAAAATTTCATCTCACATGTAAGATTATGGTTTATCGTTAACTACTTTCCTGTCAACAAATCTGTTTTCTAAATGTCCTACAATAAAAAGTTTGCTTTTTAACCAGAGACAAAAAAATACACGTGATAGAAAACCAATCTATATTTTCTCATTGTTCACCTATTCCTTTGAACATATAAGCTGAGCTGAACTAAAGCATTTAATTTTACTAAATAGTTGTTTTAACATGTAATTCTATACAGAGCTTATTTTGCCAACCAGATAATTATAGCCACAGTAATGATATTTTACCTTTCCTTGTGTTGATGAGATCCCACTTTTTAAAGGAGCTCAGGAAGTCTACAAAGATGTTGTCATAGCAGTTCTGCATGATGGCATGTAGTGAAAGTTCAATATTTATATTTTAGAAGAATGTGACATGATGTAGTTGCTGTGCTCTTTAATTGGCATATTTTGTAGAAACTGCCAACTACTCAGAATGCTGCCAAAGTTATTCGAGTGTCAACATAAGGAGTATAAATACCAATCTAGAGATTAAAGGTTTTACATTTCTCTTTCATATTAAATTTCTAAAAATATGGTGATCAAATGAACCTCTGCCACATATTACAATGTAGTGTGCAATCATTCTTGCCTTAAAAGTCTGAAGGAAACAATCCATGAAAGTGTTTTCATATTTTTCTTTAGGCAATCTAAGAAACTTCCCAATAGGACAGTTAATTCTAGTGTGGCTCTTAAACTCTTGGTTTCTTTTTTCTTGCATCTTTTTAATTGGTAGTAACAAAACATGTGGGTATCCTATTTTACCAGAAAAATAAGCACCTATTTGTAAATGTTCTGGGGCTTCTTAAAAGTAAGGCACAGCAAATCCTTTATTAAGCCAAACTAGTAAGTTTGGGTGTCAACTTGCTTTGGCTTACTTTATTGATGTCTACAGCTGAACAATCTCCATTGCCAAATACATCCTCTACTACACTACTATAGTATAGCTTTTAAATAACTCAGGTATTTTTTTTTTAACTCGGGTATTTTAAAATATATACTTAATTTTCTTATATAAGTCACTAAGGTACATTCATAGAACGTCCGTTATTTGTCACATGCATCTCCGTATTTCAAGATTTTTATACTCTGTGGGATGGAAATATTTCCTTTTTATGAATATATATGCTAAATTAATTTGCACATCAGTATAAGTTTTAAAGAATTAAAAATTTAACAGGTAGAGATCCATAAACTTCTTTCTCACCCTGGGACCTGTTAGATTATTCCTCTCCTTGGTCCTTGTCCTCAGTAGTATATTGATAACAGATTCATTATATCACCCTCGATCTGAACCAGGAGTTTATTTTCATCACAACTACCAGAAAATCAAGCTTATGTGGTAAGAACACAAAATCAACCCATTAAGAGAATCACATTGGTTCCTGACCACCACCAGAAAGCTCTAGAACTAGTATGTAGAAAATGTTTAGTGAGTATTTGCATTTAGAGAGGAGAATGTGTACCAAGAAACAGACTTAGATTATTTTTAAATATCTAAAATTTTTTTCCCGAAAAGCTTATGTATACACAAAAACCTGCACATGAACATTTATAGCAGCTTAATTCATAATTGCCCAAACTTGGAAGCAAGCAAGATGTCTTTAGTAAGTGAATAGATAAGTAAACTATGTACATCCAGGCAAATACAGACTAAAAACAAATGAGCTATCAAGCCATGAAAAGACACGGAGGAGACTTAGGTGCATTTTACTAAGTGAAAGAAGCCAAGCCGAAGGAAACATGTACTGTACGATTTCAACTATGACATTCTGGAAAAGATAAAAATATGGGAAAAATTAAAATATCAGTAGTTTCCAGGGGTGAGTGGGGGGAAGGCAGGCAGAGCAAAGAGGATTTTTAGGGCAGTGCAAACACTCTACATGATATTCTAAGGATGGATATATGTCATAATACATTTGTCCAAACCAATAGAATGTACAACACCAAAAGGAAACCTAAGGTAAACTGTGGACTTTGGCTGATTATGATGTGTCAATGTAGGTTCATCCTTGGTTAAAAAAAAAAATGTACCATTCCAGTGAATGATGTTGATAATGGGGAAGGCTATGCATGTCGGGGGGAAGGGGGCCAAGGGGTATATGGGAAAACTCTATCTCCCTCTCCTTTTCACTGTGAACTTAAAACACTGCTCTAAAAAACCTAAGTTTTAAAAAATTATTTCTGGAAATACATTTTTAGATTCACTGGACTCAGAGCTGCCTAATGGCATTGAGTCCTTACTGGAAGGAGTGAGGTCAGGAACGGTTACACTGGAACTATTTAAAGCTTGCCTCTGGGTGCCAGCCAAGTCAGGGCCCTGGCTGCTTTACAACAACTACGGAATGGCATTCAAAAAGACTTTGGAACAACTGGTTCAGACTAATTCTTAGAAACTGGGTAAATACATAGGCAGTGCTGAGTCAAGGGGACAAGAAAATGATTTGAAGTCATGGTTTGAATATAACACCATAATTGTACAAAAATAAACAGGCTCAGAGGCAGAAGGAAATCACTATGTAGGTGAGAGATTAGGAGGCTCATCCTAAATGTTCTTTATGGATTTCCAGTTAAGATATTGTGGGCTCACAGCAAATTTGAGAAATGAAAGATGACGGAGTGTCTTCACATTATGAAAGGAGATGCCAACAGAGGATGCCACAGCTGATTCAATGAGAATGTGTCCTGGTCAGCACACATGGCAGAACCAGGTGTGAACTAGGTTGAGTAGTACAGACCCTCCTGTACTTCTAGGAAGGTAGAGGAGGTTATAGAAAGGAACAATGAATTCAGTTCGTCACTTCTTCTGTGGGGTTTCTCTGGCCCAAGCATGGAGCTAGGGGAGTGAAGGGAAGTTGATTCTTCATTAGAAACAATTATGTTGTTGAGGGGCATTTGCAAGTTGCTCGTCATCATCCTTTTCCTTCCGTTGTCAAAAATCACTAAGCTTGGAAGAGTAGAAGATTAAAGTTTTATGTTGATGTTCTTCTTTCCTTATAGTTGCCAATTATATATCTTAGATTTATAGCAAGGGAGTTCGCCAAACTCTGCCTTACACACCTCCAAAGGGTTGCAAGTAGAGTTTCACATACTCCTAGTAAAATAGGTCTTGCACTCATGGAAAGAAAAGTCTTAAATAACCAATGTTTCTGTATGAATATTCCCAACGTTTAAACAAAGTGAAAAAAAAAAAAAAGTGTAATGTGGTTTTTTGTTTTTTTACATCCAAGGGTTTAGAACCCTCTCTTTTTGCCTATTTATCTTCATTCTTCTCTTTCATTCTCTAAAGAGAGCAAGGTCTAAACTGGCGGAAAATTTCTGCAAGAACGACTATAGTGGAATAAGAATAAACTCTGTAGGATACCTCATAGTAGAAGATGACTAGAACCCCAGATGAGAGACTGCACAAGATGCTGAGAAGAGAGGAACCTGAGAAACCAAGATGGCAAGTTATCAGGCAGACTGGATGACAATGTTCTATTGGGGTAAATTGAAAGTGGTTGAAGATGCCACCAAGAGGTTAAAGGTGCTAGAGATTATATAGTAGGTGGAAAAATGTTTCAATATAGTTGCCAAAGACAGAGTCCTCAGCTCATGTAAATGTTTGGGAGAAATGTTATTAAAGATAGAAATCCTTATCTGGGCCTATTCTTAGGCCATGTTTCTTTCAATGTGTCAGGACAAAGATACAGCTTAAGATCTGAATTTAATTCTCTCTCAGTTCTATGATAACGATTCTGGTTATTTCAAATATGACATATAACAAAGGGTTGCCAACATAATTTACATATTAAGTGAAACCTGAAGTACAGAACATGTTCTTAGATATTAAGCTTTTGAAAATTTGTACAGAGCTTTACTCATGAAAATAAAAGTGAGAGAGGGATCTAGTATATATGTCCTATGGGAGGGATAGTTCTAAGGATTTGGTTTTAAACAGTTACTTTCTAAGGCACTTTTATCCTACCTCTATTCTGCATTGTTGCCTTATCACTAAGGTAAATAGTGTTTGTCTCTCTGGTGGTTTTCATCAACAAATCCTAGAATTCTATTTGAAACAATAATTAAAAAAAAATAAATGTATAGTCTGCTGCATAAAGCCTTATGAAACACAGCAACACTAACAATAGAAGTTCTATACAGATGAAGGTAGATTAATAGATGACTGTACAAGCTTTTGAAGTATTAAGACTAAAACTTCGTTCGGGTTATACAAAATCATCCGCATTGACATCAAGCAAATGACCTTTAGTGCAATATGCGAGTTTTGTTTTTCTGGATAAATAGGGGAAAATATATTCCCACTGTTCTATAATCTTATAACATCCAAACTTGATTCTTGACTGCCAAAATATTAAATATTTTTATAAGACATTAGTGGTCTTCTGGCTAGATTGCTGTGGATGTTGCATAGCCCCAAAATCATGATTACAAATTTCTTGCTATTCTATTCTTTACTTTTCCCAGTCATCATTAAGTCATTCTGAGTTCTTTCTAGTGAAAGGCATACATATTGATGAGGAAATATAATTTTTTCTAAGTTTTGAAGAAGTTAAATGAAACTATCCAAAATACACTTGTCAATATTAGACCTAAGTTGATGTAAAAAAATCATGTCCAGGGCTTCCCTGGTGGCGCGGTGGTTGAGAGTCCACCTGCCGATGCAGGGGACACGGGTTCGTGCCCCGGTCCGGGAAGATCCCGCATGCTGTGGAGCGGCTGGGCCCGTGAGCCATGGCCACTGAGCCTGCGCGTCCGGAGCCTGTGCTCCGCAATGGGAGAGGCCACAACAGTGAGAGGCCCGCGTAATGCACAAAAAAAAAAAAAAAATCATGCCCAATTCCTCATGTATTTTAATCCTCTTATTACAGTGACTAAGACAAATATCCTAGTAGAAAACAATTTGGCTCTGCTCATTACTGTTGGAGCTACATATGCAACGATGCATTCACTACTTTTCATTTGTGCCAAAGTATTATTTTATGAAAGGTCAGCAGCTGCAAACTTCTGAATATATAACTGTGAAATAAGTAAATTGAAAACTTTCTAAGCATTAGGGAAATAGGTTATTTATCTCAAGTTATCTAAAATTATATTGACATTTAATCATATTTCATTTTTGATATTCCTTTTCTCATTTGTTTACTCTATAGCACCTAATATACAATGGTATTGCTGGATCTAGTGAAATGATCATAAAATAAGGGACAGGAGAAGTACACAAAGCAGACAGAAGTCAAAAATTATACAAAGCAGACAGAAGTCAAAAAGGGCAGCAAGCTAGGGTGTTTTATACAAGGAAAACAACTCTGTTCAAGATAGTGGCTCTCATTTACTGTTTAAGTTTCAGAATGCTAATGTTAATGATGATGAAAAGATTAAGTTGTGCAAAGTAACCCTTGGTTTCTAAGGAAATGAAAAACACTTAAGAAAAGAACATTCTATTCTATTTTTCCTTTTTCTTTAAATCCTTTATTTTAATCTCATGTCTAATAGAAATAAATCTGAATAATATAGAATTAAATTATGCCACACATACACACACTTAATGCCAAGTGATGCTGTTATAATGAACCATTTTTCTGTAGAGAGAGTATCTAAATCCTGTCACTAGGGAAGACAACTGAAGCTAGTATTGGTTTCATCTTTATAGACTATTGGATGATGGACCATGGGCCTTCGTGGGCAATAAGAATGGGCCTGTGTGCTGCAAGAAATGAAGACCTATTAGGTTCTCTCTACTCGTAACCACATAGAAAGAAACCTTCAATTTTTTTTCAGAATAGGAAATTCTGTGTATTAAAGATAAGTCATTCTAATTTAAATTGTGATTCCATTTATTAGCCAAACAAAATACATCTGTGTGGCTCCTGTGGCCTGCAAGCCACCAATATTTTGACTCCTAATTTAGGCAACAAAGATGAGAGACGTGCATGGTGGAAAGAACATCCATAAGATGACATTGTTTTGGGAAGGGCGTGAAGGGACTTTGCTTTGAGCTTTCTTTGCATATCCAGCACACTCCTTACACTTACGTTGTATAATTTGAGTTTAGTTGAGGAGTGAGTCTGATGGAAGTTTAGGAACTCAGGGATGGGAGAAGCACCAAAGTTCAATTGCTTGTTTTAACATCAAGCTCCTGGAGATTCTGTCTACAACTGCTCTTTCTTATGCATCATCTTAGATTCCACTATTACCCTGTCCCCAATGACTCTTTCCCCAATTCCTGTTTATCATGAGTGGTTTTTCACTTCTGTTCCTCATGATCAAATATTGGCTGCTAGATTATTGATCTTTGTTGTCAGGCAACAAAGGTATGACTTTTCTGTTAGGACACTGGAATTCTGAAATGGAAATCTGAAATGGACCACTACTGTCACTGACTATAGTAATCAACAGTGTAAATGTTCTCAGCAATCCCTGGATGAGAACCATAACCCTCAGATGATTTGAAACTGTTCTTGGACTTAAAATACCTCCTACAGCAGTTTTCAAAACAAAGGTTCAAATGCCACATATTTCCACCTGGAATTGCTAATGTAATTCAACTAAATATGCTTAAGTGTGCCATATGGATTAACGAATACGAAAGTACTTGGTATCTCTTCATCTATTGCTACTTCATGAAACTGAAGGATGCACTAAAGCTAGATTTTGTATTCATATCAGATGGTACAATTTCAGTAAATAGTATATATTTATTCCTTAGAATAAAAATGAATGTCTTAACTGTACTCAATAATAAAAGTTTTGTGGAATTGTCATAGCTACATACCATTAAAGTACATTTAGCTTGGTTAAAATACAAATGGGTTTACTTAAGTAGAATATGGAGATATAATATATTGTAGTGTTCCTTTTAACCTACCCAAACCACTTGCCGCTGATGACCACAGGCAAGGTTTTTTTGTGTGGTTTTTTTGTTTGCTTGTTTAGTAGCAGTCCTCATTTTTGTCTTCTAGATTCTGAGTTCTGTCTAACAGTAATTCTTAATTCAAGTCTCAAGTGCTGGCTGCTTAGCACAGAACCCTTTATTAACTCAGGACCCCCCAGAAACAAGGTTCTTTTCATTATAAGAGCATTAAACAATCTCATTTTACCTGTTCTTGCTTTTGCTGGTATGTTTTCCTTGTTTGTCTGCCTCCAAAAATTTACAAGTCTACAAAACAGTGATTTGAATTGTCAGACCTGTGTGTAGTTGAGAGAGTTGCTTCTTAAAATGGTTTTGAGTAGGAAAGGAATAGCTACCAGTTAAGGTATGCTAGAAAAACTAGAAAAAAAGAAAAACCAATGCCCTCCTGGTGGCAGAAGCAGGACCTCTAGGGAAAAAAATAAAGCAGGCCAAGACAACAGGGAGTGATAGGCAAGTGGGGAGGCAGTGGTGCTATTTCAGGTGTCTGTCTAAGGAGACCCCATTTGAGCAGAGCCCTGACCAAAACTGACTGAAGATGTGAGCCATGCATTTAGCCGGGGAATTTACATTTCAGACAGGAAAATTAAAATTCAAAGGCTACAAGGAAAAATATCATTGGTCAGTTTAAGGTACAGCAAAAAAATTGGCTGGAGAAAATGATTGATAACAAGTGTGGCTGAAGCAGAGAAGACAGATGTTGACTGAATATATGTAAACTACTCAAAATTTTTTTGGTTTGCCAACAAATCAGTTGATAGTGAACTATAGGTTGCTAGATTAAATCACTAAGGTTAGTTCTTCTTCCTATACCTCACTCGATATCTTAGTTTAGATACTTCAAAATTTGAATAGGCAACTGGGTGTGTATGTATTTATAATCTCAGATAATTTTACCCTTTAAAAAATCTGTCTGCTAAAAAAAAAATCAGAAAATACATTAATTTGCTCAGTTTGGCTTGGTGGTATCACTCCCTCATTTAACACATAATAGAGGATTACTGCAACCATTCCAAAGGTAAACGTGGATATGATAGTTACATAAATATTGAGTGTCTGAAAGTTTGATAGTGTGGTACCATCAAAATTATAACCAGAGATCTTTGTTATATTACATTGTCTTCAAAACACCATTAATATAAAAGGGAAGATTCAGTGCTAGTGGAGTCACATTTCAGAAAAATATTTGTAAAACCGTTCACTTTGCTTAATAACATGATCATCTTTATAGGAGCATGTTTTGGTGAAAATGCTGAATAACATGTTTTATCTTAATCTTTAGGACAGGCAGGATGTGGGCATTATTAGTAAGGAACTGGCAACCCATCAATCTCTACAGGGTTCATTTACTATCCTTAAAAGTGTTTTTTTAGGGATGTGAGGACTTTTATAGACAAGAGTCAGACTAAAGGTTATACGTGAATTAATAGAGTGAATAATTTAAATGCTACCTTTGAAAAATTGTCCTAAGTCTTAGAAAGAATTTAAGATTCCTCTGTAGTGAATAAGCTTTATGGAACATTGTTCAAAGCAAAGCTTTTCATTCTAATTTTGTATTACTAATGACCAGTTAATACCTCTACATTTCCATCCTGTAATGAATAGCAAGTATGAAAGTGAACGTTTTATTTATATTATTTGCACATTCTTTTGACATCTTGAATTTTGATGTCTCTCAAATGTTCTACAATGAATAGATTCTTGTCAGTTAATACCATTTGTTTTTTGAAATCTATTATATATCCCAAAAGAAAATTATTTCAGTTTGATTTTAGTTTGTTTCAAAATGTCAGCTAAGTCTCACAAAATATTTTCTCTGTACTTTTTCATTCTCCAGCATAGGTTACTTCTTTCTTTTCTTTCATTTAGTTGAAGCAAAACAAGTAAACTGACACTTGACTTTGAGTAGACTAAAAGCAATTTGAAATTGAATAAACTATCTTCACATATAATCCTAAATAAGATTCTAACCTTGTGTATTTTTTATTGGAAATTCCTATTTGGTATATAAAAACTTTTATCATTGTAGGCATTGATAGGATACCACATAGACATTCGTATTACTATATTTTTTAGAAGGCTTCAGAGATCATCTTTCGGGCTTTGATTATATAAAAGCATGCTACTTAAATTAATATCTTTGAAGTGTTGTGTTGTATTTTAAGTATCACTGTGAATTCAACATTCTCCTCCATGGTATGTTTACCTGTAACTTCAAATTTTTTAATTGTTGACTATTAGTTAAAATTAAGGCTCTAGGAAGATGTACCTTTTTTCTGTGACACAGTCATTTAGAGATGGCACAAATATTCCTGGTATGTGACAAATATCTTCTGTAGGTCATGTTACATGAGTAAGACATAATTGTATTTATATTAATAATAGTTGAAAAAAAAAGAATCTACTGTAAATAACAGAGTTCAGTTGGCCTATAGAGTCATGCTTTAAGAGAAAGGCAAGCTGGAAGGCAAACATGTAAGTCTGTGGCTAGTATTTTTTCTGCCAACAATTGATGGTACCTTTTATCTCAAAATGGGAAGTACGTATTAGGATCATTATGTTAGACTGCAAAAATTCATGAGAGCAAAGATTATCTGCTTTGAGTCATTGCTCTAATCCCAGAAGGTAGTGAAATGCCTGGTATGCAGCAGGCATTCAAAAAACTTGTTTGATTCAAGTAAATCATCAACACGAATCCCACAAACAAACTACCATCTGAGTTAAATGGCACATATATGTCTATTTAGAATAGTTTGAAGTGTTATTATTAAAATCTCTCAATATAATCAACGTTTAATCAAAATTCACTGTGCACATAAAATATTTATAAATTTCAAGTGTTTTCTGCCTGCATGAAAATGTCTGCAATAATCAGGTAATTTTTGTTCAACAGAGCATTTTGAAAGATGCTCTATTGAACAAAAATTGAAGTATTGAAAGAGGGAGTATTTATGATAATACTAAAAACAGGGAGTGCTGTTGTATATGCACAAATATAACCATATTATTACTTTAAATCTAAGAAAAAATAAATATAATTTTAAAATGTTTAAAAAGGCTATATTATGGCATCTTAAAATATGAAGTACATATTTCATGTATTCATACTTTTTGCATATTTAAAAGTATTTCATAAAATAATCTGTTCTAAATAAATTTACAAAAATATATTTTATTTTAATTTTTGGTGTTATAATTTTGACTATGAAAATATCAACCTAATGATTTGATATGATATCAAGGTATCTATGTAAAACTACTGTCTAACTTTAGAAAAATGTTATTTCTCAGTTTTTAGGTCTATTAGCCTTTTGTAGTTTCTCTAAGAAACTAGAAATAAGAAATTCCAAACTATTTAAAATTCATCAAATTGTCATATGAGTTTGCATTCATTAAATGGGAAAAATAATCTCCATTTGCAATTTTACATTTCCAGTTATTTAAAATAGAAATTTTAATTCCAGAAATAACTGATTTTTGATAACCCATTTCTTCAGTAAAATAACATTAAATTTAAATGCCATCTTTGTAGGATAGCAACATACGATATATACAGAAAAGGGATACATATACATAACCTACCAATGTCACTTGTGTACATACTCACACACAATACCAGAAATGTGCCATATTTTGAAGAAATGTTTTAAGATATTTAGGCTATGATAGGCTTCCTGAATCCTTGCATATCTACCAGTGAAGGAAAAGTACTCTATATTCTAATAGATCTCTTAAAGTTTTAGTAATCAGCCTTAAAAACATATTATGGAAACTCTATCTTACTGGTGAAGAGAAATTTAGGAAACAAAAAACCTCGAAAGGAATTTCTCATTTAAAATAGTTTACTTTAAAGATTAAAAACAATAGCAGAGGTCCACCTGGAATTAGAAAAATGACGTAGACCTCTGAGTTTTCACCCACTGAGATTGATTAGCAAGTATTAGTTCTATATATTCAAGATAATATTTATCATGATCTAGCTTCTTAAAGATGTGATTAGAATCTATTGTTAACTTTAAAATTCATCTGACCCTGCAGCCAGACTCCAGGATGGCTTTGCCTGCCAGTAGTCAGACACTAACCCCAGGACCCGGCTTCACTCACTAGTGGGCTGGCAACTCTGACTCTCCTCAGCAGTAAGCCAGCCCTGGAGCTCCCTGGGGTTCTGTAGTCAGCTGCCTTGTGACCAAGCCCCACAAACCAGCAGCCTCCAGAAGAGTCTTGACTGTTGGGTCTCACAGCCAACCAGACTAGGAGACAGTCAGGCCTACCAGACCACACACATAGTCAGCCTGCCACAAGAAAGGATCCATGCAGCCCTCACGAGGGAAACCCCAGAACAGATAGCTCAGTTGACAAGAGGGGAGTGCACTGCTGTGATGCATAGGATGTCTGCTAGAGAAGGCCACTAGTTCAAGGTCAGGAAACCTACCGGATATCCAGAATTACTAACACCAACTTAGGCAAAACAAGGCAGCAGAGGAACATGTTTCAAATGAAGTAACAAGATAAAGCCCCAGAAGAACAACTAAGTGAAGCAGAGTTAGGCAATCTACCTGAGAAAGAGTTCAAGGTAACTATCATAAAGATGATCAAAACTCAAAGAGCTCAGAAGAATGGATGCACAGAGTGAGAAGTTAGATGTTTTCAACAGAAAGAAAACATACAGAACCACCAAACAGATGTAGAATAAATGGAGTGAAAAATATACTAGAAGGAATCCATAGTAGACTAAATGATACAAAGGAATGGATCAGGGAGCTGGAAGACAGCAGTGGAGATAACTAACACTGAACAGAAAAAGGAAAAAAGAAAAAACGTGAGGACAGTTTAAGAAACTTCTGGGACAACATCAAGTTCACTAACAATCTCATAATAGGGATACCAGAGGTAGAAGATAGAGAAAGGCACTGAGAACATATTTGAAGACAAAAGAGCTGAAAAATTCCCTAACCTGGGAAACGAAACAGTTACCCAAGTCCAGGCAGCACAGACATTCCCATACGGGATTAACCCAAAGAAGAAAATACAAAAAGACATATTGTAATTTTTGTCATTTAATTACAGACAAAATGTTAAAAGCAGCAAGTCAAAAGCAAATAACATACAAGTGAATTCCCATAAGGCTATCAGCTGATTTTTCAGCAGAAACTTTGCAGGCCAGAACAGAGTGACATCATATATTGAAACTGATGAAAGAGAAAAAGCCTACAACTAAGAATACTCTACCCAGCAAGGCTCTCATTCAGATTCAATGGAGAGATCAAAAGCTTTACAGACAAATAAAATCCAAGAGAATTCAGCACCACCAAACTAGCTTTACAACAAATGTTAAACTTCTCTAGGCAAAAAAGAACAGGCCAAAACTAGAAATAAGAATTATGCAATGGAGAAGCTCACGAGTAGAGGTAAACACACAGTAAAGATAGGAAATCATCCTCACACAAAGCTAGTAGGAAGGTTAAAAGACAAAAGTAAAATCTATATGCACAATCAGCGGTTAAGGAATTCACAAAACAATTAGATGTAAAATATGATATCAAAAACAGTAATCATAGAGGGGAGGAGAGTACAGATGCAGGGTTGTTTTTTTTTTAATACATTTGAAATTAAGAGATCAGCAACTTAAGTTTTGTGTGTGTGTGTGTGTGTACAGTCTATATATACATAGACTGCTATGTAAAAACCTGGTGGTAACCACAAACCCAAAATATTGATATACATATACACACAAAAAAATAAAAAGGAATCCAAACACAACACTAAAGATAGACATCAAATCACAAGAGAAAAAACAAAAAAGAAAAAAAAAGTCCTACTAAAACAATTAACAAAATGACAATAAGAACATACATTATCAATAATTACCTTAAATGTAAATGGACTGAATGCTCCAATCAGAAGACAGAGTGGCTGAAGGGATACAAAAATAAGACCTATATATATGCTGCCTATTAGAGACTCACTTCAGATCTAAAGACACACAGAGACTGAAAGTGAGGGGTTGAGAATAATTACTCCATGCAAATGGAAATCAAAACAAAGCTGGAACAGCAATACTTATCAGACAGAATAGACTTTAAAGCAAACTGTTACAAGATACTGCATAATGCCCAAGTGATGAATCCAAAAATGTATAACAATTATAAATACATATGCACCCAACATAGGAGCACCTCAATACATAAGGCAAATATTAACAGACATAAAAGGAGAAATCAACAATAACACAATAATAGGAGACTTTAACACCCCACTTACATCAATGAATAGATTATCCAGATAGAAAATCAATAAGGAAACACTGGCCTTAAATTACACTTTAGACCAGATAGACTTAATTGATACACATGGAGAGCATTCTACCTGAAAACAGTGGAATACAGATTCTTTACGTGCACATGGGACATTCTGCAGGGTAGATCACATGCTAGGCCATAAAACAAACCTCAGTAAATTTAAGAAAATTGAAAT
This sequence comes from Monodon monoceros, assembly GCF_005190385.1. Classification (NCBI taxonomy): domain Eukaryota; kingdom Metazoa; phylum Chordata; class Mammalia; order Artiodactyla; family Monodontidae; genus Monodon; species Monodon monoceros. The sequence goes on from NW_021703781.1 coordinate 41,152,866, forward strand.
CATATCAAGCATGTTTTCCTAACACAATACTATGAGACTAGAAATCAACTATAATAAAAAGATTGTTAAAAACACAAACACATGGAAGCTAAACAGTATGCTACTAAACAACCAATGGATCACTGAAGAAATCAGAGAAAATCAAAAATTACCTAGAGACAAATGAAAACAAAAAACACAATGATCCAAAACCTGTGAGATGCAGCAAAAGCAGTTCTAAGAGGTAAGTTTATGGCAATACAAGCATACCTCAGGAAACAAGAAAAACCTCAAACAATCTACCCTTATATCTAAAGGAACTAGAGAAATAAACAAAACCCAAAGTTAGAAGGAAAGAAATGAAAGATGAGAACAGAAATGTGAAACAGAGACTAAGTAGAAAAAAATCAAAGAAACCAAAAGCTAGTTCTTTGAAAAGATAAACAAAATTGATAAACTTTAGTCAGACTAACCAAGAAAAGAAGGGAAAGGGCCCAAATCAATAAGATCAGAAATGAAAAAGAAGTTACAACCAACACTACAGAAATACAAAGGATCATAAGACACTACTGCAAACAATAAAATGGACAACCTAAAAGAAATGGACAAATTCTTAGAAATGTATAATCTCCCAAGACTGAACCAGGAACAGAAAATATCAACAGACCAATTTACAGTAATGAAATTGAATCAGTAATTTAAAAACTCCAACAAACAGAAGTCCAGGACCAGATGACTTCACAGGCAAATTCTCCCAAACATTTAGAGAAGAGTTTATACCTATCCTTCTCAAACTATTCTAAAGAATTACAGAGGAAGGAACACTCCTGAACGCATTCTATGGGGCCAGCATTGCCCTGATAGCACACAAAAAAAGGAAAATTACAGGCCAGTATCACTGATGAACACAGATACAAAAATCCTCAACAAAATATAAAACTGAATCCAACAATACATTAAAAGGGTCATATACCATGATCAAGTGGGATTTGTTCCAGGGATAAAGGAGGGTTCAGCATCTGCAAGTTAGTCAGTGTGATATTGAAGAATAACCATAGGATCATCTCAATGGATGCAGAAAAAGCTTTTGACAAAATTTAACATCCATTTATGAGCCTCCTTTTGGGAGGAGGAAGAAGAGATCCATAGCCCTGCCATGCTCCGAGGCCCCAAATTGAGCCACGGTGGGTGGGAACTATCCTTTTGTGATTAGGAAGTTTTGAGAAGCAGGCTTCAATCATCAGAGTGGAGAAAGTGAGGACAGGGTGGGTGGGGAGCAGCTGGCACTCCCATGTATCTCAGGCCGGGGTCCACAACATTGCCCCCTCTTCCCTCTTGGTCGGGGGAAGGAAAAGGGATTCCAATCATGCCCTATCCAAATGCACATGAGGCTTTGGAGGGAACCCTTCCCTGCATGTTTTATCTGAGTCCCCCTGCCCCACCTGCTCCATCCCCAGAATCTCCAACTTTGGAAGTGGGCTGGATAGGTAAGTTGTTTTACTCTTAAAGAAGCATATGGAATAATATGTCCCACGGCAGAGTGAAGAGATTAAGCATGAGATCAGATTGATGGACCCAACCTATAAGCTACTGTATTTTGTGGGATGGAATATCTCAGGAGTAAGGAAGGGTTTTCCACATCTTGTCCCCTTATAACCCCCTCTTGGGATAAGGTGCTGAGAACTGTCCCAAGCAGTGGGTTGTGATGCTGGGCAAAAAGGGTGATTGAGGGAATGGCTGCAGACCTGCTGCTTCTAAGCTCACTCCCACCCCATTTTGGGCCAATACAATTTTATTTATCTGCTCCCTTGGATGACTCTACCTTGGTTCCCACTTTCTTCAGGATGCCAATTGCACTAGCTGTGGGTGAATGACATATCTTGTGCATTTCAACTTTTTTCCCCCCATAATATTCTGGTTTTGTATTTTTGTATATTTTAATCTAAGGCCCTCATTCCTGAACTGTGTTCTCAGGTATGTGAACAATCTCAGGGATAAGTTGGCAGCAGCTCCAGGAATTTCTTTCATTGCTGTATCACCAGAGAGAACAACTATTTGGAGTGTGTAGTCTATTGAGCTACCTCAATTTTGTCAATTAGAGGTGGCTTGTCTGCCATAGTGTCCTCTTGAAACCCCTCCCTCTTCCGTGTTTCATGGGAGACTACATTTGAACTGGGTCGCCCCATGACTTGGTCTCCTACTGAAAGATTGGAAATTGGTCTGAACAGGAAAAGGCGGTGCAGAGAAGTTAGGAGAGTTTTGTTTGGAATCAGAGCATAAGCAAAAACAGTAAAATTAAATTTCAGTGTATCAATTTTATAAAGCAGTTTAGGTTACGGTGATTTAGCAGAACACAGGAAAGCAAGAAAATGTGTCACACTTACACCAAATTAAGGACGCTGAGTTATGCTACTTATGTATGCAACTTTAATTTTAACACTCTGTGCCAAAATAAACTTTATTCCCTATAATAACTTAAAATGTGTGTGTATATTATACATATATATGTGTGTATACGTGTGTGTATATATATATATATATATATATATATAATAGTTTATTATGTATAGTTAATTCCACTGTTTTGGCTGCAATAAAATCCACTTTGAAAAAGTGAAGAAAAAAAAAAAAGGTGCAGAGAGGGGAAGCCAAAGTTAGGTGAAGGTCATCTGTATGTGTGATAAAGGATTCCTGGTTCCAGACTTCCAATTCCAGGGCACAAGACTCACTTTATACACCACATCCTTCACTGGATTGGGCTAGGCCTACCATGCACAACAGGGTGTATGTGGGTGTTTTTTGTAAAAAATGTGAGCCGGTAAGAATAGGTTTTAAGAATGATGCCTCTGTACCCATCGTGAGCTGCCCAGGGATGGATATATGAAGCAAGGACAAAATCCTCAACTTTTAACAATTCTGGGCTTTACCTCCTTGGCTTCCAGAGAGATCATCAGCAGTGGCTTCTTTGTGGTTCCCAAAGTCAATGTCCTGCCCTGCTGCAGCAGTGATAAGTGTCATGGTAGCTAAAGGAGAAAAGGTTTTTGTTTTGTTTTGTTTTGTTTTTACAGGCTGTGAGATCACTGCAAACCTACCTCAGTGTGTTGTAATGGAGCAAATGCAATAGAACACACTTGGTGATGTGTGTCTGATCCTGGCTTCTTGTCACCCCCAATTGCTGCCCTGCTCTAATTATTGTATTTGTCTGGGCTTTGTAGGACTTCACAAGTAATTGATTTGGTGATTGCTAGGTGGCCTAGTTTGTGTAAATATGATGTGTTGCTCTTCTCCATGTCCTTTTGGGGTTTTACTGTTTATAAACTTTTTTATATTGAGAAAAATAGGCAAAGAATCTTTGACAAAGTGTTCTGCACCAGGCAAAAAAACTCCAAAAGATAAGCATGGGGGCCCCTCTTCTTGAAGTGAGGGTCTTGAACTATATTTCTTTTGTGTTCCTCTTCCCCTATTTTCTATTTTGAACAAGATCTTCTGTCCTAAAAACTAGATTTCTACCCCCTCCTGTATTTCCCCCTTCTCCCCCCTTTAAAAAATAGACCATACACCTATACATTTAATTTGTGGGGTGTCTGCAATTCTTAAATAAATTGTGCAAAAATTCTGAAGAAGCTAAGAACCCTCCTCTCTTGTTCCCAATCTCCTGAATCAAGACCATTCCTTGAGGCTATTCATGCCAGACAAACTGCTGTCTTTGGATGGATTAAAACCTACTTTAGTCTTTAATCCTAGGGTAGAGAGAAACAACGAGGGGGACTTCCATGTAGAAAGTGGCTTGGGAGACCAAGAAAGGAAAGATGAATGTATATCCAAGGAAAGATGAATGTATATCCAAGTCACTCAAGGACTTTTATGCATGTGCAAGAAACTTATGTCAAAGTGGCTACAAGATTATTTCAATAGGAGACGGAAGAATATAACTCCGTGTTTACTGCTAGAAACCAAAGCTTTGTGTGAAATCTTGAATTTATGGGGAGGGAGGGAGGGTAGGAAAGCAGGTGCCTGTTCTTTCTCTCATCCTGAACTGCAGGAGGCTGAGACTCCTTGGGCTTTGGCGACCCCATCTGGGGAGTGTTTATTTGATGGTTGATTTTGCTATGCCAGGTACTTCCTTTCCTGTTTGGTATCATTTTGTAACACACATGCTGACCCTTTTCCCTTTCCCTTCTTTTCTCTGGGAAAATACAATGAATAAAGACTTATTGGCACTGAAAAAAAAAAAGTGACCATACTACCTAAGGTAATCTACAGATTCAATGCAATCCCTATCAAATTACCAACGACGTTTTTCACAGAACTAGAATAATTTTAAAATTTGTATGGAAACACAAAAGACACTCAATACCCAAAACATTCTTGAGAAAGAAGAACAGAGCTGGAGGAATTACACTCCCTGACTTCAGACTATACTACAAAGCTACAGTAATTAAAGCAGTATGGTATTGGCACAAAAAGAGACACATAGATCACTAAAACAGAGTAGAGATTCTAGAAATAAACCCACACACTTATGGTCAAATGATCTATGACAAAGGAGCCAAAAAAATACAATGGAGGCAAGACAGTCTCTTCAATCAGTGGTGCTGGGAAAACCAGACAGCTACACATAAAATAATGAAATTAGAACATTCTCTAACACCACATACAGACATAAACTCAAAGTGGATTAAAGACCTAAATTTAAGGTCGGATACTATAAAACTCCTAGAGGAAAACATAGGCAGCACAATCTTTGATATAAGTCACAGCAGTATTTTTTGGAGACTTTTCCTAGAGCAAAGGAAACAAAAGCAAAAAAAAAAAAAAAAGGGACCTAATTAAACTTACAAGCTTTTGCACAGCAAAGGAAAGCATCGACAAACAGACAACCTACTGAATATTTTCTTATTCAGTAGGTTGATATCATTTGCATATCATTGCAAATGATATGACTGATGGGGGTTATTACCCAACATATATAAACAGCTCATACAACTCATCAAAAAAATTTTTTTAATGTGCAGAAGACCTGAATAGATATTTCTCTAAAGAAGCCAGACAGTTGCCAACAGTCACACAGTTAAGATGCTCAACATCATCAATCATCAGGGAAATGATGAGGTATCACCTCATACCTCTCAGAATGGCTATCACCAGAAAGAACACAGATAACAAGGGTTGGTGAGGATGTGAAGAAAAGGGAACCCTCATGTACTGTTGGTGGGAATGTAAATCGGTGCAGCCACTGTGGAAAACAATATGGAGGTTTTTCAAAAATCTAAAAATATAACTACCATATGACCCAGCAATTCCATTCCTGGGGAATTATCCAAAAAAAAATACTAGTTCGAAAATATACATGCACCACGATGTTCATAGCAGCATTATTTAAAATTGCCAAGATATGGAAGCAACCTAACTGTCCATCAACAGATGAATGGATAAAGAATATGTGGTGTGTGTGTATATATATGTGTGTGTGCATGTGTATGGTATACTAAGCCACAAAAAAATGAAATTTTTCCACTTGCAACAATATGGATGGACTTGTAGGGTATTATGATAAATAAATAAGTCAGAGAGACAAATACTGTATGATATCACTTATATGTATAATCTGAAAAAATACAACCAAATAGTGAATATAATGAAGAAGCAGACACACATATAGAGAACTAGTGGTTACCAGTAGGGAGAAAGAAGGGTGGTGTGGGCATTATAGGCTTAGGAGACTAAGAAGTGCAAACTATTAGGTATAAAATAAGCTACAAGGATATGTTGTACAACACAAGGAATATAGCCAATATTTTATAATAACTATAAAAAGAGTATAACCTTTAAAAAATTATCACTGTATTGTATACCTGTAACAGGTAATATTGTACATCAACTATACGTCAAGAAATTCATTTGAGAACACTCTCCAAAAGGAAAAACTTAATCACTCCCATACTTCATAATTTCATAGCACCTGGGGATCACAGTATATAAATCTATACACTTGTGTTATATATTGCTATTACAAAGAGATTATTTGCACCTGAGGTAATAGATGTATTTCAATCATATGTTAAAAAGTGAGGCTAAATATGTACTCAGATATTTGACTCTCAGTCACAAACCCAAGAAGTTTAAAGCCCTTTTCAAATTTCATGTGATCACCTGATGTGGATTATATATAAAGTGACCTTTAATATACAAACTGAGTGTATCAATTGGAGTTTGATATGGGAAGCCAAAATACAATAGTCAGAATGGAGTAAGATTTCTCATAGGTAATAGACTTTATCAAACTGTAGGTTCTGGTGAGGAAATCTGTGAAAGAATGTCACCTCTGCATCTGGTGTTAGGCATGAAAAATCTACAGGTAATCTAGGTTCTCCATTGGGAAGAAAACCTGGAAATGAAGCAGAGGAGAACTTGGAGAAACTGGTACCCATAAGGACAATTGAGATTCCATGAGGACAAAAGTGGGAATGCACTCTGTCACCACATTTAACGATTCAAATGACCTACAGAAGCAACAGATACTCTTTGCCACAGTGTTCCACATACATTCACCCAGGACTCAAGCTGAATGAGGAGACACAGTGGGATCTGGAGAGGTTGCACGTCTGACTCATACTAACTAACTCCCTCATACTAACAAGGCGAGTCAATGTGTTGTCAACAGCATGCATGAGGAGCAGCAGGAATGTACCCTACACCAACCTTCAGGTTGGCTAGCTGCTGTTTCATTTTTAGCTTCCAAGTTTTTCTTACTGCCAACCTTAACAGGAAAAAGCATTATTTTGATATTCAGATCCAATATAGTCTACTCCTCAAACTGACATCAGTACATTTCTTTTTAAATCATGTTTATATTCCAAATAAAAGCCTAACATGACACATCTATCCCTCTAGTAAAGTACACTAAACCTTTCTCCAGAGTAGATAAACTTACCTAGGTCACTTTATTCACCTTTGAGAAGTGTTCATTCCTCTTCTCAGACACCCTTTCCCCCTTTAACTTAAATACAGAGATATAAAGATGAACTATTATTAACACGTTAGTAGAGAAATGGGAAAAGGGAAAATTTAAAGTAACCTTTTTCAAATATATTCCTACCAAAGTAGGGAAGAAATACTCATAGCTATTACAATCCTCATTTCTACAACCAGTCACATGGTCATAGCTTATTTATAACTCCCTCCTTGTCCTACCCATTCTGTTGTCTCCCTTATTTGCAATAAGCACTGCTCGTGGTCATGGCTCCTTTCCTGGTAGAATAACCAAAAACTTCATCCCTAAAGAATCTGGGCCATTAGAAATTCTGCCTGTGTTAGATAATTGTAGTTTTCCATTAACTTTGATCACAGGACAAGAGAGTACTAAGAGGACCCCCAGGGGATGTCCTACTATTCAGGCAAAGAGTAGCTGGGGAAATGGGCTGACTCATGTCCCCAAAATTGGTCATCTTGCCTATCTGATGATGTCACTCTTCAATTAACATCCACATGCAACAATTATCTTCAGACTCCATACCTAATTTAAGAGGTTGACATACCTTCAGACTTCCTTATCACAAATGCACCAACTGTGTTCATTTCAAGTCCAGACTATATAATCAAACCATTAGCTGTTCCCAATGAATCAGTGTAAATGTGTTCTTTGGCTCTCTCTCCTTTCAGGAAAGATGAAAAACTAGACATGATGCTTGAAGTTCTCACTTTCAGGGTTTGCCTTCCCCACTATGTCAGAGCCACTTCTGATTTTATAGTGTTGTACTTGTCTACTTTCAGATGGTACCAGTATGTCATACAGAATTATCTCTAAAACAGGCAGTTTTAAAGTATTCTTCAGTCAACTGGTTACAAGAGACTCTATGTGAGGCCACAGATGCTGATTAAGACAGAATAGGAAATGCAGGAATAGGGACTACAGTTATGAGCAACGTACTCATGCAATTTATATCTGCCTTAAAAGCCTGCTTGAGCCCAATATTACATATCACCACTTCTGTTTGGTGGTAGAGAGCTTCTGTGCACACCTAACTTATTGGGTGGGTCACACAGCACTTTGCAGATGATGGGCCACTCATGTCCCATAGGAATTTGATAACCTGTGGTCAAATGTATACCTTTTCTAGGGTCCAGTGCAAGCCAGAAGCTCTCTCAAAATGAAAATAGTTTTCTGTATAGCATGGAAGAGCTTGGTTATAAACTTCTAAGGTTCTGTCCTATGAATTAGCTATAGGGATCTGCCAAAGGGATATCTGTCAAATAAAACACTGTTGAATCTGCTGGTATAAATACACCACATGGGAATACTTTTGAGCACAAGGGACCATTAATATAAAATTATGCCAGGAATACAGAAAAACTGAATGGCAAACTAGAATGTTTGGCATCCCTAATATTACATTTGAGATCTAATTTTCAGTCATTTATAACTACATTTTGTAAAATTTGTTGAGAATCACAATAAAGTACACACTATTCATTTCTATAGTTTTAATGGTTATGAGGGATCTGCAGAAAGGCAGTAAAAGTGAGTAACAAAAAATAATCTAAAAACTAGTAATTCACATGCACTATATACAGGGTACCTCAGTTTCCACCTGCTGTTTTACTTACAAATTTACAAATCAGTACTTTAAGTACTAATCAGTTATCAAGCTGGATGGCTGACATAATCCTTCACATTTTAGAGGCTATTTAGAAAACTATCCTCCTATTATACTGTACCTTGGGTCCCAAGAAGAACAATATTCCTCAAAAACATACTTGAACACTTTTGGTTGAGTTCTGGTAGTCTATGGATATTTTTGATCACAGACAGTTATTCTTTCCTGAAGTGCAATTTAGGCTAGGCAATGTATTTCTGTGGAGGGATAGCATAAGTTACATAATTTTCCTAATGTCTCTTAGAATTCTTTATTAATTTGTTCAATAAACACTTATTTTGCCTCTGTTTTGACTTGAGCACTACATTAGGAACAGTGAACAAAATCATTTAAGAAATGGTCCTTTCCCTCAGATTGGATAGAAGAATCAGAGAGCAAATTACAGTGTGGTATTAAAATATAACAGATATGGACAAAGTGTTATGAAAACAAAAAGAATGAAGAAACTCTGCCTGGAAAGACTTAGAAAGAAATCACCATCCATACCAGACTTCCAGGAGAGATCCACAGAGATGGCTATTGCTGTATGAAAGATGAAGGCAGGAGTGATATCAGCAACATGGCGGCATGAGATGGTCTTCCTTTCCATCTTCCTTTTTAATCAGTGAATTAGATATCCATATACAAACAAAGGCACTTTTGTGGGTGTTTTTAGACCTAGCACTTTACTAAGGAAGAATCTTGCTCACCTGTGCAGCCAGTAAGATACAAACAACTATCTGTATGGGCTGCAGAACCAGTGGAGCCAATGAAACTGCCTAGACTCCTCTTGCCATTTTTGGGCAAAAAATTGGGCTGGTGTTGTCCCAGGAAGGCACTCACCCATGAGTGAGAACCTGCAGAGGTCCAGCCTTCCCAAAGGGAGACTCCAAATACACCATTTAAGAAAAGAAAAATATGTATTTGGTCAAAACAGAGGCAGTAAAACAGTCCCAGCACTGCCCTTTCCTTGAGGGAGCACTGAATGGGGCTGATTTATCCAGCTTAGGCAACCTCTTCCACAGGGGGAAAAAGAAAGTAGTGAGTGACAACCCAGATACCCCAGTTGGATAGGAGAAACCCAATTTGGGGGGAAATGTATAAGCAGAAATAGGTAACTATAAGCAATATGAAAACTCAATGTAGTATGGCATCACAAAAGGAAATTTTCCGCAGCAGCACCCAGAATACTAAGGTGGGAGCTCTACAGCTGGAGGGAGGGAGATATTGGAAAAGAGGCAGATGAGAATTTCAAACGGTGTTGGAGGGGCTGTGCTCAGCAGAAAGTCCACCCATGTTCCTCTGGGGGTAACACCACCAGAGATCTCCCTTCTGGTCCATGGAACTCCCCAATGCACTGAGTACTAAACCCATACTTCCCTACCCCCACTCTCTTGTTGGCTTCTAGTGCATGCTTGTGTGCCCGAGAGAATGAGCCCAAGAAAATAGGGAAAGTCCTAAGAAAACAGACCACAGTTGGTGGGCAAGGGATAAACTAAAACTTGAACTACAGCTTCACCATCTGGAGAACAAAAGAAAAGTTTCCAATAGCCAGCCAGGTGAGAAATATAAATATAAAAGCTTATATATTCACCTGCAAGAGGTAACAAGAAGCGTGGAGCAGATACACTTTTACAATGACAAAAATTAAACAAACAAACAAAATCCTCAGATAATAGCAGTATGTAATATGACACTTTATCTCCCAAAGAAAATGGACAAAGAGTTAAGGAAGTGTCACCTATTTCAAATGTATAAGCAGAAACATGTAAACTATAAGCAATATGAAAACCCAACGTAGTATGGCATCACAAAAAGACATTATTCTAAATAGCTGTTATAAAGAAACTCCATGAGTTACAAGAAAACTCAGAAAGATGATTCTATGAAATCAACAATGAGAAACTGGGGAGCTCGCTGGCAGTCCAGCGGTTAAGACTCAGCACTTTCACTGCAGTGGCCTGGGTTCAGTCCCTGGCCCTGGAACTAAGATACTGCAAGCCACACAGCACAGCCAAAAAAAAAGAGAGAGACTCCAACTGAGATGAGGGAGGAGGAAGACACAAAATTCAACTCCCCCCAAAACCCGTCAAAAATACATCTACCTGTGGAACAATTCTCACTAAAAGCTAACTGGAAATGGATAGAAAGACTTCTACAACCAGGCTTGTAACAAAGATCCACATGGAATCAGGTAGGAAGGGAATAGTAGAAGTGATCAGGTTGGGAACTGTGCCCCCGGAAGAAGACTCAGAGGAAAAGGGAGATTACATGGGTGGAGGTCTTCCCTGGGGAGTGAGCAGTTTGAGACACATATTGGGTGCCCCAGACCTGAGATCCGACAAAGGGAAGATGACCCTGCTCCACCCCTGCCTTTGGCTGGTTGGAGGGCCAGTAGGCCTAATAAGGCTGTGGGAAACCTGGACTCTGCTCATGAGGCACACAAAAATGCTTGCTTGCTTTTGAGGCAGGGCAAAAAGGAGTGGTTTGAGAATGTGCCGGTGGCTGGCTGGCTTCCTGTGACCATCCTAGTGTTCACCACTACAGTATGAGACTAGGAATCATTTACAGGAAGGAAACAGCAACAAAACACAAAGACATAGAGACTAACATGCTGCTAAAAAAAAAAAAAAAAAAAAAAAAATGGATTAAAGACCTAAATGTAAGGCTGGATACTATAAAACTCTTAGAGGAAAACATAGAACACTCTCTGACAAAAATCGCAGCAAGATCTTTTTTGACCCACCTCCTAGAGTAATGAAAATAAAAACAAAAATAAACAAGTGGGACCTAATTAAACTTAAAAGCTTTTGCACAGCAAAGGAAACCATAAAACAAAACGAAAAGGCAACCCACAGAATGGGAGAAAATATTTGCAAATGAAACAACCGACAAGGGATTAATTTCCAAAACATACAAACAGCTCATGCAGATCAACGAAAAACAAGCAAACAACCCAATCAAAAAATGGGTGGAAGATCTAAATAGACATTTCTCCAAAGAAGACATACAGATGGCTAAAAAGCACATGAAAAGATGCTCAACATCACTAATTATTAGAGAAATGCAAATCAAAACTACAATGAGGTATCACCTCACACAGGTCAGAATGGCCATCATCAAAAAATCTACAAACAGTAAATGCTGGTGAGGGTGTGGAGAAAAGGGAACCCTCCTACATTGTTGGTGGGAATGTAAATTGGTACAACCACTATGGAGAACAGTATGGAGGTTCCTTAAAAAAACTAAAAATAGAATTACTGTATGACCCAGCAAACCCACTACTGAGCATATACCCAGAGAAAACCATAATTCAAAAATACACGTGCACCCCAATGTTCATTGCAGCACTATTTACAATAGTCAGGTCTTGGAAGCAACCTAAATGCCCATAAACAGATGACTGGATAAAGAAGATGTGGTACATATATACAATGGAATATTACTCAGCCATAAAAAGGAACGAAATTGGGTCATTTGTAGGGATGTGGATGGAATTAGAAAACCACAAAACTCAAAGTCAACAAAACAGAGGAAATAAAGAGATAAAGGAGACCAAAAATATAAATAAACAAATAAAGTTGAAAACGAGTTTTTTTTTTTTTTTTTTGAAAAGATAAACAGAATTGATAAACCTTTAGTCAGGTTCATCAAAAAGAGAGAGGACCCGGGCTTCCCTGGTGGCGCAGTGGTTGAGAGTCCGCCTGCCTATGCAGGGGACACAGGTTCGTGTCCCGGTCTGGGAAGATCCCACATGCCGTGGAGCAGCTGGGCCCGTGAGCCATGGCTGCTGAGCCTGTGCGTCCGGAGCCTGTGCTCCGCAACGGGAGAGGCCATAACAGTGAGAGGCCCGCGTACCACAAAAAAAAAAAAAGAGAGAGGACCCAAATAAACAAAATAGGAAATTAAAGAGCAGTAACCACCATGGATACCTCAGAGATACACAAAAAAAAAAAAAAAAAAAGAATTCTATGAACAGTTATATGCCAACAAATTGGAAAACCTAGAAGAAAATGGACAAATTTCTAAAAGCATACAACCTTATGAAACTGAATCAAGAAGAAATAGACTATCTGAACAGACTGATCACTAGTAGTAAAATTGATTTTGTAATTAAAAAACCCAGCAAACAAAAGTCCAAGACCAGATGGCTTCACAGGAAAATCCTACCAAACATGTGAAGAGCTGACACCTGTCCTTCTTAAACCAATCTAAAAAACTGAAGGGGATGGATACTCTCAAATTCATCCTATGAGGCCCACCATTACTCTGGTATCAAAACCAGACAAAAACACTACAAAGATTTAGTACAGCCACTGTAGAAAATAGTATGGAGTTTCCTCAAAAAAACTAAAAATAAAGCTGCCATATGATTCATCACTTCCACTCCTGAGTATATATCTGAAAAACACTAATGTGAAAAGATATATGCACCCCAATATACATGTACGCCAATGTTCATAGTTTATTTACAATAGCCAAGGTAGGGAAACAACCTAAGTGACCATTAATGGATAAATGGGTAAAGGAATGGATAAAGATGTGGTATATAAACAATGGAATTTTACTCAGCCATAAAGAATGAAAGTCTGCCATTTGCAACAATGTGGATGGACAGAGTATTGTGTTTAGTGAAAGAAGCCTGACAGAAAAATAGATACTCTACGTTGTCACTTATATGTGGAATCTAAAAAACAAATGGATGTATATAACAGAAACAGACTCACAGACAGAGAAAAAACTAGTGGTTACCAATGGGGAGAGGGAAGTGGAGAGGGGCAAGGTAAGGATATGGGATTAAGAGACACAAACTACTATGTATAAAATAAGCAACAAAGCTATATTGAACAAATTGACTTCTTTACCACAGAGACTAAAAAGTTAAAAAAAGAACCAAACAAATTCTGGCACTGACAAATTCAATGAATATGGTGAAGAATGCAATAAGATATCAGTATCAGGGCAGACCAGTCGGAAGAAAGGATAAATGACCTGGAGGATAGGAATTCTGAACACAGAAGATAAAAGGGAATTAAGACTTTAAAAGAGTCAACAAAGCCCACGAGAGCTATTGAAATCCAGCAGAACAAACAAGTATCAGAACTGATACTTTAAAAGCATAAAGGATGGGGCAGTTTATTTAAAGAAATAGCTGAGAACTTCCCAAACCTACAGAAAGACTTGGACATAGAAGTCCATGAAACTAATAGAACACCCTATTATCTCAATGCTAAAAGACCTCCAAGACACATTATAATGAAATGGTCAAAACAAAACAAAACAAAAAACAATGGGGTGGGGGGAAAGATATAACCTACAAAGTAACCCTTTTAGTCTATCAGTGGATTTCTCAGCACAAACCCTACAGGCTAGGAGAGAGTGGAATGACATACTCAAAGTGTCAAAAGAAAAATTGCCAGTCAAGGATATTTTACTAAGCAGAGCTATCCTTCAGATATGAAGGACAAATAAAGTCTTTACAGACAAACAAAAGTTGAAGGAGGTCAACATTAGACCTTCCTTGCAAGAAATGCCAAAGTTGAAAAGATGCTAATCAGCAACATGAAAACAAAACATTGATAAAGGTATGCTGTCAGGCTTAGAAAAATTTAACTCTAAATTAAGATAGTGCATTAACCACTGAAGGAGCATAAAGGTTAAAGGTAAAAGGTTAAAAGAAAAAAAGAGTAGGAAAAACTATAGCTACTATAAATTGTTAGTAAACAAAGAGGTAAATTGTGACATCAGTAATAAAAAAAGGAAGGAGTAAAAGGCTGAAGCCTTTATAGGGGAAGAAATTATAAGTTGCTATCTCCTAAAACAGACTGCTTTATCTCTAAGATGTCTTATAGAAACCCCATGGTAACCACACACACGAAAAGAAAAACCTAGAGTAAATCCACAAAAGACAAAGGGAAACAGCATACCACCACAGGAAATAACTCATCTCCAAAGGTAGGCAGAAACAGGAATAAAAGGATGGAAATACAGAACCAGAAAGCAACTGAATTCAATCAAAAGGCACAGAGTACCTGGATGGATAAAAAACAAGACCCAAAAATATGCTGCCTATAAGAGACCCATTTTAGATTTAAGTATGCACAAAGACTTTAAGTGGAAGGGATGGAAAAAGATATTCCATACAAGTGAAAACCAAAGCAAGCAAGGGTAGCTGTGCTTATCAGACAAAATAGACTATGCCAAAAGCAGCAACAAGGGATAAGGAAGGTCATTATAATGATATGGGATCAATTCTTCACGATTTAACAATCGTAAATACATATGCACCCAACATTGGAACACCTAAATATATGAAGCAAATACTAACAGATATGAGAGAAATAGGCAAGAATGCAATAGGGGACTATCCTTTCAATAATGGATAGATTACCCAGACAGAAAAATAAAAAAGAAACGATGGACTTGAACCATACATTAGACCAGATGGACCCAATAAACATCTTTAGAATACTCCTTCCAACAGCAGCAGAATAGACATTTGAGTGAACATGGAATATTCAAGCATAGATCACGTAGCAGGACACAAAATAGGTCTCAAATTTAAAAGGACTGATATCCTACCAATTATCTATTTCAACCACAATGGCATGAAACCAGAAAACATAAAGAAAGCTAGAAAATCTACATGTAGACGCAAAACACACTCCTGAACAACCAGTGGGTCAAAGAAGAAATCGAAAGAAATAAAAGTATCTAGAAGAAAATAAAGTGGAAACATGAATACCAAAATCTGGGAGCCACTGCAAAAGCAGTACAGAGAGGGAAGTTAACAGTGATAAATATATTAAGTTAGAAAGATAACCAACCTAACCTTATGCCAAGGAACTAGAAAAAGAACAAATTAAACTCAAAGTTAGCAGAAGGAAGGAAAGAAGCTCAGAGTAGAAATTACTGATATAAAGACCAGGAAAATAAAGCTTTTTTTAAAAAATAAAATTGACACTAAGAAAAAGATCTGAATATCAGAAATGAAAAAGACATTACAACTGACAATACAGAATAAAAAGGTTCATGAGAGACTCCTATGAACAATTACATGCCAACAAATTGGGTAACTAGAGGAAATCAATAGTTCCCTAGAACCATGTAATCTACCAGGACTGAATCAGGAAGAAATAGAAAGTCTGAACTAACCAATAATGAAAACTTTTTAAAACAGAAAACTACAGGACCAGATGGCTTCACTGGAGAATTCTAACCAAACTTTTAAGATTTAACACCAATCCTTCTCAAACTCTTCCAGAATACTGAGGAATGAATACTTCCAAACTCAATGACACCAGGATTGCACTAATACCAAAGCCAGATAAGAACACAAGAAAATTATGGACCAATATCCCTGACAAACATAGATGCAAAAATTCTCAAAATATTGAAAAACAAATACCATATGCTAACACATAAATACGGAATATAAAAAAAAATTTTTTTAAAAAGGGTTCTGAAGAACCTAGGGGCAGGACAGAAATAAAGACACAGACGTAGAGAATGGACTTGAGGACACAGGGAGGGGGAAGGGTAAGCTGGAACGAAGCGCAAGAGTGACGTTGACATATATACACTACCAAATGTAAAACAGATAGCTAGTGGGAAGCAACCACATAGCACAGGGAGATCAGCTCTGTGCTTTGTGACCACCTGAAGGGGTGGGATAGGGAGGGTGGGAGGGAGATGCAAGAAGGAAGGGATATGGGGATATATGTATACATATAGCTGATTCACTTTGTTATACAGCAGAAACTAACACAACATTGTAAAGCAATTATACTCCAATAAAGATGTTTAAAAAAATTCTCAAAATACTGGCAAATCAAATTCAAGAACTAATTGAGAGGATTATACACCGTGACCAATTGGGATTTATCTCTGGGATAAAAGGATGTTCCAACATATGAAGAATATATGATATATGTGGTATAATGATATACCACATTAAAAGAATGAGTGATCAATAGATACAGAAAAAGTGTTTGACAAAATACAACATTGTTTCATGATTAAAAAACCTCTATAGCTTGGATATAGGAGGAACATATCTCAACATCATAAAATCTATATATGACAAACCCACAGTTAACATGCTCAGAGAAAAATTGGAAACTTTCTCTAAAATCAGGAATAAATGTGCCCACTCTCATCACTTTTATTCAACATAGTACTGGAAGTTCTAGCTAGAGCCATCAGTCAAGACAAAAGTCATCTAAGAAAGGAAGTAGTAAAACTGTTCTTTGCAGATTACATGATCTTATTAAAAATCCCAAAGACTCAACTAAAAAACTTTTAGATCTCAATGAATTCAGTAAAGTTGCAGGATATAAAATGCAGTAATCAGTTGCATTTTATGTACAATGAAATATCTGAAAAAGAAAGAAAACTGGGCTTCCCTGGTGGTGCAGTGGATAAGAATCTGCCTGCCAACGCAGGGGACACAGGTTCAATACCTGGTCTGGGAAGATCCCACATGCTGCAGATCAACTAAGCTCGTGTGCCACAATTACTGAGCCTGTGCTCTAGAGCCCGTGGGCCACAACTACTGAAGCCCACATGCCTAGAGCCCATGCTCCACATCAAGAGAAGCCACCATGAGAAGCCTGCACACCACAACGAAGAGTAGACCGCGCTCGCCACAACAAGAGAAAGCCCGCATGCAGCAACGAAGACCCAACACAGCCAAAAATAAATTTTTAAAAAAATTAAAATTAAAGAAAGAAAACTATGTCACAATAGCATCAAAACCAATGAAACACCTAGGAATAAGTTTAACGAAAGAAGTGAAAAATCTGTGCTATGAAAACTTACAAGACTTCGTTGAAAGAAAATTTTAAAAAGACAAATAAATGGAAGGACTTCCCATATTTATGGCTGAGAAAAGTTAATATTGTTAAAATGTCAATGCTATTTAAGCTATCCATATCAAATGTGTAGATACAATGCAATCCGTATCAAAATTTCTTAGCATTTTTCACAGATATAGGAAAAAAAATCATGAAATGTGTGAAACCACAGCAGACCCCAAATAGCTGAAGGAATCCTAAGAACAAACCAGAGGCATCAAATCTCTGTTTGTGATTTCAAACTACACTGCAAAACTATAGTAGTTATGGTACTGACATAAAAAGACACATAGATCAATGGAACTTAATAGAGAGCCCAGAATTAAACCCTTGCATATACAGTCAACTAACATTTGGTAACATAGCCAAGAACATCCAATGGGAAAGGATAGTCTCTTCAACTAATGGTGCTAGAAGAACTAGATAACCACAGGCAGAAAGATGAAATTTGACCCCTATCTTCTGCTATTTGCAAAAATTAACCTGAAATGATCAAAGACTTAAACATAAGTCCTGAAACTATAAAACTCGTAGAAGAAAACATAGGGGAGAAGCTCAATATTGGCCTTAGCAATGATTTTTTTGGAAATGACACCAACGGCACAAACAAGAGAAAAATACAAGCAGGACTACTAACTTAAAAGCTTCTGCAGAGCACAAGAAATAATCAACGAAATGAAAAGGCAATCCACAGAAAAGGCAACCAACCGAATGGGAGAAGATAGTTGCAAATAATGTGTCAGATAAGGTGTTAATGTACAAAATTTATGAAGAATGCATACAACTTCATTAAAAAAAAAACTGACTAGAAAAATAATGGGCAAAGGAACTGAAGAGACAATTTTCTAAAGAAGACATCTAAATGGCCAGCAGGTGCTCAACATCACTAACCAGGGAAATGCAAATAAAAGCCACAATAAGATATCATCTTAGACATTTAATAATTGTTATCAAAAAGACAAGCGATAACAAGTGTTGGCAAGGATGTGAGTAAAGGAAATCTTTGTACACTGTTGGTGGGAATTTACAGTGGTTTAGCCACTATGGAGAACAGTATGGAGGTTCCCCAAAAAATTAAAACAGGACTACTGTATTTCCCAGCAATCTTATTTCTGAATATATGTACCCAAAGGAAATTAAAACCAATTTCGATACAGGCACTCCCATGTTGATTGCAGCATTATTCACAATAGTTAGATGTGGAGACAACCTAAGTGTCTATCAACGGGTGAGTGGATAAAAACATGCTATATACACAACCGAACACTATTCAGCCATGAGAAAAAAGGACATTCTGCCATTTGCACCAACATGGGTGGACCTTGAGGACATTATGCTGAGTGATATAAGTCAGAGAGAGAAAGACAAATACTGTATGATACCTCACATGTGGAAGCTAAAAAAAAAACAAACCTCAGTTTATAAAACAGTGGAATGGTGGTTACCAGGAGCTGAGGGCGGGGAGGTGGGGTGGAGAATGTGGAAGATGCTGTTACAGGATACATGCTTACAGCTTGCAGATAAATAAGTCCCACAGATCTAATACACAGTTCAGTGATTATAAACAAAGTGGTTTTATCAACATTAAACTTGCTAAGGAACTAGATCTTAATTGTTTGAACTAGAAGAAAAAAGAAAATTCAGTCAGATACAATAGGATATTAATCCCAGGTATTCTATTTCCTGGTTGAATGATCTTGGGAAAGTTACTTCATCTTTCTGATACTTAATTTTACCAATTAACCAATCAGATATGATATTTGCCTTAGAGGATTATTATGAGGATTAGAGGAACTACAGACATATCTCAGAGATATTCGGTTCTAGACCATTGCAATAAATTGGTTTTGCAATAAAGTGAGTCACACGATTTTTGGTTTCACAGGGTACATAAATGTTTATATTATACTGTAGTCTACTAAAGTGTGCAATAGCATTTTGTCTAAAAAACAACATATGTACCTTAATTAAAACATGCTTGGGCTTCCCTGGTGGCGCAGTGGTTGAGAGTCCGCCTGCCGATGCAGGGGACACGGGTTCGTGCCCCGGTCTGGGAAGATCCCACATGCCGCGGAGCGGCTAGGTCTGTGAGCCATGGCCGCTGAGCCTGCGCGTCCGGAGCCTGTGCTCCGCAACGGAAGAGGCCGCAACAGTGAGAGGCCCGCGTACCGCAAAAAAAAACAAAAAAAAAACATGCGTTATTGCTAAAAATGCTAACAATCTGACCGTGCAGGGTAGACACAAGTCTTCAATTTGTAAAAATGCACTCTCCGTGAAGCACGATAAAGCAAAGTGCAATAAAACAAGGTACACCTGCAGTGTCCAGTGTTTCTGGTACACAGTGGGTGATAAGTAAATGGAAACTTATTAGCACCACTATTCCTACTACTAAGACCACTACTGTGGGGCTGCACCCCACAGGCCTGCAAGCCTTGTAGTTGCCCAGCCTCAAGACTGAAGAAAGAGCCCATGGACAACGGCAGACATCAGTGGTTTAGTAGATGGGGGAAATTACCTCTGAAGTAAGGTCCTGGAGAGATACCCCACTGTGTGGGGCGGACAGATTACAGGGCGCAGCAGTCTTCAATACCCGGGGAGAAG
Organism: Monodon monoceros; assembly: GCF_005190385.1. NCBI lineage: Eukaryota > Metazoa > Chordata > Mammalia > Artiodactyla > Monodontidae > Monodon > Monodon monoceros. Next base: position 41,172,937 of record NW_021703781.1, read on the forward strand.
GAGGTTAAGGTTTAGAGGGGAACTGATATCAGCTTGGCTCATCAGCTACCAAGGAAAAAAGCCCCTGGGGCACGTTGCTCGCAGCCCCTCAGGTTAATGAGTATCACAAGGGCAGATACTTCCCTTTAATAAACTAGCAGGTGGAACCTTTCTGGCCTAAGGGGCAGAGGGCAAGCACATTCCTGTGAGCAGGGTGTAGGGGAAGCAGGGGCTGGTCGGGCAGGGGATGTACAGAGAGCAAGACAACAGCCATCTTGAGTGACCTGACCAGACACTCCACCCCAACAGACCCTGCACGACCCTTATCTCTTGGGCTGCCCCTCTTTCTCCATATCCCTGCGCTCAGATATGTAGGGGTGGACTGCAACCAAATACCACAAATGCAATACAAACAGCAGCTAAAAAGTATCAAGACTCCAAGAGGTGGGCAAACTCTGGAGCCAGGTGCTTATTAAGTCAGTTTTTCATGGAAGTCCAAAAGAGGACAACAAAGGCAACTGGCTGTAAACCCAGCAGAAAAATTCATTTCACAGTGAGGCTACTGCTGTCATCCAGTCCACGAACAGATTCCTTCTGCTCAGACTAGAGAGGAAATGTGAGCTGTTTAAAGGCACAGTACAGGGAAGGTCATGACCATTAAGCAAATTACGAGCAGTAATAGCATTCTGAGATAACACCACCCCTACCTGGGGTTTTCGGCCCTGGCCTCTAGGACCGAACTGCCTGTCCACCCTCAGTCCCCACAGCAGGTGACAAATACTGGAGCGGCAGTGTAACAACAGACAGTTAATATAACGGTGCCTTTCTTCTGTAAGGCACTGTTGTAAAGCACTGTAGACTGTATAGCTGTGTTCCCTTATGGCTGCTCTGCCCCCTTCCATAGCTGAGACCAGCAGCCCCAGGGTACTCTTTCATCATTTTGCTGTTGCCACAGTCCCCCATCAAACCCTTCCCGGTACCTGGCCACGTCCAATTCGCAGGCCTGCCCGAGTTAATATCCCTAAAGCCTGTGTCTGTAATCGTTTAGGGGTGATGGGTCTGGGGGTATATTTGTATTTTGTAGATAATCCAGGTCCTTGCATTTTGTATTCACCAGTCACCCCCATGCAATCAGATGAGCCACGATTACAGGGCTGCTACTTTTAAACTGGGAAAGAGACTCTGAGGTGAACAGGATATCATTAGTGTAACAGCAAGAGAAAGTCATCTATCATGGTAGACAGCTGCCACTGGGTCGGTCCCACATGTTAGTGTACGGCGATTCCACCCAGAGCTTTCCGTTCCCGTCCTCACTTCCCCACATCTCAGCACTCACAGGAGTTTCCTCGGCCTCCTGGCTGGCTCAACAGTTGTTGCGCTACACCCCACGGGGCTGAAAGCCTTGTAGTTGTCCAGTCTCAAGACTGAAGAAAGAGCCCACAGGGCTTCCCTGGTGGCGCAGTGTTTGAGAGGCCGCCTGCCAATGCAGGGGACACGGGTTTGTGCCCCGGTCCGGGAAGATCCCACATGCCGTGGAGCGACTGGGCCCGTGAGCCATGGCCGCTGAGCCTGCGCGTTTGGAGCCTGTGCTCCGCAATAGGAGAGGCCACAACACTGAGAAGCCCGCGTACCGCAAAAAAACAAAAAACAAACAAAAAAAAAGAAAGAGCCCACGGACAATGGCAGACATCAGTGGTTTAGTAGATGTGGGAGCTTACCTCTTAAGCAAGGTCCTGGAGAGACACCCCACTGTGTGCAGCAGACAGGGAGCAGGACACAGCAGCAGTCTTCACTACTTGGGGAGAATGAGGCTAAGGTTTAGAGGGGAACTGATATCAGCTTGGCTCATCAGCTACTAGGGAAACAAGCCCTGGGGCACGTTGCTCGCAGCCCCTCAGGTTAATAACCATCAGGAGTGCATACGTTTCCCTTTAATAAGCTAGCAGGTGGAGCCATTCTGGCCTAAGTGGCAGAGGGCAAGTATGTTCACGTGAGCAGGGTGTAGAAGAAGCAGGGACTCATCGAGCAGGGGATGTACAGAGAGCAAGAGAACAGCCGTCTTGAGTGGCCGCACCATACAACTACTATACATCTTGACAGAATGTTTGTGTTGTGCACTTAAAGTTGCAACACTCCTGCCTAAATTTTCTTAGAAGGAACCGGAGGCTCAGTGACTTTCACAGGTGAAGATGATAATTAGTCGCCAAACTAACTCTGTAGGGCGTTAACCCAGTGTTTAAAAAACCAGACTCTAGAGATGCATTTTCATGATTCAAATCTTGGCTCTTTCACTTGATTACCTTCTTGGGAAACTTTCTCTCTTTGTGCCTCAATATCCTCACCTGTAAAATGGGAAAAAAATATATACCCACCTTAAAGAGCTGATATGAGGTATCGTATGAGTATAAGGCATGTAAATGTATTATATACTTTATGAAATGTAATAAATATTAGCTATCAGTGTTGTCAGCTTCTCATTTTTTAATTCTACATATCTTTGACAAAGCAGTGATCATAAAATAAAATTCTAATAAGAATAATATAAAATTATTAAATTATATATACACACACATACATACATCTTATCATATGCATTCATAAGTGTATATGTGAGAAACAATGACTTTTTTTTTATTCCTACTTAAATGGCACTGTGTAAAATGAAAAAGCAAGAGACTTACCTCAAAAGTACACCGGGGTTCCCAACAATGTGAGATTATTAAAGTACTTTGTAAGTGTAAACTGCAAAAAAATCAAAGAAAAGAAAAAAACAACAAAAAATGCATTCAATAATACCCTGAAATGTTCCCATAGGAACAACTTGCTATCTTCTTTATATATGCATGAGGATAAACAATAGTTTACTAGCCATGTAATTATTGAAGAGACCCTAAAGGCATGCATATAATTAGGTCCTGGTTAAGAAAAACGTACAGTTGTTCAGAAATGACCATTGCTTTTTTTCTTTTTTTAAGATCAGTTAATAAAAACATGTTTTGGACTTTAAAATCTGTCTACTGAATTTATGTCTATGTATTTATTAGTTTCCAAATGTTGTGATGTCCTAGTACCTATGCACAATCATTAGAATAAAAAACAGGAACTTTTATGTACTTGATTCATTTTTAAAATTTTTCTCCTACCATTGGAAAGTATTGCTGCAGAATACTGATGATTTAATAATTGGACGTAATACTCGCAAAAATTGTTTTTATAGTCCAGCTTTTGCAGGCAATTTAGTATCACCTCACAGTTTGGTAGACTGGAAATATCTTGAGTGTTTCTACTTTGTTATTCTACTAAACTCAAAGGTATTAACCTTCAGCCTTTAAACTTTAAGCTTTAGGGCAGACAAATGGCCATTTATTACAGGATTACAGATCTATTTAAAAATTGCTTATTAGGTATAAGGACAAGCATTCTTTACATTTTGGGATGTACGGTTCCAAGTTTGTTTTTTTTTTAAAACCCAAACATCAATACTCTCTCACATACATTCTAATGTAATATGGAAATTATTTGATTTCTTTTTAGTATCTCAAAGAACAGCTCGTCTAAAATTTTGAACTTGAGATGTCCAATGTAATCATATTTTCTTCCTAATGTAGTCCTTAATATTCCTATTATATAAGGTGCATTCCCTTTGACTTACTCACCAAAACACTAACTTTATAGAAATGATTTTTTTAAGCCAGGCTGCATATTTTCAGTATGCTTTATTTAGATAGAAAGAAAATAATAATAATCAGTGTGTTATAGTCTCACTATTCTCTAAAATCTCCAAGTGGCTTAAATGTGGTTCTCCAACACACAGGTCTTACGTTTAATAAATACTGATTAATTGACTCTTTAAAAGAGCTGATTTGAGCCATGCACTGTGCATTGGACACAGCAAATAATGTGATGAAAAATATAAGATGTATAAGATGAAAAATATCTAATGATATATTGTACACATTGGTATTTAGTGTCAGTAAACTTTTTCCAAATGGTAGTCCAAATATGCTTTATACCTAACTGCTATTATCACTAAACAATGATTCTGTTAAATAATACAGGAGAAGGAAGACCTCACATGTCATTGAGAATTCTATTTTAGTTGCAGTTTAATTAGGTCAACTTTCACAATTTTATTTTGTACCTCCTTAAAAAAAATTTAATCTGGAAAATATCAGTTCTATTTTTAGTATGCATAAGAACATTTTCAAATTATTTGAATTATATTTGTATGGCTAAACTACATAGGACTTAGAAGGGAAATGTATTGACATATGATGAAAATTTATCTGGGTAGTATAAAAATATTTGCATGTAATACATGTGTAAATGGGTTTTATACTTATGACCAAGGGAAATATCGCCTTACTTCCTTTCACTTCATTTTATATATGTATATGTATAGATATGTATAGACATACACTTCATATGTATACATATACATATGTATATACTTCATTTTATATATAAATTTTATATATAAAATGGAGTGAAAGGAAGGAAGATATATATGTATTTATAGAGAGAGAGAGAGAGAGAGAACTGAAGGGAACTTTGGAATATATGTGTAGTTCCTTTGATAAAGGGTGTATGACCTTGGATAAGGGAGAGAGAGAAGGATTTTCTTAAAACAACCCATTTTAGAGTGTGGCTACAGGTACTCAATTTGAAGGTACTGGGTTATCATATATGGCTCTATGGTTTTGTTGATGTCAACCTTAAATAGAGCAAAGAAGAACTTTATTTAAGCAAAAATGAGTTTATTTAGGAATAGCACAGGAATTGCAATTTGGGACAAGCAAACTATGGTGAACCATAAGCAAGTCCAGAGAGCAAAGGAGGAGGGTGTTTTTTCACAGAGGAAAGGAGGAAGTTGGAGGAGTTGCTTTGAACAAAAGTTCATTGGAGGAAAATGAGTGTTCAATGTGCTGGCGGCTTCTCATTGGCTGCAGAGGAGGGCAACTTCCTTTTGCCGGGTGAAAAGAGGAACTGTTTCTTCTTCCTGCTGAACTCTGCAGGCTGTAAGGAGTGGCCCTCCCTTCATGGTTTCCCGACTTCAATTTTGAATTAGGTTTCCTTAATACATTTTCACAGGGATGATGGCTAGGGAGTGGTAGAGTTTTAGGAAAAATAACAAGGCATAAAAATAGATTTTTTAAAAAAATTTTAAAGGCATCTTCATTTCTGTGATCCCGCAATTCACCAAGCAGCCTTCCCTCTCCCTCTTTTTTAATTTCCAAGTTAACTCCCCTATTTGAAATGAAGTATCCAGAGTATAAGGTAATAATTTATTTTACATTATAAATCGTTTATCATGTGATTTTTTTCCAGCCCAATTTATTTATTGATGGTGAAAATCTAGACTTACATTTTCTAGATAAAAAAATCATGGAGTGCAGAGAGACAATGGCACCTCTACCTTTCCAACCATCCAAGCCCTCTCTCCTTTCTACAACTTAGGACTTGGGTTAAGAGAACCCTACCCAGAAACTGATATATGTGATAGGGATGAAAAAATTTTTGAAACCAAGACTCGCACTTTACTCTTGGGATCAGCATAAGAGATGCTGAGGTTCAGTAATCATTTATTATGTACTTAACATGTGCCAAGCACTGTGCCAACCACTGGGAATACAAAAAGTGATTATGACATTATATCAACACTTCAAGAGTTTATACTTTAGTTGTGAAGATAACAATAAAGAGACAGTATGAAAGTATTGATACATAACTGCAAGACACAATTAATACAGAGGAAAGACTGATCAACCATCTGGTAGAGGAGTTGACTAAAATAAAAATGCACAACATAAGAGTGGTGAGTTAAGCTATACTTGAGGCAAAATGAGGACTATAGCCTGGGAGACAGCATCTCAGATAGCTCTGAGGAATGAGTATTATATGTGATTTTGGTGAAGGGGGAATACATGAAATCAAACACACATTTTTGCAGAAGGTTACTGCTGGTCTCATGAAAGTTGCTGCTGGTCATGAGGAGCAGATGTCTCCATGAATGATTTTAGTGCTTTTCTAGATAAGGGGAGAGGCAAGAATTTGGGCTCATAAAATCTTCTCCTGAAAATATCTAACTATCTGGAGGCCTGTTCTGCCAGTTTTTTCCAGAGCACAGAGTGCCTCATTCCTGATCTCCACCCTGAACTCCTTTCAGGATGTGCTGAAGGTCAGCAACTACAGTGGCTACTGACTTAATCCTTGTAGAGGCAGATAGCAAGTGCCAATTCTTCGTTGGCAGAGGGAAGGAAGAGTATAGGAAAACTTGGAGAGGAGGGTAATACCTTAGCAACTCCTGCGCAGGATTGTGAAGAATTTATAGCATTTTCCCAAGACAAAATGATTGAGTGGGAAGGGAAGATATTCTAGGCAAATAGTCATGAAATAGCATGGTGTTTAAGGAACCTGGCAGTTCTGCATGCTATATGGTTTTTGATCTCACTTCCTGAGGCATGTGTTACAAATTAAATCGCTAGGTCCCATCCCAGAACCATAGAAATCAAATCTTTGAGACCCAAAGATGCACATTTTACAAGCTTCCTGAGTGACACTGTGTGTTTGAAAGTTGGAGGACAACTATGAATATGTGAGTGGCCAAAGATAAATGGGATGAGAGCTAACTGACTTCTCTCACCAGGAACCTGCAGTGTGACTTAAGCAGTGTAGTGCCATGGTCAGCTTGCACTTAAGAGGATCATTCCGGAGACTGTGGATTGGCCTCTGGAGTCAGGGGGATGCTGGGTTTTTTTGTTTGTTTGTTTGTTTTGCGGTACGCGGGCCTCTCACTGTTGTGGCCTCTCCCGTTGCGGAGCACAGGCTCCGGACGCACAGGCTCAGCGGCCATGGCTCACGGGCCCAGTCGCTCCACGGCATGTGGGATCTTCCCAGACCCGGGCATGAACCCGTGTCCCCTGCATCGGCAGGCAGACTGTCAACCACTGCGCCACCAGGGAAGCCTGGGATGCTGTTTTGATCCAGGAGATAAATGATGAGGATTTGGACTACATCCATTGCAGTAGGAATGGAGAGAAAGGGACAGATATCCCAGATTTTTAAGTATTAAAACACATGATTGAAAAATGTTTTGAAAAATGTTTTGCCTCTTGTTGTCTCACATTTTACATGGTCCTCCTTTATTTCTCTCTAACCTTAATATAAGAAGGGGCTAACTTTCAGTGTCATGTATTCCACAAACCATAGTTTTGTCAGCCTGATTATTTAAGAGTGCATGCTATATATAGCTAGGAACATTTGTGTGTGTCTTGAGAGAAAAAAAATTTAGAGATCTCTTGGTTTAGTTTCACCTCAGTACAGCAATCTGAGTCAAGCTTATTACAAGCACTAGCTTTTTAGATTTTTCAAAAATTCTCTCTACTCTGTTTCTATCCGTGTCTATTTCTGGCTAAAATATCCCACTTACATTCCCTTGGTCATCATAGGCCCAGCACACCACCTGCCCTAGTTTCCCTTACTTGGCAAACCACAGCTGTCTCCTGCCTCTGAATTGCTGTAGCATTAATATGTCCTCTTCCCATTGTCTTCTGACTTTCATTTCCTTGCCTGATCTGCTATGCAGATTGAGATTCAGAAATCATCGACGTCCCCTAGAGTGCCATCGACATTCTCTGCATACCTGTTGAGAAATTAATTTTAACTACGAGCACCTACACAAACAATATTTTATAATAAGCTTAGAAAAAGTCATTTTTATGTATATCATACAGGAGGCATAAGCATAAACCCATGAAGGAGAATCATTACTAACAACAAATGTTTATTGTGTACTTACTGTGAGCTAAGCATTATTATATAAACTACAGACAGTAAAATGCATGATTTGAAGAGACTTACAATCCCATTGAAAAGTCTGAATGTGTACATAATAAAAAAAAATAAATAGTATTTGAGAAACAGTGGAAAGAATACTTGAAATAGAGGAAGGAAAATTGGATTCAAACCCAATTCAACAGCTTACTATAACATTCAAGAAAGAATTTAGCCTCACTTTCATTATTTTCAAAATTGAGGAAATAATACCTATCTGTATAGGTCACTCTGAGGCTAAATATAAAATGAAATCATTCATTCATTTAACAAGTACATGTTAAACAAGAGACTCTGTCTCATACATGATATTAGAGAATAGAGATGCAGTGTAGAAAAAGAAAATCCAGACTCCCACTTTCTTAGAGTTTATATTTTAGCAGGCAAGATGAGGGGGGAAGAAAAGGTGCATAAATAAATAGATGATAAAATTCTAAAGAGTGAGACAACCAGTGCTAAGTCTCCAAAAAAAACTTCGCCTGTTTAAGGTACAGAGAGAAACCTCCTGTGGCTGAAATACTGTGATCCAGATGAAAAATGTAACAAGAAAATCTGGAAAGGTGAGCAGGGGACAGTTAATATCAGCTTATGTTGCTTAAATTTTCTTTTTACCAGATAGTGTATTAAGCACCTTTTGTATATTAATACTCTTAATACAATAACCTTAAAATGTTGAAACTACTATTCTCATTTTACAAGTAAGGAAATGGTGTCTTGCTCTAGGCTACCTATATATTTGGTGGACCCAAGATTCTAATTTAAGCACTTTGATTCCAAACTTGATGTTAACTTGAGGGAGGAGTTCAATTACAGAAAATTAAGGTGGAGAAGCTAAGGAGGAGGAGACAGAGGAGGAAGAGGAGGAAAAGGAGAAGGAGGAGAGAGGGAAGAGGAAGACGGAATGAAAACAGTTAAAAAATTACATTAAGAAAACCCTTTCTAGCATGTATCATACACTCCAATTCATGCAAAATTATATATAGACATGTATGCATGCAGAAACTGGAAAATATAAACATTTGCTTACCTTGAGATGACTGTTACATATTTTTAAAAGCAAGTCATAGACAAATATGTATAGAATGATTATTTTTTCTTTTTTTTTTTTTGCGGTACGCGGGCCTCTCACTGTTGTGGCCTCTCCCGTTGCGGAGCACAGGCTCCGGACGTGCAGGCTCAGCGGCCATGGCTCACGGGCCCAGCCACTCAGCGGCATGTGGGGTCTCCCCGGACCGGGGCACGAACCCGCGTCCCCTGCATCGGCAGGCGGACTCTCAACCACTGCGCCACCAGGGAAGCCCTAGAATGATTTTTAGTTAAAAAATATCATATATAAATTTGTACTTATTGTATATACCTGAATAGATATAATCATGGAGATGTGTACACATCAAATTTAATAACTGGATATGTTTAAAGGAGTTGAAATACACCATACTAATAAAGAAATTAAAACTAGAAAAATGGAAGAGTGGAAGGGAGAATGTAAAACACAAGTGACCTTTCTTTTCATCTGTCATTGGGTCTGTGTATAAAATATATGGTGGATCAAAAAATAAAAGCATAAGGATTTTGGCATGAGACTCTTTTCAAAGTTGTAGGTTAAACACTGTGCAAAGTAATTATCACTTCAGATGGAATAATGGCATTTACTTTATTAGTTGTGTTAATTGTTAACAAAGCACTATTAATTTGCAGATTGCTACAGGCAAATTAGGGAGTTATTTTTAATCCATTCTGAACATCATTTCTTTTGTAACTTGTAAGTCTTCTTCATCCCTAAGCCCTTGGATAACCAATGTGCAGTTCTTCCATTATAACTCTCTTTGCTTTGATTTTTGCCTTTACCATATGGCAGTTTCTCTGGGTGCAGGAGGGTGAGAGGAGTCGTCATTTTATCTAAGATTCTGTCCTCTCCCAGGTGACAGTAAGTGACTTTTGGGTTAATTGTTAAGTGTTCCTTGCTAATGTGTTTATTCGTAATACATACATTTTTCTAAGTAAAATGATACTGTATTCAATTTTGCACTTTTAAGATAAACCATTTCTGATCTGCTTAGAAAAGAAAACCGGTGGTAAGAGTGGGAGCAGAATGGGTGAAGTTATGGATAAAATGAGAATGAGTTGATCATCCTGAAGCTGGGTACTGGATAAATGGGAGCATATTACAGTATCTGCTGCTTTTGTATATGTTTGGTTTTTTTTTCTTATAAAAGTTAGAAAGAGAAAGAGGCAGAAGTATTGAGACTGAGATAAAAATCTTACAAATCTAAAGTTTTTATCATCATGGTGTTCAAGGCAGAGCTTACTAGAAATGTTGGAGAAAAGCTGAGCAGAATTATCAGTATCTCTTGGTGTTTTGATAAAGTACATGAACAGAAAACCTCCAGAAATAATGACTTAATGAAATAAAGGATTATCTTTTAGCAGGTGAAAAAAGTCTGGAGGTGGGCAGCTGAGGGCTGTTGCAGTGGCCTCATGATACCACAATGTCCTAGTCTCCTTCCCTCTTTCTACTCTGCTATCCTTAATGTGTATCCATTGTCATCATGGTCATAAGATAGTTCCTATACCTCAAAGCACCACAATCACATTTCAGGCATTAAGAGGAAGAAGGAGATAACAAAAAGAAAAGAGAAATGCCCGCATAAGGAAAACAAAACTCTCCCTAGCAGATTTCCTCTCTGGGTTCATTGTCCAGAATTGTGTCATGTAGTTGCAAGGGAATCTAAGAAATTTAATTTTAAGCTGGAAACACTGCCACTTCCCATCCCAAATCAAAGTAACACCAATCAAAGGAAGATAAAGAGAATGTACATTGGATAGGCAGGTAACAATGCCTGCCAGAGTCTACCTCTTTGGCTATACAACATCCTTAGGCAAACTTCTTCCCAAACTTAGAGCATAATCCTTCCTTCTCACCTCTCTTGTGAGAGACAAGAGCTTGAAATTTAATCTAGTTTTTATATCTCATGCAAAGTCCAGAATTTTACCTTTATCTGAAACAGAATCCAACTGTTAAGATTCCTTCAATAATTTAGTTAAGATAATAGGGAATGTTCACAGGTTACTATTAAGAGTAAGCACATTCAGAGGAGTGTGTAGAAGAAAAATCTGATTTGTAAAGGACCAAGTAGCAGGCTATTGAAAAATCCAGATGAGAGACAGATAATGTGAGAGTGAACCGAAAGAGTGGAATGTTAAAAGAAAATTTTTGAATAGAGACTTCATTAGATCTAATAAATATTGAATGGATGGCAGGAGGTCAGGTGGTTAAAGAGAGAGAAATCAGAGGTGATGCCAAGGCTTAAATATGTGAGGAATAGTTAAAAGAAAGCTCCCTATCTCTATAACTTCTCTTATCTCTGTAGAAGGAACAGAGATTATAATATGCATTCTTCTCAAGGTAATAATAATATACTCTCTTACTTCTGAATGCTACTCTTCAATTTACAAAGATATTAATGATAATAAATATTATTTATTCAGTGCTTATTATGGGCCAAGTTTCATGCAAAACACTGCAGCAATTATCTCATTTAATCATCCCAGCAATCTAATAAGAAAAGACATACATATTCTCCTTACAGATGCAGAAGTTATCTTAGTAAAGATCAAGTGGAATGAAAGGGTGGCATGATTGGATAGTAGATCAGAGAAAGTTTTACCCTGAGTCCTGCCTATTCACAGGAGGTGTTGTGTGCTGGAACAGGCTGAAGGTGGGTCAAAGTTCAGGGGTCTGGAGGAAGGAGAGAAATTTAATCAAAGTTTGGTTAACAAGCATTTTGCTTCAACTGATCAGTGAGAATAAAACAGTTCAACTAATTATGTGTGAGGCAGAGAATATGAATTTGGAGGCCTTAGCATAGGGAAGCAAGGGAGGTGCCCAGAATTCTTATCTAAGTCGTGGGGAATTGTGGTTCTTTGCAGTAAATCATTCCCTGGAACACAAAGTGATGAATGTGTTTCTTAACCTTCACTATTTTCCAAGATCACAGTACTTGGGTAAAGTTCGATGTTGTCTCCTATTCCAGACAAGTTTTCTCTCTGTAGCTGTTCTTCCCAGGCACACACCTTTAAAGTTAGCTTTAAAGAGCAAAAGAGATATATCATTCTTTTCTAATTTAGAAAATTCTTGTCTGGGATTCCAAGATACCAAATGCCAATACCTGTGCTCAGTGATGATAAGGAGCTATGATGTAAAATGCTGCTCCACGTGGGTGGGTAGAAGTGGGAGGTGTCAATTCATCCTTCATCCTTTCTAGGACTACACTTCTAGTGTAGTCCGCCATGCTTTTTTTCTTTACGATCATTTTGTAAATTTTACTTTGAATCATGTACAACTGGGAAATGATTTACTGAGACCTGAAGACTCATAGTATCTGCCTCAACAGCAAAGTATCTCTGACACTTGAATGACTCCACACATCTCTCCATTGGGAGTGGTAGAAGTCTTTGTAACTCTCACTTGTGTGCATAGAGATGAATGTCTGTTCATGTTGACTTAGCTTGCCTCTTCCATTATTCAAGGGGGCTCTGTGTGATACTGACATTTTAAGGTAGTCCATGAAATAATAGAGTTCAATCTGAAGTCTTATATTTCCTTTAAGACATAAAACTTTGATGTTATTGTAGCTACCCTGTGCCTAATGGGAACAGAAGCAATTATTACTGAAGAACTGTAACACTAGATATGAGAGTAATAAACGATATATCATCAGTCAGGGCATGTGTAATATAAGCATGGCTTATGTTAGTACTTTTATAACTAACCTTTTTCAAACATGTAAAATTAGATTCTCAATTGATTACAAGAGATTTCTCAATGAGATTTTTTCATTCTCATTTTGCAGAGATATTAGTAATGAGTGCATAGAGACACTTTAAAAATAGATCTCTAAAAGTGAAAGCAAAACCCAGAATTTTGGGTTTTCAGAAAACATCGTAAACATTATGACAGGGTCACTTTGATTTTTACAGATGAACTTAATCAAATTCACTATACTGGATTTCGAGGTTTAATTATTTTCAAATGAGCATCTGGAGACTTGGGATCTTTAAGAAAGGGCCTTTTTATTTATTTTAAAAATTTTAATTTTTTAGCAAAGTGGGTTCTAAAGTAGTAAAAGCCAGTCACTAATAAAAAATGTAATTGTTGAATCTCTGCATTGCTCTTGAGACAGAAAAATGAAAATAAAAATGTTATACCTAGTTCTAATTACAGGAAATTATCACCAACACTTCCCATATTTTTCCCTCAGCAGTATTAAAGGAATGTGATAACTTTCTTTACTTAACCTTTTAAGAACTTATTACTTCATAAGCATCTACTCTATAAACATAATGTGGGGGGGGAGGATTACTAGGTTGTAGTTTAGATTTTTTTTTAACTATGTAGGTTGTTGAAGAAAGAGCTCAAAACTTGAAAAGAAAATTAAGTTTAAATCCTGAATTTACCAATTGCTGTGTGAACTTGCACAAATTTCTTAGGGATTTTTTTTTTTTTTTTTTTTGGATCCAGCATGTGGGGATAATACTTATCTAATGGAGTTTGTTAAAAAAATTTAAGATATACAAAGAGCCTGGCATGGTAGCCTAATATTTACTTGGTAACTATTAAAATTCCATCTTCGGTTTTGAATTGTTCCTACAAAGTGCCCCACCTCCTTTTTAATGACTTTTAAGTGATCTCTTAACTGCTACCACTCTGGAATTTTATTTTATTTTAAGTAATTAATTTTTAACTGGAGTAGAGTTGATTTACAATGCTGTGCCAGTCTCTGCTGTTCAGCAAAGTGACTCAGTTATACACATACAGACATTATTTTTTTTGAAATATTCTTTTTCATTATGGTTTATCCCAGGATATTTGATATAGTTCCCTGTGCTCTACAGTAGGACCTTGTTATTTATCCATTCTAAATGTAATAGTTTGCATCTACCAACCCCAAACTCCCAGTCCATCCCTCTCCCTCCCCTCCTCCCCCTTGGCAAACACAAGTCTTATCTCTATGTCTGTGTTCCACCTTGGAATTTTACTGTGGCTAACTGAATTTGCTATATGTACCTCCATAGAAGAGACTGATTGCTAAGAGCTGCCTTCTTTTACCTGTACATGTATTACCTAAAGCTCACACCTTGATGAAGACCGGACTGTTGTCACTAAGGAAATACATCCTGGCCAGGATGGGCTAAAATTAAACCCACCACCCAGTGCTGCTGAAGGTGAACCATCTAGAATATCATGCAGTTCTTGAGTTGTGGGGCTTCACTTCTTGTCTCTGAGAAAAGTGCCATCTTTGGAGCAGCTGGGTAAAATATTTTCTCCTGATTTTATGTGTTCACAAACTCACTTGTTTAGTAAAGCCAGAAAATGAGTAAATTGACAAAGAATTCTTTCTATGAAATCTTCAGTAAATATGATCAGTCTTTCAACTTTTACTACTCTTTGAATTCTTTGGTGGAGATTTGTAAAAATATTCTACTTCAGACATTCTGATTCAGCAGATCTTGGATGGGATGGCTGATATCTACTTTTAAAATGCCACAGGTGATTTTGGTATTCATCAGAATTTAAAGGCTCTTATTATTACATCTTCAACATAAAATTGAAGAGGTATGCTGACTTTTTAAAGGAATTAGAAAGTAAAGACGCACAACTACAAAGATACCCAAGTATTAAAATGTTAATATTAACAGTCAGGTTTGTTCCTTGGACTCTTGACCACTCAATGTTTCTCCATAATTAAGTGTAAATAGTATTAAACATATCAGAATAGCTGAGATATAATCCTAATACTCTCCCATTTTCAATTTCCTTTTTAGGATAAGATTTATAATTTATTTAATTCTTATCACATGTCAGTTATCAAACTAAACATTTTACACAGATTACCTGGGATGCTAATTTTCCTCATCTGATGCCTAAGGAAAGTGAAGCTGGTAGGGTTAGTTGAGGATTGTTGACAGAATGCCCAAATTCATATTCATTAACAAGGTGCAGAAGAAGGATATCAGCCTGATTCCAGCCAATTCCAAATCTTGATCTCCCTCCTCTAAACTTCTCATCCTCTTCAGGGGTCAAGTGAAAACTAAATCTGACTTTTAGTTCTCTGTTCTCTCTGTCTAATTTCCAGCGTTCTTCGTTTCTGTTCTTTCCACTGAGGTCCTAAAACTATACTTCTTTGTTGAAGGTCCAATTTCTAGCATATTGCTTTTAACAGAGCTTTTAGGCAAGCATGAAAAGAAAGCAAAACTTACCTGTTGGAGACAGCATGAAACAGCTGTGGTACATTTATTAGAGGAAAAAACGTATCAGAATGGAATATAATAAAATCTTCTATTAGGGTATAATTTATAACAATTCATAAGAATTTGTAATAATGTTTCCCTGAGGTTAGGAGTACATAGCAGTAGTACTTATAAATCTCCAGAGTACACAGCCTCTGGAATATGTATATTTCTTTATATTTATATATCTCTCAAACATGTGTGTGTATGTATGTGTAATGTATATATTTCAGAAATTATATACTCTGGAAATTTATAAATATACGTTTTATTTGAACAAAATTATCTTAGGAAAGGCTTTTATTTGACAAGTTGTCTCTCACAACAGTGCTGAACTGTGTAAGAAATGTGGAGCACTTCAAACAAGGATAATTATTTTTAGCACTACTTTTTTTATAGAGTAAAAGAAGAAACATTTATGATTTTTCTGTGGCCATTTGAGACATCACAAAAATAGTATTACGTATAAAAGACACCCTGAAAAGTGTATTTTCTAAATGTTAGGACCTAATCTTGGGAAGACATCAAAAGAGTTATTTGGATGAGATTTATTCACTTGATTAATATATGAGCATCAATATCTGAGAACAATGAAAGGTTGTAGCTTGACGACCTGTTGATCAAGAGACAATGTTATATGTTAAATAAACATAGAAAATAGGAATACAATTTAAAGTATTTTAGGTCTTTCAGAAGTGAAGGAATAATCCAGGGGATGACAAATTCAGCACAACACATAGGAAGTTATTCTGGTAAGTCACAGAATCTCTGCCATTTGAGTAGATTACATGGAAAATAAAGAATAAGCTCTTCTTATTTCTTAAGATCAGCCCAAGCACAGCTTAATAGAAAAAAACATCTAGTTTTGCCCTGTTAATATTTGGCAGTAAAAGATTCACAAGCTTCTTTAATATTTTCAATCTTAACAGACCAACCACCAAAACTGACCCAATCTTAGCAACAGTTTAACAAATTCCTCTTTTTTTTTTTCTGGATTCATTATTTGCAGACATTATAATCTTAGATAATTAAATTTTCTTTTCACAAACCTACAACTTTCTATTTTATCATTCATGATTCAATTTTACATTTTGAAAACAACAGATGCTTTAGGATAAAATGACTCCCTTTTACTCTTTAAAAAAGTACATTCTCTTTCTTTGCATACACAATTTTTGTTTTCTGCTAATACTGATCCTAATATACTTTAAATCACTCATATTAACATGACTTTTGGTAACTAACTTCTATTTTACAGAGTGAAATGAGATTTAGGTCTGTCTGACACACCAGCAAATCTAATGAGTACTAATAATATTATGCCCAACACCCATACACATTCTTGTTACAACTTCTTAAAAAGGCAAAAATGAAGATATTTGCAAACATGGCCCAAAGATATAGCTAGCTACTCTATAACATATAAAAATAAGAATCAAAGGAATATGTATTAAAGCTATGTTTGATAACCATATTTCAGTTTTCTACCTTTGTTAAAAATAGTCCAAGTAACCAGATAATTAACTTCATTTAATATTAGTTCAAAATTATATTCTATTAATATAAAAATGGTTGTCAGAAATACAATTTTTTCTAATTGAACATATACTTTTATACTTTTTATGATTCTATGTGGGAATAATGTTAGCCTAATTTATTAGTAAAAGTATAAAAAATGTAGGAATTTCATATTAACTAATCCTTTACAGATAAAAATACAGATTTTTAAAAAAATAAAATAAAATGTACAATAATATGCTGTACTCTTAAAATCAGGGAAGATAGCTGTGTTAAAACCTAAATTAGCAAAATAGTCTGATTTTTCCAAGTATTTGCTTTAATTATGTGACCTTTGTTTATTTTAAAATATGCTTATCATCTGGAATTTTCAGTAAGAAAAGGTTTTTGTGTGTATATACATTTTTGTTGTTTTCCCAAAAAGGCTAGCAGGTTAAAGGTTAAGAAGTTCAGTTTCTTTGTTTTCTGGATTCAGTCTGCAAAACCATATTATATATTTATACACCCAGCACCTTCTAGCAACTTTTGACCATGATTTTAAGAGGAGATGGAGACTTTGATTAATATGTGGATTCTTTTACAAACTTGACTAGTCAATTACCTTTAAAAATAATACATATAATTTCTTTTGTAATTAATTTGACTGAAGGGCACCACTTCATGTGTATTTAAATAACCCTTATAAGGCTAATAAAGTAAAAGTTGTGATTTTTTTAAGACCTTTGAAATGTTCTGACTCGTAATATAAACTAATTTAACGTATGGCTTAGGTTCATGGAACAGAAAATCCCAAAATAATAACTTAAGTAAGAATGGCAGTTTGCTTCCTATAAAGGAGGCCTGGATTTAGTAAGCAAGCAACTAATCCTGCAGCTCTCTGCGGTTCTCACTAACTCAGGCTCCCCCCAGTTTACCGTTCCTCTAACGTCTGACCCTTATTCTCCTGGTCTTCAATGGCTGCTTGAACTAGAGTCACCACATTGAATTCCAGGAAAGAGAATGGAGAGAAGAAAAACAGCAAACCCTCTGTGTCTCCAAAGACACTTTCTGCAAGTTTTACACAGCACAACGCTTACCTCTAAGTAGTTAAAACTTGACCCCAAGGTCACAAATAACTGGAACAGGGAATGGAGGGTTATATGGTCTTTTAGACTTATAAAATCAGTTTTTACTGCTAAGAAAAAGGGAGAAATGGACATTTGGTAGCAACTAGTGGCCTCTATCACATGTATTTACCTATGTTAAATCTAAGTTTAACATCATGAATGTAAGCCAATTAATTATACATTTTAAATTTGAATTACAAGGTAGAAATGTTACTCTAAAAGGCCAAATTTTCTTAAATATCTTAAGGACATAAAATAGAAAATATTTATAGATTCCATACATTACTACTCTAATACGTTTCTCTTCAATATCTACATGCATGGTTCTAAATCTTTCCAGGGTAAAATAAAGAACACATACTCATTAAGGGAACCTTTTTGTATCATGTGTTTTCAATGACATCCCAAGGCCATGTCTGCCATTGCCTTCTTGCTTGATGGAGCTCTAACGTGGGGCAAGGACCTGATCAGATTGCTGACCAGATTCTTGTCTGTGACATGGATGGGACTCACTGAGCTCCGTTTTATTGTTCCAGTGTTACTGTGGCTTCACATGCTGTATTGCTTAGATTCAGATTACTAACTACCTGATTGGTCTGACCACTCATGGAAGTTGAAAGTCAGTTAACTTCCACCCTTGGTGCTAATCAATGACTCAACTTTACAATTGGTATGACTGATAAGATATTTAATGCCTTCTCAAAGAACCAATAACGATCTATTTCTCTCATGGCTTTGTCTTTGTCCCAACCTTTAACGTCATTGAACTACAAGAGAGTTTTAAGAGTTATTTCAAGCTCCTGGTTGCCAGGGCATACCTCAAGAATGTTTTGGCCAAATTTATGGAGAAACAGTCTTGTTTCAGAACTGAATGTGAATTGCACACACTCATATGGATGTTCCCTGCTGACAACTGGACTTTTGAAAAATAAATGGCTGAAAAACTCATGGTCTGTAAAAAGGTGAAAAAGCAACTTTATCTGTTCTGTTTACTTCAGTCTGAAATTCTCCAGCTTGTTTCTTCTCATGAATATATCACAGGTGAAGCCTAGCAAGTGGTTGACATCTAACTTCATGAGAAATAGAACCAAGTGGCTTGTCATTTTTATTTTTCAGGGGACAGAGACAAAGTTTCTCTCTCCTAGAAAGAGACAAATATAAAATGTAGCAAGCAGTATGAAATTTTACTTTTTTTCTCCCTAAACATTAGATATAATTGACTCCATCACTTCTTTCTCAATATTCAACTTTGGCCTTACTTCAATATGCTGCTTATAAAATGAAAAGAGGTCCAATTGCTTGGCTGAGGAACTAGACTCCCACATAAAATATTTTGTAAACCCTTTCTAGGAACGCATTTTCAGTTAATGGGGTCCTTTGATTTCCTAGGATAACAAGGAAGATGAAAGATTCTGGCATACAGAAATGTAGAAGAATTTTATTATCAAAAATTCTGAATGTCATGAGCATTACTGACAGGACTTACTTCTATTCCATTCTAAAAATGGATACTCTGAGCAAAATTTATGAGATTAAAAGGTCTCATATCGTAGAATCTCACAATCCCATCCCTGATTCAGCTTCACCTGATAATTATTACAATTAAGGGTCTCTTCATAGGAGGAGTCTTGCTTTCCCTGTGGTCTTGACTTTTATATCTAAGATGTTTGGCCTGAGAATCACTATTTACACACATTCATCTTTACTATCATCACATACTCTTTGAGTGGCCCATACAACTACAGTGTTTTATGGGATATTGGTAAAAGCTTTACTGATGTGTTCATCATGGATTAAGTTAGCACCATCAATAATCGCATCTTGGGACTTAGAGATTGTTGAAGTATAGAGGTATATATATTTTTTTCTCTTTGTTTTTATTTTTGTTTTTCTAATTTCCTACACTGTTATGTAATTTCTGGTTATGAATCTATTCTACTTTTATTGATTTTAAATTTATCCCAAGATTAAAAGAAACCCTCTCTTCCTCCTGAGGAGCTGGAATTGATTTTATCTCACACATCTCAATTTATTAATGTGACTTTTGTCTGATTTATGGCTACTGTTCCCTTTTCTGCTCAGTGCCTTCCTGACTGCTACTATTTGTGAATTTCCCATTCGAGATATTCCAGATTTCCTTTGAAAATTCTTTCAATTCATGTGAACAATATATTGAAAAAAAAAGTATTTGTAGAGGCTGCAGCTGGAGCCTCTACTCAGGCAAGTGAAAGCACTCTAACTGGGGAACTCCATTAGGAATGCATTAAAGGTTGAAAAGCACTATTAGGTGTTTGAGTGAGTCTCGAGAGAGAGAAGGAAAAGCAATCTCCTTGCTTCCTTCTCAAAAAAGGACACTTCAGTGCCTCTCTACACAGATACAGTCAAACAGCCAATCTACAAAACTGTCACATATTGTGCTCTGTTCACATGCTAGAGGTGTTCTTTCTTTCTTTTTTTTTCCTCTCTCTCAAAAAAAAAGAAAAGAAAAAAAATCATTACTGCCAAGCAGAAACTAACACACCATTGTATAGCAATTATACTCCAATTAAAAAAAAATCATTACTGCCTTTCTGTTCAATTCAAAGAGCTAGCATCACTTGTTGGATTACATTACAACAGCAAAATTGCAATTTTTGATCATCTAAGCTATTTTTCCTCTTTAAAGGAGAGAGGAAACATTTCTGAAGATTATGGATAACATAAAAAGAAAAAAAACAGGTTTTGGACATTAGGAGAATCATCTAAAATCTAAAACGGTATGTCAGAAAGAGCATGGTTTTACAAATGAGTCAGATTCAAGTTTGTATACCAGCTATGCTACTTACTAGCTACATAATTGAACAATTAAATGCCATTTCCTTCTCTGTCAAAACAGATTCATAATATTTATTTGATAGTGTGGATGTTAGGATTAAACTGAAAATGTTTTTTGAGTACCTGGCATAAAACAAAAACTAAAATAATAAATAATTTATTCCCTTCCCCACATTTTTGGAATTATAAAGGTACTTTTCAAGAGAAAAAGTGGGGAAAAAATAGAAAAACTGGAGAGAACGAAAATGTAGCATCCATTTGTTTTTCTTGATGTTTGTTTTATTTGTTTGCATCATCTTTCCTGCAGTCCTGTCACCTTCGTCTGGTAGACATCATAGTTTGCTTGTGGAGCTGTTCCTCCTTCCCACCAGTGTGACCCTAAGGGGGCTTCCAATTGCAATGCCATCTTGGAATTTAATTAAGAAATAAAGTCACAAAGAACGGAAGGAATTATGAGCTGACAAAACACGGTGGAAGCACCTAAAAAGTAAAATCCATAAATTCCTGCAAATGGGAAGATTTAACTGAAATTTAATATTCAGTCCTCTCCCTTCAGAAAACGTGTTGCTCAAAATCCCACATCAATGTAATTTGTTCTTTGTCCATCAAACATGATCTCTAGGCATTTGACTCTGTCTACATTTCAGTTCAAAATTCACTTGACCCCAGACAGATCCTATGAATAACATTTTCTAAGGCTGCTCTTTCTCATAACTCTGTGTTCCTATTGACTATTTTTTAGAGTCTAGAATTAGGTAATATACTTCTTCTATCACTTTCTTTTCATTAAGAGTTTGTTTCATAGGTGGGAATCTAAGAGATGTTGCTGGAAGGAATAGGACCATTTCTTATTATTAGATTCTTTTTATGGTATTTGATTGCTGATGCTTTTATTAATTCACCTGCATTTCCATCTTGAATGTTTGTCATGCATGTTTCTGAGAGTTAGTAAATATATAGCAGCTTATAATTGTTTTGATACTGGCACCTGCCTAGCAATCCATATTTTACTCTTTTGTGCAGTACCCCTGTCAGCCAATCTCCAGGCTTTATTCTCTCGTCCACTTCCTACATTTCTGATTCTAGGTCACAAATGTTTGGAGAATCAGGTGAGTCCATGTGAAGTTCTATCACAAACATATGCTGCTCCAATAAAGCCAGACCTTCTGCTTCCAGATAATCATTGTGTTCGTTTATTCCAAATGCTTTGATGAACTCCATTTTGTTTCTGCTTTATCCAGAAACGTGGGGCCATGTCCTAAAGCCTGTGCTTGAAAGACATAGCAGAAAATAATATAATTTTGAAGCAGCGGCATAGTTTGGGTCTCTTACATACTAGTTAGGTAATCTAGAGCAAGTTATTTAACCTTCCTGAGCTTTTGTTTTCTCATCTGTGAATCATGAGTAACCATACAACTTACTTGTTATAACCTCATAATGTTGCCAAAAACTCGGCCTTTATGCACTAGTGCCTCCTAAATGAATCTCAGAGACAGAGTTTTGGGTGAAGTAGAAAAGAATAGCTTTATTGCTTTGCCAGGTAAAGGGGGACATGGCAGGCTCATGCCCCTCAAAGACTGTGTGTCCCAACCCAGGAGGATTTGATGAAGAGTTTTATAGCAACAGTTCAAGGGTAGGGTTGCTGATAAGATTAGGTTGTGTGCAGAGCCTGCATTCCTTTAATCTCATCTCCAGTGGTCTGTCTCCTAATCTCGATGAGTTTCTCTTGTTCCTTTAATCTTTCCTCAGGTGGTTTCTTGGCTGTTCCTCCCTTGATTAGCGACAGTTCAAATCTGCCTTTGGAACTCAGGGAAGGTCATGGAGGCTGGAGTCTGTTCCCTACAAATAAGAAACAGCGGACAGAAAGGATTCCGTGCCCAGGAGCCCCACAGGGTCCTGCTCAGTTTCACTAACACACAGTAGATGTTTAAAAATTTTTGTCCCCAAGGTCTACCATTAGGGAGGAAAAATAATTTTTCCTGTAGCCATCAGAGTTCTTAGCTGCAATCTTTGTAATAAAAGACACATTAATAAGAGAAAACAAACAGAAGTTTATTAACCTGTATACCTCCTTTAAACATGGGAGATACCCAGAGAAAAATGAGTAACTCCTCAAGATGGCTTAAAATTCAGGCTTAAATGCCATCTTAATAGGGAAAGGGGAGGAGGGATGTAGGCCTCTTAGGGGAGAGTAAATTGTTCTTAGGAAAGATGACTGGGACCCAAGAAGAATACATGGGAGGTATGGTAGTTTGTGATAAAGTTTGTCTGAGTGTGGTTTGAACTTCTAGTTTCCTGTCCTCTGATGTGTCAGTCTTCCCTGGTGCATGAAATTCCCTGGGAGGGGATCGAAGACAATTGAGTTTCTTTTGGAAATAAGGGGAGATAACTCCTTTTACAGTTCCTTCAGGAAGATAAGGGGAGTTGAGGGACAGCCTCTGCCTGTATTTGCTGATTTTTAAGCGCCTACAGCTGAAGATATTTGGGATGACGTCTTCTGCCACACTTTAGTACCTTCACCTCCTTATCTCTCCACTTTATTCTTCTTCCGTCAACCATATATACTTGTTTCTGATCTCTGTGTTATGGGGGATAGACAGACTGGGGGAAATCTGAAGTCAGTTGACTGTGAGTTAGGGAAGACAATCTAGTGTGTAAGTCTTCTTACAAGTGTTTCAGTTAATCTTTTTTCGTTAATCCCAACTTCACCCACATTGCCTGCTGAAGTACTTAATGCCTTCTGTTCCTGAGATCTTTCTGAGAAATTGAGGTGCAACTAGCATTGCTTCCTATTGACTCTATCTAGGTAGTTACTTTGGTTTCAGTTCTTTCAGCTCTGCTAAATCATTTAAACACTTAGTATCTCCCAATACTCCTTAATTTTGTTAACATCTCCAGTATTGAATATCTCTTTCCAAGTCCCTTTGTTATTGTGAGTTAGATCTTTTTATTCCTTTAGATAGGGCATCTGGAATAAGTCCTGATAAGTTCACATCCATACCTTACGTTATCTGGAACTCTAAGGAGATAATCCTCTCAGCAGTCTGCATCTGAATCTATCATAAAATTTGTGATTTTAATATAGGTACACTTTTTTTTTTTTTGGCTGTACCATGCAGCTTGCAGGATCTTAGTTACCCAACCGGGGATTGAACCTGGGCCACAGCAGTGAAAGCACAGGGTCCTAACTACTGGACTGCCAGGGAACTCCCTAATATAGGTACACCTTAATGGCTGTATTTTCTGAACCTTGATCCATATTTAACTTGTTTATCAGATATTAATTACATAGCATAATACATACTTACTGAAAACATGTTATTGCTTTGGGAATTCAATAGAAAGTGTTTTGCTTCGTTTGTTGATTGAGATTATTTTTATTATCTACTTGTACTTTATTATGAGAAAATAACTTATAAATTTACTCAGGTTTTTTTTTTGCTTTATAAACAAAGAAAAATTTGAGATAAAAGGTAGAGTACACTGTGTACATTTCTACCAAACTGAAATTTGCTTTGTGCTCCAGAATATATATAGAATCTTAACACTGGCTATTAAAATTTTGTGATGTTGAACTTTTTTCCAGGTGAGTGGTTTGTGTTCTTATTATAATTTTTGAGTCATAGTGAATATTAAATGGCATGCATTACTACAAGAACACCAGTGGGGTGCATCTGAATAAATACACTCTCTGCTTCTCTACTTATAATAAGCTTAGGGAAATATCCTTTTTCTATTGGAAATTATGCTAATTTTCAGGGCAATCTTGTAATTTAACTGGGGTATCAATCTTTATCTCTTGAACCTGCATTTACATGTCTGGAATATAACATCTGTTCTTATGATGTATTCAACATTGCACTTGCCTCCCTTTTTCAACATCATTTTGTTACTGAAGAGAGAATTTCAACTTTGAGTGAGACTCCTCTAGTAATGATTTCCAAATAACTCAAAAAAGCATAATGTTAGATTTCCAACCAAAAATTCCAAAATTTTTAAATAGCATTTTTTCTTTAACAAGTATTAGAAGTTCAATTTGATTGCCACATTTGTTTTTTTAACTCAAATGTGCATGCATCATGTTGCCAAAAATAGGTTTATTCCCAATGAGGTATACTCTGGAAAATAGCTATTTTGCTGTTTGATTTTGCAGTGCAGTGGTGATCTTTCTGATACCATATGAGATTTGGAGTCTGGTCCTAAATAGGATGTTTCATTTTTTTTTTCATATTAACATTTGCCTCTGCATTAAATTGCAATTGATGGAACTTTTTATATGTGTAATACAGACTAACTCACTTTAGGCATTCAAATCCTAACAACTCTTTGGAAGTGCCATTACTAAGTTACCATAGCTTGTATAAAAACTAACAACTATTGAATGATAAAAACACAAGAGAAATAATTTACTTTTTATAATGTGTTAAATTCATATTTTAAAATGCATCCATTGTAGAAAAATAAAATCCCATGCAGTTGCATCATCCAGAAATTTCTGGTGTTAATATATGGACAATCTTTCAGTATGTTGGCAGCTATTAGAGTGAGCTCTAGATTAGTGAGCACTCATTAAAATGTATTATTTTAGCTATTATTGCTAGCTGCAATTTTTGGTACAAAAGTGTACAATATCATAATAGTATTGTAAATGTTTATAATTAGTTGTATTTATTTCATTTTCTTAATGTATTTTTAATAATTTTGTTAATCAAAATTTTATGGTATACGTATATATGAGCAGCATTTCTTTATATAAAAACCATTGTTCGCTTAGGCAGATCACTATTATTGATTGTTAATTTTCATTCAATTTGAAATGAAACAATTCCTTGTAAAACCAGACAAATATAGAGTGCAATGAGCATATATTTAGATGAAAATATACAATATAAGAAATTTTGTGCAACAAAACGTTTCTTCAAAAAATATTTAGGCCAATGTTAACTTGGTTCAAGCATGAGCTACATGATTACTTTATTCTGTTTATATAGAAAGAAATCAAGTATTGAATGAGTGGATCTTCAGGAAACTGTAAAATTCCTTTAAATTTAGAAATTCTGTGATACTAAAATCTACGTTTAATATCAAATTATAGATTCATACATTATTAGAGTTGAAAAGAACATAAACATTTATGTAAGGAATGTTGGTCTCCAGATATGGACAGTATAGGGCTCTTATACCTCTATCTAATTTTTGCACTGTCAGGAGGAAAAGTTTAAAATCACTGTCTAGTATTTTCTAAATATTTACTAGAAACACATCTCCTCATGCTTAACAGATACTTTTGATGTTTCTCTGAATAAAGAATGTTCATCTTCAGAATAGTCATGGTTTTAATTTTACTTTTTACTCTATTAAGTTGTTGAACAATTACTTGTCCCAGAAAACTTTAGGAAAGACCCCTGTACCTAATAATAATTTGAAGTTCCAGTCCTTATCTTTGAATTCCTATATTTAGGTTTGATAATGGGGATGGGACACAACCAAAAATAACTACTCTCATTGCATTCATGTAGGTTTTGACTCTGTAAAGGTTTGGCAAGTGTAACACATTTTGTCTTGGGATAAGATCTCTTTCTCCTCTTTGTATATTTCAAAGAGAATCTGTTTGGATTTTGAGTAGTAAATAACCCTTTCATTTAGGCTCAGGATCTTTGATTTAAGTAAGATGATGTTACAGCCCAGCTGAGCTCCCAACAGAATGTAGTTAAATGAATGACCTAGTCAACACCATATTGAAGAGAGGAACCACCCAGCAGGGCTCAGCCTACACACATAATCTTAAGAAAAACTAAATTGTTGTTTTAAGCCAGAAAAAAAAAAAAGGCATCCAGTTACCTGATCGCTATTTTATCAAGTAGCTAGCAAAACAACTGTGCTTTACAATAGTATGTGGACTTATTCATTTTGCTCTTAGAGCTGATTTTAATAGTGACTTTTGTTCTGACTACTAATGAAAGTTTCACAGTTATACTTTGAACCCAAGAATTTCACACCCACTGTCTTAGTTTGAGCTGCTATAACATAAATGCCATAGATTGGGTGGCTTAAATAACAACTATTTATTTCTCATAGTTTGGAGGATGGGAAGTCCAAGACCAAGGCACTAGCAGAGCTGGTGTCCCGTGAGGATCTACTTCCTGGCTTGTAGACAGCCACCTTCTCTTACGTGGCCAAGAGAAAGACCATCTCTTTTGTGTCTCTTCTTATAAGGGCATAATTTCATTCCCTTATAATAGGCATATAATGAGGGTGCCACCTCGTGATTTAATGACCTCTCAAAGACCCCATTTCCAAATACCATTACACAGGGATTAAGGGGTTTCAACATATAAGTTTTGGAGGAATGCAAACAGTCAGTCCATAGCACCTACCTAAACCAATTCACTAAAACAAGAGACTCAAAATTTTCTTGGAGACTGGTACTGATTCTGCAAGTTGCAGTGGCTGATATAGTAAATTGTGGTTAGGAGGTATACTGTGATATCATTTATATCCACAGTTGTAAGAAAATGCTTATTACTATGTATTTAAATAATTTAAGAGATTTTTGTGTTGTTGTTGTTGTTGCTGTTTTTCAAATTCTTCTTTCTGATCAGGAGAGTTGAGGTCTTTTTCTTGCTGTTGTTCGTGAAGGGAAGTTGGAAATTTTAGTGAGGGAATTGCAAAGTTGTATGCCAAAGGGTGTGAGTAGCAGGAGAGTGAATAGAGCCAGTAATTTTACCAAAAATACATGGTTTAGACATATTTTATTTTTTACTTCTTGTTTTCTTTTGTAGGGAGAGGGGAATCTTTTACTTTTTCATGTGAAAAATGAGTTATTATTATAGAGAGAAATCCTTCTATATTACGACCCCAAACAAACTCAGGCATTTAGTGATTTACATAATTCTATATTAATCACACACCAATTTGGTGACTAATAAAGTATATCATTAGTGACATTACATTGAATTATTTATTCAGTAAATTATATAAGGAATAAAATAAAGAAGTTCATCTATGAATAGCTTTAGGTTAAAATTTAACTAGGTCCATTCAAACTAGTAAATTCACTAAACTTTAATGGATTGTTAAAAATCTCACAATCAAAAAAACATTTTACAGGCCCATATTGATATAAAATAATTTTTTCTTTGATTAAAATTTTAATAGGAAATCCAATTAGTATACAATGTCTTTCCAAATTTATTACCAAATCAAGATTAAAATGTTGCTGTTTCTCCATTTATGTTGCTAGCACAATTTTCCTTTTTTATCCATCTCTCTCTTTTTACCCCTAGTCTTTCTTCAGGTAGAGCATATTGTGCTAATTTTGTAAGCCTGGATTTCAGTGTGACATACATGATAACTCTGAATTTATATTGCATCTGTTATTTCTATTTTGCCTCTGGACTTGACTGTGATCCCAAGCAACACAATATGTTACCATTTAATTTTATAATATGCCATTTGCACAGCTTTTTCTCTCTCTCTTTTTTATATTTTTGCAATAGTTATATTAATGGAACTGCTAGAATAAGTCTGAAGACAGGCACAAGAGGAAAATTACACACCGATGAGGATTTACTTCTTCAATTATTTAAAAATTGCTTGTTAGGTTTGCTCTTAGATGGAAAAGACGAGATGATGGAAAGAAAATGTGGAGTGAAACATCACTTATACTAATTACTTAATGTACTCTCCTGAAATTTGGCTAATGCTCATTTTTACGTTAAATATGGGCTTTGTGTTACTTCATTTTGAAGATGAAATTCTTTTTCTTGTGAAGATTTGGCTTAAAGGAGTGAGCTAGATCTCTACATTTCAAACTTGGCAATACATACTTTTAATATTTTTCCTTTCTAGAGAAAATAAATGTAAATAACAAACTAGATTTTGGTGCTACTAGCTTTCATTACAACTTTCGGAGTTTACTAGCTTGCTAGTTTCCATATTTTTCTTTGTAGGACATGATTTACTTTGACTCTGCAGATCTAATACTTTAAAATGTTTTATTTTATTCTTTCAAATTTTTTCAAATCTACATGCCTGCCAATCAGAATTTCTTGTCAAAATGAGACAATCAGTAGCATTGCTACAAGCAAAGAAGCTGGATGTTTTTGTTGATCTGTGTAGCTTTGGGTGAGCAGTGGGGAGTGGTTGGTAAATAAATGGTCAATATCTTTAGAATTTTGTAAAATGCTGGAAATATTTTTAAGGTGACTAGATATTTGGACCTTTTGAACCTGCCCGCCTCTAATGTCCCTTACAGAAATAAAAATACAGAAATCTATGATAATGAACTTCAGTATCCAAAATGAGCCTCAGGCTTTAAGGAAGATATGACTGTATAAAAGTAGTGATCTTTGCCAAGTGAACATTTCATTTTTTTCCTGTATTTTATTTGTTCATTCATTCAATACAAGTACTTTACAAGTATCTAGTATGCAACTGGCTCTAGGCTACACTCTATGAGCAAAACATTTAGTCACTGTTCTCAAAGATCTGTGTTTAATGATAAACACGTGTTAAGGTGCAATTAAGCACATTCGATGAGTGCTATTACAGGAATAGTAATACTAAAAGTAAAAGGAACACCTAATAGAAGCAATGGACCCAGACTTGGAAGGCTTCCTGAGAGAAGTGATTTCTCACCTGAGAATTGCAGGTCATGTAGGAGTTTTCCAAAGAGGAGGTGTGTGAGGAAGGGGAAAAGTTTTCAGAAAAATGGAACAGAAAGTGCTTTGAGAAAAATACAGACTGTAATGTAGTATTTGAGTGCATAAACTGTGAAGATAAGAATAGAGTAATAAGTTAGAATTGAATCATGAAGGGCCCCACCTTATCATGAAAGTAACCAGGCAAAGGGTTTAGCAGGGGTTAGCGTGACCCTATTTGTGGATTTGAAGGCTCAGAGAGCACTAAGGAGAACAGATTAAATGAGTTAGGCTAGAGGCAAGGGAAAATGCCAGAGTCTATTACAGAAACTAGGGCAAGAGAAATAGTGTCTGAAATAAATTAATGACAGTGTGAGGGTAGAAAGAAGTATGCAAATTTAACATATATTAATATGTCAGATTTGGTGATAGACTGAAGATGGGAGAGAAGAGTGATGACGGAACCAAGATCACAGGTTCAGCACCACCATGCACCTGCAGGCTTTTTCATTCATAGATGGGCACAGACCAGTTGATAAGTAGAGATGACCTTGAAAAGAACCAGAATTGTCGAAAAACATTGGAGTCTACCACAAGAAGGAAGAAAAATTTCCCTCTTGATCCCTTAGACCATCCACTGGTTTCAGAATACAAAGACAAAAGAACTAGGGACACAGTCCAATACGGTGTATTTTGTATGTACCGTGGAGTCAGACTGCCTACTTATGAAATCATTCTGTTACTCATCTTGGATCAATTCCTTAAGCACTTCATTGTCTAAGTAGGGACAATAGCTTCCTCATAGTATTATGTAAAGAACATATAATACATTATGATTGAAAGCGTTAAAGCATTTAGCACAGACCTTGGAAGTGCCCTAAAAATTTTATCACTTTGTGTATATCACTGTGTTAAGATGTGGCCTTGAGAGAACTTGTTGACAGTGTACACACAGATGGATCAATGAAAGTTCATTACCACTTTTGAAATAATTCCCATGATAGTCCCTGATGATAATAATCATCTTTACTTGCATCTATGCACACAAATTTCACAGACACCAGTTGTTTATTAGTAGTCTCTTCTTCTTTGAAGCAATGCAGAAACGGTAATTAATTACCATGGTTTTTGTTTTTGCTAATTGATTTACATTTGCTTATCTATGTATGTATAAATAAAATACATTTCAGGAAAAAATACTGTGTAATTGCTATGATGTTTTAATATCTCTATAGGTCCAGTAAAATGGAATGCAAGTGAATTAAAATTTGAGTATTTACTATGTGCCAAACACCTCACTAGGTGTTTTACATGTATTCTCTGTAATGTATGTAAGGATCATGCAGGTAGGAATTCTTCTCAGAATTGTAAAGATAAAGATATTAGGGTTTAATGATATTAAGTTGTCTAAATATATAAAATAAAATAATGATGGATTTAGGAAGTAAATTTAGATAGCTGGTCACATCTTTAGATGAAGTTTAGGTTCCAATTAAAAGAAATGGTGCATATTGCAATAATTTATTTTTTGCAACTTCCATACAGTACAATAATCATTGGCATTAATGGTTATTGAAATATTAAATAAATAGAATCAATGGTTCCAAGCTAACTTAATTGCTGAAATACAGCTTAAATCTACATGATGAAACTAAATAACATTTACACCAAATATTTGAAAAACAAAATATGGTAAAACATTGTGTTCCTTGCTGTAAGTATTCCAATCCAAAATGTAAATACTATATATTTAAAACATTCTAAAAGTTATTTAAAGTTGTGAAAACATACTAGTTTAAGATTAATTTTATACTGTCCTCCATGTAAAGAAGTTGGGCTTACCTGAAAAAGGAAATTAAATTCATTTTTACACTTTTAAATAATCTATTTCACTGATGAAAAACTGGGGACACTATAAAAATCAGTATTAACTGTTCTGTAATCTATTTTATAAAGTTTGTCAGAATTTCAGTTATCTGTCATTTGTAGCTTGAGAGGTGTTTATGTTTTGTTTTGTGTTTTTGTTAATAAATGATTTATTTCCAGAAGAAATACCTGTGGATAATATTTGGTTCATTATATCATTCAGTCTTGGAATGTTCTTCCTTCTTGCCTGCCTTTAAATCTTTGTTTGTTCATCAGCAGCCTATCCTGAGAACCTGTTATGTGCTCAACCCTGCCCTTGAAAGGAGAATATCTTGAAGGGTTGGTTTGATTTAACAAGCTTGGTGATCATATGAAAAATTAAGCTACTTTCATATAGATGACTTGGTGACCCAGGAGAAGCTTGCTCTAGTGGCTTTAGTACAGGATTTGATACCAGAAGCACCAGTCCTTGTTCTGGTCCTGAAATTACTACCTGGGCACCCTTGAGCAAATCGCTTAATCTTTTTGATCCAGTTTTTCCTCATCTGTGAAAGAGATTGATTTGAGGCTATTTTTTTCCTTGACTTCTAAGAATCTAAGTTTTGGTATATCATTAATGCCACCACCATCTAGTTCCTCGAGCCAGAAAGATGAAAGTCATGTATAACACCTCCCATTCTCTCATCTGCCACATTAAATACATTAGGACATTTTGTCTATTATACCTACTATGTCTTGCTCAATGCTTTCTTTCTCTTCTGCCACAACCAGGATTCAAGCATCATGCTGTTTGACGAACAGCAGAGCTGGGCATATCCAAGTGTTTAGTAAAAAATTATTAAACAAATGAATGCATGAATCTACTCATGAAATCACAATTCCCAAACAGTTCAGTGTGGAATCATTAGTGTCTTATTAGGCTCCCTCATACCCCATTTTATTCCTCTATTTTAGTTCAATCGGTGTCTCCCTCAATATTGAGTTTAGACTGTATTATTCTACCTTTGTTATTTCCCAAGCCATATATGGAAAAGGAACAACTCTTCAATGTTTTTATTTTGAAAGATTTCAATGCAGGCTTATAATATACATGTAAAATAAAGAGGTAAATGGAGATAGCTAAACCAAGTGGCCAAGGAAATGTCATAAAATGCCCCAAAATATTAATAGTAAGATTTGCCATAAATAAAAAATATTTCAGATTTTAGTCAAGGATAATACTAATACTTTATTCAAGTCTGGGTGAAGAGACCACTGAAATAGGGACTTAATCCTAAATTAGCTTCTAAACTTTTTGTGTGTCATTATAGCACTTAAGTTTCTTCATCAACAGATTAGAAATGGTTTTGCATGAAATCTCTCTAATACTGGAATTCTATAACCACTTACAAAAGGATCATTCTCTCATAGAAATAATTTTTATTATATTTCTTTCCCTTATTTCAATCCTGTTCCTCACTCCTTGTTTCCAGGAATAATCCTCATGAAATGTTGACTACATGTCAGTCTCAGTTCTAAGACCTTTACATATATTAAGTCATTTATTCCTCACAATAACCTAAGAAATATGTGTTACTATAAGTATGTCATTGAGTAAACTAAGGCACTGAAAGGTTAATTAATTTTTCCAGGGTCAGCACAGCTAGTACTGGCCCTGGGACTCAAAGGCAGAAATCTTGGCTTGAGAATGTGTTATCCTAACCACTAGGCAACACTCCCTGTTGAGCTCAGGAACTGAGGTATGCCTTGAAGGGAGTCAGAGGGAGGCATGTATGGTGGATGCCTGACATCAAGGGTAAGTCCTGCATGTAAATAAATAAAAATTAAAAACATGAGATAATCTATGATAAAATGTTTATATAAAGCACTAGATAATGAGAGAAGATTCACTCTGCAAGCATCAGAGAGAATGTTGTCAAAGAGATGACATTTGAACCAACTATCAAATGCTAAGTACAAGATAGAGAATCCCTGACAGGTGGAGTAAAAGTTGTGAGAAGTCAAGGAGCCATGAAGGGATATGAAATGTTAGGTTTTTATTTGTATGTTTGTTTAAATTTATTTTATTGAAGTATAGTTTATTTACAATGTTGTGTTAGTTTCTGGTGTACAGCAAGGTGATTCAGTTATACATACCTACAATAGTTTCTACTGAAATGTTAGGTTTTGAGGTTGAGTGAATAGTACGGGAAGAAGAAAGTTTGTATTAAGGTAGAGTGTGAAAGGCTTCATATATCAGGCCATATGTTTAACCTGAATGCCAGAGACATTTAATAGTCTGGAATTATTGAAGTTTTCTAACCACTACACTAATACATTTGGGATTTTTCAAGACAATAACTTTTATGGCAGTGTGGAAGAAAGTAATTGTCCCTGGACTAAGGGCTGCTCTTGGACCTACCTTAATTACAACACTGGCTGGTAAGAAACAGATGGAGAAAGGCTACAGAGTAAACAATAAAATGTGGTTGTCCAAAAGTAAAGGAGAACAGAATTTACAGTTCTAATAAGAGACAAGCTTATGGGAAGATACATCCTTTAAATAACAGAAGTACATAAAACACACATAAGAAGCACACATACAATTGTCAAACTAAAGTCTTATTTGGCAGTACCTGTTACAAGCATGCCTTCATAAAAACAGAACGTGAGTTTCAGTTTATTCTGTGCCTGTTGATATGTGGTAACAATATCCCATATACACCCAGACTACTCATATGCGTTATGCTTGTGCATAAAACTGTGGTGAATGCATAGTAGGTTTTTATATATAGGTTTTATAAACTTTGTAGAGTGTTTGAGAACTTTTATATTATGTTTTTCCCTGTAGCACACACTTTTGTGTTCATAATTATCATTTTGATACTATTTCATTTTGTATGCTTACAACTATAATTTATCATTAAACTTTAAATATTTTTTAAATGTTTATCAATTTTAGTTGTGGTTGTATCATTTTTATGCTTAGAAGTTTTCCGTCGAAACACATTGCAAATTAGCTTTTAGTTACCAGAAGAAAAAAATAAAATTTTAGATAAACCAGTTTTCTCTAAACATGAGCCGAGAGCAACAGTAGGTAGTCCACGCACTGTGGAATAATCTGATAGTATTCCAAATGTAAGATAGGAAATACTGGAATGGTGCAATATAGCAATGGGGTATGAAGGCTGAGGAGAGCTTAATGGTTCAACACACGTTCATCTCCTTTTGAAAAGAAAAGAAGACAGAGAAGTTAGCTGAAGAGTAAAGTATCTAGAGGTAACCGAAAGGAGAGGACATCATAAGTCCTTGACTGCCACCCATTACATCACATTAAGGGTTTCAATCTTCCTAATATTACTCATTGTTTAGTGGTTACTGTTTGTCAGTAACATAGTGCATACAATTGTGAGGAAGGCTGACTTTGACAGGTCATTTTCTTGTCACTTTGACAGTTGGAGTTGAAATCAGTCATCTGCATTAGATCGCTTTGTACCATGCACAATATTGTGGTCTGAATTAGCTGCTGAATTCATGATTTATTTGTCTTTGCAAGGGTGATTTACACTTCGTTATTTTTATCTTGACTTGAATTGCATTCCTAAGAAATAAAAGCTGAGAAAGATAGGGACAAAAATTGTCAAAGTATACTAAAATATTTTAAAACTACTGAAATGCAGCCAAGATATTCTTGCAAGGTATTGCTTGAAAGAGTCAGATGACCAAAGAAAGTAAAGGTGTTATAATAGTTCTCTTTGCACCTAGAATTGTGTTTGCTTGGTTTTCTTTTTAGAAAGCAAGAGGATTTCATTTCAAAATAAATATATACTCTTTTTACCTGGCAATGGTAGGCTAATAGTAAAGCACCATATTGAAACACATATGTACATGTATGTCTACACATGTACACTTTTAAAAATACCTCAAAGGGGGCTTCCCTGGTGGCGCAGTGGTTGAGAGTCTGCCTGCCGATGCTAGGGGACACGGGTTCGTGCCCCAGTCTGGGAAGATCCCACATGCCGCGGAGCGGCTGGGCCCCTGAGCCATGGCCGTTGAGCCTGTGCGTCCGGAGCCTGTGCGTCCGGAGCCTGTGCTCTACAACGGGAGAGGGCACAACAGTGAGAGGCCCGCATACAGAAAAAAAAAACAAAAAACCTCAAAGGAATAACCTATACAAATATTCCTTAAACCTTGGTTGAATTAAATTCTGAATGTATTAAATGTGAGACATTACCTTTATTAAATATTTTTAAATGTTACAATGTGCTATTTTCTCTTTTGCAATTCATGCTTTAGAATTTGAGAATTCTAAATTCTAAAGAGTATTTTAGATTTTTCATATGCAGACAGAAATATGTATTAAAAATAAAAACCTAGATTTTAATAATGTTGAATATGGAGGTAAACAGTAATACATTAAAGTATGACAATAAAATCTTACATTTTATATTGTAGGGATGAATAAGTTCAAACAAGAAATGTCCCATAGTAATGTTTGAATAGTAGTATGCTATTTTGAAAGGTTTTTATGTAATTGTCCACAGAAACTATAACCTATTAATGAACAGCAGTATCCTTATTGTACAAAAGATAAATAAATAATATCCTATTTGGTCATTGTGCTTGGCTTTATTAGTTGGGATTCCTTTTGAAAAAAAAATTAGTAACTCAAAAATTAAATTTATACATTTTATATTTACAAAAATGTTAAATATATTTACAAAAATGTTAAATATATTTATATGTATGTTCACATTTTTATGAATATACATATGAGCTCCTTAAGTTCAATATTTTGGAATGAACAACACTATCTGTATGAATTTTCTAGGGCTGTCATAACTAATTATCATAAAACTGGCAGCTTAAAACAACAGAAATTTGTCTCAGTTCCATAGGCTAGAAGTCTAAAATCAAAGTGTTGGCAGGTCCATATTACCTCTGAGGGCTCTAAGGGAGGAAACTTTCTTGCCTTTTCTGAGCTCCTGGTAGCTCCTAGAAATCCTTGGTTTTTCTTTGACTCGTAGCTGCATTGCTTCAAGCTGTCTCTGTCTTCACATGACCTTCTTCTCTGCATATTTCTATGTTTCCATGTCTGAATTTCCCTCTCCTTTCTCTTAGGAAAATATCTGTCATTGGGCCCACCGTAGTAAAATATAATTCCCTCTTAACCAATTGCATCTGCAAAGTCCTGTTTCCAAATAAGGTCACATTCTGAGGTTCTGGATGGACATGAATTTTAGGCGGATAATATTCAACCTGGTACACCATCTAAATGAGTGTATGTGGTACATGTTATTATGTAATCATGACTCAAATAATCTAGTCCCAGTCTGCATTCTAGTCTCTTTCCTTATTTCTACTTTGGTACCTAGAAAAGAATTGAACCCTTGAAAAATCCTGGCCCTTTCATATCTTCAGTGCTTCTAGAAACAAGAGCTTTTGGGAGGACTCCAGGAAAATCTGTTCAACTGTTCGAAGCATTCCTGTGCATCAACCTTAGAGTAGAAGATAAAAAGTGAAAGGAAAAATAGGGAGTAAAGGAATTTTGGGCAGCAGACTTTGTTCCTAGGAGTTTATTGATCATGTGGTCTTAGGAGTATATATAAATTCTTTAGAAATATAGCTGGTTAATTCATTTATTGTGACAAAATATGAGCTAAATTCTATTAATCATAACAAAAGAAACAAAGAAAGCCAATGTCTAGGTGGAAAAAATTGCTGAATCTAACAAGAGGTAAAAGGTAAATGTGAAATTCTTCCTGTAAACTCAAAATTTGGATATTTCAAGTACAGTGTGGGGGAGAATCATTTTACAGGGGCACCTCTGAAAATTACTCAGGTATTTTCTTTGGCTGAAAGATAAACAAGAGTCAACAGTGTATGTCCATGTGTCCCTATCCCACATAAAAAATATGTTTTGGTTATTTTAATGCAAGAAGAGTGTTAAACTTGACTGTGTGCCTGCCGAGTTAGAATGTGCTTCAAAACTGAGTGCCAAAAATTGAACTGTGAGGTTTATATTAAAATGGACATTAGTAAAATGAGTTCTACATAATTTAGAGCTCTTGAAATTAAGCATCTAACAATTACTTAAAAGAAATAAAGGTATCTAGTCTGGACAGGAAAACTCTTAAAGGCACACTTGATAGTTATTCTTAAATATCAGAATGGCTATCATAAATTACATTGATTGGACTTGCTCTAGACCTATGAATATGTTGAAGAATCAGTTTCCAACTAGATATAAAGTGATGGGGAACATTCCTATTGAAATCCCTTCCAAAGTCTACAGTAGATTTTTAGACAAAATACATAACAAATTATATTTGTGTAAGTGAGCATTGTGCAGATAATGAGTATAAGAATTCTAGGTTTTTGAGGTATTCGGTAAATTTAGGTACCTTTTGAATAATTTAAGCTTATTGACAAAATTTTGTGTATTCGCTCAAGGAAAGCATCACATTGGATTGCTCATTTTTCTTAACTCTTTAGTAAATCCAACTGAGAACTTTGGATTGCACATTTTGGCAGACATGTATTGCTATTGTTAAATTGTATTGAAGAGGTCCCAAAGGCATTTTGTTTACAGAGAATTAGTAAAATAAAATATGTGATTGAATATGTGGGTAATTGAGTTTATTTTGTTTTCCTTTGAATGTGAAGAAGACAGAAGTAAATATCATAGACTCCATAGGATTTGTTCTTTTATTGAAACTAGTAAGATCCCTTTGTTACGGATAACTCTATAGACCTGAGCAAAGTTATTCTTTAACTTTATTCATAATTTTGTAAGTTGGTTATGATTACCTACAAGTATCTAGTTGTCTAAATGGCTTTCTTTATAAGATAGTTTATATAGGTTAAAACAAACAAAAAAACAAAAATAAATTTTAAAGTAACACTGATTTCATAGTACCTTTTCACTCTTTGGTCCAGTCTTCAATGCCTCTCTGCAATGACACATTACCTGACAGGAAGCCGAGGAAACTTTTTCAGTAGAGAAAGGAGCAGTCATCTGTCACTTCAAACTTGCTTTTAAAATGAGAATATTTGTCCCTAGAGGTTTTCTTCTCTTTTCTCCATTTGAGATTTTTGCATCTTATTATCTCCAGCACCTATTCAAACATTGGGAGGATCTAGGCATTTTAAGACTCTCAACACCCAGACGATAGAACTTCATCCTCCTTAAATCAGCAAAAATAGGTAAAATAAGTGATACAGTTTTGTGGATTCTACGTATTTACTGCCCACCCCACCTCCCGCCAAAAAAAAAAAAGCAAGAACACTTTGTATGACCAAAAGGAAATATTTCCCTAGGTTTCTGTGTATGTGTGCCTGTTTATTTTATTTGCTGGATGCTGGGCACCTTCACCCTCCTCACTATGCCTAGGAATTTATTGGTATCAAAATGAATGACTCAAAGGACACAATGGATCTGAAATAAATTTATTACTCATATTGTATTACACAGTAAGCAGCAAAAGGATTTTTTCAATGACAAAAAGGGCTCAGGTTCAATGAGAAGTGAAACATAACAGTTGGTTCGTAACAGTTGATGAAAAATAATGGTTCTGGTATTTAATGTAGTTAAGGGATGGGCTCAAGTTACTCCCTCTGCCTACCCCTCTCCCCCACGATGGGCTGGGTTTGCATGACTTGAGCCTCCCTATCATAGTCAACAGAGGGAAATACTGGGTTTTCTCATCACTCACCAAGATGTGAGGCCAAGGGGAAAGGGGGGGGGGAGGGCTTGAAAGTTGTTATCAGTCAACAGCAACAATGCAGTAAGACCCTTTATCACTCTAGACACTTAAGAATTTCACATTGTTCCAGAGAAACTAAGCATCCATTCACTGATCAGTTAAAGAGGAATAGAAATTGGGTTTGGTTAACTGATAGTACGACTGCTTCCTATAAGACATCTGCTAGCCTTTCAGAGAAAAAAGAGTGCATGAAAAGATTGTTACTATCCCTGTTTGCCTTTGAAGATTAAAGAGGATTACAGTCAGCATGCAGAGATAATATTGTTGTAACACAGTTTTAACAAAAAAATTCTGTGGTTAAAACTTCCTCTCTTTTTAAAAATTTTTTTGTTAATTTTTAATTTTTTTAATATAAGAGAGTTCCTAAGATTTTGATTATTGTTTAACATAAGAACCTTAAAACTTATGTTTTCCATTAGGTTCTTCCTAATTATGGACACTAGGAGGGGCTAGAGGTGATTTTATTAATCTGCTCTAAAATTTATCTGCCCCTACCCACCAATTTAAAAATTGAATGTTTGGGCTTCCCTGGTGGCGCAGTGATTGAGAGTCCACCTGCTGATGCAGGGGACACGGGTTTGTGCCCCAGTCCGGGAAGATCCCACATGCCGCGGAGCGGCTGGTCCCGTGAGCCATGGCCGCTGAGCCTGCACGTCCGGAGCCTGTGCTCCGCAACGGGAGAGGCCACAACAGTGAGAGGCCCGCGTACCGCAAAAAAAATAAATAAATAAAAATAAAAATTGAATGTTTGATTACTGGCATGTATATAATTCTATGATATTGGCAACCCTACAACTTGCTTGAGAAAGTAATAAAGTGATTAAACATCTAAGTCTTTTAATGGACACTCCAGAACCTGGCTTCTTCTCTTCCCTCCTCTGATTACCTTCCTCTGGGCATGTCACATCTCATAACTGACTTAGAGGATAGAAGAGATAATTAACTCACAATAATGTTTCAAAACACTTTATTACCTGTTTCAGTCCATAGTTTGAGTTTAGGTTGAGGAGGCAGATGCCACTCTTAAAAGGAGAAATAATAAATGATACGTTTTGATTATGCATGTTTTCCATGTGGCCCAATTATCATGAGCAGTAGAATACAGTATTCTTTGAAGGTCAGAGAAATTTTGTATATTAGAGAGGAGATACTCTAACATTACAAAACTGAATAAAATCTAATTTTCTCAAGGAGATTTTATACTCAAATATAATTAGTTACTATATATAGGATATCTGTAGAGAGAAATTGAATAATGTACTTTCTCAAAGTTTTAATTTAAGGATATATCTTTCCATATCAGGTTGTTCATGAATAATAGTGGTTTTGTCCTTATAGTGTTTATTTTTCAAATCAAAAATCATTCAGAAATTTATGTGGAATATTTATTGACTATTCTTCTATGATTTGATGAAATCTAACTAACCAAGAGTTCAAGACTAGAAGACTTTGAGTGATATTATCTCTATGTGTAATGCTAAGAAATAATATTTATATTAAATCCATATTGTAGACTATTACTACCATTTGACCCTTTATAAGCCGTCATGTTTCAGATTTATTCAAATGGCATATAACTGTCCAATGATTACCTCAGTAACAGCTTTATAAAACGTTAATGGGAAGAATCTCAAAGCTGAGATAACAGGAAATGGTGAATAAAGAAGAGAAAAAAGTCAAATATGGTTTAAAACAATTAAATATAAATAACTGAATAAACAGTGGTATCTTTTGTAGGATCTTGAAAGTTGACAAAGGAAAAAGGTTTAGAGGAAAATAATGTTTTTGTAAATATTGGCCTAGAAATACAACAGGAAATAGTTCAGTGTATATTTGGATATAAAAGGATGTAGCTCAATATCAGTTTACAAACTGGATTTTGAAGTATTGACATGTAGTTAATAGTCATGTTACCAAGTGCAAGTCTGTGTACCTGAAGCACAGTGAGGCCCAACGATACCAAAATGCTGCAGTTTGGAGCAGAGAAAGGTTTATCACAGGGCCATGCGAGGAGACAGGTGGCTCATGCCTTAAAAGCCGCAAACTCCCCAAAAGCATTCAACAAAGCCCTTTTATAGGAAAGGTAAAGGAGGGGCGTGGTTAATTGTTGCAAACTTCTTGGTGTCAGATCCTCCTCTATTCTTGAGGTCAGGTCATGATGTTCCTGTAAACCTCCACCAAAACGAATGTTATTCTCTGTTCTGACGAGAAAGGGCAAGGTCCCAAGGCTCAACTTTCACCCTCCAAGGTCCAGGCCCTGGCTAAGAGGAGGGGGGTCCCTGCGTGAGCTGGTTACACTGCCTGGGAGCATTGGACCATCACCCAGTCTGAGTCCTCCCACCAGTACCCAAGTCCGGCTGAACTGGCAGATCTCAGCTAGAGGTGTCCTCAGGGCCAGGTCTCCAGACCCTGCCCAGCGTCATCACTGAGGGAGCCAGGCGCTAGGACCCAGCCAGACCTCAGGCTCCTCAGGCCTCTTAAACAGAGGCCAGGTCCCACGGACTGTGGCCTGTGGAGACTACCACCGCCATTAGGACCGGAGGCGGGGATGGGGGAGAGGTTTGGCCCTGCTTCAAGGCCTTGCCCCGCCAGTGGGCGGTCCTGGCGAGGGCTCTGGAGCTCTGCAGGACACAGCTCTCAGCCTGTCCCTGGACCCCCAGCTCCCTTGGCAGCCTCAGTCCGTAGAGCCTGGAGGGTCCCGGAAGAAGGCGGAGATCTGTCCCTCACGGTATTCTCTGCCCGGAGGACCGCTGCGCGACCGACTATTGGTGGAGCAGGACCTCTAATAGTCTCGCGAGAACAATTTTGCGCTAAGGGAAGCGTGCTAGAGGTCCCGTGCTCACGGCTGCGTGCCCGGCCTACGCTCATTACAGTCAAGCCCTTAGTAACAGGCAACTTCTCTGGAAGAAAAATATAGCTAGAAAAGAGCTGAAAACTGACATTTGTATCATTATACCTAATACTTTATGTCCTAGCTTATTTATGGAAATATAGGGCCTAAGAAGAATCAGAGAAAAACAAATCAAGCCTCCTCATTTAATCCAGGTAAGAAGACACTTTCTTTTTTTTTTTTTTGCGGTATGCGGACCTCTCACTCTTGTGGCCTCTCCCGTTGCGGAGCACAGGCTCCGGACGCGCAGGCTCAGCGGCCACGGCTCACGGGCCGAGCTGTGTTGTTGATGCATTTGTGTGGTTACGTGAATGGTGTATGTAAGTATCCTGGCACATAGATGTTCATTAAATTATAGTTCTCTATTTTTTCCACCATCAAATCCGGAAAAAAATCCTATTTCCCAAGGTACTTAAGATGATGAGTATGAAGTCATTTAGAGCTAGGAGTATGTATCAGGCAGGCAAAATTATATCAGAAAAATATCCCACAGCATATATTTCAAGTTAAAAAAGGTGTTTAATATAGGGATTTGGAATCTTAACTAATGATTGGAAGGTCTTTGTGGGTGAAGAAAGGAAAAAAATTCTGTTATTTTCATGAAACCAGAAATGCAAGAATTGTAGGGAAGTTGCTACCAATGATTTCAGGTACCTGTCAAACCCAACAGGAGATTACTAGAAAAATGCCTTAACCCTCTTATCTATGCCTCAGGCATCTCAGTTAGAGCTCCTCATTAGCATAATCTCTCCTGGAACTGTTGCCTTGAGATCCTAGGAAACGTAGTTGTCATGTTTCTCCCTTACAGTTCAAGAATACTTTAGAAGTTGGAAGAGATGAGCTGATAACAGGCAACCTGGTGCAGGATAAAACTTGGGAATAGTATTTCGCTACTACAAATTTGGTGGAAAAAAAAACAAGAGCAAAGACAAAAACTAATAAACTGGGCTTTCTCTTCTTGGTATTTACCACAGGAACAGTTAAATACTTAATTGTGCAATTCTTTGCTTAATGTCCAAGTCTCTTACTAGACATTTAAACTCTCTGAGGACAGAGACTAGGTGTGTGTTTTTCATTATTGTTTAGGCCTCCAACACTTTAGTTAGTCAAAGAACAAAAAACATTTTGTTTTTCTAAAATAAAACAATCTGCAGAGATGC
This sequence comes from Monodon monoceros, assembly GCF_005190385.1. NCBI lineage: Eukaryota > Metazoa > Chordata > Mammalia > Artiodactyla > Monodontidae > Monodon > Monodon monoceros. The sequence goes on from NW_021703781.1 coordinate 41,215,780, forward strand.
AACTTCATTCTGAAGGCAGGCAACTATATCCATAATTATGACGAAATTCCCTGTCCCAGAATTGGGTTTTTACTATTCCTTTCCATAAACAAATGATCTTTAAAGTACTTTTTAAAAAGAATATCATACCTTCAAAAGTGAGTTGTAGCTTCTACCTATTGTATAACCAAGACTTTCTGTAGTGTTGAATGCATTATTTTCCCCCAAGATTTCAAAGATCCCAAGTCCAATGTAGTCAAATCTTAAGATCAAAGAACCTGGTTTTCTTCCTTACCCGACCCCTTGATTTCCACATTCCACCAGATACCACACCCCAGAAATTTCTGCTAGAAGAATAATTTACCTAAGTACATGGCCGTGAAGTCTGATATAGCAGTGAGACAGACAAACATGCAGGAAAATTTAATACCACTTTTTAGGACAAACCCTCTTTACTTGTTTTTATTATAGATATTTTTGCTATGACCTGAGAGGTCATCATTTTAATAAATTTTCCATGATAGATTAATATATTCATCATTGAATATGCTATTAATTCCCTTGATGGTGAAAGTAGATGGAGGAAATATATGTTTCTCTCTCTTGAACCCCCGCTATGCTCTCATTTAAGCTTTAATCTCCTTCTACCTCAAGCTTATTTCTTTAATCAATAAATCTACTCTTGCTTCTGTGTCTCTAGGTTTCCCTGTCTGTCAGTCCCTGTTGCTTATTATTTCTTATCTTTCCATTATAAAACATATCCTGCAAACTCAATAAATATGTGTTGAGTAGATAAGGATTCTCAAATTTGTAAAGACATGGAATGCTAAAATTACAAATTTCAGTTTAGCAAGTGTTTTTTGATACAGGTCTTTTTTTACTTAGTTTACCTCACTGAATTTTGTGGACAGATTTCTGTGGGTTAATAACTTGCTGAATTGTGAATTGCAATGCCAGGAATTTTTAAACCGTGCTCCAGTGGCTCATCCACAGCTGTTTCTCACATACCAAGATAGAACTCAATTAGAAGGTTGAGAATCTGTGATTGTAGAAGGCTGGCCAGAGGGTCAGAGGAGCTGACTCATGACCATTCTCATTGTAGATAAAGGACACATTGAGTTTGATAGTAGTCTTACGTCTTTAGTTTCTTAAAAATAGCAGTGCTGGTATTGTCGTGATTTAGTTGAATTTACTGTTAATTGGGGTATAGTGAAAGAAGCAATGCAATGAAAATAGCTTTAATGTCCTTTGCCCTGCTGAAGTGATTCATGAATGAGAAAATTTGAATTACTACACATTGATATTCTTTGCCAGCTTCCATGAGTCTTGGGGAAAACAGGGAAGTGAAAAGAGATTGAGAATACACTGTATCAGAATATGATTAGACAGTTGTGTATTGTTAAATGATTAATTATTTTAAAATGTTTCAGATAAAATTAAAGCACATTTTATGAGTTACATGTTTAATTTTATAGTCAGAGTTGTTAGAGCTAGAATACCTCTTAGTAGCAAATTCTTTTTACAAGTAATGAAAGAGAGGTTAAAAAACAAGGGTGAGATATGTCTAAGGCCACAAGGAGTGTAGGTGTCACAGCTGGGTATTTGGCAATGGTCTTGTGATGCTGGTCATCCTTGTATGTGTGTGTGTGGGTTTTTTTCAACATAAACTTCCCTTAACTGTTCTTTCCTGGTGTAGAACAATGTTATGACTAGGTCTTTATTTTTCAAAATGTGATATTTTTGTTTATTGAATAGATTAATAAACAAAAGCATGGGCCAAAATGATAACCAGTGTTTATAAATATTTATAAACATGGGATTTTTAAAAAATGAATAAACTATATAAAGGGAATATAGGGGGGAAAAAGTATGGCTCAAGAAGGGTATTTCAAATTAAAAGCTTAATGCCATTTTAAGAATTTGATTCTCTAAATTAAAGAAGGTAGATGCAATTTGACACCACATTAGAGAGATAGATGCTAAAGAAGTATATCTAGAATCACCTAGAATTTCCTAATTATTGATCAAATCAAAAGGGGAAGAATTTTCATAGCAACTGAAGTATAAAAGGTTAAGTGACTTGGTATTCAATTTACTTGGGAAATAGCATAATAAACTTTAAGGAGGTTTTCCTGGCTGTTAATTTTTAAGCACAGAAAAACTTGACCCAGTTTTTTAATGATATTTTACCTCCTGTCTAAAAGCCACCTGCAAATAGCTTATTTGCATGTGGAAAAAATGCAAAGGCATTCATCTTCCTTTTACTTATTACTGGTATAACAAACCTCCGTTCATGAACTACAGCATCGTTTTTGTTGTCAATGAAGAAGAATCAGCCAACTTTCTGCCACGTCTGGCTGCTGATCTATAACCTTTGAATAAACAGTAGACATTCAATTGCCAGCATCCATTCTTTAAAAAAAAATCAGAGTTTTTTTTCTCCCCAGTCAAATTGCCCTTTACTATAATTACATCTCATCTTTGAGACAACCAAGACTTTAAAAACAGGTCAGGTTTTATGGTGCAGGGTGGAAAACATTTTTTTAGATAATCTAAGAACAAGTCTATTTGTGGTTCATATACTAAATCTTTTCCCGATGTCCAATTACCCATAAAAAGTAAAATGATTACTATAGGCAGAATATTTTTACAGTATCAAAACTAGCATTTGCATCTAAAAGTAAATTCTACTTCTTTTTGAGACACACTGTAAAGTTATTAATTTTATGTAGAATCTAGAATCAACCTGAGTGAAATCTTAATGGCTATTCACTGGACAAAGAGGATGAAGATAGTTTAAACAAAACAGCTAAAAATCATGGTATTTTAAAAGTATATTTACTTGAAAAATAAAGAACAACTATTGCATCCATAAAATTCAAAGCCCAGTATTAGCATTTTTCCCCCACTGCTTCCAAATTGACCTCATTCTCCTTACCTTAAACCTTCAAAACAATTGCCTGTAAATATAGTTATTAGTCACAGATGTATGGAAATCTTTCAGTGTACATACAAGAAAATTCACTAGTGCAGAGATCAGCAAACTCTTTTTGTAATGTAATAGATAGCAGTACCTCATAAAGTTACTTCACCAGATTGGAGGCAACTATAAAATATAACAAGACTGTTTGTTCTCACTGTTTTTTTTGCTTATATTAATAGAACCTCATAACATGAGAGTTTGTTTTTTTAGCAGCTATTTCAAACTGTTGACCCCAATTGTACTTGTAACTTAATAACACGTATATTCCTTTGTCCCTAGTCTTCTTTGAGTCATTCCCATTCCACTGTCAAACTTCCTCAAGTTTGTTTAGGCCCTTGTTTTAAACTGAGATTATGTTGAATTTTTATACTTATTTATAATATTGTCTATCACTCCCAGTTTAGTGTTATCTGAAGATTGATATTGACTCCTTTTATAATTGATCAGTTTTTTTCTGTCTATAATTTATAATTTTCATAGGAGATATGCAGAATGTTTTCTCATGTCTCAGAATTTTTAATTCCATATAAATGATGGATACGCCTAGATTTTTAAAAGTGGACAAGTCTTTGTAGGATTTAATAGAAAAATCCCCAGATGAATTCTGTGATTCCTAAATGTTCACCTACCTCAACTATGCTCTTATGTAAAGAGAGGACCAGCTATTCAAAGAGGAATCATGTAGAAAGTAAGTTGTCTGCCCTAATGAGAGTGCTTTTAATCATTTCATCCTTTGGAGGGAGAACTAAACTTCCATCCTATGGCCAGGTAAGAAGAGAGTTCAAAGAAATTAGAGTGACTTCAAGGAGAGAATGAGGTATCACTCTCCTGTTGAATTGTAGAACTTAGCAATGGAACCATACATGATGAGATGGTTTTAGGAAAGTTTGATATGTGTCCTCAAGAGTTTGAGGATGAAACCAAACATAGCCAGATAAGTCTTGGTACCTGATTCTTGCTTTCAAAATTCTGAAGGCTGTTGAGATAGTTTGTGATGGCAGAGTCAGGAAAGATAAAAGCTGTCAGATCGCACTAGCGCATTTTGGATGAGCAAATATCGTGTAGGTCAAGTAGATGCTATAGATGTAAGAAGCTTGTATCCTCAGCTTGAATCCAGTGGCAGGCAGTTGCAGGAAGTCAGCTGGAGAACAGATTGTCCAGGTTAGAGAATAGGTAGGCACTGAGATCCAAAGAACTTAACAAATGTGCTCTGACAAAACCGGAATTTGAGAGTCTGTCTCTCAAGAAAGCAAAGGTCATATTACTTAAAAAGCTTTCTGCTCTTTTCATTCTTTCTGCTATAATCTTCCTGTTATTCTTGCTACGATCCTAAGGAAACAACAAAAGAAAAAGTGCTGGATAAGCAAGGAACAGTGGCATAATAGACCACATCTCTTCCTGTTGCATTATCAGTTCTGAGCTACAGGGGCCATAGTGAGGAGGGAGAATGTTTTGATTTGGTTATGAGAGTGCAGTTTTAATGTACATTCAACCAGACGTTTTAAAACCTGAAAATACATTTACCCAAGTTAAATTCATTTAAGTTAAAATTTTGTTTAAAAATCTTTTGAAAACTATTACGTAGCTGGAGATTAGCTGAAGTTACTGTCAAGGAGTGGGGAAAAGATAGCCCAATGATCATGTTTGAAGGCAGTGATGGGGAAGGGGGTTATTTCTTCCTTTGCATCAGTAAGTTCAGACTGACTGATAAACCTCTTAAAGAAGAGTTAGGAAACTCTTTAACTAGTACTCATTTGCTTCTTTAGCCATGTTTCTTTCTCAGACATCTTCCTGTTGACAACATTATTTGAAATTTGGTTATATCCTCTTTCTCACATAGTAGGGGTGATCTGTCTTATGTGTGTATATATACGTACGCATATGTATATACATATATATATATATACATTTTGTCCCATATGTATGGTAAGAGTATATCCTGAGTTTTCTTCTGTCCACTTTTAAAAATCTAGGCATATCTTATAAAGATCATAAGATAAGATACCTACTTTCAGAAGAAAGTCTTAAGATAATTAAAGGGAAGTGGGAAAACAAACAGAATGGAGTATCCTCAAACTTGGATTTGGATATGACTTCGATTCATCTCTCCAGGCTAAAACAAATCTCCATTTTCCTCAAATATACTGTTTATTTTCAGGATTGGGATGTTATATTTGTTTGATATCTGTGTGCTTGTATGGATGTATGTGAATGCATTTGTGTTTTGTTGTTATGATTTATGGTTTGTAGAATTAAACTGTACTTTGGGAGATAAGTCCTCCAAAAAGATAGGCGCAAGATTTATTTCTCCTATTGAGTTAAGGAAGTAATTTGTTGATTGTTGTTTCCAAATTAATTATAGAGAGGACACGATCATTTCAAAAAGTAAAAGAAATTAAAATTTGCTTCTACTCTGGATGTGAATATATGATGCTTACAAAGAGATCCAGATTATACTAATGAAAAAGATGCCTCTAATTCTCTTTAGCTTTATTCATTTCTCTCCCCTCTGTTGCCTCTTCATCAAATAACTATCCCAGGAATTGCCCTGGAAGTATTATGAAATAGATAAACAGAAGTGCAAGGAAACTTTGGGTCCCGAGAGCAAAATACTAATTGGCTGAAAAATGAAAATTGGCACTAGAAAATGAGAATTGGGTTGTTTGGAAAAGCAAGAGAGAAAACAAATCAAAGTAGGCTTTTTTTTTCAATAAGATAAAATGAAAATAATCCTCCCACTAAAAATAAAGATAATAAAGCCATACCTTTTTTAACGCTCATTAGTTTTTCCTTGAATTTTCTAAAGAAAAAGAAAACTAATCTATAAAACCTTGTTCCTTATTCCATCTCTTTACACTGAGTGACCCTAAGGTATTTCACTTTTTCTTTCCCTTGTGTTTGTTTATTAAATGGGAAGGTATTATTTCTTACCAGGCTGTCAAAGTTCTTAAAACATTAAATTGGCATATGTATATAGGATTTTGCTAATTAAAACTTGTTGTGCAAATGTAAAGCATTTTTCCCTTTACTTTTTTTTTTTTTGGCTTTATTTATTTATTTTTGGCTGAGTTGGGTCTTTGTTGCTGGATGTGGGCTTTCTCTAGTTGCAGCAAGCGGGGGGTTACTCTTCGTTGCGGTACACGGGCTTCTCATTGCAGTGGCTTCTCTTGTTGCATAGCATGGGCTCCAGGCATGCGAGCTTCAGCAGTTGTGGCTTGCAGGCTCTAGAGCACAGGCTCAGCAGCTGTGGTGCACGGGCCCAGCTGCTCTGCGGCATGGGGGATCTTCCTGGACCAGGGATCGAACCCGTGTCCCCTGCACTGGCAGGTGGATTCTTAACCATTGCACCACCAGGGAAGCCTATCCCTTTACTTTTTACTCATACCACAACTTTACTCTCTCACGTCCCTTGTTTCATGATCATTCTTTCGGTATGTCCCTTTCATGACCCTTTTCGGTATGCCTGTTGAGGGCAAAGCCATGTAGCTGGCATGCATAGAAACTTGATCAAGAAGCAAATTATAATTAAAAGGCATGCTGGAGCAGAACACTTGAGAAATTAAACTCAGAAGAAAAAAAAGAGAGAGAAATACCTTTACATATGAATGTCCACAGTAACTACAGCAACCATAACCAAAAAAATAGCAGTCTTATTTACTTTTAATTTTGGAACTTATAGCATATTTTCCAGCTCTAGACAGAGTCAAGTGTTCTTTATTTTTCTTTGAATGGACTGTTTTATAAAACAAGCGGCTAGTTTTCATTTTCTCACTTTCTGTTAGCTCGTTCTGTGTAACTGGCCCACAAAGCTAAGAGTGACCCCTCACCACTAAAGGAAAGCTGAATGTCAGCTCTGGTATCAAATCATATTTCTCGATAATAAATAAGTAATTAAACATTTTTGAAGGGAAATATTTTTTCCTTTATTAACGAATGTGTTACTTGGGGGGCTGTTTTTATAATGAAATGGTAAATTTACTCTTTGAGATTATACAATATTGGAATAATTATTAAGAAGTACATTATAGGAAGTTCCCTGGTGGTCCAGTGGTTAGGATTCAGCACTTTCACTGCTGTGGCCCGGGTTCAGTCCCTGGTCAGGGAACTGAGATCCCTCAAGCTGTAAGGTGTGGCCAAAATTTAAAAAAAAAAAAAAAAGTACATTGTAATAAAAGGTGTCTTTTACTAGATTTCTAATAGATCATTTTTAACTTTTTTCTTAACAGTCTTATATTAAAAATATAGACTTACTGGATATTCTTAATCAGGTAAAAAGACATAAGAGTCATGAAAATTATACAGCAATTGCATGGAAACTACTTAAATATATTTCCCAATCTGCTCTTCAATTTTTCTAAGAACTTGAGGGTGTTTCAGCACCAGAGGCAGATTAAATCATATTGCTTTGTTCAAGGAGAGTATGTAGAAAGATATGACATATAAAACAGAAGAAAATGCAAGACTAAGAAACAGATTTATATTAATTGTATATAAAAAAGCACCATCTTTTGATGATTTTGACAATTGGTTTGCACTATCTTCTGATAGTCACTGTTTTAGGCACTTTGTTTCTGTATTTCTGTTGCCTCCTTGACACTCCAAGACTCAAAATGTTCTCATTGGGAAAGTTCAGGAAGAGCCCCAAAGATTAAGTTTTTCAGATATGAAGACATTGATTATAAAGCCCATTGAGGAAAAAGGAATGCATCATTAGAACAGCCTTGATAAATAGATTTTACTTCACGAAACTACTCTTTTTGACAGAGACTTAATTAAGTCTCTGTGTTGAAAAGGATTCTGATGCTCTGTCCAGACTTAAGCTGTCACAGGCAAGAGATGGCACCTGTGTGTCATCTAGTAAATATAGACCTATGTGTCTGTATTTACTCATTTGAAAATGGGGTGAATAATAGATACCTGTTTCAGTATTGACTAAGTTAATATATGCAAAGTTGCTCAGAAGAATGTCAGTATCTAGTAAGTACCCAATAAGTGTCATCTGGTAGTAGTAATAGTAGCAATAGTAACAGCAGCAGTAGACGTAGTAATAGCAGTATCCTTCTGTCACTTTTGGACAATAAAGCATACATCTATATAAGGATAATATTATAAACGGCACTCAATCTTTACATTATTTTGACAATTCAAACCCTCTCAGCTTATGTTGTCTTCTCACCAAAAGTGCCTCTAATGCTAAGCTAGGCATGATTTTAATCAGGCATACAATTAAATTTAATAAGATCCAACCATTTTATGGTTTCAGATAGGAGTCCATGTACAGTTGTCAAATGAGATTTTTAGGATAAGGGAAAAATGTTGCATATTTGGAAAACAATGGATTTTAGTTAGCATCTAAAACATCAATTAGAGCAGTTTTTCTCTATCCACAAGCAGAAGCCATTTGTTAGCCATTTTTGACATTGAAGTAACTAGAGTTGCTAAAGATATTGTCAAATTTTAGAGTTTATTGTTTTGGTGAGTTTTTTTTTTCCAATGTCATGCTTTTTTTTTTTTTTTTTTTTTTTGCGGTACACGGGCCTCTCACTGTTGTGGCCTCTCCTGTTGCGGAGCACAGGCTCCGGACACACAGGCTCAGCGGCCATGGCTCACGGGCCTAGCCGCTCCGTGGCATGTGGGATCTTCCTGGACCGGGGCACGAACCTGTGTCCCCTGCATCGGCAGGCAGACTCTCAACCACTGCACCACCGGGGAAGCCCAAAGTATAGAGTGCCTTTTTTTTTTTTTTTTTTGGCTGCCCTGGGTCTTAGTTGTGGCCTGCGAGATCTAGTTCCCTGACCAGGGATCGAACCCAGGCCCCCTGCATTGGGAGCGCAGAGTCTTAATCACTGGACCACCAGGGAAGTCCCTCTATGTCATGCATTTTGAAAATTGTTTTTTGTTCAAGGCAAAAGAGAGAAAGCCTATTTTATGGACCAGTGAGGAATTTGCTGAAAGCAAACAACTAGATGTATTAGGGTGATTTGATTAGGATATTACACGTTAAAGCAGTGGTTCAGGTCTGTAGCATTCTCCCCTTACCTGGTCTGAGAGAAAATATGTGCATTCACAACATAACCTGCAGATGATTTTGTTCAGCATCTTGGCTGAATGTTCTTGGTTTGATGTTTAATGATTTGTGTCATCCTCTCAGTTAGCAATCCCTGTGTCCTTTCTTCGGGTGACTATCAACTCTGTGGGATATGTGTAGAAATTTCACTTACTCTCCCAGTGAAAGAAAAGGGATCTTGTTCCAAGTGAAGATTATTCGTTTTTGTGATTGCTGACAAAGGCCTTGAATTGTTACAGGACCAACAAAATTCTGTTTCAGGCTTCCCTCCTCAATTTGGAGCCCGTGTTATCTAGCTAGGAAGGAGAAGAGACACATTGTTCAAATTCCTAATGTCTTAAATCAAGACTTATGGGTTTTGAAATCATTGTTCTCTGATTCACTTTTAATAATCATTCTTTATTGATCAAGTGGCAACCCAAGTCTCCTAGTGCAAACCAGGGCTGGGAGTTGGGAGTTGCAGCAGAGACAGAGGTATGCACTGTTTAATATCTTAAATTATTAGACTACCATACTTTGTTCCACAAATGATAAGAGATTTTGAATTATGGGTTTGTATTAGGTTATCTATTTATTCATAAAGACAGGTGTAGTAAGTACCAAAAATGTTTTCTGGACCTTAATATATACTTAATAAATTTATTTCTTTTATGTTTGGGAAACAAAATATATTTGAGTTTTTCCTTTTTCATTATAGCATATTTGGTGCATAGGTTAAGGAAAGTCAGAACTAGCATAAACAGTAAAAACATGCATAAAAATCAATTAAATGAACTACTTTGTATGCTTGAAATTTTAATGAATCCTTAGAGTTTCTGGAGCCATATTGGCCCTTGGACTAAAATTTCTCAAATCATTTTTTATTGGTATATATACCTTAACTTATTAATATTTCAGAGAACCATGCTGTTAAGCTTTACTAGGTTTTCCTATATGTTCTTTTTTTTTTAGATTTTTATTTTGTTCATTAACAAAATATTTTATCTGACTACTACCAAAACATATTGTATATAAAGGTCACTGCCTTGTTTTTTGTTATAATATCTAACTTTATATAAACAAGTATGACTTTCTCCAATTAAACTTAACAAAAAAAAATTCAACTACCAAAAAGCCTCATTAAATCAGGATGTGTGTTCTTTTTGAGTTTGCATTCTAATTCATTTTTTGACTGACTTTCTTTTTCACTGCTGTACCGAATTCTAATATTCCCTTTCTACTTTATATCTATTTGTAGCTTCTAGTTTGCCTCAGGTTAGAAAATCTGAAAAATGAACTTGGAAAATAGTGTTTCTCAGAGTTAATGAAACCCAGAGTAGAGGTCTAAAATGAAGACTCCTTTAGGCTTTCAGTAGATATGTGTACTTTGGAACCTGTCCTTTGTAGCTTAGAATATAATGCAGACAACATAATGGCTGATCACAGTGCTGAGAAGTCCTAGAGATGCTATGAGACCTAACCTAATCAAGTTCATGTGATGAAGCTTTTTAAGAGAAGGAACATATTAGTTGAGATCAAAAAAATAAATAAAAATTAGATAGAAGAAGAACAATAGGGACAGCAAATTCCCAGATGGAATCATGGTTAAAGACTTTGTGATGCATAAAAAGACCTCTAAGAAGGCTGGTATGGCTAGACATAGAGGGCCAAGAGGGCCATGAGATGGAGTTAGAGAGGTAGGAAAGGAGAGAAATTACATAAGTTACTCACAAATGTGTAGTCCATGGAAAAGATTTATCTTTAATCCTAAAATCATTGAGAAATTTTAGAGTTTTTAAAAGAGGAAGAATAGCCTATAAATTTTAAAAAGCAGAGGGAAATGTATTGTTTCTTACTTAACCCCTTTCCTAGATCCAATACTCTTATTGAAGATATTTTTAATTGTTTGCATGGGTATTGTTCTACTAAAAACAGATATGTTCTCAAGTGTCCTACATGTGGTATCACAAGCAATACCAATTGATTGCAGTAGGTAACAAGAAGAAATATATTTTCTGTATTTGACCTAAAAGAGTAAAACATGCAAGGGAATTGTGATACAATGTTTATGTAAATAAATCCTTTTTTCACACTGATAACTTCAGAACTTTGTTCTAGAGAGTGAATTTGTCAGAAGGCTGATCTTGGATAAGTAAGGTGGTGTGATACACATGTGTTAGGGGTAGATGTATGTGTGTGTGTATATATATATATATATATATAAACATATATATATATGTACAACCAAATTCAGCATTGTTTTTATTAGTCTAATTCTTACTTCATTTTTAAGAAAGAGGAAATAATATTTTATGAGTAAGTCTTAGAGCCTCAGTATTTGAATTATAGCTTATGGGCTAATTAGCTTAAGGCTAATTAATGCTATTAAAATGGAAGCATAAGAGCAGATGTTAGTTCAAAATAAATGTATAAAAAGTCTTCATTTGAGCAGTATTGGGAAATATTCCTGTCTTACACTGAGTTCCTTTGAAATAGGCTCTGGGATAGAAAAGTGCAAAATGTTTACTGGAATGCTCTTGGGATACTCAGCTATAAGGAAGTGAGGAAGGCAGAACTGGCACAGGGCTATGCTTACCTACAGTGTGGATGCAACTTAGGTACAGCACTACATTTAACCAAACAAACAAACAAAAAAGCTAGGATTCTCAGTTGATTTTGAATTTCAGATAAACAGTGAACAGTATTAAGTAGAAGTAATTCCCAAGTATTTCCCTGAGAAATATGTTAAAAGCATATTTGTTGTTTACCTGTGATTCAGATTCAACTGGGCATGCTGTATTTTATTTGTCAACACTAAAATGAGTCCTTTGCCGGTCCTACTGAGAACAATTTTGCCAAAATGAGGCAAAGATAGTGCCTTTGTATCCTTATATTAGCCAATCATAGGCCAACGATTGCCCTCTTGATGGAGGCAAAACCTTGGGAGAGTTAGTTCCTCTTAGATTGCCTAAGGGCAATGCTTAGTGAAGGGTACAGATATGAACTGTCCACTACTGATATTCCTTATGATTATGAGATGGCTGTGCTCTTATGAAGGGGCAATCTGGATGTGAATCTCACTACCTAGTACAGTAATTTCTTTTATGTCAGTTGCCAGAGTGATGTTTAGATAATATTTCTATATCATTGTTTTGTTTTGTAGTTGTTATGACTTTGTTCTCTTAATAATTAATTTTCTGCCTTTGTGTCCCTTATGGAAAACTAAGGAATTACAGCTACAGATGATGATTACAATTTAGAAGAAAGAAAATTTGTGCTGACTTACTTGTAGGATTCCTCTCTAGCTTTTATCAAGACAGAAAAAAATGAGCAGTAAAAATGTATACATATGTGCAATTTCAGTCAATTGAATTTCTTGGTAAAGTAAAAGGCATTATAATTGTTCCCTGTTTTATTGTGAAAGAGGATAGAGAAAAATAAAATTCACTATTTCTTTTAACAAAAAAGTTTTTGAAATGACTCTAGCCTCTTTTACATAAATGGCTTAATTTGACTTCTTAGAAATAAGAGAGAACACGTCTAAAGAAATAAGGAGTAGGAGAATAGCTTACTTGAGAAAGAAAATAAACAAAAAACAAAGAAAAAACCTTGATAGCTGTGAAATGTAATAGACACTTCATAAAAGGAATACCCAGATTTGATGAGATTCTATAGAGCAACAAAGGTCTAATTTCAAAAAATACTAATTTCTTATAAAATCAAACCTTATCCTTATAGTGTTATTAATTTTAAAGGATGGAACTTGTAAAGATCTTTTATTTATTTTATTATTATTATTATTTTTTTTGCGGTACGTGGGCCTTTCACTGCTGTGGCTTCTCCCGTTGTGGAGCACAGTCTCCAGACGTGCAGGCTCAGCGGCCATGGCTCATGGGCCCAGCCGCTCCACGGCATTTGGGATCTTCCCGAACCGGGGCAGGAACTCGTGTGCCCTGCATCGGCAGGTGGACTCTCAACCACTGCGCCACCAGGGAAGCCCTAAAGATCTTTTATTTAGTTAAAGATTTGCTTAAGCAAAGCACATTGCACAGTGCTGGCATTTTTAAACTCTCAACAAAGGCTGCTTTTATTGTTTCTTGTATTGTTATTATGGTCATGTGGAAAAACTGCTATTTTAAATATTCTGTAATTGGTTGCTATGTTTTATCAAGTTAAAGAATCTAAAAGTAAATATATTTTGATATTGAAGATAAAATAATTGCCCTAAAACAAGAGATGTGAATTCAAAGTCAGCATCCTCCAGGGCCAGACAGATAAGCATAGAAGACAATAGCAACTATGATGAAGTGGAGGCTACATACTCAACATAAAGATGTTCAAATTCAATTATAAAATTAGAAATCTTCTTCCCAGTAGCCAGACTTTAATTGAGACAAGCAATGAATCAGTTGATCACTCTTGAAAGAAAGACCATCAGAGACCTAGTATCATTACCAGCTTGGAAATGTTATAGTGTAAAACATAGTTAAAGCAGTCATGAGAAATGAAGATGTCTTACGTATCATTTCCTTATAAGAGAGAGAAAATTCTTTAAATAATAAATATTATTAAAATAGTAAATATTATTTGAATAGTAAAAATAAGGGTTCAACTGAGAGTATAAAATAATTATTGGAGTCCTAGGAAATGGAAAAATCATTAGGTAGATGCTCATTTTTCTCTGTTTATGGGTCTACATGGTTTCTAGTCTCTATTCATCTATTCTACTATCCTCTCTGAGACAGGACTCCTATACAAGGCTCTTAGTATTTACTCCCCTAAAGTTAAGTTGACTCATGACTGGGTTGTCATGGCACCACTCCTGGACCCCTGCTCCTAGTAGACTCCTAGTTGAAATGCCTATAATTAACACACTAGACTATCTGGTCTCCTAAATCAAATTCTCTAGAAAAAGTTGGCTTCTCCTTGAGCCAGGCTTCCATTCCTCTTTTTTTTTTTACTGAGCTGTAATCAGAAAGCGAGGTCATGGGGCACAAATAGGACCCACTTTAAGCTGTCTGCTTTATCACAATGCCAGATTAAGACATTTAAAGACTCTGTGTACTGAAAAGGTTATGATGTCTGTTCATTACGTAATTCAAAACCAAAATAATTTGAAACTATAAAATACACACTTGGATTTCCCTGGTGGCGCAGTGGTTAAGAACCCACCTGCCAACGCAGGGGACACGGGTTCAAGCCCTGGTCCGGGAAGATCCCACATGCCGCAGAGAAACTAAGCCCATGCACCACAACTACTGAGCCTGCGCTCTAGATCCCGTGAGCCACAACCACTGAGCCTGTGTGCTACAACTACCTGAAGCCCACACACCTAAAGCCCATGCTCCACAACAGGAGAAGGCACCGCAATGAGAAGCCTGCGCACCAAGACAAAGAGTAGCCCCCGCTTGCCACAACTAGAGAAAGCCTGCGTGCAGCAACAGAGACCCAACACAGCCAAAAATAAAATTAATTAATTAAAAAAATATATAACTTAAAAATAAACAAATAAAATACACACTTGCTGAAGGTTTACAAAGTCCTGGATAAGACCGTGAAAGTTGAATCTTTCTATTTTCTGGTATGTATGTGTATATACATATATGTGTATATACATATATATATGTATATATATACATATACATATATGTGTGTGTGTATATATATATGTATATATACATACACACATATATGTGTGTATGTGTATATACATATACATATACCCTAAATATTGAAGCACATTTCAGCAATCCAGCATAGGTTGATTACTTGCTCGGGTCTAATCTCATTGTCTCTCAACCCAGATCATCCCTCTGCTAACAAACAAGGATTTGTAGGTATTTCCTTCCCCAGAGGTAGGGTGGGGTAGCTTCCTTGGGGAGAGATCAGAGTACAAACGGATTCAGTACTTGCATTGTGTTCTGTTTGCTTCAGACTGAGGTTCTAACAAGCTCAGACTCCTTGTGACCACCTCACTGGGGACAGAGTCATTAGGAATGATCCATCTTCTTCCCCATGTTCCTTCCTGTAGGCCTTCTTTCTATCTTCCCCCCAAATTTCTTTACCTCTTTCCATTCTGCCCTCTGTCTCCTCTTACCTCATTACTTTAGCAAATTATATTAATGTCAGATTCCTAATTCATTCAAAGGGGATAACAGTAAAGAATAAGGACACTATTAGGTAAATACTGAACTGTGCCGTCCTTCTTTTCCCCTTTTCTTAGCTGAGAATCATTGGCTAATTTAGTAACCGAGGGAAATGTGTGTAATGTCTCCTAGTGATCTGGTGGGTGGCAGGGTAGCATCTGGCCTGAGTGAGTCAGACCATAAATTTACAAATACCACCTGGTGAATAAGATACTACCAGTAATTTCAACCTGCTGTTGGTTTCTGAAGCTTTGTAGAAACTTAGAAGAGTCATAAGCCACCAAGGTTTAGAACCTTACACAGAAGAAACATTAGGCTTAGTGACAAAAAGTGCTCTCACCAGAAGTGAAACAGGCATATAACAAGGACTGAAAAAGGGAAATTAGGTGAACAGGATCTATGTTCCTAAGTTTCTTATGGTTAATTGCTCCAAGCTGCTGTTTAATGAAAATTTCCAATTTTTTAAGAAATTGAATGCAAAATATCAATGTTTTGATAATGCTGTAGATTATTCACACATGTGCAGGTTTTACCAAACTGGAAGTCTCTTCTTCCTTTACTAGAAGTGGAAAGATCAAGTCTAAAAGCTTAAGCTTATGCTTGTTCAGCAACGCTAGGCAAATTCACTCAAATGTTTGATGTGACCTCTGAATGGTTACTTTAAATCCAGTGGTTCTCAACTAGGGACTTGCCAGGGGATATTTGGCAATGTCTAGAGGCATTTGTGATTGTAACAAGTTTCAGGGGGACAATACTTGCATCTAGTAGGTAGAGGCCAGAAGTGCTGCTAAACCTATGATGCATAAGACAACTCCCTGCAGTAAGGAATTATCTGGGCCCCAAATGTTACTAGTGCCAGTGTTGAGAAGTGATACTCTAAATAGTTCTTACTTCATTATTCAATCAGTAATATGTGTGAAGTGACTGTCACATAACTAATAGTAAACAATATTTTGCTGAGCATTTATTATGTCATTCTAAGTACTTTACGTGCATTAACTCAATTTACCCTCTCTTCATTATAAAATAAGTCATGCTATAATCCCCATTTTACAGATGAGGAAACAGACACAGAAGAGGTAACTCGCTAATGATCACATAGCTAGTAAATGATAGACCTGGGATTCAAACCAGGCAGTTTGGCTCCAGAACCCCACTCTTAGCCACTACAGTAAAGGGAATCAAATTCTTCTTATTATTTCCCTTCACTTCTCCCCATGCTCTTGCAACTTGAAGAAGATGACCTCTGCAAATCTCAAGCTACAGAAGAATGCCTAATTCTGGGTCTCAGAAAAAAGATCTTTATACAGTATGCAGTGTTCCACCATAGTTGTACTAAACTTTATCTCCAAAGTTAATTTTTTTAATTGAAGAATAACTGATTCATATTCTCAAGTCCAGATTAATTCAGATTTTGAATAATATGATTAAAAAAGAAAATATAACCTCTAGCTCAAATCATTAAAGTTTAAATTCCATAGGTCAAAAATTTAGGTATGTGTATTATAGACATTTTACACTAATAATCTAACATTTACTTCTTTTGAATTTTATTGCAGTATTTGTTACTATATTCATTTTATAATATCATATATAAAAATTAGATAGTAATGTAATAGAATTTATTTTATATGGTCTAGTATTTTAATTTACCTTAATGCCTAAATGATAATATTAAGCTATTTATTTTGTTTTATAATTTTTAGATGCAAATTCCAGCCAGCATCCAAATCTTGATTTCATATGTTATGGCACTTAAAAACTATAGTCAGAGACTATTTCTAAATATTTTGCTTATAGTTTCATCCAATTTAAATCTTTTTAACATTTTAGTATTTTTTTTCTTTGTTAATAATGACCTCATTTTTTTTAAGGAAAAAAAGAAAAACTGAGAATTTTATTTCCCTTTACACAGCGTATTTTTGTTCAAAGCTTCAATAATAATTAGTACAGATATAATATTTCCCAACTAACAATACTCTTACTTAGTGAGGCAAAACATAAAATTAAGTAACTGGAAATGGCAGAAAAGTACAGGTGACAGTAATAATGCAGCATGATATCATTATTACCAAATTTTGCCCAAAATACTTTATTTCAGAAAATACCAATCGTAAAAAAAAAGAAAAGTTTCTTGGAGTTTCTATTCTACTTCTGAGAGGTACCAAGAAGACTTCATTTAAGCTGAAACCTCAAGGGGAGTTAGCCAGAAGTTTTGGAAAAACAATGTTTCTGGCAGAGGATAGAGCTAGTGTCAATGTCCTAAGGCAAGACTGAGCCCAAGATGTTTGAGGAACAATAGAAAAAGACCACTTTGCTGGAGAAAAGTGAATCAGGAGTAGAGGCTGAGTGATGGGATCTGCCAGAAACAGAAGTAGAATATGAACTCTAAGAAACTTTTTTTTTTTAAGATTGGTATTTTCTGAAATAAAGCATTTTGGGCAAAATATTATGTGATTAAGATATGAAAGGAAAACTATACATGTTTCAATTTTACATCTTTCCTGCAATTATTTTCTGTGTACCTATCACCTATCATTTGCTAGAAGCTTCTCAAACTTTCCCTGTAAACAACATGCATATTGAGTTTATTCCTCCTGGACAGATTCTATTAATACCTTTAATTTTATAACTCAGAGTAATTGACTTACACGTTTTATTCCCTTAGGGTCCTAGAGAAATAGCTGCAAAGAATCACACTCTTCAGACCCCCCTGAACACACCTCTGCTCTCCCCCTCCTTACAGCCACAGGAGGGTCTTTCCACATTTGTTCTACTTCAGATTCCTGTTTCTCTTCCGAGGCTTTAGGGTAAAAATCTGCACGCCTGCTCTGCCATCTGCTTTTACTGTTCTTTTCTTTATTCTTCCCCCTATCGCCACTTTTACTGATTATCCCCAGCAGGATAAAGCTGTTTTCAGTACAGTTCTGCTTAAGAGGAATTGATGATTGGGGAGAAATTACTGCAGTGTTGATAGTATTTATCAGAATGCAAATCTGTTGTATAAAAGGAGAGAAACTCATTACTAAATAGAATATCTTGAGTCAGGAATTTAGCAAGATTTTGGGAAACGCTGTCATGATATAGAATGGGAATTCACATTTAAATTCTTGAACCTACAAGATTGATTTGAGCAAAGTAAACAGAGTTTGAACAAGTAAAGCAATGAGTCTGGTCAAGATATTTCAGGCATCACATACTATTTGCTCCATATAAGAGCTCAAAAGCAAAAGCAAGTGCAAATGAAGGATTTAAAGGTAGAGCTACATGTACAATTGCTGACTCAATATTGGAGAAAAGTCAAGAAGATTTGACAGAAATTTGTATATTGCACAAAGCATGACTTCTGAAAGGATTGGGGTTGGAGTTGAGTTGTTGATGTGTGTATATGTATATATATATTATATGCATATATGTGCATATGTATATGTATGTGTATGTGTGTTCTAGAGGTCAGGGGTGGGGTCAAGAGTCCCAGAAATCTGAATTTATTTTTTATTTATTTATTTTTTCTGCGGTACGCGGGCCTCTCCCGTTGCAGAGCACAGGCTCCGGACGCGCAGGCTCAGCGGCCATGGCTCACGGGCCTAGCTGCTCCGCGGCATGTGGGATCTTCCCGGATCAGGGCACGAATCCATGTCCCCTGCATTGGCAGGTGGACTCTCAACCACTGCGCCACCAGGGAAGCCCAGAAATCTGAAATTTTAAGTAGCAACCCAGGTGACCTTTGATCAAACAGTTCTTGGGCTTCACTTTGAGAAACATTGGCTTCAAACTTGCAGAACATTAGTTACAAAGAGCCTCAATAGCTAACCATTATGTATTATTTCTCATTTGAATGGGAAGCCTCCTAGTTATTTTTCTATTAACAATGCTGTTTGCTGTTTGCTTAGAGAAATATGCTATGTTGTATTAAGACCATTCATTCATCCAGCAAATAATTAGAATGCATAATGTGTTCCAGGCAGTGTGTTAAGCTCCAAGTTTCTTGGTGATTTTATACCCAATGTTCCTGCTCTCATGGAACTCACAGTCAGTTAGCAAGTATGTAGGCCATGACCAGCTCTGAGTTTCTTATTTCCTCCTTGGCCTGGAACATATAGTGCATGTCAACAGGTTGTGCATCCTTATGTACATTCAGTATGCTGGCACATAAGTGTGGCCTAGTGCTTATAATGTAGCTGTGGACAATATAACAAGACAGTGTTGGCAGCTGGAACGTGGACGAAATAGGTGAAGTGGCTTGATAAAGGCAGTTTTCTCAATAATAGGCACTAATAGTAGTTTTACAGTTCTGTGTTTGAGGGTATCAGAGAATAGGTAATCTGAGAACTAAAAGGAACTCATCCTGGACAGTCAAAATACCAACCATCGCAACTAACTTCAGCACATGTCTCTTGAGGAGTTTGGGAGAACTGAGATGTCTTGCTAATCCAAATCGCCCAGCTTGAAATTCTCTGAAATACTTTGCTGAGTATTATTCTTTGAACATTTTTGAGAAATCTTTAATAGCACAGATCAATTTTTCTGTGGGACAACTCTGGTGAAGATCATTTTAAAGATGTGATTTTAAAGCAGACCCACAAAGGTAGAAGTTCATTTAGTAACTCGTATTTCACTTAAGAGATGTATACATACTGTGTATGTTTATTATTATATATACTACATATAAGATATACATATATACTTAAATTAGAGATTTATTTTGAATTTTATCAAATACCTTCACTTACTTTAATTCTTCAGTTCAGTTACTAACCTTTAACTGAAATGAATAAATGAAAGGTTTGGCCCCAAAGAACTGAGAGGTCAATGCAGAATACTAACTCTACTATCATTAACCTAAGTAGAAGTAGAAAATAAACAGTAGATTTAGCCCCAAGTGGCTGAAAGGTACACTCCTTTGTTACCATTTGCTAAAGTAGAAGCAGAAGACAGTAAAAGAGAATAAAATAAATGGTGTAATCAAAGTAAACTGAGGCTATGGCCATGGTGGGCTCAATAATATTGGTCTCTTTAATGAGTCATATCAGTTCAGCTAAGCTTTTTGTGTGACTGCTGTATGACAGACATTTTCTTGGATACTGGGGATCCAGAGGTGAATAAGTCACAGCAGTTCTTGTAATTGAGGAACTTAATGTCCAGTCTTGTATGAAAACTTTTGGTAGTTATCCAGAAATATACTGATCATTATATTAACAGCCTACATTTACTGTGTTGTTCCAGACATAGTGCCAAGAGATGGACCTATATGTATGATATTATGATTTTCAGTTTATAAATCTGGACACCATGGGTAGAGAGATTAAGTAACCTACTGAGGATCATATTGCTAGTGATTAATAGAGTTGTGATTCAAGCCCAGCACTCTGAATCTAGATCTTAAAGACTTAATATTTTCTAAACTATGTCCTACAGCTTTATTGTTCTTTTTTTTAAAATTAATGAGGCTATAGTAGTCATTTGTATTTCTTTCAATTTTGATTTTGTGACTAAATATGATTCTGCATATATCAGAAACTGGTGTTTAAAATTTGCCAAAAGAGAGAGTCTGGTACATCAATTCAGAAGTGTAGTGGGCTCTATCTGTAATTGGAATACAAACATGTTTATGGTTAAATATTCTATTATTAATGACCCACAGCCTTCACAAACAGCATGGATTAACTTGGATCATCCACTTCATGATAAGGCCAGGAACTTTTCCTTTGAATGACTTTCAAAGTTTTTCACAGTGCATGCATGCCCCTGCGTGCACACACACACACACATACATACACTTAGACTGTATATATCATTTTTTTGCAAGTTCTACTAGTTGTATTGTAGGGCAGCACTACTCCAGCCATTCCTATAATTGAAGCCTGCAGACTCAACTGTTGAGCAGCAAATCAGAGCCCTGTTTCAACATTGCCAGCTCAGCCAGACTTATCTTCTCTGTTTTACTCACAGCGGGTCTGTCGTTTTTGAAAGTGACTGTTGCCTTTGCATTTCTAAGAGAATCCTCACTAAAATTTACATTTTAGCCTAACTTGCAGGAGCCTACCTTCAGGGTTTGAAAGGTAAGGTAATCATATTATATCTTCAGGAGGCTTCCTGTTTCCATTTACCTTAGAAAATTTGTATATTGTGAGTTTCATCAAAAACTGAACGAGACTACTTGGAAATAGATAAAAACAGCACTCTGAATAATTTATTCCAAAAGAAACATGTTACTGTGCAATTATTTACATAAACACTAGCATTTTAAAAGCTTTTATAATATCTACAAGAATTAGTAAACCCATTGGTTTCTGTTAGAATATTCCCAACTAAGTAATTTCTTTGAACACATGATTGCCTTTGAACTCTAGCTCCCCAGAGCTTCACAGTCAAGGAAAGGTTAAAAGAAAGAAATGAAACGTTATGGCCAAATTCAAAGCCATGATCATTCTGCATCCTGACTTATTTTGGTAAGAAAGGTAAGTCAGAGAGCTGGGATGTGACTTTAAGCAATCAAAAAGGAAAGGCAAGCCCAATTTTCCCCCTCAGGTTTGTGTGTGTATTAGCATGAACTAGATATATGCAGGCAGAAAACTCTTTTTCAGACTCATTCCTTCCTAGATTCTCAGAGGCAGCAAAGTTTATGACCTCATTATTAAAGAAGCCCTGTTCTCCTGATAGCTTTAATAGCTGGAATTTTGTCTAAATTCTACTGAAATTCCTTATGAAGGATGATTATAGTTGTGGGATTCCCACAAGGTTGTAGACAAAAATGGGTATGAGATGGGAGATGGTGTCACTATGACTAAGAAAATAGTTGAACATATTACAAGGGGTTGTAGCAGTAGATACTATTATAGTATTTTGAGTATAAGATTGGTATGTATATAGCAGGGGCCAACTACCTCTGGGAATCGAGTACTTTGCCAGGACTGCTGGTTTTGTTTCATGTTATATGTTACTGTGGAAAGAATCTTCTACCTCTATTCATCTTCAATGAAATGATTTTGTGTGAAGTCTGTAATATTGGTCAAGGACCTTGGTTACAAAAAAACACAAAACAAACAAAAAACAAAACAAAAGCAGAATCCACTCTAGTTTCTTTAAACAGAAGGAACTTATTCAATGGTTGAAATAGGTCACATATGATAATTGAAAGGGTGGAAGAGGTAGAATCTGTTTTGGCCTTTTAGAAACAAGTTGCAAAGGACTACTATGGAAAATTCTGCCTTTACCGTGGTCCAGAAAAGTGGAGTCAGAAAGTTGCTGCCACAGTTGCTAACTCTAGAACCACACACTTCTGCTTTAGCCCGTACCTGCAAAAACGAATGTCTAACACCTGCTTTCCCCATATAATTCATTCTGAATGATGTCTCATGCAAAAAGCATCTTGTCAGAGTAACCTAATCATAAATAGAATTCTAGCTGCAATTGAATCTTTTAAGTGTAGTTTTTAGCTTCCCAGATTATACATTTTAGGAATATGTGCAAAGAAGGTGGTTAAAATAACTATTGTGTGATAATGGCTGTGTGCATCAGCCACATCTGTCACAGGCTGGCATGTTGTCATCTGTCTCATATATGGTGATATAAGTGGAGTCCAAATAACATGCCACAGTGTGTTAAAACTCATGGAAATTACAGATTTCCATTTCAAAATCACTTTGGACTGTGAAATATATTAGGTAAATTATTTTTACTTTTATTTTTTTTGCGCGGGCCTCTCACTGTTGTGGCCTCTCCCGTTGCGGAGCACAGGCTCCGGACGCGCAGGCTCAGCGGCCATGGCTCACGGGCCCAGCCGCTCCGCGGCATGTGGGATCTTCCCGGACTGGGGCACGAACCCGTGTCCCCTGCATCGGCAGGCGGACTCTCAACGACTGCGCCACCAGGGAAGCCCTAGGTAAATTATTAACATTAAATTTATAACCTTTGTTTTTAAACCAAATCATGCCAGTGCATATTTTACAGAAATGGGGTAATCATTTTTATGATTTCTAATGAGATTATATATTCATCACTATATATTTAGATATTATGTGATACTCATCTCTGTAACAGTATTTTTAAAAGAGGAAATTGTACCATTGTGGGAAAACATTGTCATCTTGGAAACATCATTAAAACCTCCACATTATGTATCTCCATATATAAAGAAAGCAAGCATGTATGAGTTATTTTTAAATGTAGCTAGTTATGTTCCAAAACACAGTGAAGGTCACTACTCAGGGTTATCCTCTAGAAAGTAAGTTTTCTGTTTTCTTTGCTCTTTGACCCATTGTCCTCTTTAGCAAAATAAATTGGAAGCTAATTTAACGTTCAGGAAAGTAAAAAATAATCCTGGATCATCTGTTTCCCTTAGTGACACAAGTGGATAATTGCAGTCCCATTTTTCTAGAAGAAAGATAAATCACCTTTATGTCTTTTTAGTAGAGTGAGAATTCAAGAGGCTCCAGTGTTCTAGCTAAAGTGTGTAAATACTTCTCAAATGAGGAGTCTTAAAACTTCAAATATAAATATAATATAAATTGAATGTCAAGTTGAACCCTCATCTACCCAGTGTTTGGCTTCAACAATGATCAATGTTCTACTGTTTTATTTTCAACTATACCTCCACATATTTCCCATCCCTCATGTGATTATTATTTTTGTGGCAATTTGAGGTTAAATTTATTCTATTGAAATGTCCAATCATTACATTTTGATAAATATATAATCTGTAACTACTACCCCGATCAAGACACAGAATATTTAAATTATGGTAAACAATTCCCATGTACTCCTTTGCAGTCATTCCTCGCCACACCCTTCCCCAAGTAACCACTGATTGGCTTTGTATTACTACAGATTAGCTTTGCTTCTTTAAGAATTTCATATCAGACATAAATCACAGCAAGATTCTTTTTGACCCACCTCTTAGGGAAATGGAAATAAAGGCAAAAATACACAAATGGGACCTAATGAAACTTAAAAGCTTTTGCACAGCAAAGGAAACCATAAACAAGACCAAAAGACAACCCTCAGAATGGGAGAAAATATTTGCAAATGAAGCAACTGACAAAGGATTAATATCCAAAATTTACAAGCAGCTCATGCAGCTCAGTATCAAAAAACAAACAACCCAATCCAAAAATGGGCAGAAGACCTAAATAGACATTTCTCCGAAGAAGATATACAGATTGCCAACAAACACATGAAAGAATGCTCAACATCACTAAATCATTAGAGAAATGCAAATCAAAACTAAAATGAGGTATCACCTCACACCAGTCAGAATGGCCATCATCAAAAAATCTACAAACAATAAATGCTGGAGAGGGTGTGGAGAAAAGGGACCCCTCTTGCACAGTTGGTGGGAATGTAAATTGATACAGCCACTATGGAGAACAGTATGGAGGTTCCTTAAAAAACTAAAAATAGAACTACCATACTACCCAGCAATCCCACTACTGGGCATATACCCTGAGAAAACCATAATTCAAAAAGAGTCATGTACCACAATGTTTATTGCAGCTCTGTTTACAATAACCAGGACATGAAAGCAACCAAAGTGTCTATCGAAAGATGAATGGATAAGGAAGATATGGCACATATATACAATGGAATATTAGCCATAAAAAGAAACGAAATTGAGTTATTTATAGTGAGGTGGATGGACCTAGAGTCTGTCATACAGAGTGAAGTAAGTCAGAGAGAGAAAAACAAATACCGTGTGCTAACACAAATATATGGAATCTAAAAAAAGAAATGGTTATGAAGAACCTAGGGGCAAGACAGGAATAAAGATGCAGACGTAGAGAATGGACTTGAGGATGTGGGGAAAGGCAAGGGTAAGCTGGGACGAAGTGAGAGAGTGGCATGGACTTACATATACTACCAAGTGTAAAATGGATAGCTAGTGGGAAGCAGCCGCATTGCACAGGGAGATCAGCTCGGTGCTTTGTGACCACCTAGAAGGGTGGGATAGGGAGGGTGGGAGGGAGAAACAAGAGGGAGGAGATATGGATATATATGCAAATATATAGCTGATTCACTATGTTATAAAGCAGAAACTAACACACCATTGTAAAGCAATTATACTCAAAGATATTAAAAATTGAAAAAAAAAAGAATTTCATATCAATGGATATTGAGCAATTCATATGGTTATTAGCCATTCATACATCTCCCTTCATGAAGTTTCTATCAAATCTTTATTCCATTTAAAAAGTTTTTTGTATTATTGGGTTGAGTTTCATATTATCAAATATATATGTATTCCAGATACAGGTTCTTTGTTAGGTATGTTTTGCAATTATTGCCTCCCAGTATATGGTTTATAGAGAGATGTCTTTTGAAGAACATAAGTTTTAAATTTTGATGCAAGTGTAATTTATCAAAGTTTCCTTTTATGGTTGTTGCTACTGTGTCCTTCCTAAAAATTGTTGTCTCAGGATGCAAAGATACTCTCCTCTGTTTTCCTCTAAATGCTTTGTAGTTTTGGTTTTTATGCTTAGGCCTTGACCCTTCTTATATTAATTCTTGTGTTTGGAAGAGGTACGGGTTGAGGTTAAATTTTGTTTTTCATATGGATACCCAGTTGTTCCAGAACCATTTGCTTAAAAGATTTTCCTTGCTGCACTGAATTCTTCTGATGTATTTGTCAAATAGCAACGGTGGGTCTGTTTCTTGGCTCTATTCCAGGAATTGCCAGACTATGACTCATGGCTTATTTATGTATGACCCACAAGCTGATAATGGTTGATTCATATTTAAAATATTGTCAAATGAAAAGAAGAAGCAGCAAGAGATATCCCATAAGTGGGCCACAAAGCCTAAAATATTTACTATCTATTTACAGACTAAGTTGGTCAATCTTTGATCTAGTGTATCCCACTGATTTATAGGTCTACTCCTTTGCCAGTCTCTATTTCTGTTGCTTTATGGTACATATTAAAATCACATAGTGTAAGGCCTTCAGCTTTAATCTTCCTTTTCACGATTGTTCTATTTTAGGTCATTTGCATATCTGTATAAATTTTTGAGTCAGTTTACTAATTTCTATAAAATATTGCTGAGATTACAATTAAGATTTCATTGAATCTATAAATACATGGATTACATTGCCATCTTAACAATATTAAATATTCCAAACCATGAACCTGGCATATCTCCCTATTTATGTAGATCTTCTTTATTTCAGCAATATTTTGTAATTTTCAATATTAAGGTTCTAGCAATCCTTTGCTGAACATGTTCCTAAGTATTATGTGGTTTTGGTGCCACTGTTAATGAAATTTTTTATACTTTAATTGTCATTTCTTTCTATTTGTAACCTTTCCTCATCTTATACTTTTGAGTATTTAACTTGTGTCTTGAGGCCATGATAAAATTACTTATAAATTCTAGTACAGGAGTACCTCAGAGATTATGCGTGTTTGGTTCCAGACCACCACAATAAGGTGAATATCCCAATAAAGCAAGTCACTCACATCTTTTTGTTTCCTGGTACATATAAAAGTTATGTTTACACTAAATTGTAGTCTCTTAAGTGTGCAATAGCATTATATCTAAATAAAAAATGTACATACCTTAATTGAAAATATTTTATTGCTAAAAATTGCTAACAGTCATCTGAGCCTTCTACACGTTATAATCTTTTTGATGGTAGAGTGTTTGAAACATTGTGAAAATTATCAAAATGTGGCGCAAAGACACGAAATAAGCAGATGCTGTTGGAAAAATGGAACCTATTAAACTTGTTCAATGCAGAGTTGCCATAAACCTTCAGTTTGTAAAAAACACAGCATCTGTGAATCTCAATAAAGTAAAGCACAGTAGAACAAGGTATGTCTGCAATTATTAATTTATTTTAATTTTTTGCTTCCAGTGTTACTGAGATATAATTGACATATAGCACTGTATATGTTTAAAGTGTACAGCATAATAATTTGACTTACACACACCATGAAATATCATCACAGTAAGTTTAGTGACCATCCATCATTTCATACAAAGTTAAAGAAATATAAAAAAAAATTTCCTTGTTCTGAGAACTCAGTATTTACTGTCTTAACAGCTTTCATATGTAAGATATAGCAGTGTTAATTATACGTATCATGTTGTACATTATATCCCTAGTACTTATTTATCTTGTAACTGGAAGTTTGTGCCTTTTGACTGCCTTCCTCCATTTCCCCTTCTCCCAATCCCCTGCCTCTGGTAACCACAAATCTGATCTCTTTTTCTGTGAGTTTGTTTGTTTGTGTGTTTTTGAAGTATGATTGTCCTGCAATACTATGTTAGTTTCTGTTACACAACATAGTGATTTGATATTTCTGTACATTTCAAATTGATCACCATGATAAGTCTAGTTACAATCTGTCACTGTAAAAGAATGTTACATAATTATAGAATATATTCCACATACTATACATTGCAAATCCATGACTCATTTATTTTGCAACTGAAAATTTGTACTTTTAAATCTCCCTCACCTATTTCTTTTTTCTCCCCACACTGTCTGTAGTTATTTTGATGATTCTTTAAGATTATGTATATAATTATGTGTCTATAAATAGATTATGTGTCTATAAATAGCAGTAGTTTGCTTCTTACTTTTTAACCTAGTGTCTTTTGTTCCTTCTCTTATTGCACTAGCTAGGATTTCTAGCCACTGTGCTGAATAGAAGTGATAAGATTGGATACTCTTGCCATCTTGTAGGTATTAGTTGTAGTTATTGTCGCTGTTGTTGTTTTAGATGTTGCTTACCAGATTGAGGAAGTTACCTTTTATTTCTAGTTTGCTGAATTTGTTTTATATTGAATGGGTGTCTGATTTTAATAAACAAGTTTTCTATGTTGTTTGAGTTATTTTTTCTTCTCCTTCATTCTGTTAATAGGATTTAATTTATTGTAAATTTTAAACTAACCTTGCATTTCTGGTATAAAAACAACTTCGTCGTGAGGTATTATCCATTTTATATATAGCTGGGTGTGATTTGCTAATGTTTTTCTAATAATTTTATTATTAAGTATATTTGCCTCTAAGGTAATGAGGATGTTATTCTATACTTATCTTTTCTTGATGTATCTTTGTCAGGTTTGGTATCATAAAACAAGAAGGGATATGTTTCATTCCCCTCCATTTTTAAAAAGAGTCCGTTTAAGATTGTTTCTTCTTAACCAGTCAAGAATTCTATTTTTTTGTTTGATAGAATTAACCAGTAAAGTCCTCTAGACTGGGAGTTTTCTTTGTGGAGTAATTTTAGGTAAAAAATTCAGTTCCCTTGAAAAATATAGAGCTATTCAGATATCCTGTTTTAACTTGTCTGTTTTGGTAAATTTTGTTGTTTGAGTCAGATATATTGGTGGAAAATTGTTCATGACAGTCTCTTGTTATTCGTTTAGTGTTTATAGGAGCTCTAGTAATGTCATCTCTTTCATTCCTGATAGAAGTAATTTGTGTTTTCTTTATTTTTTTATCTGCCTTACTAGTGGTTTATCAATATTATTTTGTTTTTAACTAATCAAATTTTGCTTTTTGTCATAACTGTTCATTTTATATTACATTAATTTCTGTTCTTAGGTAAAGGTACTTCTGAGCACTCATGACAGCAGTGTTTAGACCTTTCTGGCCTAGTACTCAAAAGGCATGCTTGTGCACTGAGTGATGACTTTGAACATGAATTAAAAGAACTGATTGCTAAGATTTTGAGCTGAGACCAATTAAGATATTAGAGCCCTGTTATTAAGGCTGATCTTGAGTGTTCATAGTTCTCTAAGAAACACTGCAAAATAGTTTTTCGTGGAAGTCAGATTACATCCGAGGCTTTGCCTTAACGACTAAACTCAAGAATGGAAATAGGGATCGCTTGGCTGCTCTTTATTTCCCAATGACTTTCATTTTCTACCTGAAATTTAAGTTTTCCCATGGTCTTGAGAGAAGCCTTCCTTCCCCCCTCCCCGCCCTGACCCCCACAGTGGACTTAAGTGTGATCTTGCCTCTTGCCCTGTAGGTGTGATCTTGTAGTTGAATAGCCCAGGCTGGTACCTGCGAATACTACAGGAAGCATGGACTTCATTAAGGTTACATGCTTCAGATATGTAACTCAGGAGTGTCAATTTTCACTTAAAAGACAGCCTACTTTACCACTGCCCAGACTGTTCATATTATACCTATATGCCAAATAGGCAAGGATTAGAGATGTAGGTGGAATATTTAGGTATTCTGTGTCTCCAGCGTTATTGGTTAAGAGGGGAATCAGGTTGAATTGAAGCATGTTACTTGTAAGATTCAGTCAGCAAATATTTATGGAACACCTATCCTGTGCAAGCTTTTCTGAGAGGATGTAATTAGGGAATAAATTAATGGATAGTTACATGATTGTTGGCAATAGTCTTATCACCTAAAATTTGAGTGATATAAAATAATTTGTTTTATCCTGTGTATTTTACCTCTTTTCCCCTTGTTTCATTTTCAACATATATACAAATCCATTCTTATCTTTGTAACCGCTATAATCATGTAACTTGTTTTTCCATCCTATAATTGTGGTCTAAAAATATGTGACTTATTGTTCAGGTCATTATTATTTCAAATATCACCATATTACTATTTATTGAACTAAGTCACATATAATTTATTGTAACGGCAATAGCAGATCCAAGACATTACATTTTTCTTCTTTTTTAAACTTGTCTTAACTTTTAAAAAATTACTGAATTTTAGCCTATATATGAACAAATGCAAAAAACTCAATGAGTTTTTATAAAATGTACATAACTTTGTAACCTCATCCATATCAGGAAGTAGATAAAAGTCCTGCTCATGCTGTTCCCAAAATGTTCACTCTTTCTGCCTCAGAGTTAACCACTGTCCTGATTCCTAATCAGTTATATTACACAAATGGAATCATATGTTCTCTGTGTCTACCTTCTTTTGCTCAAAATTATGTTTGTGAGATTTATATATATTAATGTGTATAACTCTGCATTCATTTCTTTGTTGTATAAAATCCCACTGAATGATTATACAAATGAATGTATCCATTCTACTAATGATGTTTAAGTTGTTCCCCACTTGGGACAAATATAAGTGATGATGCTATGAACATCCTTGTACATGACTTTTGGTATACATGCCACTTACTTCATTTGGGTATATACCTGACACTAAAATGCATGTGTCATTCGATTTGCCTATGTACAAACTTAGTAGTTAAAGCCACGCTGTTTCTCAGAACACTTTTACAAATATACGCTCTCATTAGTAGTATATAAGCATACCATTCTTATCATATGTGCTATAATGTCTTTTTAATGCTAGCCATTTTGATAGGTGTTTGCAGTATATTATTGTTAATTTAATTTGCATTTCTGTGATTGAAAAACAGGCAGAATATCTTTGTATATGTTTATTGACAATGTAGATATTCTCTTTTGTAACATGTTTGTTAAGATCTTTTTCCATTTTTAAAAATCACCTGTGGTTTATTTTACTTTATTTTTCTTACTGAATTTAATTCTTTATGTTCTCTGGGCATAGGATTTTGTCCAATATATGTATAATCCCATACTCTGTAGTTTGATTTTTTAAAATTTTCATACTGTAATCTTTTGATAGCATTATCATTTATTGATAAGTTCTTTATATTAATACAGTGCAATTTGTCTATCTTTTCCTTAAATATAGTGCCTTTTCTTTTCTGCTTAGGGAACTCTTACCTCTCCCAAGATCTTGAAAATATTCTCTTAAATTATCATCTAGAAGTGTTATTATTTTCTTTTCTACAATTTAATACTGTTTTGTGCTTTTGTGAGGTAGCAAATTTCATTTATTTTAAATATGCATATTCAATTGGCTCAGCATCATGAATCTTTTATGAGTGAATCTCTTTCTAGACTATATTTTGTTCCACTTGACTATTTGTCAAGATTTCATCAATACCATGTTGCCTTGATTACTACAGTTTTAGAATACATATTGATATCTAATAGTTCAGCCCTCCAATGTAGTTTGTTTTCTTCAAGCTGATCTTAGGTGTACTTGGCACTTTGAAATTTTATACAAAC
Source organism: Monodon monoceros (assembly GCF_005190385.1). Lineage (NCBI taxonomy): Eukaryota > Metazoa > Chordata > Mammalia > Artiodactyla > Monodontidae > Monodon > Monodon monoceros. Next base: position 41,246,969 of record NW_021703781.1, read on the forward strand.
TTTAGGGTGAAATCTTCAGTTTCTTCAAAATTTCTGGGATATTTATTGGTTTGCATTAAATGTATTAATTAATTTGATGAGATTTTGACAACTTTAAAATATTCAGTTTTCCGATCCGTTAATAAAGCATATCCCTCCAATTTTTTAAAGATTTCTTTAATTTCTCTCATACACATTTTATTTAATTATTGTTATTTGTACTTTGTTTAGAGGTATTAAATATATATATTTTAAAATTTATCCTAGGTATTTGATGTTTTTTGATGCTATTATGATTATCATCAGTGTTAGCATTCAATTTTTCTCTTTGTTATTAGAATAAGGAGTTATTTTTATGAGGCTACTTAATGCCTGTATTTATGGTTTTGTAACTCTTGTTGACACACTGCAAATATAATTAACCTAAAATGTCTTTTTTTCCTGAATATATGACTTCCTTATTTTTCTTGCCACAAATCTCTCATTTTTCCCCAAAGTTCATATACAAATTTTTCTTGTAAGGTGATGTTCAAGTCATTATTGTGTAATTCTATAACACTAACACAGAAAAACCTTCAAGGGAAATGACCATCTGGAGTTCAAGTTATTTTTATACAAAGTAAGGCTTTAGCATAGAATAGAGGTGAAAGGAATCTACAAAAATCAGGAAATATCTCTGAGAATTAAAAACACTTTAATATTTTCCTTCTGTTTTTCACAATTATGACTAAATGAATTTAACTACTTAATTATCAGTTGTTTCAGATATACATGTCTTGCTCTGAAAATCACTGAATACTTTTAAACCACATTCTCATTAATGGATGTTCCCTGTGTATAGCCATTACATTCACTACAAACTTGAGAAATAAATACGTAATCTCTATAAAAATAGGTGGAGGATTTAACTCACTTTTATTTGTGTGGGACATGTTTTCTCTCTCTCATTTTTTATTCTTCGTGATTTTTTTTCTGGCAGATACCTGGAAGAAATGTGGAATCAAATGCAATTTTGTTTGTTTGTTTTCATGCAGTCTTTGTCATGGGAATAATACTTTGATGATGAATAAATAATTATTTTTATTAATTTTACTCTGCAAGAATAGCAAATTGTATTAGATTCCTACTGCAGCCTTATTGAAGGAGCTGGAATAATACATATTATTCAGAATATTAATGTCTGATGCATATCCATAGCCTAATTGTATATTGATCAAAATTTTGATTTTAACCAAGGATTACTTATATAGTCATCTTTTATGATATATATGACATGATGAAAATATATTCATCTCTTTAAGGGAAAGCATTTTCTTTTTTTTTTTGCCTTTTAAATCTCTTTTAATCTATAGTTAATGTGGCTTTATAATAACATTTTCTTTATTCACTTTGCACTGTTTGTTTTTACCAAGCTATATTTTTAGGCGTCAATTTACTTTGACAGGGGATATAGGCTTGCCATTTCAAAATAAGATTTTTAAGATTCACATAGTGGAAAAGTCTTCATATTGAAATATACCAAATATTTTTCTCATAAACCCTTTACACCACCCATGCAGATACACAAGGAATCTTCAAGCTGGCAAGAAATTTCACTGACCCATATTTACCATTATCGCAAATGTATTGTGAGTGACCATTGGACAGAAAAAAAATACAATTTTGTTATATATAATATTCCCATGGTCTTTCTTAAGTTTTTATTTAAATATTATGTCATTTGTTTTAGACTCTGGGTCCATGGAAAACATTTTCTTCAATTTAAAATTATGTTTATATAGTTACATATAACTCAGCTCTTTTGAAACAGAAGACAAGAGGGCTTTTTGGGGGGTTTTTTGGTTTTTCTTTTTTACACTATGGGATTTAAGTAGTGTGAAAATACTGAAGAAAGTTGGGGGGAGGCGTTGCATGTGATTAGGTCACTCTGTTTGCTAACTGTTGTCTTTAGGAGTTAGGTTCCTATCTTCCCACAAGACTAGGAGAGAGGGGCACTGTCTTTCTTGATGATTATATTTCAAAAGGATGGCTACTAGGTCCTCAAGAAAGATTTTCCTGCATTGTAAAACTGGTAAGATGCTCTAAGATAAAATTTACATGTCAAAGAGGCAGAGAAAGAATTCACAATGGAAAGTTTTTCTAAAGTAAACACTCTAAGAAAAGGGAGATCAGGGATCTGCAGTTAGGAAGAAATGTGTCTAGGGTTTACTTATCCTGGGGGAAATAGGTATATTAAAGCTATCTTGGTCAGTTTCACTTTTCTTTGTGATTCAGAAGCAATTATTGAGGAATGCAAAGATACACACAATATTGCAGAATAAAATTATTTAAAAATATGTAAGAAAAATAATGTGGCAAAAGAAAATAGTGCATAAATTCTTTTCCTTCAACTTTTATTTATATGAGCATCTTCCACTATGGGAATATATGAAAAGAACATACTGTAAAAGAGGCCTGTCATAACCATACTTGGATTCAAATTTTCTTTTAATTAAAATCATATTTTGAGCCCTGAACATCAGTCTAAGTATTCCTTAATGCTTACATTTTATTAGGATATATCTGTGTTTGACATGAAAAATATTTCAAGATATATCCCTGCTTTTTCTTACTTTGTACATAAATTTCAAGAATTTAAAAAGTGGCTTTTCCCCACATATTTCATGTCAACTTCTAATAGGGACACTGACTTTAAGAATGAAAATCAGATGTACCAAAAGAACAGTGCTAAAAGAGAATGAAATGTGAAGTCTGCGTTAATACAATTGCTCTCTCAGCAGGAAAATACTAAATATATATATTGGCTCAGTAAGAGCCTTTTTAAAAATGACCCCTCTCTCCACACACACACACACACACACACACACACACACTTTCATATAATCCATCTATAGCCATTTATATGCATTTATATGCTAAAAGGTATTAGGTTGAACATTTATATGCTAAAAGGTTTTAGGTATCCTTAAGGGACTTCATGAATCACATCCTAAGCATAATTACATGCATTGAAAGTGGGGTATTCATATATCATTAAAAGACAGAAAACATAAGGCAGTATATTTTGTATAACCATATCCTCCAATATATCTGTGTCTGTGATAGTCACCAAAAAGTTAAAAGCATTTTTTTCCTTTTATTTGTGTATCTTCTAAGAACTATGCATTTCATATAATGTAATATATATTGTAATATCATATATTGAAATAAGAATGTAAAGATGAATGTAATTTATGGCAGTAATCTGTGTCTTAACACCAGACTTAGTTTCTACACAGGCTAAAATTATGGCAAAATTATTATATATTCTAAAAAATTTTTCTTTATAATCTGTTCATTTGTTATCATTGTTTGCTGCACCTATGTTCTGTTGCTAAGCTGTAGTATATCAAGGTTCTAGACTTGCTTATCCATATTTTTATTTCCTTTTTTAAAAAATCCTTCTTTCCTCTGCCTACTTCTTCCTTCCTCCCTCCCGCCCTCCCTTCCTTCCTTTCTCCTTTCCTTCCTTCCTTCCTTCCTTCCTCTTTACTTGTTTTCCCATTCTAGAACATGCATTAAACTATACTGTACAAGTTGTAATACTAGGTGATATGAAGAATACAAAAACTAATTTCAGAACAGCTCTGCCCATCAAAATCGTACAACCTAGAAATTGAAATCACATGCATATTAATAGGTATAGGTTTGTATATAATAAGAGCATTAAGAATCATTTTGATGGATTATTTGTGTCTTCAAAGAAGTGAGAGAGCTCTTTATACTGAATATATGAGGCAAAGCTTGATGAAGAAAGGGGCACTTGTGTGGATCACAAATGGTGGATGTTGCTCTAAGGTCTTGAGATAAGAAACACAGCTGTTTAAATGATAGGCATTTCAACTTTTTAGTACAACAGTTAAGGAGGTTATTATATTGCCCCATTCAGTAACTTTATAAGTTGACTACTTAGAAAATTGTTCTGACTTTGTAGTTCTAGTGTAATTAGAGCAGAGAGTTGGCTCCCAATTTGCATGCAGTGAGGCTGATTTTATATACATTTTAAATATACAGATTAAACCAGGCTTTCAGAGTGCCTCAATCTAAATTCAAATGGAAATGAGCCAAACATCTTAAATTATTAATTAAAATGCTCTCAGAACTTAAAACTTATGTTAAGAATTTCAATCACATATTGATGATAAAAAGTTATGATACACTTGTGTTAGCTGTACTCTGGCTGGATCAGAAGCTTTCTCATTTTGCAACAATGCAATTTTTTGATAGACATCTCATTTCATTTTATTAAGGACACAGGAACAAGAGAAATGACTTAGTATGCTGTCATTTTTTATATTTAAAAAAACTCAATTTGGGAAATGTGAGATTACAGAACTAGGGAAGATTAATATTTTTATAAAGTTGTTTTATAAAGTTATTTTTATAAATTTTAAAAAGTTTTATTTATATAAAAAATAAAAACTTTTTATAAAGTTTTTTTCATACAGAAATAAAAGATATCTTCATTTTTACCGACTGATGTTTCCTCCTTCACTCAGTAAGATACCATTTCTGCCTAGTCAAAACTTTTAAGGTAACGGTGAGATTAGCAACATACCATGAATCTTCACTATTATGATGGGGAAGTAAGAACTCCATTCATGTCTTTTCATGCTTTTCTCAGTCACATTGCCATTCCATGCTGGCATTCACAACTCATAATACTTATTTGTAATGAAAAGAAATTTAGGTTTCTTCATTTGTCAGCACTCTCTTTTACTCTCTCTCTCTCTCTTTCCATATGCATTTGTCTCAATGTGTGTTTGTATATATATCAGCTGTAACACATGTAGCTTCATTATGTGGTATAATTAAAACATTTCACGTTCAGGTATAGGTTTAAGGCTTAGAAGGAACTTAGTGTTGTTAATATTAGAGTTTTTCATTACTGGATGAGTTATTTAGCTTGAAGGTAAAGGAGAAGTGGTTTAAAAATGGAATGGGGTGGAATAGAAGCCACAGTGATGTTCATTCATACCTCAAATGTTAAGCAGAGACCAGAAATGAGGAAAATATGTAGAATTTAAGAGTAGTAGAGGAGTGGTTATCATTGAATATCCCCAAAGCAAATGAGAAACACTTACCATGTACAATTAGTTCCCAATATCTGTTCCATGAGCTTCTATTTCTTTGCTATACTGGAATCATTGTTCGAGCGAACTATGCTTAGCCCGAGGGTAAGGAACATAAATTATGTATAATGTGAATAGTCTTGAGTAGCATCTTTTACTTACTATTCCTGAATCCTATGTGCTCCTCCTGTTAATAAAGCTAATAAAGAAATGCCAGTGTGGCTCAGTATGTACTTCTCTCATTCATCTTACTGGTTTTTCCTCATATAATTACTAGTGGACATATAACATCATATAAATGAATTTTCAAATAAAGTTAGCTAAATGTACTTAAAAATATACAACCTCTAGCTTAATGTACATTACAAAAGTAGTATTTTAAAATTATTTCATAAATATTAAAATATTTCCTTGGGGGTATATAAGCACACATATGCCTAAGTTACGAGAGTCAGGTGGAAAGAACTATCCTGTGAAATAACCTAGCCCTGAAAATGAATAATACAAACTACAGTCTCAAACACTCTTAGGACCTTTCTCATCTACACTGCTTAGTTCTGTTGTATGTTTACTATCACACCCTCCTGTGCATATCAGCTTTTGTTTCCTTTCCTTTAAAGTAAGTTTCTTCAAAAGGAGGAAACCTGAGCTTTATATTTAAACTGCAGCCACATGAAAAAGAACAGACCTTTCTTTCTGGAACTAAAGTTCACAATTCTAGGACAGAGCTCTCTGACTGCTAACACTATGGTAGATGCCCAGATGAGTCTATGAATATCGGACCAAACTGTTTAAAATGGCTGCTCCCGGTCAACTATAAAGACATGGGAGAGAAATATTACTCAATGTTAAATTTATTCTATTGCTAAATTTTATGTTCCAAACAGAAAATGCTATCAGTGCACATAAATATGTGAGTATGTGCACGTTCATTTTCCACAAACCTCAGAGATAAGTTGTTTTTCCTCCATGTTTGGCTCTCTCTTTGTTCCATACACACACATACACACATACCCTCTGATATACATGAACTTCTCTTCCATCTGAACCTAGGAATAAAATTGTTGGGTCACAGAAAGAGATGATAAGTTTTAGTAACTGTTTCTTTGTACACATGGAGCCCATAGTGCAAGGACATTTCTAACAGAGACCTCTGAACAGATACAAGATATATCTTGCTGTACTAAATACTAATTCTTAGAGCAGGTGAAAAAATAAGATGACTTTGGCATATAACGGTATTTGAGAAGATCTTTTAATTGCTTTGTACTTATTATAATTTTGCTTTCTGAAAAGGCTAATAACATATCTGGGGCCATAGCCCCAAGAAAAACAACAAAAGAAAAGGAAACAATGCATTTGTCTAATTGTTTTTATATATTTATATCACAGTTATTTTGGATACTTTTTAAATGTATAAAATATTATATAATATTATGAATGAGAATGGAGATAAAAGAAGAAAATAAAGATGGGGATAAAATACCTGAGGCTAAATAAATGCATGTCACAATAATATATTCACCGGTCAGTGATGACGTATGCTTTTAAATCTAAGCTTTCTGATAGCTAGTGAAAAAAAAAAAAGGAACTATTTCCAGCCACAAATTTCAAAATATCTATAAGGTTAAAATAAATCCATTACTTAAGAGAACTACAATTCCTAATGGATCATGCAGGAGTTAATCTGGAGTGGGGAGATGCTTGCTGGAGGGAATAGGAAAATATAAATGATATGTTGTATATGGTATGTCAGGTCATTAAATAGAGTGATTAGAGAAGGCTTCATTGAAAAAGCGATATTAGAGTACAAAGCAGAAGGTAGTAAAAGCAGATTTTGTGTCTTTCTGGGGAGGGAGATCCTAGGTAGAGGACATAAGGCAAATGTACTAAGTTGGAGTGTGTTTAGTCTGTTGGAGAAATAGTTTGTAGGCTAGTGGCTAAAAGAACAGAATCAAAGCAGGCATTTTAGAATAATATAAGAAATCGGCTTTTATTTTCAGGGAGATTGGGAGCCACTAGAAAGTTGTAAGCTGACATATTTTAGAAGGGTAACTCTGGCTATTGTGTTGAAAATGGACTGTGACAGAGCAAGGTCTGAAACAGAAAGATCATTTGGGACATTATTGCTGTACTCTGGTCAAGAGATAATGTTGACACAGACCAAGTTGATAACAATAAAGGTAGTAAAGCAGAAAGGTCAAATCTGGTTATATTCTGTATATAATAGTATTTTCTCAGAAACTGGATATGCGACATGAGAGACAGTGAGTCAACAATGACTAATAAAATTTCTTCCTGGAAAAATTGCAAAGAAGGAGTTTCCTTTTTCTGATGTGAGAAAGACACCATGAGGAATAGGCATAGATGTGTGTGGGAAGATCCAAAGCTCATTATGATGAGATCTCAATTTGATTTGCTTATTCGACATATGAGTGGAGATGTGGAGGAGGCAGTTAGGATGTGTGTTTTTGGTCCAGAAAAGAGGGAAAAGAGATCTGGACTGGAGATTTATATTTGGGAGTCATGAGTCAAGAGTATATATAAGCCTGGATGAGACAATCAAAAAAGAAAAAAATGCAGAATATATACAAAGAATAAAGTCATGGAGACAAGTATGAATAAGCAGGGGAGACCATGAGGGAGCAAACAGTGATGTGAACTAAGTCAGAAAAATATGGTATTCTGAAAGGTAAGTGAGAAGAGGTATATGAAGGAGAGGGTGATTAACCATGTGAAATGTTGGTGATAAAGTTGAAGATTGAGAACCAACTACCGAATTTAAGAACGTGGAGGCTCTTAATAAGAACTAGACAAAAACTTTTCTGGTGGGACATCTGGTTGAAAGCCTCACTGGAATATTTTCAAAAACATGTAAGTTGAGGTGTGGCAGAGGGAGTATGAGCTACTCTTTTGAGGAGTTGTGCTATGAAGCAAAAATTCTTCATTTACTAACATAGCAATGTCATAAAACAGACATTCGGTCTTGAATGTGCTTTCATTAGATGAACGTCATTTTTCATCAGCTTTGAGAGCAGGGGATCTTTATGGGATCACTCAATAAGGTTGTATAGGGATTTGTTTAAATCGAGAGAAAAGATTTCTTAAGGTGGAGAGAACAGCAGCTGCCAGTGGGAGGAAATAGGGGATCTGGCTCAATTTTTTAACTGCCATTCTATAATCATTATATTTTTTAAAAAATGTATGGTATGGTCTGTTTCTTTATTTCAATTGCATCAGTTTGATGGTCTGAAAATAAAATCTTGCAGTATTCTGAGAGTCTGAACCTTCATCATTTTCATATGCCTGTGAATTGGATATAGTATAATTCACTTAGCGTTTATATTTTATCATTTAGCCCAGCTGATAGAGTAAGTAAATGCTGATAAGCATTTTGACCTCAGTAATATGACCTCCCTTACTTGCTAGCTTGTTCACTTTTATTTACACCAGGAAGAAATGGACTTTGCTTCATGACAAATTCTCAGTGATAACTGTAAATAAACTGTTGCCCCTCCCACTTTTATTTTCTGTTATGCATATGCACAGTCTTCTCTTTTTTTCTGTTGGGTTTCATATATGCTTCTTCTATCTTAGTTAAAAAAGTGATGTTATATTTTAAAATGTGTGGCTAGTGTTCCAAATTTAATGAAATAGTATGACTAACACCTTTATATGCTTTAATCTATACAAACTCCCATCCCAGTGACAGTGAGATGAAAAGTATTATTTATTAACTATGTGCTTTTACTTACATCCATTACTTTATTTTTCATAACAATGCGTATTGCTGATTACAAGAACCTGGGAACTTGCCTAAGATCACAGATTTAGTAAGTAGTGGAGCCAAGATTTTGAACATAGATCTTTTGGCTTTAGGGCTGTCTTAGCTGTCTAATGCTGCATAACAACATTGAAATAAACAGTAGTTTACAACACACATTTATCATTTCACAATTACTTTGGGCCTGGAGTCCAGGCATAGTGTAACCAGGTTCTCTTGTGGTGTCAACAAGACTATAATCAAGGTGTTGTCAAGGCTACAGTCTCAGCTCAGACTTGACTAGGGAAGCATCTGCTTTTAAGGTAACTCGGGCTTGGCAAAATCACCTTCCTTGTGGTTGTAGGACTGAAGTCTTCTGTATCTGACTGCCTGTCATCTGACTACCCTCAGCTCTTAAAGGCTGCCTTGGTTCCTTGCCATGTGAGCCTCCCAACATGGCTAATTGTTTTGTCAAATCCAGCAAGGGAAAGAGAGAGAAAGAGCTTCAACAAGATAGTCACTAGAATCTCATGTAACATAACCACATAATGTACACATAAATATAACTTCCCATTACCTTTGTCATATTATTTTGATTATAAGCAAGTCATAGGTCCTACCCATACTCAGGGGAAGGGAATCACATAAAACCAGGAGGCAGGCATATAGGGGGTACCTTAAGAGTCTGTCTACCATGGAACCATTTTAGCTTCTGGAAGCTCAGGATCCAGCTTCTTTCTTCAGTATTCTTCCCTCTGCCACAGTGGAAAGAAGGTACAATATTTGTACATACAATATTTGTTAGTATGTTCATTTCTTAAACTGATACTCCAAGTCTGACCTGAAGTTTTATTGGGTTATCCTTAATGTCAACTATCTATTCTCTTTTATGAGTTGTTAGCTATAAGGTCAGAGACTATATCTATTCTTATGGCTCTAATTTAGGAAAATTAGTTCTAAGGTCAGGTAGTTGATAATTACATTGTACTATTCTCCCTGTATCTTTAGAATTGTTTCCATTTTAACCCTTTAAATGTTGTCAGAAAATTGTAGGGCACAACAATCCAAATAATGAATTTATACATCAACTGGATTTTTGTATGAGTTTCCCATGAACTCAAAACAAAACTAACAAGGTTTTCGTAATTTCACATTTTTTTAAAGATTTATTTATTATTTATTTTATTTTTGGCTGCATTGGGTCTTAGTTGTGGCACGCAGGATCTTTGTTGAAGTGTGCAGGATCTTTCATTACGGTGTGTAGGCTCTTTGTTGCAGTGCGTGGGCTTCTCTCTAGTTGTGGCACACAGGCTCCAGGGTTCGTGGGCTCTCTAGTTGTAGGATGTGGGTTCCAGAGCATTTGGGCTCTGTAGTTTGTGGCACGCAGTCTCTCTAGTTGAGGCACGTGAGCTCAGTAGTTGTGGTGTGTGGGCTTAGTTGCCCCGCGCCATGTGGGATCTTAGTTCCCTGACCAGGGATCGAACCCACGTCCCCTGCATTACCACTGGACCACCAGGGAAGTCCCCATAATTTCATATTTAAATTAAAAAGTTTGTGTATTTCCAAGGTAAACACAAGATATAGGGAAAGGGTATCTAAACTGTGAATTAGTAAACCTGGGATTTGGTCTTGGATATGGTTTTATTAGCTATGCCACCTTAGTCAGGTTATTTCAATGCTTGGGGTAGGGAAATTTGGAGATACCAGAGGTTTGGCTTCATTTTCCATATATATATGATATATATATGAGATGGTAGGTTCTTTTCTAATTCTAAAATTCTGTGATCTTATTTTTAGTTGAGCAAATGAACATGCCTTCTACATCAAAATGCATAACATACATACATTTACTTAAGATTTTATTTACAACAGCATAGAGATACTACCAATTGTCTAAATGTCAAGATATTTATATTAATTTCTGAGGAAAAACTTAAGACTAGAAGGGAAAAAAAATCCCTTTATTCTTAAAGCTTTATACTTGTATGCCTATGCCATACTTGATATATCACCTGTTATGCATCGTGAAGTAAAATATAAGTAAATAAAAGGTATTGTTACTTAAGTAATGTGAGTGAAGTACACTCGAACAAAGCTGGCCATTTTGTAATGGTTTGTTCTTTTGAAGTAAATAAAATATAAATTTTAAAGACTAACATAGTTTTGCAAAGAAGTATGCTTTTAGGTTTTGTAAGTTTTAGTTTCATCACTATTGACTTGATTGGTATCATTTTCCATCTTTAGCAAATATTGTATGTGGCTAATATATCCCCAGCATTCAAACACAGCCCAATTAATATTGCTATTTTCTTTATGAAGTTGCTGGATACACATATATTTCCTTCCCTTTTACCAAGTAGTTATCTAGATATGATATGAACATAGGCTTAGCTAAAATGTGTAGTTTATATAATTGTAAACCAAGAAGTGTGAAAAATCAAGAAAAGTGCAGCAAAGTTTCAACAAAGATGAGGATTTGAGCATAAGAAGAGTTTTACTTAGCCTGATAATCTTGGAATCTAGATTTTACTCAATAAACAACTACATAATGGCCATGCTTACTGTTTAATCTCACTGAAAAACTATATATTAGCTGTAATTTCACTTTTTAAAAAACTTTGTTTTAATCAAATAATGTACATTTGGGAGCTTTGTTTATGGTTTCATTTGCAAGGAGTAATATACAAGAAAATGCAACGGATGCTTCTGCCTATATGATATAGCTGAACATTCTTCTAGTTGACTTAAACTGGGGAAAGATTGTTGGGAGAGATTTTATGCAATTCATATTGGTTATACACCTTTGCATAATTAATTGTTTTCTAGCAAGTAGTGTGTTCTGTGCACAGAGTGATTTTCTTATTTTAATGTTTGGAATGAACCCAAACAGTCAGTTACTCTTTCCCTGTAGAACTTACTCTTTCAGAGTCATTGAATTAGGTTAATTAGAAAGGCAATGGACCCCTCTCCTCACTGCCACCTCCATAGCATTTTTAGAAAGTAACCCACTTGTGTTATAACTGCCTATTTAAAGAAGCAAATACAATTTTCAGGAAAATATTAAATATCCAGTTATGATTTAGTTCCTATAATAAACGTGTGTGTGTGTGTGTGTGTGTGTGTGTGTGTGTGTGTGTGTGTGTGTGTAGTCCCTAATAGAACCAAATGTGTGCTGGGGATGAGTAAAAAGTTTTCAAGCTAAAGATCACTACTACTATGAATTTGTTGAATAAGATCCTTTTCTTGCCATCAAATCTAATTTTAGTTTCTATGAGCAAAATCAAAATTGTGTGAAGTTAGAAAGTGGAAAGAGTGGGTCACTCCCTAGTGATAGCAGGGATTGCCTATCAATCCTTGGATGGATTGCCATCACCAGAGACAAAGAATTATCTTTACAAGTTTACCGATAGTGAGCATTCTCTCCCTACCTTCTAACTTCCCAGAGAGATTACTTTGCATTCAAATCCTTTGGGCCCCTATGAATTCTTCAGATGGCTTGCCACACATGCCTTAGCTTTGTGACATGAAGAATAGACTTGGTTTGTAAAAACTTCTGGGACATAAAGTAAGTCATTTTGCTTTAGTTTCAAATGCTTTTGCTTCCAAAATGGAGTTAATATAATATAATTAATATATAAATATACATAAAATAATTAATAACATTAACAACAATAAACATAATTCACATTTGTCAATTGCTTATTCTATACCAGGGACTGCAATCAGTACTTCACATGCATTATCTCATTTAGTCATCAGATCAACCCAACAGCTCTTCTTTGATGCAAATTATCTTATACACATTGGTAAATAGGGGAATGGAGTTGGTATAAGGAAGCGATTTTATTGATTCATATGTTATTTTACAGTATATTTATGTTTTAACATATTCTGGGCACATTTTTATCACAGTTAAAAATAAATAACTATGTAAGCAGATCTTAAGGAAAAAGCTGAAGATCTGCAGCAACTTTATTTAATGCAAGTAGAGTTTACATTAGTGGTTATGATTGATAATATGTTAATATGGAGAAGCTGTGGGTACAGATGAAGGAGGTGTGAAATTTTTTTCTGAGTTTAAAACAATAGATTAATGAAGAAAACTAAATGCTGGATCGAATTTTCAATTTCATTGAAAAAAATCTGCATTTAGAAGCAAATGACCCTCAATACCTACTTCTTGAAGGAAGAAGCATAAACCCCAATATTTAAGGCTGTAAATATTGACTATGATGCTTGAAGAAAATATCATTAAATACTTAACTGTGCTAGTATTTTGATTGTGACTGTTTCAGCTTTTGTTAGTGCTTTCGATACAAGAATACAAGTTTTTTTTTCAAGTGCATACATATGGTGCTATAATAAAAAAATACCTCTTCCATTGTGGTATTGATTTTTGATTTTGTAGAAGAGAGAAATTGAAGGTGAGTAGTTATGTAATCTGTCCACTTTCACATGGCTCTTAAATGGTGGATCCAGGATTAGATTCTAACTCTGTCAGTTCCAGGGCCAGCTGTCTTCACTTCTATGACATGAGTGTCAAACTAAGTGAATTCCTTTTTCCTGATTTCAACCATTGTTTATTATGCCTTCCCTTTGTGAACCTGCATAGAGTGTACGTACACTAGAGAAAGACCTGCTATTACTGCTGTTATGCATTATGAGTCAAGGCATAAATGTTAATGTTAGTTGACCTACTTATTATACTTTATTTTTTTCTTAATCAGAAAATATAATCCCCTTTAATTTCTTAATTACATATTGAAAACACAGGCCAAATAATTTTTCAAAGGTTAGTTGTGTGAAGTATTTGTAAAAGAGTGTATACTCAGGCCTAGAACATATTTGTAGACCAGAAAATGCCATCATTGTCTGATCTGTACTTTTGGATGTAATATCTGTAGATTATATATTTGCTAGTTGAGTAAAAAAATAGCAGGGTCAGTTTCACTAATATATTTACATATATGTGTACTAGTAAGTGAAAAAGTAGAAGTAAATAATCTGCCATTTAGAAAAGTATGTGTGTGAGTGTATATTTAAACATTATTTAGATATATTGTTATAAAAGAATGGTTCATTTCAACATTCCCTAGTGAGATAAAGCTCATTAGTAATAACATGATAAAGAACTATTATAGATTATTATTATTACTATTATTGTTATTAACTTGCTGAGAAAAATCTTCCAGAGACCCTCCTTTTATTTGTAATTGTGCAATGATACAACATTGAAGCCAATTTTGTGCCTTATGAAAATGCAGCAATACATATTGCATTATTATTCTTCAAGCTAGATTCATATTTATGGATTATATATTCTTGTATGCTATCCTAAGGCAATGAATTTTCTAGATGTGTGACATTTATTCTAATGTCCTTAGGAGGGTACATTTTATTTGCATGGCCACATCTCTTCTTTATACCATAAGTTTAGTAAAATGGATCAGCTGAAAATGATTGCTGTAAGCTATAGTACATTATTGTTTGTCAAAGGGATCATTTCAGCATGGGAAAAAAGAGGGGATTTGAATTGCATCAGTGCTGTTTGCATTCAATTTTTAAAATAGATGGAGTCTTTAACAGAGTTGGAGAGATTAGAGATCTCTCGCTTCAGCTCTTACTCAACAAGTGTCTACAATTCAGCCCACGGAAAGAATAATAAGAAAGAAAACATTGAAATGTCACATTAAAATAGTATGTTGTTCTAGTTGAGTACCCCAGACATGTCTTAGGGAAGAATGGCTTCTATTGTGTATCTGAACACTAGTTTTGTCTTTCACATTAAGATTTATGGTTTATGGATTTGCTCTAAGATAAAAGATAAAGAAGCAGTTCTCACCATGGGAGTCTCTGCTACTTCTTTATCTCTTCCTTTCTCTTATTTTCAGGATATCTCTTTTCATATCAGAAGTCTTACTGAGTGAATTGAAGTATCAGCCTCTGTTATTATAGGCTTTCCTTTTGTTCAGGATAAAATTCAGTGATAACTCCTGTGAGAAGTGATGGACAGGGCGGGGAACAGATTCATGCTGTTAAAAGGATGCAAGAAATAGATGATGAGACTCACCAAGTGTTTGAATCTGTCTGCCACCTCACCTCCCAAAAATATCATTTATAAATAGCATTATAAAGGTATTTTTGCCTTTTTGAAGCAGGACATTTTCTATATCATGACAGATATGAAGTTGAATATCTTTGGTTTGAAACAGATTTGCAAGTCAGCTGGGGTTTAAGCATATGATCTTTGTTAAAGAATGCATACAGGTAGAATATATTTTCAAGTAATTCTCTTTGGTTTGCAGGTACTGTTCTGGTGGATAACATGCTGATCAAAGGGACTGCTGGAGGACCAGAGCCAACCATAGAACTCTCTTTAAAGGACAACGTGGATTACTGGGTATTGCTGGATCCTGTTAAACAAATGCTTTTCCTGAACAGCACGGGCAGAGTTCTGGATAGAGATGTTAGTACATTTTTTTTCTTTGTCCCTCTGTTACAACTTTATCATCATTTAAATATCTGCATGTATTTGTTGATATATCAAATTTTTGTTATGTAATTTGAGTTTATTTTCTGTGTTCATCAACAAAAACATTTTTTTTTAACTCCTTGAAAGAAGAATAAGAAAGAAAGAGGAATCATCTGTGTCTGAGAGAACCATTGTATTCCTCTTCTGACATCCTGGAAGCTTGTCAGACTTCTGAATAAGGAGAGAACAGAGTGCTCAGAATAAAGGGGTGGTAACCTTGGAAAAGCAGGATACGCACAGCCCAATTCATGGCAGAATTTGAGAGTACAACTACATGTTGGCTTGAGGACAGAAACTTTAGTTGAACTACTAACAGGAGGGTGCTCTTCAAGCAGTAAGTGTTCATTGAGAGATGAATGGCAATGTGCTTATAGAGCTGAAAAAAATTAAAAGAAGGTGAGCAGAAGTTTCCTGGCAGTGTCCCAGTCCAGTCGCTCTCAGGTAGTATGACCTAAGTATTTAGGTATTAATAATACCTAAATAACCAAAGTTAAATGTCTTCTTTCTGAAAAGTTAAAAAACTTGAGTAGATTTAAGTAGCTCTGTAATGTAACTTTAGTCTCACTTATTTGCATTCTAGTCTTGAGTGCAGAGAAAAGTGTGTGTATGTATGTGTGTGGGTGTTATAACCAGTAATTGTACAGAACCTTGGGAAAACTTGAGAAGTACATCTAAACATGCCTACTCCCAAATTTCCACTTTATAAAATCGAAATGTCAGATATTCAACCTAGTGAACCTGAATCGTATCACCACAGTGTTTGGGATTTATTATTCACTTTAAATATGTGTGAAGTAGATGATCCCTAATCTATTTCATATCTAAAATTCAGAGTCTTTAAGAGCTTTGTGTTGAGGTGGGCAGTAATAGGACTCTCCCACCAGCATGGGCTGCCCTGTACACTTGGGGAGGCCCATAATTCAGCTGACTGAGCAGTGGGGACAGATGTGAGAGGAGGATATCAGTGGAGAACAGGAATGAGTCTGTTGGCTCAACCTAGGGGGGAAAAAGTCATCCTTGATGCTGTTCCCATCTCCATCATTGCCCTCACTCACTATGTCGTTTCATCATGGCAACATTTTTCACACCCCACAATTTACAGTTTTGTCTGGGTGGTTAAGAAGGCGTAAAACAGAATAAGGACAGTTGTTATCTTAGAATTTATCTTGCCTTATCTTAATTTATCTTATAATAAGTCTTGCTTTTATGAAAGCAATTTGGATAACGGCACAAACTGGCAAGGTGCAAGAGTCTCCCCAAGCTGTGTTACTCACAGGCATCCTTCTTTTTTTAAATTACATTATGCTATGTTATATTACACCTGGTTTCGGGTGTACAGCATTATAGTTCAAAATCTGTTTACACTACAGAGTGATCACCACCACAAGTCTAGTTATCATCCATCATCGTATGGTTGACCCCCCCTTCACTTGTTTTTCCCACTCCCCACAAGGCATCCTTTACTGGCTTTAAGTAGGAATACTCATATCCAAGTCATATGAATTTTATAATGTAACATGTTTGGAGAATTATAGAATATTTATCTATTTTAGGCCACTGTCATTTTATATTTTGTTTCCTTTTTTAAAATCACCTATGATTATGATAATTTACTTGTTTACTGGTAAATTACTTTCTTTTTGGAATCAGTTTTTTTTTCTCAATTTGATGTTAAAAAGCATAAGTTCTAGGTCTGATTTATGAGTCAAAGGAGAAGATAACCTTCAGTATTCATAAAATGCATTCCGTGTCTCCAACCTACAACATTGTTTTAATTTTAATTACTTACCCAAAATCACCTTCACTTTTTAAGATACTTATCTGTTTCCTTGGTATTGTTTTTTAATTTCTGATAAGGGCAGCATTTATTGGACATTGGGCAAACTGAAATAGTATCATGGGAATACACTTAAAAATTGATTTGACCTGAAAGAAATAATTACAAAAATTTGCACACGTATCATTTAAAGAACCATCCAGGCTTGTTTTTTAACACAATAATCAAAAATAATTTCCTTTCCATTTAAAATGTTCTTTTGGATTAGAAATGCTATGGTTAAGTTAAACTTGAAAAGATGTTTTACAAATTAAAGTGTTGTCATTGGACACCTACCTGAAATTAGCTAAAGATGCTGGAGAATAGGACACCTAAAGAATATTAAATGTTAAATGAATATGGCAGAGGGAAATCTGTAAAGAAAAACAAAAGAAAAGAAAACAAAAATATGCTTACATATTTGCAATGTATTTACCAATTGGCAAATCAACTTATTGAAATAGTGACAAAATAGTAAATAAAAGATGTTCTAAACATTTATCTAATTATTTAGATAATTTATTTATAATTATATATAATTATCTAGATAAATATACAATTATTTATCTAAGTGAATTCAAGCCTGTATAGTTAAAGACCGTCATGACAAAGATCTAACATTGCCATTTTGTACAAGTACTCTTACAGGGTGGTGGGACTTACAAAACCAGAATTAAAATAGACACAGGACTTGGGCCGGGCCTTCTATGAGTAGGGGCACTTCGCAGCTTTTTTTTTTTTTCCAAATAGAATTTGTGACCATGAAGGAGTGACAGATAAATAATAAGACGTTATTCCTTTATTTTCTTTCCTGGCAGCATTAGTTGAGAAAGGTTGATGAGGAAAATGCTTTCAGTTCAGGGTAAAAAATAATAATGTTATTTAAGAATGCCCTCAATCCAGAAATTCAAAGTGTGAGATTAAATGGTTTCTGTTACAAAATTAAGATGGTGGAACCCTCACTGACAGAGAAATCAGGAAGAAGAAAGGAAAAGCCAGATAGTAATACCAAATGTAAGATCAAGGCAAGATTAACTAGATAGAGCACGTATTTTGAATATAGTATCATTTAAAGTTAGCTGAGTACAGATGCTTTACAGAATTATTGAATGTTAGAGCTGAAAGGAAACAAAGTTTTGCTAATTCAGTATTTTCTTTCATAAACTGTGCAGTAGATTTAGAGATAAATATATAGGTAAAGGGCCAGTCTTTAAAATTTAGCACATGTCTATAGTAACATGAGAAAAATGAAACAAAATAAAACAGAGGAGTGATTTTTCCCCCAAAGTTAAGTGTATTCATTTTATTCTGATATCATCCCCTTTTCACATTTTTAGATTATTTGTTTTAGTTCTGTGAAAAATGCCATGATTATTTTGATAGGGATTGTATCGAATCTGTAGATTGCTTTAGATAGTATGGGCATTTTAACAATATTAATTATTCCAGTCCACAAAAAAGGTATATCTTTCCTTTTATTTGTGTCATCTTCCATTTCTTTCATCAACATCTTAGAGTTCTCAGAGTGCAGATCTTTTATCTCCTTGGTTAACTTTATTCCTAGGTATTTATTCTGTTTAATGCAGTTGTAAGTAGGATCGTTTACTTGATTTCTCTTTCTGATAGTTCATTATTAATGTATAGAAATGCAACAGAGTTCTGTATATTAAATTTGTTGTATCCTGAAACTGTACTGAATTTATTTATTATAGTCATTTTTTTGTGAAGTCTTTAGTGTTTTCTACATATAGTATTATGTCATCTGCAAATAGTGACAGTTTTACTTCTTCCCTTCCAATTTGGATATCTTTTATTTACTTTATCTCGTCTAATTGCTGGCACTAGGACTTCCAATACTATGTTGAATAAAAGTGGTGAGAGTAGCATCCTTGTCTTATTCTTGATCTTAGAGGAAAAGCTTTCAGCTTTTCACCATTGGGTATGATGTTAGCTGTGAGTTTGTCATAAATGGCCATTATTGAACAGCCTGGCTCAGGATGCTGCCACGGCAAGTTGCATCGTTTTCCAGTCTGTCCGTGAATGTCGCCACCTGAGACAGAGCCAGGATGTTCGGGATGCTGAGCAGCAGCTTTGAGGATGATCCCTTCTCTGATTCTTTTATGGCACACTGAGAAAGTATGCGACAGATGATGAGAAATTTTTCTGAACCTTTTGGAAGAGACATGTTCAGCATCTCTGATGGTAGAGGAAGAGCTTGTAACCGTACGGGACGTGAGGATGGAGAAAACTCCTTGACTTGTACAGATGTCAACCCTCTTCAGTCAATGGACCAAATAATGTTAAATATACGAAACAGTATGCAGGAATTACAAAGAAACTTTGGTCACTTTTCAATGGATCCAAATGGACATTTGTTTAGTTCTTCCTCAGTTATGACTTATTCCAAAGTAGGAGATGAACAACCAAAGATTTTCCAGACCTCAGCTCAAACTCGCAGGGCTCCAGGAGGAATAAAAGAAAGTAGGAGGGCACTGAGAGATTCTTGAGAGTGGACTAGAAAAAATGGCTGTTGGTCATCACCTTCATGACCAAACTCATGTCATTAAAAAGTCAAAGAATAGGGCTTCCCTGGTGATGCAGTGGTTGAGAGTCCGCCTGCCGATGCAGGGGACACGGGTTCATGCCCCGGTCCGGGAAGATCCCACATGCCGCGGAGTGGCTGGGCCCGTGAGCCACGGCCGCTGAGCCTGCGCGTCCGGAGCCTGTGCTCTGCAACGGGAGAGGCCACAACAGTGAGAGGCCCGCGTACCGCAAAAAAAAAAAAAAAAAAATAGTCAACAGCAAAACTGGAGATAAAGAGGTCAATCAAGAGTTCATCAATATGAATGAAAGTGATGCTCATGCTTTTGATGATGAGTGGCAAAATGAGATTCTGAAGTGCCAACCAAGGGGACAGTGGTGCAATCTAGAAAACTCTAGGCTGTGAAGCATTGGTCATGAGAATTCAGGATCCCAAGAACTTAAAAGAAGGGAGAAATTTCATCTAAGTCCAGCCATTGAACGTGGGAGAAGATCAAATGTTTCTGTGGACAAACTCAACATCAAAGGATCACCTGTGAAAATCAACAAAAAATAAATAGCATTGCATTTGATTTGTTTAGTTTTGGTTGTTTGAACAGAGAAAGTAATGGTGCATAGTAATACATGTAAGACCAATCGCTTGTTGTTAAATCAATACTATGTTCTTAGCAAAAAAAAAAAAAAAAAAAAAAAAAATTGGCCATTGTGTTGAGCTATAGTACCAATCTACCAACTTTGTTGAGAG
The DNA here is from genome assembly GCF_005190385.1 of Monodon monoceros. Classification (NCBI taxonomy): domain Eukaryota; kingdom Metazoa; phylum Chordata; class Mammalia; order Artiodactyla; family Monodontidae; genus Monodon; species Monodon monoceros. Next base: position 41,267,456 of record NW_021703781.1, read on the forward strand.
TCTTTTTTTTTTATCATGAATGGATGTTGAATTTTGTCAAATCCTTTTTTTGTATCTATTGAGATGATCATATGATTTTTATCCTTCATTTGGTAATATGGTGTATAATTTGGATTGATTTGCAAATATTGAACCATCCTTGCATCCCTGGAATAAATCCCACTTGATCATGATGTATGAACCTTTTAATGTATTGTTGAATTCAATTTGCTAATATTTTGTTAAGAATTTTTGCATCTATGTTCATCAGGAATATTGGCCTCTAATTTTCTCTTTTTATAATGTCTTTGGTTTTGATATCAAGGTAATGCTGGCCTCATAGAATGAGTTTGGAAGCATTCCTTTCATTTGTATTTTGTCTTGGAATAGTTTGAGAAGGATAGGTATTAACTCTTTAAATGTTTGGTAGAATTCCCTTGTGAAGCTTTCTGGTTCTATACTTTTGTTTGTTGGGAGTTTATTGATTATTGGTTTAATTTCATCACTAGTAATTTGTCTGTTCATATTTTCTATTTCTTCCATATTGTCTTGGAAGATTATATGTTTCTAATTTGTTTATATCTTCTAGGTTGTCCAGTTTTTGACATAAACTTATCTATAGTAGTCTCTTATCATTGTTTGTATTTCTATGATATTAGTTGTAAATTCTCCTCTTTCATTTCTAATTTACTTTATTTGGGCCCTCTCTCTTTTTCTCTTGATGAGTCTGGCTAAAGATTAATTTTGGTTTTCTTTTAAAAAAACAGCTCTTAGTTTCATTATTCTTTCTATTGCCCTTTAGTCTCTATTTCATTTATTTCCACTCTGATCTTTATCATTTCCTTTCGTCTAATAATTTTGGGCTTTGTTCTTTTTCTAATTCCTTTAGGTGTAAAACTAGGTTGTTTATTTGATATTTTTCTGTATCAATATAAATTTCCCTCTTAGAACTGTTTTTATTGTGTTCTATAGATTTTTGAAAGTTGTGTTTATATTTTCATTCTTCTCAAGGTATTTTTTTAAATTTCCTCTTTGATTTCTTTGTTGACCTATTGCTTATTATTTTAGTACCATGTTGTTGTCTCCACATGCTTGTATTTTCTGCAGTTTTCTTACTGTAATTGATTTCTAGTTTCATACAGTTGTTGTGGGAAAATACCTCAATATGATTTCAGTAATATTAAATTTATTGAGACTTGTTTTTTGGCCAGCATGTGATCTATTATGGGGAATGTTCCATGTGGACTTTAAAAGAATAGGTAATTCTGCTCCTTTGGATGGGATGTTCTATTGCTACCTATCTAGTCCATGTGATAAAATGTGTCATTTAAGGTCAATGTTTCCTTTTTGAATTTCTGTCTGGATGATATCCATTTGATATAAGTGGGGAATTAAAGTCCTCTACTATTGTTGTATTAGTGTTAATTTATCTATTTATGCCTTTTAATATTTGCTTTATATATTTAGGCACTCTTAGGTATATATATGTTTAAAAATGTTATATCTTCTTATTTAGTTGACCTCTTTATCATCATGTAATGCCTTTATTTGTCTTTTGTTATACTCTTTGTTTTAAAGTCTATTAATTTAAAGTCTATAATTATGGTCTCATGAGCAATATTCTCTATTCACTATTGGACATAGGATAATAGTGGTCACAATAAAATCAATAATTCAAATTGCAATAAAAAATATAATTCTGCACAGTCCTGTTGTACTTATCTCAAAACTCTGGGCAAACTTTTAAAAGATTTGAATAGTGAAAAATTGTGTTCATAACAATCTCAACATTTTAAAAAATTTATGGAAGTATAGTATAGTTGATTTACAATGTTGTGTTAATTTCTGTTGTACAGCAAAGTGACTCAGTTATACATATATATATTCTTTTTCATGTTCTTTTCCATTCTGGTTTATCACAGGATATTGAATATAGTTACCTGTGCTATACAGTCAAGCCTCGTTGTTTATCCATCCTTTATATACTAGTTTGCATCTGCTAATCCCAAGCTCCCAATCCTTCCCTCCACCACCCCTCTCTCCCTTGGCAACCACAAGTCTGTTCTCTATGTGAGTCTGTTTCTGTTTCATAGATATGTTCATTTTTGTTGTACTTTAGATTCCACATATAAGTGATATCATATGGTATTTGTCTTTCTCTTTCTGACTTACTTTACTTAGTATGATAATTTCTAGGTCCATCCATGTTGCTGCAAATGACATTGTTTCATTCTTTTTAATGGCTGAATAATATTCCTCTGTGTGTGTGTGTGTGTGTGTATACACACACACACACACACACACACAGTATCTTTATCCATTTATCTGTCAATGGACATTTAGGTTGTTTCCATGTCTTGGCTATTGTATATAGTGCTGCTATGAAAATAGGGGTGCATGTATATTTTAGAATTATAGTTTTGTCTGGATATATGCCTAGGAGTGGGATTGCTAAATCATATGGCAACTCTATTTTTAGTTTTTTGAGGAACCCTCTATACACTTTTCCATAATGGCTGCACCAATTTACATTCCCATCAACAGTGTAAGAGGGTTCCCTTTTTTCCACACCCTCTCCAACATTTATTATTTGTAGACTTTTTAATGATACCTGTTTTGACCAGTGTTAGGTGGTACCTCATTGTAGTTTTTGTTTGCATTTCTCTAATAATTAGTGATGCTGAGCATCTTTTTATGTGTCTGTTGGCCATCTGGATGTCTTCTTTGGAGAAATGTCTATTTAGTGTTCTGCCCATTTTTCAATTGAGTTGTTTGCTTTTTTGTTGTTGAGTTGTATGATTTGTTTGTATATTTTGGAAATTAAGCCCTTGTCTGTCACATTATTTGCAAATATTTTCTCCCAATCTGTAGGTCGCCTTTTCATTTTGTTTATGATTTCCCTTGCTGTACAGAAGCTTGCAAGTTTGATTAGGTCCCATCTGTTTATTTTTGCTTTTATTTCTATTGCCTTGGGAGACTGACCTAAGAAAACATTGGTACAATTTATGTCAGAGAATGTTTTGCCTATGTTCTCTTCTAGGAGTTTTATAGTGTCATGTCTTATATTTAAGTCTTTAAGCCATTTTCAGTTTATTTTTCTGTATGGTGTGAGGGTGTGTTCTACCTTCATTGATTTACATGTGGCTGTCCAACTTTTCCAACACCACTTGCTAAAGAGACTCTTTTCCCCATTTTATATTTTGCCTTCTTTGTTGAAGATTAATTGTCCATAGGTGTGTGGGTTTATTTCTGGTCTCTCTGTTCTGTTCCATTGATCCATATGTCTGTTTTTGTGTCAATACCATGCTGTTTTGATTATTGAAGCTTGGTAGTATTGTCTGAAGTCTGGGTGGGTTATGCCTCCTGCTTTGTTCTTTTTCCTAAGAATTGCTTTGGCAATTCTGGGTCATTTATGGTTCCATATTAATTTTAGGATTGTTTGTTCCAGTTCTGTGAAAAATGTCATGGGTAATTTCATAGGGATCACAATAAACCTGTACATTGCTTTGGGTAGTATGGCCATTTTAACTATATTAATTCTTAGAATCCAAGAGCATGGAACATGCTGAATATCTTAACATCTCTTCTTTTGGATTTTAAATTGGTAAATGCACAAAGAGCTTTGACTTCTATTTCCAGGCTAATATCCATTTATCTACTAAGTTTTGTACCTTTATCTCCAGAGTATGTCTTGCATTTGCATCCATCAGCATAACTCCAGGACAACCCCTCTTAGTTCTCACTTGACTTTGGAAAAATCTCCTAATAGTTCTCCTTACTATATTTCATGATTCAACCTTCTCCAGTTTTAGTGTCTCAAAGCACAGTTATGACCTTATTGGTAGATGAATTCTCAGTGCAAACTGTCCCTTGAGGTTTCCTAGATTCAAGCTGCAGCCTATCTCTTTTCCTTTTATTTAGAAACGTATATTCTCTAATCTAGGAAAACTGAACTAATTGCTGTTCCCTCAACATAATCTAACTTTTTCTTATCACGCCTACCCTGATACTCTTTTGAACCTATACTTTGAAATTACCTTTATCCATTACCATCAGTTAAATGTTATCTACTACCAAAACATGTCTTAAATTTCTACTCTCTACATAAAATATTTCCTAATAGTAACGCTGGTACATAATTTCTTACTCCAAACTCCTAAGCCTTCAAAACTCATTTTATTTATTTTTTTTTTTTGGGGTGTGCCATGCAGCTTGTAGGATCTTAGTTCTCCAACCAGGGATTGAATTCAGGCCCTGGCAGTGAAGGCACCAAGTCTTAACCACTGGACTGCCAGGGAATTCCTTCAGAACTCTTTTTTGACTCACATTATAGTTATCTATATTCATCTCATATCAGTTTTATAGGATTTGCTTAATGTAAAAGGACTGTGTCATTATTAATCCCAACCCATGTTGAACTTTGCATAAAATAAGTACAATTAAATAAACTTAGTGTCCTTAATAACTGATTGTGAAAAACCTACACATTTCTAAATGTTACATATACCTAACAATATTTTCAAATCCGTACTTTCTTCTTTAGGCAACTTCTTTAAATATACCATTTATATTGAAAGTTTAATTTATGAAGTACACTTATAACTCTGGCCAGCCATTTATGTTAACTTTTGTTTCATTGTTTAAAAAGTATTTCTACAACACACTGGGTCTTATTTCCTTTCACTGTCCTCCAGTTTATTTTTAAAGTAATAAAGACTTTTTATTTTGTAAAAATAGTATGTATATAGGAAGAAAAATCATGATAAAAAACTTCCATTCCTGTGAGGAGTGAATAACATTTGCCTTTGCTTTATGAAAAATAAAATCAGTTCTTATTCAGGTTTGCTAAACATTTATTTATTAAGTAATCCAAATAATGTAGCTTCTAGAAAAAACTCAGTTCTCCTTAGACTGAATATGTATGCTATAATCTACACTGTTCGCATCAATAAATTATTTATAAAAGCTTCACTTTGCATGTTGCAACTTAAGTGATTGAAAAATGTAATAAATGTTTTTCAAATAAAAAAAATCATACATATTTATTGGAAAAAAATTCTTCACTTACTTTTTACTCTTGGCCTTACTTTTCAAAGATAACCTTCATCAACTGTTGGTACATATCATTCCTGAACTTTATCTATGTATGTCAAAATGTATTCACACATGTGTACTAACAAACAGATATGCAAATATACATTCAGAGTACTATGCTGAACAGTTGTTTTTAAATTTGGACAATAGTTTGCATGTCTAGGTATATATGAATGGTAATCACCCTAAATAATTACCCTCAAACAGTTTATACACAGCATTTTTTTTCTGATTTGTTTCATGAATGAAGCAATTTAAGAGAATCAGAGAAGATAGAATTGCCATGACTTATTTTTGCCACTCAGTTATTAAAAATAAACCAAAACTTCCCTAACACATTCCTAAGCATTTTGGATTCCCTAAACTCTCACTAATAGACTTGGTGGAACTGTCTTTGGTATATTTATGACCTTCTTACAGAGCAGAATAGATTGTATTCCAACGTGAGATTACAGTGAATGCTGTATATTAGCCACAGGGAATTCTTGCCTTCATCATGATCCATTATGGTTGGAATTTATTGCAAGCTAAGTTCTATCCATGCTACTAACAGTTGCATAGGGGACTAAAGTTGACAGTGACAAGAGTTCCAGGTGACCTGGTTATATCTAATCTATGGGCACTTAGTGCGACTAAGTGGCGCTGAGTCGCAGCACACTACATCTGATCCTCTACTTACAAAGATTGTGACCTTTCTGTCCCATGCTAACACTTACTATAGAATTAGAAGTTGATATGGAATGGTTTTATAGGTCTCTCTCACAATATTTATAAGATAAATAACTTTAGAAGAACATAAATTGTCACCTGATTGTCTTCTGAGAGGTGTGCCAAGGGCTAATAGTAGAAGTATTTATTGTTTTTTACTTTACAATTGAAATATGCAGTACTTTTCTTAAAAAGCCTATTAAAGCAAAGACTTTAAAACTGGTAGTAAAAATGGAGGTCATATAATTTAAATTCTTTCCAGAATATTTCTAAGACCTAGTCTTTTTAAGTTATCTTTTAGTCTCAAGCTTGCAGATTTTCAGTGATGGGGCTTAATTTTTTGGATAGTCCATTCTATTCTGACCCACTTTGGATTAATAGAAAATCTCTACTTATATTGAAAACATATGCTTTGTAATACTTTTTATTTATTGTTCTTATTTCTATACTCTGAGACTACAATGAATAAACTAATTTATCTTTTCATAACAACCATTCAGATGTCTGATGAATCTTGTGATTTTTAGTTTAAACATCTCAAATTTTATCACACATTCTGAGGATGATTAGACTTCACTTCCAATTTGCCCATAAAATGGTGCTTGTTGTAATCCACCTATCTCTTTGTCTATTATTAATGCATATGAAGTAGTTTGTATTATTATTCTAGTAGTCCATTTACAGTGTTGGCATGTAAACTCATCTTGACATGCCAACTCAAAATTTTTTAAAACTCAAAATTTTACAATTATATTTTCATATTAATGTTTGTAGTCACTTATTACTATATTTGGGCAATTAACTTTTTTCTAATACAAATAAGATTATTTAAATTTATTATTGTAAAATGTAGATTTTTGATACTTATTATTCTGATAAAATGATTTTGAACCTTGTTTTTTTTATCATTAAATGTAGTATATATCCTTCTGAACTTTGTAGCATTCACAGATTTTATACACATGGCTTTAATACATTTATATATGTCAGTGATTAAAAGTGAGTTGGGGCAGACATTAGAACTCAGATCTGTATGGTACTTCACTAGAGACCTTCCTCCATATGATAATGATGCTTCAAGTTATTCTTCCTAGATACAATTATTCAGCCAGGTACAATACAATTCGATTGCATTTCTCTTTATTGGCCGTAAAAATATCTTGATATTAAACAATGTTTTCTTCAGGTTAGGTATAGTTTCTACAACATTCTACTCATTAGAAATGTGACATTTTTAATGAACCTACCCTAAGTTCCAGTAATCATTGCTATATCTTTAAATTGGTTTTAATCCAAATATTTAATAATTTGTTTTATAATTCAAGATTGTCAGTTTGTATTTTTTTTAGATTCATGTTTTTTTACTTTTTTGGAGATTTAGCTTTTTATAAGTAAAAAATAGTTTACATCTGTTATGTGTTAATATGTGCCTAGCACAGGGTAAGCTCATATAATACTTATGATGATTATGTCATGTCAGTGTTTAGTATTATCCCCATTTTTAGAAGTGAATAAACTAAGCACAGAGAGAGTTTGCATCTAGATCATACAATTAGTAGGTTATGGAACTAAGGCTAGAAGCACAGCAGTACAACTCGGGTAGTACTCAGTCATCTGTTCTAGACACAGTGCTAGTTACTGGGTAGAGAGATTTAGTCATGACCAAAATAACACCCCAGGCTTTATGAAGCTTCCAGTATAGTAAAGGGAGACAAACTCAAACAAGTATATAAAATGTGTAATATGCCATGTGATGCGTGAGAAATGTAGTAAAAACAGTAAATAAGTAGGGGGAAAGTTGAAAGGACAGAGCAGACTGGAGGCATGGCATTCTAAACAGGGTGGTCAGAATAGATCATACTGATAGAATTATATGTACGGAAAATTTTATAAACTCAAAAATATTTTAAAAATCACAAATAAATATTCTGTGGTGTTAAACACTTTAACTCTAGAGCCAGAGATGTGTGTATCCCACTTCTGCAAGCCCTTCATCATAGCACCTGAGTAATAAATGCCCCCTTGATGACAATTCTCCCCTTATAAGAATTTATCATAAAAAATAATTAAAGTTAGCACATATTTATGTACAGTATGTTTACCAAGGTATAAACATTTTGCTTGTAATGACAAAAATTGACAATAATAAACATCTCATTATAAGTTTTTACTTAGACCAACTATGCTATAGACTTATGATGGAATACAAAATATAGCTTCATAGTAGTATACATCAAAGTGCTATAGAAAATCTGTATTTGCAAACATGGGATGATATTCACGTGTGTGTGTGTGTGTATGTGTGTGTGTGTGTGTGTGTATAAAACAAATGTATATTTGGAAAGAGGGAAAGATTAGCAAAATAAACATCTAACTGTATAGAATTAGGAAGTTTGATTGGGTTGTGAATGGATTCTCTTCTTTTGGTTATCTGTATTTTAGATTTTATCAGATATGAACATTTAATATTTTAACAAAAATATAGATTTAAACAAATGATATACCATGTTATACAATCTCTCTATCCTATGTATATTATCATTAATACATTGTTTTTATAAATTAGAAGTTTATGTCATTGCTTCTTTGACTTTTGGAAGGACAAAATTTGTGGCATCCCATCAAATATCAGACATTAATTTTGTGATTGTGTTCATCACCAGTTTTCTAATTATGAACATAATACTACCTCAGACCCTATATTTTGAAAATTAAGCAATGAAATAATCATGATTGTCTTCACTTTCCTTAAAATAAGGCAAAATGGATCAATTTTTATAGATTACTATCATTTAAAAGTGAATAAACATGGATTTTATTAAACAAATACTTTGACAGTAATGAGATGCTTCAGTTTCAATTATTTTTTTAAAAGGATGCAATTTCTGTGTTTCAGCCTCCAATGAACATACACTCCATCGTGGTACAGGTTCAGTGCATCAACAAAAAAGTGGGTACTGTTATCTACCATGAAGTTCGAATCGTGGTGAGAGACAGAAATGACAACTCACCCACATTCAAGCATGAAAGCTACTACGCCACAGTGAATGAGGTCAGTTTCTATCCACTACTCTCTGCTTCCTTTTTATTGATATATGTAATTGACTGTATATTTTAAATATTTTGAAATTATTCCTCTATAATAACAATCTTAACTGTTTAAAAATATCAAGAAGACATTTTTAAAAATAGTGCTTTAAAAGAAATAAGGTCTGAGTGACTTCTGATATGATTTCAGGAATTCACTTTGCTACAGGAAAAAAATTGCTTTATTTATAATAATGGCCAAAATGTTGGCATTTTTTAATCATCTTCAACAACTTAATGCCTGAATCTAAATACATACATGCTTACTGAGGCTCAACAGGTGCTATTTATTCTCATTGTAAAATGAGACAGATTTTTGTTTTGTATCTCTGAGGTGGTAGCAGTAATTCAATACTAGAAGAAAATATGTATTTGAGATTTTATTAATTTAAAGTTATTTTCTCAATTTTAAAATCAGGTTCTGGCATATTAAAAATATTTTAATATAAAAGCTAAATTCTTATAAGAAAATCCTTATCAAACTATTTAAAAATATTTTTAAAGTAGTATTATTGCTTTTATTAGAACATGCTTTTTTGTTATTTCTTGTTTTACTTTGTTTTGTTTTCCCTTTGAACCAAAATCCATGGGCCAAGAACCCTTTTTATGTTATTTTTTAAAAATAGTGCTTACTCTATTAATTTTTTGTAGAAAAAATATAAAATATTATAAAAAATTATAAAATATTTCTGAAGTATCTCTAATATCATCTATTATGTGTACTTCAGACACAAAAAATGAACTATATTTTTAATAGCCTATACTTTAGCAAATCATCTTTACCTCCATGTCTTTTTTTTTTAATCTTAAAATATGTACCTACTTTATAGGAGGAAGTCAGTATAATTTGGGTATTAAACACAGCATTGGCCCTATAACTTCTACATGCTTTTTGAAATTATTTAAAATGTATCTTATTTACCTCAACATTCTTCTATTCACTAAATATTGAAGAAATGATGTTTCCTGTAATCTGAGACTTTCTAGATTGTATTACTAAAAACAAAATAATAAATAAAAGAAATAAAAGCTTTTTAAAGTTTAACAGTCGAAATTACTTGTTAGTTAATGCTCGACCTTTTTGAGCTAACTTTTACTTAATAGGCTTCTGCTAAAACAGACAAATGCTAATTAATGTAATTAATCATGTTACATGATTAATTATTTTAGCATCTAAAGCATACTTTTTGAATGAGATTTTGCTTTTTTTGTTTGAGTGCTAGCTTTGAGTATAAACTAATAGATGAGTTATCTTGGGCAACATATCTAATTTTAAAATCCATTCCTGTACCATGTTTAACTGTTGTTGGATACATGTCTTTAGTTCATTTTTCATAAAGAAATTTATAATGTTCAATTTGAATTCAAAGTATCCTATGTAATTTGACTACTTCCACTCCCCCTCCAATTTTTTTCAGCACCTTGCTGAAAACTAACCTTTTCAAACACTATTTTAATTGTGTCACTCTCCTATTCAAAAATTGTGTAATTTCTCATTATTATCAGGAAAAATGTCATCTATCTCCACTGGCTGATTTTCAAGCCCTTCCATAATCTGACCTTTTGTCAATGTATTCTTAACTTCAATTTCTCTCTGATATTGCCTCATTCTGTTCAGATTAACTTCCTCATGTCTTACAAATATATTCATTTTTTTGGCTTTGCTCACACTGTTCAGTTTACTTAGAATGGAATCTTCCCTACCTTGCAAGTCTCCAAGTTTTATTCATCTTTTAAAATTTAACACATGATCTATTTCCATTTCTTATTTCTATACTCATCTCCAGCTATACACATTGATCAATCTTCAGTTTCTCCAAACTCTAAACTCCTATGTCATCTGGAAAAATGTTAGAGTGATACAATTTATATAAACATTAAACATTTTATCTTAAACATTATTTGTAGAGGCAAGATTTCTTTACAAAGCTGCCTAATTATGGTTTTCTCTCAATGCATTTCCTAAAGACAACCGAGGCAATCCTATCCCACTGTTACTATGGTCATATATTCTATGGTTTGATTATGTAGAATGTGTGTAATTGATGATATTTTCCTCCATTGATTTTGCTCATACTCTCTCATATCTATTTTCTTGTAAAGAGTCCAAAGTTTATTTAAACATCAAAACATAATTATAAGAAAAAATGAAATTTAGCTATTTTTCTCATCCTTCATTTATCTGAGTAGTTCTTAGTTTAATTGGCTTGAATGGGTTTATCTTTATATCTATATCTCTCCCCTGGGAAAATACATTGCAATTTTATATATACCCATATGTATATATGTGTATGTATATATGTATGTGTGTGTGTATATATACTATGTCTGTGTGTGTATATATATATATATATACACAATGCAACTACAGTGCTGCCTGTAAAATAAAATTAAGTAAAATACATTTTACTCTGTGCAAGATTGCAAGATATTTTCCATGCTATTTCTTCTTTTAGTACAAGGCATGCAGTTAATGCAGTTAAGACTAGAAAGATCTAAATGCTTTTCCAAAAAAAAAAATCATTCAGGGTTTAAGAGATTGTTGGTGTCAAAATATTTTACACTTCATCAGAATGCAAAAGATAGGTACAAAGTCATCATCACAGATTTATAAAAGAAGCTTCTAAAATTAAAGTCCTGATTAGTCACTCTCCTTATTAACTGTGAGAAAACCAAGACCTGGAGCAGCACATGAATTGGCTACCAAGGTTTAAAATTCTTTGTTTGTGAGACATAAAGCATTGCAAGTATTTTTTTTTCTCTCTGGGTAATTGGAGACTCTCAATTAGTTTTGGATAATTGTATCATTAAGTAATTAGTCTTGTTGGTTCGAAGAACAAATTGCAAAGTCTAATTGCTGCTGATTATTCTTAAGTAATTTTTGGAAGATAAATATTTTCTGGCAGTGATGTCTTTGATAACACATGCATCCCATTTCAAAAAATTCCTTTTGACATAATAAAAAGTAAACAAGGACAAGTCAAGGCAGACATAGTGTTTTCTTTTGCCTGTGAAGGATTACTCTCAGGATAATATAGAGGTTATATTTGTCCTGGTCTTTAATGATCTCATTACAGATGGGCAATTTTTTTAGTCAATATTAATTTGTTCTTTTTGTCACCTTGAATATCACACTAAATGTACTCTGCTGCTGTGACATGATGTGATTTATTGAAGATAATTTGTTGGCACTTTCTGAAAGAATGTTTCCTTGCATTTCTCTTGACAGGTAGATGGTTTACAGTCAGAAAGAAAGAAAGAGAGAAAGAAAGGAAGGAAGGGAGGAAGGAACCATATATTGTGTAGTAATGTAGTATTTACTGTTGAAAAAATTTGCATGTAAGTCGACCTGTACCGTTCAGACGTCAAGGGTATATATAAAAATTCTGAACTCTATTTCTTTGTTCCTGGAAACTTGGAGAAATAGAGTTCAGATGTAATTATAAGGTTGGACTCAAGGAAATTGCCAATGTTCAACAATTTTTGATGTATAAAAATGGCAATTGAATAATATTCTATAAATAAAAGTGTCTTAAATAAAATTTCATGCCACTGTATTATGGTAATGTTTCTATTTTGGCCTTATACTAATCAAAAATACATACTTCATGTCTGTTTTCAGCACTGTTGTCTCCTGATGGTGTTTTGAATTTATGTGGTGAACTGTTTCTACTATCACTTAAGTTTTGTTTAACTTAGTAGACCTTATTTTCATGGATTGCTACTGACTTAAATATAAGGAGTTCTGTATAACAAGCTTAAATTAAGAAAGGATTAGGGCTTCCCTGGTGGCGCAGTGGTTGAGAGTCCGCCTGCCGATGCAGGTGACACAGGTTCGTGCCCCGGTCCGGGAAGATCCCACATGCCGTGGAGCGGCTGGGCCCGTGAGCCATGGCCACTGAGCCTGCGCGTCCGGAGCCTGTGCTCTGCAACGGGAGAGGCCACAACAGTGAGAGGCCCGCGTACCGCAAAAAAAAAAAAAAGAAAAAGAAAGGATTGAATGGAAGGAGATGAAACTGAAGAACAAGTTGGGGTCATATCCTGAAAGGCACCATCAGTTATAAAGAGGAGCTTTAGGCAATAAGGGACCAGTAAATGGCTTAGAATATAAGTGCATTCATATTTGCCAATTTATGATATCATTCCCACAGCTGGATGGAGGATTTTTTGAAGAGGTGAGCTGAAAAGAGATGCAAGGTAAAAATCTTGAACTGAATAAAAATGGAAAAAGAGGGTGTAGGAAGAATATTAGGTGGATAAATTAATGAGAAAAGATGACCTGTTAATTGCAGAGGGTAAAGGAGAAAAGTGTAGACACTATGTATTGTTTAGATTACCTTTGAGGTTCTGGCTTAAAATATAGCAGGATCCTACTGAGAGAATATATTAGAGAAGAACACTTTTGGGAAGATTTGCAATCTGAGGAGAATATCAGTTGTTGCAACCCAGCAAGGAATGTCTTTAGACCCCAAATAGTCCATGTCGAATAGACATAAAGATTTGTGAACCACAGTGAGTAAACCTAAATTAAGATTGCTGAAGTGAGGTGTTTTGCTTTGTTTGTTTGTTTTTGATTTTGCAGAATATGACAGATAGTAGGTATCAATAAAAATCAAAGTAGTATGAGAATGAGGGGGTATTGATGCAAAAGATATATATATATATATATATATATATATCTTGTTTTAAGTATATAACTTTACATGATATGTGTGTATATCTTTATATATCATGTAAAGATATATACTTAAAACATAAGAACAGATATATACTTAAAACATAAGAACACTAATTATAAACTGGGAGATAACCGACAAATACAGTCTAATGTTTTTGTTGCCTAGAACATGAATGAAATAATGAATAATATACATATTAATCAAACAAAATAAAGAAAGGGAACAAACAAAAAACATAGAATAGGTAGGAAAAATATGAACACTTACTAAGAGTGTTCAAAATAAAAGTATTCATCTTGTACAAAAATTACATTAAAAGTAAAGGGGAAAATACTCAAATTGAAAAAGTTTTCAGACTAGATTAAAAAATAATGTCAAGGATTGGTTCAAGATGGCGGAGTAGAAGGATGTGCTATCACTCCCTCTTTCGAGAACAACAAAATCACAACTAATTGCTGAACAATCGTCGACAGGAAGACACTGGAACTCACCAAAAAAGATACCCCACATCCAAAGACAAAGGAGAAGCAAAAATGGGACGGTAAGAGGGGCGCAATCACAATAAAATCAAATCCCATAACTGCTGGGTGGGTGACTCACAAACTGGAGAACACTTATACCACAGAAGTCCACCCACTGGAGTGAAGGTTCTGAGATCCACGTCAGGATTCCCAACCTGGGAGTCCGGCAACAGGAGGAGGAATTCCTAGAGAATCAGACTTTGAAGGCTAGCGGGATTTGATTGCAGGACATTGACAACACTGGGGGAAACAGAGACTCTACTGTTTGAGGGCACACACAAAGTAGTGTGTGCAGTGGGACCCAGGGGAAGTAGCAGTGACTCCAAAGGAGACTGAACCAGACCTACCTGCTAGTGTTGGAGGGTCTCCTGCAGAGGCAGGGGGTGGCTGTGCCTCACCGTGAGGAAAAGGACACTGGCAGCAGAAGTTCTGGGAAGTAGTCCTTGACATGAGCCCTCCCAGAGCCCGCCATTAGCCCCACCAAAGAGACCGGGTAGGCTCCAATGTTGGGTCACCTCAGGCCAAACAACCAACAGGGAGGGAACCCAGCCGCCCCCCCCCCATCAGTAGACAAGTGAATTAAAGTTTTACTGAGCTCTGCCCACCAGAGCCACAGCCAGCTCTGCCCACCACCAGTCCCTCCCATCAGGAAACTTGCACAAGCCTCTTATATAGCCTCATCCACCAGCGGGCAGATAGCAGAAGCAAGAAGAACTACAGTTCTGCAGCCTGTGGAACAAACACCACATTCACAGAAAGAGGTACAAGGTGAAAAGGCAGAGGGCTATGTACCAAATGAAGGAACAAGATAAAACCCCAGAAAAACAACTAAATGAAGTGGAGATAGGCAAGCTTCCAGAGAAAGAATTCAGAATAATGATAGTGAAGATGATCTAGGACCTCGGAAAAAGAATGGAGGCAAAGATCGAGAAGATGCAAGAAATGTTTAACAAAGATCTAGAAGAATTAAAGAACAAACAACAGAGATAGGGCTTCCCTGGTGGCGCAGTGGTTGAGAGTCCACCTGCCAATGCAGGGGACACAGGTTCGTGCCCTGGTCCAGGAAGATCCCACATGCCACAGAGCGGCTGGGCCCGTGAGCCATGGCCGCTGAGCCTGCGCATCCGGAGCCTGTGCTCTGCAACGGGAGAGGCCACAACGGTGAGAGGCCTGTGTACCGCAAAAACAGAAACAAAAACAAACAACAGAGATGAACAATACAATAACTGAAATGAAAAATACACTAGAAGGAATCAATAGCAGAATAACTGAGGCAGAAGAACGGATAAGTGACCTGGAAGAAAGAATAGTGGAATTCACTGCTGCAGAACAAAATAAAGAAAAAAAGATGAAAAGAAACAAAGATAGCCTAAGAGATATCTGGGATAACATTAAACGCCACAACATTCTCATTATAGGGGTCCCAGAAGGAAAAGAAGGAGAGAAAGGACCCGAGAAAATATTTGAAGAGATTATAGTTGAAAACTTCCCTAACATGGGACAGGAAATAGCCACCCAAGTCCAGGAAGCACAGAGAGTCCCATACAGGATAAACCCAAAGAGAAACACGCCGAGACACACAATAATCAAATTGGCAAAAATTAAAGTCAGAGAAAAATTATTAAAAGCAGCAAGGGAAAAATGACGAATAACATACAAGGGAACTCCCATAAGGTTAACAGCTGATTTCTCAGCAGAAACTCTACAAGCCAGAAGGGAGTGGCATGATATATTTAAAGTGATGAAAGGGAAGAACCTACAGACAAGATTACTCTAACCAGCAAGGATCTCATTCAGATTTTTTGTTTTTTTGTTTTTTTTTTTAGCAGTACGCGGTCCTCTCACTGTTGTGGCCTCTCCCATTGTGGAGAACAGGCTCCGGATGCGCAGGCTCAGGGGCCATGGCTCATGGGCCCAGCCATTCCGCGGCATGTGGGATCTTCCTGGACTGGGGTACGAAACTGTGTCTCCTGCATCGGCAGGCGGACTCTCAACCACTGCGCCACCAGGGAAGCCCCTCATTCAGATTTGATAAAGAAATCAAAAGCTTTACAGACAAGCAAAAGCTAAGAGAATTGAGCACCACCAAACCAGCTTTACAACAAATGCTAAAGGAACTTCTCTAAATGTGAAACACAAGAGAAGAAAACGAGCTACAAAAACAAACCCAAAACAATTAAGAAAATGGTCATAGGAACATACATATCGATAATTACTTTAAATGTGAATGGGTTAAATGCTCCAACCAAAAGACACAGGCTTGCTGAATAGATACAAAAACAAGACCCATATGTATACTGTCTACAAGAGACCACTTCAGACCTAGGGACACATACAGACTGAAACTGAGGGGATGGAAAAAGATATTCCATGCCAATGGAAATCAAAAGAAAGCTGGAGTAGCAATGCTTATATCAGATAAAATAGAATTTAAAGTAAAGAAAGTTATAAGAGACAAGGAAGGACACTACAAAATGATCAAGGGATCAATCCAAGAAGAAGATATAACAATTATAAATATATATGCACCCAACATAGGAGCACCTCAATACATAAGGCACCTGCTAACAGCTAGAAAAGAGAAAATCGACAGTAACACAATAATAGTGTGGGAATTTAACACCCACTTTCACCAATGGACAGATCATCCAAAATGAAAATAAATAAGGAAACACAAGCTTTAAATGACACATTAAACAAGATGGACTTAATTGACATTTATAGGACAGTCCATCCAAAAACAACAGAATACACTTTCTTCTCAGGTGCTCATGGAACATTTTCCAGGATAGATCATATCTTGGGTTACAAATCAAGCCTTGGTAATTTAAGAATATTGAAGTTGTATCAAGTATGTTTCTGACCACAACGCTATGAGACTAGATATCAATTACAGAAAAAAAAACTGTAAAAAATGCAAACATATGGAGGCTAAACAATACAGTACTAAATAACCAAGACATCACTGAAGAAATCAAAGAGGAAATCAAAAAATACTTGGAAACAAATGACAATGAAAACACGACAACCCAAAACCTATGGGATGCAGCAAAAGCAGTTCTAAGAGGGAAGTTTATAGCAATACAGTCCTACCTCAAGAAACAAGAAAAATCTCAAATCAGCAACCTAACCTTATACCTAAAGCAGTTAGAGAAAGAAGACCAAAGAAACCCCAAAGTTAGCAGAAGGAAGAAAAAGAAATAAAAGGAATCCTAATCGGAAAAGAAGTAAAACTGTCACTGTTTGCAGATGACATATTATACATAGAGAATACTAAAGACGCTGCCAGAAAACTACTAGAACTAATCAGTGAATTTGGTAAAGTAGCAGGATACAAAATAAATGCACAGAAATCTCTTGCATTCCTATACACTAATGATGAAAAATCTGAAAGAGAAATTGAGGATACACTCCCATTTACCATTGCAACAAAATGAATAAATTACCTAGGTATAAACCTACCTAAGGAGACGAAAGACCTGTATGCAGAAAACTATAAGGCACTGACGAAAGAAATCAAGGATGACACAAACAGATGGAGAGGTATACCATGTTCTTGGATTGGAAGAATCAACATTGTGAAAATGACCATACTACCCAAAGCAATCTACAGATTCACTGCAATCCCTATCAAACTACCGATAGCATTTTTCAGAGAACTAGAACAAAAAAGTTCACAATTTGTATGGAAACACAAAAGACCCTGAATAACCAAAGCAATCCTGAGAAAGAAAAACAGCTGGAGGAATCAGGCTCCCTGACTTCAGACTATACTACAAAAGGGAACCCTCTTGCACTGTTAGTGCGAATGTAAATCAATACAACCACTATGGAGAACAGTATGGAGGTTCCTTAAAAAACTAAAAATAGAACTACCATTTGACCCAGCAGTCCCACTACTGGGCATATACCCTGAGAAAACCATAATTCAAAGAGGGACATGGGGCTTCCCTGGTGGCACAGTGGTTGAGAGTCCATGCGCCTGCCGATGCATGGGACATGGGTTAGTGCCCCAGTCTGGGAAGATCCCACATGCCGCGGAGAGGCTGGGCCCGTGAGCCATGTCCGCTGAGCCTGTGCGTCCAGAGCCTGAGATCCCACATGCTGTAGAGCGGCTGGGCCCATGAGCCATGACAGCTGAGCCTGCGTGTCCGGAGCCTGTGCTCCGCAACAGGAGAGGCCACAACAGTGAGAGCCCCCTGTACCACAAAAAAAAAAGAAAAAAAAGAGAGACATGTACCACAATGTTCATTGCAGCACTATTAACAATAGCCAGGACATGGAAGCAACCTAAGTGTCCAATGACAGATGAATGGATAAAAAAGATGAGGTACATATATACAATGGAATATTCCTCAGCCATAAAAAGAAATGAAATTGAATTATTTGTAAAATTCAAATAATTGTAAAATTATTTGTAGTGAGGTGGATGGACCTAGAGTCTGTCATACAGAGTGAAGTAAGTCAGAAAGAGAAAAACAAATACTGTATGCTAACACGTATATATTCAATCTAAAAAAAAAAATTGGTTCTGATGAACCTCGGGGCAGGACAGGAATAAAGATGCAGACATAGAGAATGGACTTGAAGACACGGGGAGGGGGAAGAGTAAGCTGGGACGAAGTGAGAGAGTGGCATTAACATATATACACTAGCAAATGTAAAATAGATAGCTAGTGGGAAACATCCGCATAGCACAGGGAGATCAGCTCGGTGCTTTGTGGCCACTGGAGCAGTGGGATAGGCTGGGTGGGAGGGAGATGGAAGAGGGAGTGGATATGGTGATTATATGTGTACGTATAGCTGATTCACTTTGTTTTACAGCAGAAACTAACACAACATTGTAAAGCAATTATAATCCAATAAAGATGTTAAAAGTAAAGAACAGAAAGGTAAACAAGTAGATACCCTGTGACTCAGCAGGTCTCCTCTAGTGGTACATATTCCACCAGAAAGCATGTATAAGGAGATTTGTTGATGATATTTCCATAATAATCAAAAACTGGAGACAACTCAAGTGTCCAACTATGATAGAGCTGGCTTACCATTTTTTAAATTGCATTTATCTTTAACAAAATTAAAATTTCTGTGTGTTTCAGAGAAACATGTTTCGTCATGTAAAAACTGGGAATGAAAATATTAGAAACCTACCTTATAGAGTTTAATGAATACATGTAATAAATCTTAGAATAGGAAAGAAAAATAAGTCCACAGATTTTAGTGTATAGCACCTCACCTGTATATTTTATAACCAATTTTAAAAATCTGAAATTAGTTGATCACTTATTTAAACCTGATATTACATATGGATATATATACATATATATATGTATGTGTGTATATATGTGTGTGTGTGTGTGTATATATATATTTGTTTATTTTATATCTACCCTGTTAGACTTGAATCACTATTAGAGCTAGCACGTTGTTTTGTTACTTGAGTAGAACAGTACCTGACACATTGTAGGAGTTGTATAAATAGACTTCTCAATGAAGCAGAAATGGAACAATCATGCAACAGGAAAGTATTATTTAACATATATGTTCACTTTGGTTTTTCCTGAGATAAGAATGATTTAGAAAGTAAGAGTTTGTTTTGAGTTAAATTTGAGAAGCTTATACATGGGAAGTATTTTAGAAAGGAGTAAAATCTTTCCAGGTGATTGTGATAAATTATATAGGGTGACACAACAGTGATGACAAAAAAAGAAACCCAGTTTTTCTTTTTCTTTTAACCTGGTAAATATGAGCTATTTGAATTATAGTACTGTTTACGTAGCTCTAGGGGGACGTTACGTATTTATGTGAATTAGAGCCCTTTTTTCATAACTTTAGGGGCAAATTATGTATTTATTTGGATATGACTATACGCTGCTTAAGAATCTTTACCATACTTTTCATGTCCCAGAAAAAGTAGTCATATTTATTAAGTCATTAATATGACTCCCCTTAGTCGAAATGTTTTTTTATCTCAACAAGATTTTTCTACATGCACAGTTTTATGAAGCTCAGATGGAAGGGGTACCAAAAGAATCACAGTCAATTTAATAAATTGTGTTTGATCAAGTTCTCTAAGTTCTTAATAATAGGGAACTTTAAAGGATGCTTCATAAATCTAAAATGCCATTTACAATTTAGGAAGGTAAAGGTTAGCAGTTGAAACAACGTTAGGTTTCAGGAACAGTCAAGTTGTTTCATAACTGTTGATGTTACAAGTATATCACAAATTATGTCCTGGTTAACATCTTAAAAGTCTGTAAACTTTAGATTTTTTTTTTTTTTCTTTTTTCGGTACACGGGCTTCTCACTGTTGTGGCCTCTCCCGTTGTGGAGCACAGGCTTCCGACGCGCAGGCTTAGCGGCCATGGCTCACGGGCCCAGCCGCTCCGTGGCATGTGGGATCTTCCCGGACCGGGGCACAAACCCTTGTCCCCTGCATCGGTAGGCAGACGCTCAACCACTGCGCCACCAGGGAAGCCCTGTAAACTTTAGATTTTGAATAATTTTAGTATTTATTTTTCTTCTTTGATTTTTTCACATGCTCATTAGGAACTAACTTGACACCAGATTAATTTTCAATTTGTTCTTATCTAAAATTAGTTCACAGATTTCTGCATAGATCTTTTGCCAATTTAGTAGCATCATATCTCCTGATGTTGAATGGAATCAGGACAGATTACAACAGTATTGACTGATTAATTCTAACAGTTATCATTTATGAATGCTAAATCTTATTTAAAACTTACTTGTACCTACACACAGACTCAAATTATTTGTGTGTACTGTTTTCATTTTACACAATAAGATGAAAAAGTACTGAGACAGAAAAGCATTTATTAATTTGCCCAAGATCTCATGGCTACTAAGTGGCAGATCTAAGTGAGAAACTGAGGCAGTCTCACTCCAAAACCGAGTGCTTGATCACTACATTGTACAAGTGCATCAGGCAAGAGAATGACGGAGCTCAGATACATAAAGGAAGAGTAAGGAGTAAATAACACCATTAATCTGAAGAGTATTATTACCAATTTGAAAAAAGTTACACTTCTTTCATCTAAATTATCATCTCGATTCACAATTTAGTAAATAATCATGTGCTAGGTAGAGTTTTAAGAGAAAGGAACACAGCCTTTGGAATATATATATTACTTTTTATAGAATGATTTTAAGTTCATGAAGAATTATAAAAAGTAACCCAATGACGAGTATATCAAGATGAACATCTTGCCCAACTACATGTAGGTTAGTGGGCATACCCTAGAGGATATTTCATGGTAGCTGGTATCATATGCTGGTTTAATTAGAATTTTTATTTTACTTCAGATGTTGTTATATCTCTTTCTCCTGATGCAGCATGATCATGTCTTTCAACAATACCTGTTAATAAAGTTAATATGCTAGTTAATTTTTTTAAAAAAGGGGCTCTGAAATGTTTTGATTTTTTTCCTAAGGTTTAAGTGAATGATTAAAACCATTTTAATGATCAGACCCATCAGCAGGAACCCAAGGCTGAACTTCAGCCAAATTAAACCATAGGAAAAGATGAGAACCTCTCTCTTGCCCTATTTTGTTCTCTCTTTTGTTCTTTCTCTCCTTCTCTCCCTCCCTCTCCCTCTCTCTTTCTGTCTCCCTTATTTTTTGGCTAACAGTTGCCTCAAGTGTATGTTATGTATTTATAAGAACTAAATGTAATATAAATAAAGTTTTATTATCCTTAAAAATATTTTATAGTAAATGATATGTTTAAGTCTTAGACTTTATTATAATGAAAATGATTATGGAAATGGTCTGTTTATGTTCACATTTTCTACCATTTATGTAAACATCAGAAATAATTAAACCTAAATAACATTTTAATAGAAGTAATAGAGTTCCAAATTCCCCAATTCTTAATATCTTTCATTAGTATGCTACATATTTTAACAACTACTGAACCAACAGTGAAACATTGCTGTTAACTCAAATCCATATTTTATTTAGATTTCCTTAGTTTTACTAGTCTTTTTTCTTGTCCCAGGACCCCATCTATGCTACCATAGTACTGTCAGTCATCGTGTCTCTTTAATCTTCTCTGGACTATATCTGTTTTTACTTTCATTGTTTTTGATGACAGTTTTGAAGAGTACTGGTCAAATAATCTTTCTTTCTAATAGATAAATGAACAGATAGAGATGTGTGTGTATACACATACATGCATATACACATATATATAAATGTCATACAGTATATTGCTTATATGTATATGACAATACAGTCAAATATATATTGTATATAGATATATAACTATTTTTTAAAGTAAATTAATTTATTTATTTTTGGCCGCATTGGGTCTTCATTGCTACACGCAGGCTTTCTCTAGTTGTGGCGAGTGGGGGCTACTCTTTGCTGCAGTGGGCGTGCTTCTCATTGCGGTGGCTTCTTTTGTTGTGGAGCACGGGCTCTAGGCACACGGGCTTCAGTAGTTGTGGCTTGCAGGCTCTAGAGCACAGGCTCAGTAGTTGTGGCGCACGGGCTTAGTTGCTCCACAGCATGTGGGATCGAACCAGTATCCCCTGCATTGGCAGGAGAATTCTTAACCACTGCGCCACCAGGGAAGTCCCAACTATTTTTCTATACCAATGAAGAGTAAGTTGCACATATGAAACCCCTTAAATCCTTAACATTTCATTGTGTATTTCCTAAAAACACAGATACTCATCTATATAACTACAATATAACCATCAAAATCAGGAAATTACATTAATGCAATATTAGTATGTAATCTACAGATGCCAGATTTTGCTGATTTTTTTTCCAATAAAGTCCTTTATAGGTCAGAGATTCAACCTAAGGTCACACATTGCATTTAGTTGCCATGGCTTTCTAGTCTCAATCTTAGTTCCTTAATAGTTCCTTGACTTTAATGACCTTAATAATTTCCAGGAGTGGGACAGTTTATAGAATATTTCTCAATTTAGAATTACCTGATATTTCCTCATGATTATAGATTTTGTTCAGAAATACAGCAAAAGTGATAGCATGTTCTTCATAGTATGTAACAAAAGAGACTCACAATATCAGTGTGTCCCATTTCTGGTAATGATAGCTTTTATCATGTGGAAAGACAGTGTTCGCCAGGTTTTTCTACTATATTTATTCATTTTTGTGTACTTAATAATTAATTAAAACTATTTTGTGGAAAATGACTTTAAGACTTTGTAAATATCCTGTTCCTCATCAAACCTTCACCTAACATTTTTATTAGTGATTTATGAAACATTGATTTGTTGAAAACCATTGATGAAAATGCATATTACTGTGGTTGGATATATTTTCTTCCTTCTTCTCTTTGCCCCTTGAGCATTTACTGAGTGCTTTTTCAGACATTATGCAATACACTAGCAATAAAGTTTTGATTACTAACGAAAAGGTTAGCATGCTGAAATGGTGAATTTGGGGATTCATGAAATAATTTACTTGCTGAGAACCAACCGGTTTTCAATAGCAGTAATTATTTAATACACGTTTTCGGAAACACAGGCACAAGCTAAATTGGATTTCTTTGTCTTTCTGTAAAATATATCCAAAGTATTTTTCCTTAGGGCCAAACATAAATTATCTTTGATGTAATACATCATCCAAATTGTATCATTTCGGATTACTATATATCTTGGCTCTGTTATGTGTCAAATTATATTTATTTCCTCTTTCATTTTATTTTCTTGTCAAAAGTTTCTTAATAGCAAATTGCAAAATTTTTGAAATAATATATTTCATAGTGCTTGAGAATTAACACTTTGAAGCCAGATAATCTGTATTGCAGTCCTTATCTACCAAATATTAGAAGTATGACATCAGGCAGAAGCTCTCAGCCTTGGATTCCTTAACTGTAAAATAAATATAATAACAAAAAATAATGTTAAAATGTATTGAGGATTATAAGAGATAATGCTTTTAAAATAGTATAGGTTCTGGCCATCTTACAGGTCAGCTCTGCCTTGGAAATATGCTTTTTAGAAATAGTTATATTTCTATAACTATTTTTTAAAACCAAGGGGGTCTTCAAAATGAAATGCAAAAATAAATTTGTAAACAGGCAGTAATTAGTGGAACACTGTTGAGAACTTCAGCTTTTTCTCAAAATGGTGAAATGTCTCTGAATCTATTCAATTTGAGCTTTCACTTTCCTGATCAAATTTTTAGTTCTGTGCTATTCTTTCACATTTCATTGTGACTATATCATCTGTTTCCATTTAATATATGTATTTTTGTTTTGTTTTGTTTTGCGGTACGCAGGCCTCGCACTGTTGTGGCCTCTCCCGTTGCGGAGCACAGGCTCCGCGGCATGTGGGATCTTCCTGGACCGGGGCACGAACCTCTGTCCCCTGCATCGGCTGGCGGACTCTCAACCACTGCGCCACCAGGGAAGCCCTAATATATGTATTTTTGAACATCTGTTCTTCTCAGAGCCATTCTGGTAGATCTAAATGCACAGATGGTATCCATGATGAAGCATAACAGAGAGATTCCATATATAGTTAAGAATATTTTCTACACATTTTATATCTGTTTTGTTTATAATTTCTAGATATAATAAGGTGATTTTTTTAACAAGGAAAGGTTTGTTTTATTTTAATGTATAAATAGTTTCAAACTTACAGAAACATTATAAGAATAATACAGGCTTTTTCTCCAAACCATTTAGTGTTACTGAAAAGAGTCCTTCTTACCCCCAAATACTTTAGTGTGTATTTCCGACACATAAGGATATTTTCCCACATAAGAGTACAGCCATCAGAAATCAGGAAATGAACACTGATACATTACTAATTCTGATCCATAGTTACCATTCCAGCTCCATCAGTTACCCGTATAATGTCTTTCTTTTTTTCCACAATGCATTAGTTATAAACATTTATTGAATTCATATTCTATGAAGACATCGTCCTTGGCCTCAAGGAGTCGACTATATTAGTAGTTTATAATCTTTTCATTTTTGGTTTATAACATTATATATTTCATGTGTACAATGTTATATTTTGACTTCTGTATACACTATAGTGTGCTCACCACCTAGAGTTTAGTTTCCATCCATCACCATACTATTGACCCCCTTTACCAATTTTGCCCTTTCTCTATCCCCTTTTTCCTTTGGTAATCATGACTCTCTTCTCTGTATCTATGTGTTTGTTCTTGTTTGGTTTGTTCATTTAAAATTTTTTTTTAATATTTCATAATAAGGTGATTTTTTATATAAGTAAAAAAATCATTTTTTTAAGAAATATGGTCCATGGTATTGGAAACTTGATAAATATCTTTAACTACTCAAGGAATAAAAATCATGGACCTTTAGAACCCTTCCCATTCACAGAGTTTCTTTAAATAGAGAGTACTAGCATTTAATCTACAGCACACAAAAGCTTCTGAAGAACGAAAGACTAAGCCCTTGTTCCTTTTACTTGTCTCTATTTTCCTCCTCCAAGGAATTAGGCACATTCTGGGAGGCAGGAGACGGGTAACAGAGAAAAAAGGAGGATATTAAGGGGAGAGAAAAAGCACATAAAAATACATTTTCTACTTTAAGCATGTAAATGGGAATCAATCTTTCACCTGTTTTAAAATATTCATGTATTCAACTGTTTAACAACTTTCAATTTAATAAGTTCTTTCATATATATATTCTCTCTGTATGTATATATCAATACATATGCACACATATATATTCAATTTAAGCTTAATTCAATTTAAGTGTAATTGCTCTTCAGGTTTTAGTAAAGATGACTAGAGCTACTTATCACTCTCTCTAATAATAATCCTTACTCTTATCTTAAAGATACTTATCTACATGAATATTTTTAAAATTAAAAAAACAAATTTTTAATATACTTGTTTTACAATGTTGTGTTAGTTTCTACTGTACAGCGAAGTGGAGTTCCCTGTGCTATACAGCAGGCTCTTACAAGTTATCTATTTTTTACATATTAGTGTATATATGTCAATCCCAATCTCCCAGTTCATCGCACCCCCCACCCGCTGCTTTCCCTCCTTGGTGTCCATACGTTTGTTCTCTACATGTGTGTCTCTATTTCTGCCTTGTAAACCAGTTCATCTGTACCATTTTTCTAGATTCCACATATATGCATTAATATACGATATTTGTTTTTCTCTTTCTGGCTTACTTGACTCTGTATGACAGTCTCTAGGTCCATCCACTTTTCTACAAATAACCCAATTTTGTTCCTTTTTATGGCTGAGTAATATTCCATTGTATATATGTGCCGCATCTTCCTTATCCATTCATCTGTCAATGGGCATTTAGGTTGCTTCCATGACCTGGCTATTGTAAATGGTGCTGCAATGAACATTGGGGTGCATGTGTCTTTTTGAATTATGGTTTTCTCTGGGTATATGCCCAGTAGTGGGATTGCTGGGTTATATGGTATTTCTACTTTTAGTTTTTTAAGGAACCTCCATACTGTTCTCCATAGTGGCTGTATCAATTTACCTTCTCACCAACAGTACAGGAGGGTTCCCTTTTCTCCACACTTTCTCCAGCATTTATTGTTTGTAGATTTTCTGATGATGCCCATTCTAACTGGTGTGAAGTGATACCTCACTGTAGTTTTGATTTGCATTTCTCTAATAATTAGTGATGTTGAGCAGCTTTCCATGTGCCTCTTGGCCATCTGTACGTCTTCCATGGAGAAATGTTTATTTAGGTCTTCTGCCCAGTTTTTTTTTTTTTTTAACATCTTTATTAGAGTATAATTGCTTTACAGTGGTGTGTCAGTTTCTGCTTTATAACAAAGTGAATCAGTTATACATATACATATAGCCCCATATCTCTTCCCTCTTGCATCTCCCTCCCTCCCACCCTCCCTATACCATCCCTCTAGGTGGTCACAAAGCACCGAGCTGATCTCCCTGTGCTATGCGTTCTGCCCAGTTTTTGTTTGGGTTGTTTGTTTTTTTGATACTGAGCTGCATGAGCTGTTTATATATCTTGGAGATTAATCTTTTGTCTGTTGATTCATTTGCAAATATTTTCTCCCATTCTCAGGGTTGTCTTTTTGTCTTGTTTATGGTTTCCTTTCCTGTGCAAAAGCTTTTAAGTTTCACTAGGTTCTATTTGTTTATTTTTGTTTTTATTTCCATTACTCTAGGAGGTGGGTCAAAAAAGATCTTGCTGTGATTTATGTCAAAGAGTGTTCTTCCTGTGTTTTCCTCTAAGGGTTTTATAGTGTCTGGTCTTACATTTGTCTTTAACCCATTTTGAGTTTATTTTTGAGTATGGTGTTAGGGAGTGTTCTAATTTCATTCTTTTACATGTAGCTGTCCAGTTTTCCCAACACCACTTATTGAAGAGGCTGTCTTTTCTCCATTGTATATCCTTGCCTCCTTTGTCATAGATTAGTTGACCATAGGTTCGTGGGTTTATCTCTGGGCTTTCTATCCTGTTACATTGATCTATATTTCTGTTTTTGTGCCAGTACCATATTGTCTTGATTATCTACATGAATTTATTTTTAAACATTTATTCAGAGGAAATGATTTTCAAGATTATCTAGCTTTCATGAATAAAACAGTCAAGATTTTATACACAGGTGCAAAAGCTATATTATGTTAAAGGGAAAATGAAGAACATATGTAATTCCTTTATTATATTTTTCTTTTTGATTTCAATAAATCACTGCAAGATAATACCCACTGAATGTGAATTCAAGAATGTGTACTATTTGGTACTGATTCTATAAGTTTTAAGATAAACTTCAAATAGACATTTGATTTGGCTGAATGTTTGAATAAAACAAATGTTATATTAATGAGTTAATATAAAACCAACATAATGGTCATAGAAACAGTGATTTGGCCCATAATAAACTCTCAATCAATAATCACAGATTCAGAGATAATGTAATGTTGCAATTGTGAGAAAAAGCTGAAGTTCTCAGTAATATGCACCTGTTTACAAATTCATCACTCCATTTCATTTGTTGGACCCCATTGGTTTTTAAATATATTACAATTTCTAAAGCATATTTGTAAGGCAGGGATGACATGCAAGAGAGATTCATAAAATTACTTTTTCAGAGAAGGAGGTTAAAGGCTGAATTATAGCCAAAGCATGAGTGACTTCTAATTTGGAAAGATTATTTTTATGGAAGATGATCTTTAGATCATGCAGTATAATTGAGAAGAGCCTGAAAATAAGTGCAGGGGCAGAAGAAGACCTAATCATTTAAAAATAGGTGTATATTCCAGGACAGCATAAGTTAGAGTTCAGGAATTTACAGCGTCTTGTATAGATGACTGTGGAATCACTGTAGATAATCTTCAAAGGATCATGGAGTATGATCAAAGTGCCAAAAGATATTATGGCCCCTGTTGCAGTTAAATCAGCAATTGTTCCATAAAGTGCTACACAGTAGCCATATAGACCTTGATGAGTTAGAAAATGGGAGATGAATCTTTACCTGTGCAAAATCAAATACTCAATTTTATTTGTTCACTGTTGAGAAACTGGATCAGGAGTGTATTAGTCAACAGAACTGAGAGATACATAGATGATAGATAGGCTGATTGATTTAGGGATATAGCAAGGGAGATTGATTATAAGGAATTGGCTCACAAGATTATGGAGGCTGAGTGGTTCTAAGATTAGCAGTTGTCAAGCTGAAGACCCAGCTGGTATAGTTCTAGTACAAGACCAAAGTCTGAGAAACAGGAGAATTGATTGTCTAAATTCCAATCTGAGTCCAAGTCTGAAGGCAAGAGAAGGCAGATGTCCTAACTTGAAGACAGTCAGGAACAGAGAGTGAATTCTTCCTTACTAGCTGTTTGTCCTATTCAGGTCTTCAATGGATTAGATGAGGCCCACCCATGTTTGGGAGGGCAATCTGCTTTACTCAGTCTACCAATTCAAATGTTAATATCATCCAGAAATACCCTCACAGACACACCTAGAATAATATTTAACCAAATATCTGGGCACCTCATGGCCCAGTCAAGTTGATGCATAAAATTAACAATTACAAGGAGGATGGATTCATGCTACAAAAATATAGGAGAAAATCATTTGTGTTTGTTCTTAAGAGAATAATTGGTGCAAAATGGCTGTCTAGTACACAGTAAGTCAGATTACAATATTTGTAACTGAAAAATAAACATGTATTAGTCCAATATAGACTTATACATAATCTTGCTCCACCAAAGATAATGTTTCTGTTTTGATAATGTCTATGAGTAGATATAGAGCACCCACTACCATTGTTGGTATTGTGTCATTAAATGATTATTATATGTAAATCATCATATAGTGAATTCTAGTTCAGCTTATTTAATGTCCATGACCCTTCAGAAGTTCTATCCTTTTTAGAGGGGAGGGGAAAACTAAACACTTGGATTCTTGATGAAGTATGTAAGAAAGTAATATCACACCAATTGCATTTTAAATTATTCCTTTGGGGTGCCTTTTTCTTGAGAAGGTTTTCAAAATGGATAATATCATCATTTGTATCAATTATTTCCTAGTTCAAGTGGTGTTATTTTAGTTGTGTTTATTATAAAAAATATTTTTTTCTTCTGGACTCTTGTACATTTTCTCTTTAATCATTAAAGCCATTGAAGTCTATTGGAAGGCATTGGTTTAAAATATGTATAAAAAACTATTTTAGATATTCAGAAATTATATATTTTAGCATTTTATTTCTACTAAAATGTCAATTTTCATGTAAATATATTACATGAGACTCCAAGAAATATATAATAGATATAAATGTCAGATTATTGTTACCAAGAATACAAGGACATTGATGCCAGTGGCATTACCCTATCACTAAATATGTACATTTAACACAATATTATGATTTATGGAGTGCTTTCCAAGATTCATCCTTCTCAATATTTTCTTCAAAATGAACAACATACCATTTCTTTGCTGAATATAAAGTTGCCCTAGAGTGACATCAACATTATGGTAGTGTAAGATGTCCCTTCTTTAAGTCCCCGCTTTGAACAAATAAAAATTAGCATCTATCTATGAACAAAAGTACCTCTGCTGTAGTTGTGGGATCCAACACCATATGCAAAGAGACCTGGAAGTAATTCTGCCCACCTGTGCGTTGGGTAATAGGCAGAGAGACCTTGGTTTGGAATTTGAACTAGCAGAAGCCATTGAACTGGCTGAGCAGTGAAATGGCCCCAACTCCTCTGGGTCATGGTCTGGGGAAACCTGGGTAATATTGACTTGGGCAGACACCTGTGGATGAAAGAAACTTGGTAAAAGTCCATTCCTCTCGAGGAGAGATTCCAGCCCTCTGTTGGAGCAACATGTGCGGGGCAGGTGTATTCATACAAGGTTGAAGAAAACCCCAGATGTAAGCGGGACCAAGAAAAATATCTGCAACTCAATGAAATTACAAAAGATTTGAGGAGGTATCTGCTACATCAAATGCGAAAGCAGCCAATGCAAATCTCCAAGAAACACAAAGAATCAAAGAAACATGTCATCGCCAAAAGATAACAATTATCCTACAGTAATCGAACTCCAAAACATGGAACTTGGTAATATACCTGATAAAGATTTCAAAATAACTGTTCTGAGAAAACTAAATGAGCTACAAGAAAGCACAGAAAGGCAATTCAGTGAAATTAGGAAAACAAGACATGAACAAAATGAGAAATTTAACAAACAGATAGAAATCATTAAAAAAAGAACCAAACAAATTCTGGAGCTGAATAATTCAGTCAATAAAATGAAAAGTGCAATATAGAGCATCTACAGTAGAATAGACCAAACATATTAAATAAAGTGTTTTTAAACAGAAACAACCATAAAACAAGGTTATGTATTGATTTGTTGATGAAAATGTTGTAACCAGAGGCTTGCGGGAACTTAATCCTGTATTCCCCTCAGCAATGTAATAACCTTGAATTCCCCCTAGGAGCATTGGTTCAGTATTTGTTAATTCAGTGTTCATGGTGTCTTTATAGTACAGAATTACCATGGATGATGAGAATCAACTATATTTATATGAAACTGTGAATACAATACTTCTGTGGGGAAATATTGCAAGTAAGATTAGTCAGGAAAATTTTCTCTTTTTTTAGGTTGGCTCAAGCAGCTGTGGCTCACAGGATAATCAATTAACTGAGAACTGCTCACCTTTTACATTCAAATTTCTCTTATGCATCTTCTTGAAATATTGAATTTTCTGGCTTTATTTTCTTTAACTTATGTGTGCATTTATGCATTTTTCTGTATTTTCCCAGTAGTTGTATAAAATCATTTGTGGAAAAAGACATGAACTAAGTAAGTAAGTGACACCCTCAGGCAGGTGCCCAAGCTTATAATCATCCCATGAATAGAATGCCCTTCAGAAAACCAAATTTATATTTCTGAGACTCACTGAAATGTTAAAGGGCACAGAACATGACCATCTGTATGGCAGATGTGCCCTGAAAATTGTAAATAATAATGTATAGTGCAACACAGGTAGAACAAACAACCTGACTGTCCTGTGAAGATTTTCAACCTCCACTCAGAAAGCACTAGAGTGCCATGTCTCTGTAATAAGTAACAGTGATATGTGTGTATTTATATATGTGATATGTGTATGTGTATATAGATATGTACATATTTTTGTTGTGTACATAGATATGTACATATTTTGTTGGGTATATATAAATATATATATAAAGGAAATGAGTGAAATAAGTTGCTGAAATCTATTTGTTAAAACCATTTTGCATGCTGTCTCTTTTGCTTGTTTGCATCTGGTATAGGCCATTTCATTGCACCCATTTTACTCTTGCCAGACCTTCCATATTAAACCAAAATGCCTTAACCCTCTTTTCTTAGCCATTTCTCTTATATTAGCTTCAAAGTTTCCAAACGCTAGCCTATATCTGAACAGGCCCACCATTGCGTGGTAGATAATGAATAAATGTGTGTAGCTCAATTATGGATCCATTTTAACGTTGCATTTTACATGTGTATGTCTGTGTGTAGATGTTTGCTTATTCCAGTAGTGAAAATGAACAATCTGTGCTAAGATGTTTGGCCTAAATGTACAACATCTGTACATATGGAAGGGAGCAAAACTCACTATAAAATGCTGAACTAATAACTTGATATATACTACTTGAATCCTTTGCTGTCAACAGCTAAATACCACATTTTTAAAGTAGGGGCAGAAGTCTATTTTCAAAAATTTCAGATACCTATTGTTCAAGTTTTTTGGTTTGTTTCCTTTTGTCTTTTGCTTGGTTTTAATTTTTTAATTCAACTCTGTGGCACAGTTATTTACTTTGGCAACAAAGATCTTTAAATACTCTGTTTTATTAGATATCTGGAAACAACTTGTTGCCATTCAGTTTTAAATTTTCATAATTTAAAAACCAAGGCACAACTACATAGGAGTGGGTGAATTTTTACAAGAGAGAATGATGTCTTTGGGGACAGGGATTACATTAAAAAAATATTAAAATGTTGGCTTGGAAGCCTTTTTGTTAACTGACATTTCCAAAGGTGTGCCCGTGTTCATATATGTGCTATTAAAACTATCTCCTCTCACTTTATCCTCAGTTCTCTTTGAGCTGCAGAAAGTCAAAGTTTGCCTTTAAAAGCTGCCTGCCAGGAGAGCTGACTTTATAAATACGCTACTTTGTACTCACAGTTCCCCAAAGCATGGGCTCCCCAAAGCACAGTTTTAAAATCACTTCTTTAATCATAATTGTATTATTTTTCTAAATCAGAGGTTGCAAACTCCTGTGTTTGCTGAGCCAAAGGATGTATGGGGGGGCATTAAATTCATAGTTTAATTCTCTAAAATCTGTTGCTGACTTTAGAACCAAGAGATTTCTTATAAAATTAGAAGATGTAGTAACATTGACTCCATATTTCATTATGGCAAGAATTTGCTGAGGCTGAGTAGCAGCTACCATTTTAGAGGGGGAAGTGTTCCCCAGTTGCCACCATTCCCATGAGACTTGCTTCACTCTTTTACATTGCCTGATATCCCTGTAGATATCTGGGTCTGTAGCCCCTGAAAATAGAAGTAAATGAGATAACTCCTTCTTTTTCTCTCTGAAACTATTTCTCCATTAAGGAATCCCATTTAAAACCTAACAAAACACATCTCAGAATAAAATTTAAAAGTCTGTGTTCTTTAGAGGCACAAAGCTTATGTTTATTGACTAAATTCATTTATTCATTGTGACAGTGTGATGATTAGAGAAGTAAAGTATAAAATATAAGAGTAATGAAAAGGGTGCCATGTTCTGACGTGGGGTAGGGAAATTCTGTCAGGAATGGTTTAGAAGAAGGCAATACTTAATTAAGTTGAAATGTAACTAATGAGAAGGATCCCAGCTAAAGCTTGAAGACAGGGCTCTGTACGTAGGAATACAAAGACCTACAAGTAAGAGAAAACAACAGTGATTCTCTGTTGGAGATCAATAAGAAATAAAGCTAGATGCTCAGGCCAAATGTGAAATCATGGTCTTATATGCCATTTTATGTTTTGTTGTTGTTTTAATCTAAAATGAAAAGATATTACCATTTCTTCAATTCTGTCACACAGTGGCTTTCTACTTAACCGATACTACAAGCACTAAAGAAAATCCCAGCTTTCTCTCTCCTCTGATAGACAGGGAATCCATTGTCTCCAACTCTCTCCCTTAAATTTGCCACTTGCATGTAATTACCAACTGGATTTCATTGATCTCTCTGAAATGGTTTTTGATTTTAAAATAAAGTAACTAATTCCTTCTTACAGTTTAAATCCTAGTTTGTAGATAACTTAATGCATCAAGGTTTTTTTAAGGAGGAACAGCAGATGCATTTCTCCATAGGAGCTAAGATGCTAATGATCATAAATTGGCCCAAATGCGTTTCACACTGAATCAGGGCCTTCTATTTCTTTATCCAAAGCAAGGACCATGGCGTTGGAAATTTCAGACTTTATAGGAACTCATGTGTTTGCAAGTGTTCTTTTGAAATACTTCAGATCTCTGGTTGTGGGCAACTGCCTGCTTTTTTCCTTTGTGTAACAAATGTCTGGTTTTTGTGCCAGAACACTTCTGGTGTGCTGTTGATCAAATGAAAATTGACAGTTTTTCTTTTGTTTTTTTTTCAGCTCACTCCAGTTGGCACTACAGTATTTACAGGATTTTCAGGAGACAATGGAGCTACAGACATAGATGATGGCCCAAATGGACAGATAGAATATGTTATTCAATATAATCCAGATGATCCGGTATGTAACTATCTGCTTGCAATGTGAGTTCACCATAAGGAATAAAATTAATATTTACTTCAGCTGATATTTATTATATTTCTCTATTGCTCAGCTCCTGGAACCACATTAGTAATTATACTATTATTAATAACTATCTCAAAATTACATTTTAAAAAATATTTGTGCTATACTTATAAAAGCTAGTTTTTGGTGAGTTTTGTAGGTAAAAGTTTAAAATGTATTCATAGGTATAATATGTCATTTTTATTAAATTTCCATTATGTTAGTGGACTCCTAAGCATTCTGAGTAAATCATTGGATATGATATTACCAATGTGATGCGTATGCTTTATGGAACTTGCAAATTAATACCACCACTGCCCCTTCTCCACCAATGAAACCTGAGGTAGAGAAGAGGACAAAGCCTCTAGCAATAGGTTTTTCAGTTTTTGGTTTTTCTGCATTAGACAGTGGGGCTTCTGCATTGTGCCTTAGGCTGTGAAATTATTTTTCCCAATGATATAGTATATGTAACACAAATAAAATAAGAATTGTTTTCTTGAAGCTAGAGCTGGAAGTCCTGCCTGCCATCTTTCCCTTCCTCTTTTCCCGGAGGCAGCTTCTCAGAACACCAAGGGCTCCCCAAAGCATAGTTTTAAAATCACTTAAGTGACTTTTTAAATTAATGCTTCTCCTTTGGGTTTAATATTAGGAACATAAAAGTGGTGAAGTTAACATTGTATCTTTGTTTTTAAATTATATATTTCTTATATAAGCTTTAAACAATTTTAAAAAACCTGTTGAACTTGTAGAGACTAAGAGCTCTCAATAAGATCTACCTCACAAATTGATTGTGAGAACTAAGTGAATTGTGAATGCATTTCCTCATCTTATTCTCACAAATCAATTAGTTAGTAGTAGTATCTCTATCACATAGAAGCGAACACAGGTTCATAGGTGACGTGACTTGCCTGGTAACACACACCCACCTCTAAGCCGAGAGTCAGGACTCGATTTCAGAGTAATATGTGCTCCACTCTTCCTCTGTTGTGCTCTAAGAAAAGAGTTGCAGCACTTGAGTTAAAATTTTCAAAAAAAATTAAAAACAAAACAAAAGGCCCATGGGTATAGCAGAGTCAAGGGAATATTTGGGGGGATTTTGTTTTTGTTTTTCCCCTAAAATGTATGCCTCCACATGTTTATAGACAGAGGTAATGAAACCAAGAGATGGGGAGATGATGAGAATGTGACAGAAAAGGACAATAAGTATGAGGGGTTACACAGAAGTCGAATGGAAAAGATCAAAGAAACAGCAGAAGGGAAAAGGGCAAGAGAAACATTTTTTTTTAAGCAGAAATAGGCAGCTGACTATACAGAATATTTCTAAACCATTTATTTTCTTTACTATTTAGATTTTTAAAATAATTAATTGTATGTGTGTGTCATGTTTCTAGCTTATATTTTATGAAGGTCATTTCCTAATCTTTACTCCTCAAGCTGTAAAAATGAAACTCCAAGAAAGTATAGAATGACCAGGCCATGTATTTTAGGGGAATATTTATTACATTGCATTAAAAAAAAACCAAACCTACCCAAGGATTAGATATAGTGTGAGACAGAAATGTATTACTTGGAATGTATCTTTTAGAAGTTTTGTGAGGCTGAAATTCCTTGTTAGCTATGCAGTAGTTCCTTCTGAATGCTTCCCCTTTTCAGAGATTTCTGGGCTTGGCATGAAATATAATATGTACCTTTTATTACCTACAGATTGAATAAACCAATCATTCACATGCAGTTTCCAAATTGCAAAAGAAGAAAAAAAAATGTACTTTAGCAAGCTAGCGCTACTATGGAATAACGAAAGAAATTCTCTGGGCATGGTTCTAATTCAATGAGGCAAAAGAATAAGACATCATGACGGCACTTAAGTTAGGGTATATTGGAAGAGAAAGCATTAACCAAGTCACATCCTTACAGAGAGAATCCATCTTTAATCATCATAGAGAGTTAATGCAAACCTCAATGCCAGTTTCTTCTCTTATAAAATCTCTGAGAAAGAGCTATCTGATGACTTTTATGTTCTTAAATTGTTAAATCTCTAGAAATTCTGCTTATAATTAATAGCATCATAATATTATCCTGCTTATTTCTTAGAGTTAAAACAAACTTGTATGTATTACAAATATATGTAACCTGAAAATGTGGCCCCCTCTGGCTTTTGCATCCACAGTTAAAAATTTCTTTAAAATTAGTCCCACACTGTATGGTAAATAGTAAAAGGTGTAGATTGGTCTGTTCTACTTAAAAATCTCAGGGTATTTTTTTTTCCCCAGGGTATTTTTTGTTTTGTTTGTTTTCCATCTGATGCTACGTTATTCATTAGCAGAAATCACAAATTAGTGACCTGGAGTTTCATTCAACTCACAAAATTTTGTTTGGCCACAAATTATTTTAAATAATTTCTGAGCCAAAATCTAAAAATCATGAAATTTCACATTCAAATTTAGTTTTCTCTTCTCTCTTAAGAAATAGATGTATGACAACCCTGGTCCTGATTTCCAATAAGACAGCATCAGCTATGGTTGAATTAATGTTTTCCCATTAAGCAAACTTCTATCACTCAGACAATATATGTATATCCATTTTTACCCTCATCACTTCACTCATTTACATTATCCAAGTCATCCTTGTAGAAATTTATGAATGTATCCCGTTGTGGAGCACAGGCTCTGGACGTGCAGGCTCAGCAGCCATGGCTCACGGGCCTAGCCGCTCCGCGGCATGTGAGATCTTCCTGGACTGGGGCATGGCAGGCGGACTCTCAACCACTGCGCCACCAGGGAAGCCCCAAAGTATGTTTTAATTAATTCTTCCCATCACTTTAAACACTGGCCTCTGGTGTTTCTGATAAAGGAAGACAATGGAAATTTGAATTATGTTTCCAGTATGTAATGTGCCATTTTTCTTTGACTGTTTTCAAGATTTTTATTTTAATTTTGAGTGCTTGGCAACTTGACCATGGGAGCATGCCAATGTACAGTTTTCTTTGTAATTGTCTTTTTTTAGGGGTTTTGCTGAACTTTAATCTCTGAATTTGTCTTTCACCAGTTAAAGAAATTATCAGACACTATTGTTTAATATTTTCATGCCATTTCCCTGACTCTTCTCCCTCTGAGACTCCAATTACAGGCATATTAGGCATTTAAATACTGTTACACAGGTACAGGCTCTGTTCATATATTTTCAACATATTTTAATTACTTGGTTGCAACCTGGGTGTTTACTATTGCTCTATATTCAAAGTTACAGTGTTCTCTGTCATCTCCATTCTATTCTTAAAACTATCCAATGTATCCAATTGTCTTTTTTTATTTATTATTTTTTAAATTTCAGATAGTATAATCTTCAGGTCTAAATTTTCC
Organism: Monodon monoceros; assembly: GCF_005190385.1. Lineage (NCBI taxonomy): Eukaryota > Metazoa > Chordata > Mammalia > Artiodactyla > Monodontidae > Monodon > Monodon monoceros. Next base: position 41,305,165 of record NW_021703781.1, read on the forward strand.
ATATTTTTATAGTTTTTATAGTTTGTAATTTTGGTGAGTTTCCCATCTTTTCATTTATAGTGAGCATATTGTTTTTAATATGAGGATACCCTCATATTAATGTGTTCCTAAATATCAGAGAAGTAAAAATATAATATCACTTAAAGTTATTGACTCATCAAATGTAGTAGTTACCAATTACCAGTACTATATGTCACCACCAATCCTTTAGACAAGGCTTGGTAATTAGCATAATGTATTAGTTATCTACTGTTGGATGACAAACTTAGTGGTTTAAAACAACACACTTTCATTTTGTTTAGTTTCTGCGGCTTAAGAGTCTGGACAGAGCTAAGCTGAACTGCTTGGGTTCTCATGTGGTTACAATCTACATGTTGCCCAGATTAGTTCTCATTGGAGGTTTGAGTAGGGAAGAATCCCCTACCAAGTAAACTCAGACTGCTGTTAGAATTAATTCCTTTATTGTTGTAGGACAGAGGGCCTTGGCCTCTTGCTATATGTTGGCTGGAGGCTGCTCTCAACTCTTAGAAACCACCCTTAGTTCCTTGACTGCTTACTTCCTTAAACCTGCAAGGAGAGTATCTAGAGCTAGTCTGCAGGATGGAGTCTTATATGACATAAGGCAATCACAAGAGTGACAGTTTATCACCTGTGCCATATCCTATTGGTTAGAAGCAAGTCAGAGGTCCTTCCCACGCTCAAGGGGAGGGGATTACACAAAGGTATGAGTTGCTTGTCAGCAAGTGGGGATAGAGAGGCTTCCCTTAAGAATCTGTCATACCTACTATAATGTTCAGTATTATTATCATCATTTTGAATGTCGTATAAACTGATCTACTTTGGAAAAGCACTTTTGAGTCTTTTTGTTTAAGTTTGTGGAAAAAAATAGAGGAAATGAAGGTTCTATTCTGGTTTTAATAGAGGATAAATTGAAAGTAATCATTTGCATTATTAGGATCCTTTTTACCACACCTGTATTTCCTTTATGATGTAGATGAACAATTATACTAGGAGATGTGGAATAAATAAGAATCAGACATTTTTACTATCCAAAATAAAATTTAAAAAATTAAATTGCCAAATGTTGTAAACTTTTCACTGAAACAAAGCACTTTTATTTAACCTATTAACAAAATCAGAAGAGTTTAAATTGCACTTTTTTTTTTGCCATTGTTTTTATTGAATTTTATCTAGAATAAAGAAAGAAGAAGTTTGGGGATGAAGAACTGCTTAACTGATTAACCAAATTTAAAGTGAAAACATTTGTGTTATTTTCCAAAACTTTCTGGCTCTTCTCTTTTTGGAGACATGCCAGAAGTGAACTTTTTTGGGTTGGAGAAAATTACTTGCTCTGGCTAATGAGATATGGGCGCAAAGAATCAAATACAAATCACCGTTTCCCCTCCCACTGCTGCAGTGATTGGAGAAAAACATGTTGAGGTGAAACATGCATTAGCCCAAGTCCCTGAATGAAAACATAAACAGAGCCCACTTGCTGACATGTGTTAGTGTAGATATGTAGAATGGGCACGAAATAAAAAATTCTAATGTTAAAAAATTCTATTAATTTGGGGGTTTTATTCTTGCATCATAACCTAACCTTTCTCATCTGATATTTTCAGATGAAAATAATTTAGTAAATACCTCATTATTGGTGTCCGCTAGAGAGCGAACTAAGAGGATTTGTACTATGCTCATCACAGTTACTGTAAAATACTATTTTTTTGTGCCTTCATGGTAATAAAAATTAAGGCCATCTACAATACACTGAACTAATTATATTTTAAAACATGAAAAGAAAAGAAAAGAAAGGAAAAAGAAAGATTCAGGAAAAAAGGAGAATAATTTGTCATGTATTGTGTGGAATTTTTCATTTTGGGGAGTTTATCTTATTTGGAAAAAGGAAATTATTAATATAATAGGTATCATTTGGATATTTTATTTTTTAATTTATTTAACACCTTTATTGGAGTATAAATGCTTTACAATGGTGTGTTAGTTTCTGCTTTATAACAAAGTGAATCAGTTATACATACACATATATCCCCATATCTCTTGCCTCTTGTGTCTCCCTCCCTCCCTTCCCATCCCACCCCTCTAGGTGGTCACAAAGCATGAGCTTTGTGAACACTTGTGTTTAATTAGGTCATTGCCTAAAGTCCTTCGTTGTGTAAAACTTTGAACCCAGGTTGTTTAACTGTGAGTCTGTGACACTTTAAATTTATAACATATGTACTTTTGAAGCCAAATAGAAACTTCTAAATACAATTTCCTACGAAATTGGTTAGAAGAAGGTGACATGAACTGCACTGTAATCTTTCCTTCACCCCTAAATGTGCATATACATATTTGTGTGTGTTTATGTGGCAGGGAGGAATGAGTGTGTATGAAGTAGAGAAACAATTATCAGGGTGTTGGTATTCTACTAGGAGCAAACGAATGTTGCTGCTCAAATCATAGTCCCTTTTGAGTAGACAAGGGCTACATGATCTTACTTAATCCTCCACTTTTCACTTCAGGTAATTCAGATTAGGGGAGTCACACCAAACCATGGATGGTTCAGCAGCTAATGGCATGGTGGCCTGATTAATCCATGACAAGCTTAAGACCAACTACAGACTGATTAGGACACAGAGTTGGTGCTGTTTATTCAAACTAAGAGATAAAGTCACTGTCCTGTTCAACATGAACAAATGGGGAAAGAGAGAGAGAGATTAGAGGTGATGAAGGAAGAGGGAGGGGAGAGAGAGATTCCAAAAAAATGTAGAAAAAAAATAATAAGAGAACTTAACAGCCTCTGAGAGACTGAGAAATGTTTTCCTTGTTACCTATGTTCCCACCACTTCCCAGTTACAGGCCCAGTAAAGCATATTTGTACCTCGGTTCTGTCATTAGATAACCAGGAAATAGATATACATGTATATGTGTATGTGTGTGTCTGTGTGTGTGCAGGTCTCAAAAATAAATCTCTCTTCTTTTGAACTGAATATCTAGTCCTTACAGTTGAATGGATAATATCAAAAACAGTATTTGTAAATATAGCATAGGTATGAGAAGCCAAACAGAATCTTTTCTGCTTATTAGAAAATGATGAATTACCAGAGTTCTCAGCTGAGAACAAATAACACTAAATACCTCATAGTCCATTTCCAGATCATCTCCAACTGTGGAGCCCAACACCTCCTTACAGGACTAGCAGAGAGGTGTCATTTTATCTACGCTGGTACTAATTCAGCTTCCCACAGGTTAATAAAGAGGGCTGTGGGGGGATGGAATCAACTCTGGAGAAACACGGAATTGTTAGTGTCAACATTCCATCTCCCTTCTTTGCTTAAGTCATTGTGAGTGTGTGTGTGAAGGAAGGGCATTACACATGCCTCGTACACTTTTTCTCATCCTTCCAACAGTGATAAAATCATTTAAACTGCCCTATGCCCTCATTTACTAAGTGGAGAATTGCCCCTTGTCTGACAGTTACTGAGACACCAAACTGCCAGGGAGTTGTGAGTGGACCTTTCCTGATGGAGAGCAGATGTTTGGGGCCTGTGGGTATTAAGAGGCTTAATCATTATTGGAATTACCTGATTAACACTGGGCAGGTAGAGGTCAGCATTTAAATTCTCATCACCCAAAGAAACAAGTGCTAGTTCGTGCTTTACAGAGCAGTGTCCAAAGTTAACAGAAAGAGGGTCAGGGCCTTATTTCCAAAAAATGTAGGTTGCTTAAGAAAAAGGATATGACTGTGTTCCTACACCCCTCTCCTTTGTTGATGAGCCAAATCTCTAAGGATGAGAGGAGAGGAAAATAAATGGTAGAGGAAGGGAGGGTGCAGACTCTACCTCCCTTTCCACCTCAAACAGTTCTTTGACAAGAGTATAAGACTGAGATGCTCTTGATACACTGATACACACGCACACTCACACACACATATATCAGAGTTATGGGATCCTTCTGACATATTATTTATTATTAAAGGAATCAGATTGAATTAGAAAAGCACAATTTTAGTAATTACTAAAATCGCAAAATATTAAATGCTCAACATGTTATTACCTTTGAGAGTCTTCACTCAAATTATATTTAAAAGTTCATCCCAATCTAACATCAAGTCAATTTGTTAACCTAACACAACTAGCTCCAAAATAAAGAAAAATGAAATAATTACCCATCTTAAAAATGTATTATAGGAGCTTATTATTGAGTTGAGATCACAAGCAAATGCCAAAACTCTTATATGCTTAACTTGGTCCTTTCTATCTTCTAGTCTAGTGTTTCTCAAAATAAAACCTAAACTTTCTACATAAGAATCACCCAAGAGTTTTGTTAGAAATATAGACTTCTGAGAATTTCTGGAATTTGGAGTAATAGACTTGGAATCTGCAATCTAAGTGATACATTTCTATGATCCTTATATACTTTAAACTTTGAAAATTATTGTCACATTGCCTTATCATATAATAATTTTAAAAAACAACCATATTTTCTTACTAAATTTTGCTCTTTTTTTCCTCCTTAGGTAGAGCTTTAGAAATAGCATTACAGCAGGGCATTTACTTTGAGTTGATCTAATCCAATATTCTTTTTGCTACAGGACAAATAAAGAGCACCCTAAGCATTTATCCACATTTTGTTTCTAATTTTTGATTATTATTCTGTTTTTTCAAGACAGAATGGATACTTTATGAATACTTGTTTCATTAATAAATTAGTTAATTTTAACACAAAGGCTTTTCATATGCAATAATTTATAAACAGCATTGATCATAAAGCAGATATTCTCCTTATGTTTCTTGGAACATAAGTATTTATGAAACTCCTAGCAAAATTAAAATCTCAGATATCTATAAAAGATGGACTTAGCTAATAAGAATTAGATTTAATTTAAAAATTTTCTTAAGAACAATATAATCCTTAATTACTAACTACAATGCTTGTAATAATTCTACAAATATCCAATGAAAATTATCAACTAAAATAGGATCACAAACATCCATTACGTTACTTGGTTAGAAACATAAATGTAAGTATTTCCACATCATAGACTGAGAGATCCTTGAGAAATCTGTGAGGGAAAGCAGAAAATACACAAATAACAAATGCTGTTTGGAAAAAATAATGTAACATAAGAGCAAAGATTTAATCCTAAATTGGATGACAAAGAAGATTTTACCGAATAAGATTTGCAGGATTTATAATCCAGAGAAATGAGCGATAGAATGTTTAGGCAGGAGAAAATTAAAAGCAAATGTCACCTGCAAAGAGTCATGGCGTAAATGGAAAAGAGAGGGGACTGCGTGATGAGGACACATAGGCAGGAGATAATCATGTATCAAAGTGCTTTCAGTTGCAAATAATAGAAAACTGAATTTAAAGTGACTTTGCCAACAAAGTCATGTATTATCTCTTGTAACAGGTTGTTCAGAGAAGGGGAGGTATCAGGATTTGTTAAGCAACTCAGAGATATCACAGAGCCAGCTTCTTTTCATTTTCTGCTCTTCCATTTTCAGCATTTTGTTTACTTCTAGATTAACTGTTTCAGTAGTTCCAAAATGACTGCTGATGGTTCCAGGTTTTGCATCCTTATAAAAGCATCTGTAAGCAGAGAAGGGAACACTTTTTTTCTTGTCTCTCTCTCTCTTTACAATTAAGAAAAACTCTTCAGATTATTTAGAATTAGATCTCACGTACATTTCCAAATCAATCACTGGCAAAGAGTGTGGATTTTCCATGGTAGGATTAGATTTGTCAAAACTCACCCCATTTAGGGTCATAGCCTCCCCTAAAGCACAAAGCCACCAATTATCTGAACTCATTTGGAGTTCTGACTCCAAGGATTAGGTGGCGTTTCGGTAAGCAACCCACCATACATTTCATAAACACACTAGAATTGATATATGTCTCTACAGTTATTGAGCCTTTGAAAGTTAACAACCCTATAACAACACACTCAGTTGTGTTTTACAGTGTATATGGCAATTATTAACTAAAGTATTCATCATAACTAACTTAGATATTTAGATTAAACAATTTTTACTCTCCCTGGCATAGTTTAGAGTCCCGCAGTGTTTAAATAGGCAAAAATTTAGGGAAAATGTCAAACGCCTGTTTTTAATTGTAAATATGTTTTATGGCACATTTTCTATATTTATGTTTTAAAATGTTACTTTTTAAATGACTGAATCCAAGAAAGACCTGCAAAGTCAATTGCATGAACACAGAATAAATCATTAAAAAACATCTATCAATTGTATACTCTGTGTGTGTGTACGAGAAAGAGAGGGGGTCACAGAAGGAGGCAGAAAAAGATGGAGAGGGAGAGATCACAACTCTAGATATTGAAGGTTAATTTGCCCACATTCCCCCAAATGAACTTGAGATAGAAGATTTGAGTCAGCTGCTCTCTCATTAACGCTGTTTCTAAGTAACTCCCCTTGTGTCAGCTGAGTGTATAAACACAGACACACACAGACAAGCATGCACACACTCTTTCTTCCTTCCCTTCCCCTCTTCTTCTGCTTTCTTCCTCCTGCTTTGCCTCTCCCCCTCCCTCTCCCCCACCTCCTCCTCCTTTTTCTGAAGAATCTAAGTATCATCTGCTGCCCACAATCACATGCACGCCTACCACTGCACAAAACAATCAACCAAAAAAGTTCCAATACTAAAAGTAAAACTGACTTGTTTTCATAATTTAGAGACTATTTTATCAGTCTTCAAAATGGCACTAAAACAAAAAAGTGATGTAAGGTCTTTTTAAGGCTGAGAGACAGATCTCCTAAATTATATTCCCTTGAGGAATGACTATACTGTCTTACAGTGAGGGCTGCTCATGCCACAGCAGTATTGCTGGAAGGCACTTTGAAAGTTGCCCTTATAACCTGCATGTTGCCAAGAAGAAACTCAACCCCTGTCAGGATAGGAGACTTAACTAATGAACAGCAGTTTTGAGGCTTGGAAAAACAAACAAAACAAAACAAACAAAAAACAAGCTACAGCACATTCTTTTTCTCAAAAACACAAAGTTTCAAGTTAATAGTTGTATTTAATACAGTACTTGAAAATACTGAGAATACAGAATGGGCACCAATGTTGAAAAGGGATATTATGTAGAAATCACAAATTGCAATCTTTGAACTCTTTGGTGTTTAAAAAAAAATTGTGAAAAGATAATATGGTAATAGGAAAGATTTTTCAGATATCTGGGCTTAGAAGTATCCCAGGGCTGTTGATGGGTAACCCTAATAATATATGAAAAACTTACAAGAAGTAAGTTTCCTGGTTATCATTATCAAAAGTGAGACCTATTGATCAGAATGACAAGTTTTTGGAAATAAGAATATTAAATCTGAAGCTTACACTCACATCCTGTTTTCAGATGATGAACATGTTGTCTATAACTTTCTAGGGGACTAAACTGAAATATAAGATTGTCTAATTCATCTTATGTTCAGATGATCTCAAATGTGTATCTTTACCTATTTGCAGACATCCAATGACACCTTTGAAATCCCCCTTATGTTGACCGGAAATGTAGTGTTAAGGAAGAGGCTCAACTACGAAGACAAGACTCGCTACTTTGTCATCATCCAAGCTAATGTGAGTGTTTAATTTCTCTTGCTTTCCTCTTCTGAATTTATGAAGTACAGAACTTGCCCAGAATGTATGTGCTCACTGTGATTTGCAGCCTCAACAGGGTAGCCCTGCGCTCAGTGTAATTTGTATATTATAGTCTTCTGAATAGGAAATGGGATGGAATGGGATAGGAAGATTATTCCCACTCACTGTATTCTTCACTCTTTGAATCACTCATACACTTCAATAATCTGTTTTTAGCTCACACTGAAGTATTTCTCAAAGCATGATCCACCGAATGACTGCAGCAGAATCACCTTGGGAGTGTATAAAAAAATGCAGTTTCCTGGACACAACCTCAGACCCTCTGAATAAAAATTTCAGAAGGTAGAAGTGGAATACCTGCATTTTTTATTAGCTCCCCAGGGGACTTCAAAGTACACTAAAGGTAGAGAACTGTTGAATCATTTATTGAATCATTTATCTTTTATTGAGTAGTTGCTCACTACATCTAAGCTATTATGATCATAACCCACATATATGGACCGCAGTAACAGAAAACCTGAAAAACAATTGCTTGTATAACATTACTATTATTATTGTCATTATCACTATTATTTTAATAAAATTCTTAGATTTATGTGGTTCAAGAGTTGATCTGACAGTTCAAGTATATCACCAAAGACTCAGGTTCCTTCTGTCCTTAAAATCCGTCTTTTCCTGAAATTTGGTTGTTTTTCCAATGCCTTATCTCCCATTTGCAGTTGTGATGCTTATGGCTCTGGTGCTAGTGAATACCAGCGCCATAAGCATCACGACTGCAATTCAAGTCTGAGTATAAGGGTGGTAAAATTAGGACTTCTTATGTTCATTGATTCTGTCTGCTTTTTTTTTTTTTTTTTTTTTTGCGGTACGCGGGCCTCTCACTGCTGCGGCCTTGCGGAGCACAGGCTCCGGACGCGCAGGCTCAGCGGCCATGGCTCACGGGCCCAGCCGCTCCGCGGCATGTGGGACCTTCCCGGACTGGGGCACGAACCCGTGTCCCCTGCATCGGCAGGCGGACTCCCAACCACTGCGCCACCAGGGAAGCCCGATTCTGTCTGCTTTTATCTGAGAGGAAGCTCTTTCCCACCCAGCTTCCCCACACAGAACAGGAATATGAGTCAGCATAGCAGACGGTAAAGTTAAGGAAGTCTGTAGGTGGTAAAGGGGAATGAGACAATCATCTCTGGATGACAAGCAAGTATGGTTCGTTTCCTGGGGCTGGGCATATTGAAAAAATAATAATAATTTGTTAGGAAGGAGGAGAATTGGGCTAGTATTTTAGTAAAAAAAAAATCTAACAGGGCTGGTGACAGATAGCATCTGACATTGAAAAAATTCCTATAATAAGTGGCAGGGCCATGTTCTGAAAAGGTAGTTAGACTCTGAAGCCAGCCTGTACCTTTAATAACCCCTAAGCATTGTAATCATATTTTTATAGCTGAACAGAAAGACAAGAGGGAGTGGCAAAAGGAAATATCCTCCATCAGCTGTTCTGAACAAGTTTATATGCAAGAAAGTGTCGCTAAGTGGCCATGTTTTGTCTTTTTTAGAGATACTTCAGCAGAAAGGGCATGCATGTTTACATATATAGTATATGTGTGTGGGTAGATATAGATAGAAATCTAGTTTTTTGAAGACAGATTTCTAGACTTTCATTCAAAATACTTGTTTTGTTTCTTTTTTTCCAATTCAGTGTGGGTTGTCTTAGGGCTCAGTAGCAGAGACTAGAGTAGAAACTATGGATGTAGGAAAAAGTAAAACCTCTTAAAGAGGGCCCCTCATAATTCCTCAAAAACACTGAACCCCTTTTTTTCCTATGTAAATGAAACTGTGGAGAAAAGGTACAATTTTCCTTTCTGACTCAGAATCTCTAATAAAATTTACAGAAAAGTCAGATTGCTATGGAATGTATTTGAAAGCTAATTTTTATTGTGCTATTTAAAATGAGTTTTTTTTAAAGAAATATAAAATAAATCTTCTGACTTGCCATCTACTTTAAACTATTTATAAAGACATCTGGGACAATTCAAATCCAATTTGTTAGACTACTCATAACTGGGGAAAGGCTGATAAGATATTAGCATTTCAAGGATAAAATTATGAAATAACAGGATATACATGGATCCTCGAAAGGAAGGAATGGAATTGGTGAGAAATTGAATGAAGACTTGAATTTATCTGTAATAGTAATTTTTATACAAATGTAAATTATGCGATACAAAATGTGAATGCTAAATATAGGAAGTTATGATTTTTAGTGTTTTTAAAAGTTTTCAGATTATATCCTTTAAAAAGTTATATAATATACTAAAATTAGGATATATCACAATTTATTCAACTATACTTAAGATTTTTTTGTTTATTTTTGGTTTTTGGCACAGAACTGATAGCTAATTTCATGATTCTCCTGAGAGGCAGGGAGTATAGTATAGTGGTAAAAGCATGAATTCTAGAACCACATTGCCCAAATTCAAATCCTAGTTCTGCCATTTCCTAGCGTGTAACTTTTGGTATACTCTGTATGTCAGTTTTCTAAGTAGTAAAATGGGGATATTAATGAAATATACCACATAGGGTTCTTGTGAGGATTAGCAAGCTAGCAAACAAAAATGTGCTTAAACTAATGCTTGGAATATATTCTGATATCATTACAGTATTACATAAACCTCTTAAGTACCAGTACTTACTTGTTCATGAATAGATAATTAAAAGATAAAGTTACTATGAGAAAAATTGTATATATTCATGTATATATATGTATATACATACATACATATACATATACTTTTCATCTTAGTAGGTAATGCCATATTATCTTCCAAATTGTTGCAGCACATCACATTCCCACAAGTTATAAAGAAAAATGCCTATTTCCTCTACATTTTAGATATATAACTTAAGACAGTGGCTTATTGGAGCTGAAAAGATGGCTCATGCTTGCTTTGAGGGCCAATTTTGGACATCTCTTTCCAACTCCAAGTACAGTGACCTCATTTGTGGCCATGGTGGGAGATATTTACAGTATGGAAAGTGACAAATGCTCCAAGTCACGTTCTTGGGGGCCCTGTGGTGTAGCCATGGCTGCGGCAGCTTGACACGGGGTCTCAGTTTCCCAACCAGGGATTCAACCCTGGCTGCAACACTGCCCTGGCTTTTGTCCCCTTTGGAGGACAAGAGAGGAATATTGTGGATAGACACATGGGCAGGCTCAGTAAGAGTCACATCTTTGGGAAGTTTAAATCATTTATAAGGGGGCAGGCTTCTAGGTCTTTGTTTTCCTCTGACCAGTCGTCTTGCTTTTACCCCTATCTGATTTGTCTTAGGGCCCTCCCCATGTGCCTTCGCCCGCTTTAGCCAAGATGGATTTCAGTGTGAGGAGCTCTGGGAAGTTAGCAAAACTTACTGTGGTCTGGCACCCCGTCTCCTGAGGAAACTTTCTGTGCAAGTGTAGTTTGGGAGGTCTCCCTGACCCCAAGAATAAGGGAGTTGTGACCTCCTTATCTTTTACCCCAGGAAGGCTTATCCCCTCCCTCCCCTGCCATTACTGTTATCCTCTTCCCTGCATTACTGTTATCTTACAGTGTCCACAGGAGACAAAGTCCAGCTATTCATCCTGTTCCTGTTGTTATTTCTATCTCAAAGTATAAACAGGAGGCTAGTTGTAAATGTCTTGCCTGGGACCCATCTATCTCATGCCTCAGTCGGGACTTCTTGTCTCAGTTGGCTGTTAAACATTTACTTACTCATATATATCAATATCTATACAATTTATATTCTTATATTTATATAGAATAATGATACCCATATATTACAATATCTTTTAATTATTATTTTATATTCTTTATAGTTATTATTTTATTGATGGTATGTAAACCAATGTACAATTTAAACTATGTCAATTAAAAACCTACTTATTATCTTGGAGTCATAAGAAGAGCTGAAATATGAGCAATCAATTTGGACTTTAAAGTAGATGGTTTCTAAGAAGCTAGAGGTCTGATGATAAATTACTGAACATTATTCAGATTTGGCCTGGCTTTGCTTAGAGTAGAAAGATTTGATTGATTTGCAAAAGGAATCATTCAAATTTCATGTAGTTGTGAGCATGTTATGATTTTTTATCCATGTGAACATGTTATGATTCTTAAATAAATTGGAAGAGTTTTGGGTGACCCGCATTAGAAAACTTGTCACTTATTTTCTTTAGAATTTTTGCAACAGTATTACCCACACCGTTTTTTAGAAAATATGAATAGCCAATGAGGCAATGAAATTCCAGAAAAAAGGAGAAAAAAATCTAGAAAAGGAAGTTCAGAGAAGTACAAAAGTCAGGAGTTTCCTTTTGTTGAAACTTCTGATACATTCTGTCACCACAAACTCCAATTTTGATGTTACCCTAAATCATAAAAAAATCAAACCCATCTCTATACATCGATATATTCAAGCCAACTCTTTCTGTATTACGGTTATCCTGAGGGAAATCCTAATGGCTCTTAACTACTCAAGAGCCCTTAAATAATTGTCAGAAAGAAAAGATTTACATTTCATTAAGACTCATAGCAAGAATACTTTTTGAATTATTCTGTACATTAGCAGTGCTATTGCATATTTTCACATACATCAAAAATCTAGAGAAGGGACATAACTATCTTTCATAACAAGATAACTGTATTTAAAAAATATATGATACTATATCTTTCTCAGCTCTCTCTTTTCTCTTAATGGACTCGAGTATGCAAAAAAAGTGTGTAAACTGTAGGGATGAAAAACTTTTTCCTTCTTCCCTTCCAGGTTCTGTTGACCTAAAATAAATAGACTGCCAGTTATTTCTCCAGCAAAAATGGGTTTATTCGGGATAAGAAGGGAATTGCAATTTGGGGTCTACAACCACGGTGAGCCATGTGCAAGTCCCTACAAAACAAGGGAAGGAGAGAGAGGGGGAGATAAGAAGTTGGGAGAGCTATAGTAAGCAAAGAGACCATGGCTTTTCATTAGCTGAGCTGTTGTAAGGATGGAAGAGGAGGCATTCTTCTTCCTGTTGAGCTATGCTGTCCTTGCAAAGTGTGAGGGCTCCCCCTTCTGGTCTCCTGACTCTGTTTAACTGAAGTTTGTTGAATTTTTTACAGTTCTTTGGCTGGCCTAAAAATTAAATTAACATAACACAGATTAACAAGAGAAAAACAAATTTAATAATGTATGTGTAGGAGCTCCATAAAAAAATATGAGACTGAAAAAAGTGACCAAAGCAGGCTGTCTTTTAGACAAGGAAACTACAAATTTCTGAAGAATTTGCAAGGCAAAGAGGTTTGGGCTCAGGGTATCACATTAGAAAGTACCATGGTACTTTTACACAGCCTCTTGGCCCTAAGTTCCCTATTTCTGGTGATAATGATGCCCTCTATTCTCCTGGTACAGGGAGGGTTCTTTTCTTATGGAAGATCTATGTCCTGCTTTCAGGGGGACAAAGGATGATCAAAATGTCCTCCTTGCACTGGCTGTTTCTTAAGAAACTTTAATGAAAATACTCAATATGCCAATGTAGCATATTTTGGGGTGGCATTTTCTGTTCTTCTTCAAAACATTGCAATTATATAGGTTTGGATATAAAAATTACTTTTTATACTTTCATATTTCAAACTATATAAACCACTTTTCAGAATAACCCCTATCCTGACCTTTCCTCATGTCTACCTCCTACTGATATGTGGAATAAGTGCTAATATTACAACCATTGTTTTTAGTTTTGCCAGTTTCTTGGGCATATTCTGGAGAGTAAGACTGAAATAGGAGGATAGTTGTTGATGGTTTAAGAACTATTTATAAAATTTTCAAGTAATGAAGATATTGCTTGAAAATTTTATAAGTAAGCAAAATGATACTATTCTGCTTACTAGTATGCATAAAAACTAAGGAAAATTAGTTAAACAAAAAAGACACTTTCAAGAAAAAGAAAAGAAAAAAAAGAACACACTTCTAAAGTGATTTAGACCCAGGCAAACTTGTTGCTGTTATTTTCTTTTTTGAATAAAGAAATCTAACAGAATCAAGTTACTAGGGTAAGTTTTAAAATTTCAATTGGTGATAGACCATCTTTCATTGGTGAACAGAAGCATGACAGATTCCTCCAAGGTCTTAGGTAACTGAGTTAGAGTCAGAAGACTCAAGGCAACTCTAATTATGTTGCCATTTTTTTTTTTTTTGCTTTCTCTACTGCAAATACCAGATAAGGTAACGAAAGAGTACTTAATATATGTATCTATGAGTGAGTCTGGTAGGTGCCTTTAGCCATTTTGTCAACTACAAACTACTTGAATACTAAGTATGTAAGTGTTAGAAGCCTCTTTATTCCAAGGCTCCTATGACATTGCCTCAAAAATAAATCTGAACATCAGCATTTTTGTCTCATACTCATTTTTAAAACCAGGTTTCATATAATTTCACAGTATTTGTTAGAGTCCAAATTTTTCCTGGCTCCACTCCACATAACCAATATTTGACTTAATACAGTTCTAAATGTAGAGCAGATACTGAGTGAATTAAAAATTAGCATTTATCTCTAGTTTGATCAAAGAATAGTGTGCAATTAAACTATTTTATATCAAGAAAGCCTTCCTATTGAGATGAAGGAATTGAAGTCTTACTTATCATTTGATGGTTAGAGGTGTTTTATTTCTCTAACATTTTCATAGTTGAAATATTTGCAGTTTTATAAAAATGTGCTTTGTAAAAAGAGTGGATTGTGACAATGAGTTAGTTGTCTCTGAGCTATTTATAAAAGTAACTTTCTTTGAAATTCTACTAGGCACAGATCTCTTTTTCTGAAACAAATTAAAAAATAGTTCTTCCTTACAATATATTGATGAAATTTTCTACTTATTTATTAAATAATTAATTTAAAAAATGCATGTCTTTGATATGTCAGATATCATGTTATAATATTGTATTGTGATGTTATGAGACCAGGTGATTGGAGGTTTTGAATAAAGATGCTAAGTATTCAGTGATTCAGTGACAAGGTCAATACCACTTCCTTATGAGGCATTGAGAGAATGTTTCAGCTACGTCAAATCTCACACTCTGATGAATATTCCTTGTGGCTCTTTTGAGTCTTATGTTGTAGTTATGCCTATGCTTTTAAATTCCTGCATGTCAGTTTTTATACTGGATTATTCTTTGTATCACCTGCAATTATTTGCATAACTATACTCACAATGGTTATGGAAGCTAAATAAAGGTTTCATATAATTAAATGTTTAATGTTAGCAAATATATAAATGATATGTGAAATAATAACGCACATTGAGAAAATACAAATGAAACAGTCAAACTTGGTTAACTTTGAAAGAGATACATTCTTGCTTGACAGTTAACAGTCACAGTTTTCTCAATTAATGATATCTTATTTTTTATTTTATTTTATTTTTTGTGGTACGCGGGCCTCTCACTGTTGTGGCCTCTCCCGTTGCGGAGCACAGGCTCCGGACGCGCGGGCTCAGCGGCCGTGGCTCACGGGCCCAGCCACTCCGTGGCATGTGGAATCTTCCCGGACCGGGGCACGAACCCGTGTCCCCTGCATCGGCAGGCGGACTCTCAACCACTGCACCACCAGGGAAACCCAATATCTTATTTTTAAATGTCTCAAATTTTAAAGTGTTACCTTATTTTTAAAATGATAGAAAATAAATGAGGAAGGAAAATAGAAGAGGAGAAGGAAGGATTTTGGGGATTAGTTTTTAATATGTACTGGATTTTCACATAGCAATGAATGCAAATGTAAATTTAATGAAATCATATAAAATATTTAATGTAAATAATTATGTTTTATTTATACCACTCCCAATTTAGAATGTTATTTCCTTTATTCAGAAGAGTTGTGAGCAGCAGCATTATACTAGAAAGAGTAAAATATTCCTTTCTTTTCGGTTTTTATCTTAATTGTCAGGGGCTTTGCTTTAGACAGTATTTTAAGATCAAATTTGGTTCTGAACTGGAAAAAGAGCATCATGGATTAACAACACCTTCCAGAGGCGTGCAAGTTAGAAATGTGCATGAGGCCTATTTTCATATTTCATTATAACATGTTATATTTATTGGTGGCAAATTCTGGGGAATCTCCATGTACACATAAACCATGTTGGTAGTTTTTGTTACTATATCACTGCTCCTAGTAGTAGTAAAGGGGAGCAGAATGTGTCACTCTAAAATATGCCTCTTTAGCATGCTGACAAAAAAATGAATAAAGTGATCTAAGAAAGTTATGGAAAATTTTATTTGAGCCAAACTGAAGATTATAACTCAGGAGCAACCTCTCAGAGAGCTTGCAGAACTGTTCTGCCCATTAGAGGTCAAAGCACAGTTATATAGGTTTTTGAGACAGAGGGCTGTACATTAAATGACATATTTTACACAGTTTACACAACCTAGATCTATAGATACAAAGAGTAGTGGGTCATGGGTCATCATGACTCCTTACGAGATTAAGAAGGAAGGTTATCTCCTAAGGAGTTGTGACCATTGATGGGATTAGAAGGAATATTTTTTCCTAGGGAGGTCTGAATAATGCAGATGTACAATACACACTAAAGGGGAGGGAATTTTCTCATCTTGCCATAAATTATGAATTTTATTTCAGCAAGCATAAGAATTATTTTAGGCTAAGTAATAAAAAACAAAAAACCAAACCAAACCAAACAAACAAAAAAACCCAGCAGACAGGAAAGAAGCTCTGAAAACCAGTAGAAGCAATTTACGTTTACAAGGGAAATCTCCAATTATAAGGGTGTCTTTCTGTCTGTACCAGGAAGACAAGGATGACTCTAGAAACTCTTATCAATGGAGAAGGCTTAGATTTAAATCTGCATAACAAACATACCTTTTGTTTACTGTGCTTCCACTGAAAATTTGGCTTTCCCCTCCCAACATCTTTTGTCTTTAGCTGAAGATGGTATTCAAGGTGGTGACTTGGGCCATTTTGGGGAGTTACTCAGTTTTTCTGGTTATCTCCCCTGTATACAGGAAGTATACATGTTATTAAACTGTTTGTTTTACTCCTGTTAATCTGTCTTTTACTACTGAGGGGTTTTATCTAAGAACCTAAAAGGGTAGAGGAAAATTATTTTTTCCCCTCCACAGTAGGTTATCTGATCTTTTTCTTTTTTTTAGTTTCCACTTAAAAATTCAGATTTTATAGCTCAACACTTTGTAAGCAATTTCTTTTCCCAGTATAAGACAAAAGCCTATATTGTGTATTTTGGTAAACATGCACCCTCTCTAATGCAATTGTATCCATGTTATGGAGTGGCAACAGTAACCCAAAGAAGCAGAGAATAGTGATAGATTTGTTGCTGACAAACTGAAAGACTTAGGATAGAAAACATTATACTTTGTCTATTACAGTGACTTGGTTGTAACATATGAGAGGTAAGGTTGAGTGACATGCAAGTATAGAAATACTGCTTCTGGGATATTACAAACTTTTTTGCCACATCTGTTAGGTAGGTAGTCAGACTTGAGTTGGTCCCATCCCATCCTGGATGGGGTCATCTTTCCCTCCCCATGTGGACACTGGTAATCAGAGCATGCCCAGAGATCTTCCCTCTTCTAGTCAAGGACCACCGCTAAGTTTCCAGCCATATCAGGACCAAGCAAGGTAAACCTGCCAGCACACGTTGGCACAGGTGCACCAAGACCTAAAAGGTGACTCAAGGTAATCCAGGGTTCATTGTGCCATATTTCTAATAAATTAGTATTGCAGTTTTTGCCTCCCCCCACCCACGTGGGTTTTGCTTCGGTGCTTATGGGTAAGCACCTGCACACTAGGAGGAAAGTTATATAACTTAAAGCTGTCAATCAACTTGTCAGTTAAATGATGCAGGACACAAGGAGGGACCACCACTCTAAAAATCCTAACCGTGCCCCATTGCGAGACTACTTCTGGTAGTCTCATCCTTTCTCAGGAGTGTACTTTCGCTCTGCTTAATAAAACTCTTGCTATTTAAAACTGCTGTATGCCTCTAGACTGAATTATTTCTCTTGAGAAGGGCAAGAACTGAGGAAATTGCCATTTTGCCAGTAACACATCCAATATCACATAAAATGGTATTCATTCAATATTTTTCTTAAACTTTAGATTGATGCAGTCTTTTTAAAAAAGTACATCCTAAGCAGTTGTAGGGGTGGGAAATTTTTCCACTCTACCCTTCTAGATTCTTTGGCGGATCTAATAATCACATTGATATAAAACAGATTAACAGAAGAAACACAAAAGTTTCGTCACATATATACCTTCTGTATACATGGGAGAAACTCAGGAAAATAGGGTAACTCTCCTCCAGAATGGCAGAAGCCCTCACCTTAATTACCATCTTCAGCTAAACACAAAAGAAGATGTTGAGGGTAGAAGGTCAGTTATGGGAGGTTACCTGAAAGAGCTCAGTAAACAAGGGTAAAGTTGATATGCAGATTTAAATTGTTGCCATCTGCATGATAAGTTTCTAGAGATAAGTTCATCTCCCTCTTTCTGGTACAGCCAGAGAGACACCTTTACAAATGGAGATTTCCCTAGTACACATAAATGACTAATACAAAGGGGTAACTTTTACCCAGTTTTCAAAACTTCTGTGTCTGCAGTTTCTTAAAAATAATCAGCCTGAAATAATCCTATACCAAAGAGACATATTTGGGGGTGGTAAATTCTGCTCCCCCACACAATCATAATCTTAAAATAGTAGGTTTGGGATTCCCTAGTGGTGCAGTGGTTGAGAGTCCGCCTGCCGATGCAGGGGACACGGGTTCGTGCCGTGGTCCAGGAAGATTCCACATGCTGGAGAGCGGCTGGGCCCGTGAGCCATGGCCGCTGAGCCTGTGCATCTGGAACCTGTGCTCCGCAATGGGAGAGGCCACAACAGTGAGAGGCCTGCGTACCGCAAAAAAAAAAAAAAAAAAAAAAATAGTAGGTTTGATGAACGAGTTGTGTTTTCTAAATAATTTATGTTAAATTAAGAGTCTTCTATATATACTCAATTCATACATTTAAAGTATAATTTAAAAAATTTATTTGTGGACCACCAAAATTGTCTCACGTGTCATTTGCTACTCCTCCTATACTTTAAACTGTACTAGATATAATAAACAGACATGGAAAATTTAGAACAATTAAAGAAGGACTTTAAGAAAAAATCTTTATACCCCATAAATTTAACCAATCAGGGGAATTCCCTGGTGGTCCAGGGGTTAAGACTCTGTGCTCTCACTGCCCAGAGCCCGGGATCAATCTCTGGTCAGGGAACTAAGATCCCACAAGCTGTGCATTGAGGCCAAAAATAAATAAATAAATAATAAAGTAAAATAGAATAGAATAGAATAGAATAAAATAAAATAAAGTTTAACCAATCATAATTATCAGTGTAATCTTGATCATGTTTATTCCCTTCTTGAGAAGGAAAAATGTTTTTCTCTGCCCTCTTAGATTTACTAATTGGCGACTTTAAATTAAACTGAACAAAAAACAAAACAAAACAAAAACCCCAAAAACAGTTTAACAGTAGAAAGAATAAAATATTTCATTAAGTATTTTAGAAAGAATAAAGTATATGCGTATGAGAGCAAACAAAAGAAGTTGCTCCCTGAGCAGCTAGAGATGAGGTTTTATACACCTCATTTCATGCGTGAGGAGGGAGAAAATACTTCTTTGGGAACAAGGAGCAGGTTTCTAGGGAGGGTAAACAGGAGACAAAGAAAGTTTGTGGTAATGTGTGTTTATGTAGATGCTAGTGTTTTTCTTCTTTTTTTTTTTTTTTTTCTCCTTTTCTCATGGCTATAAAACTCTCCCAAGGAAGAGATTCATGGCAGCTTCACTTGAGAAAGTTTCTGCTTTTAATACGATAAAGAAAACTCCGAAAAGGCTTCTTTTTGTTTATGTTCAATCTCTAATGTCTTTAATTTAAAATAATTTGTATATGAACTCTGAGGGTCTAGTGAATCCCCACACTTTGGAAATTTAAACTTTTTTCCCATGTTTTGACCACAGTCTGTCTTATAATGGATCTAAACATCAAAGAATACTGGAGTTGTTCCCAAACTCAGGTTCTGCTGCTTGCCCCTTGAAAGCTAATACTCAAGAGACAGTTGTTGGTTGAAAAGGAAAGGTTGCTTTATTCAGGAGGCTGGCAACATGGAGAAGGTGGACTCAGGTCCAAGAACCAAATCTAAAGGTTCTGCTTGACCATGAAAGTTTTTAAAGGGGGAAAGGGGAAGTTAATCACATTAATCATTTGGGGAGGGGGGAGTCAGAGTCTTTGTTATCTTCCACTGTGTTCAGACTTCCTTCTGATTGATAGGTGATGAGGTAACAGGGCAGTGTTTCAGGAATCTTATACTCACCCTGAAGTTACCATTCTCTACCTGGGTGGGGGCCTTAGTTCCTGCAGAAGAACTCAAAGATATGGTTACATATATTCCTTGAGCAGGAACCAGGGTCCTGCTTTATCACCGCAGGATTGTTTCTTTTTTTCTATATTTTTATTTATTCATCAAGCCAATTTTTTACTGACTTTTTCTTCTTTTTTTAATTTTTGAATTTTATTTATTTTTTTATATAAGAGGTTCTTATTAGTCATCAGTTTTATACACATCAGTGTATACATGTCAATCCCAATTGCCCAATTCATCACAACACCATCCCCACCCCCCCATGGCTTTCCCCCTTTGGTGTCCATACGTTTGTTCTCTACATCTGTGTCTCAACTTCTGCCATGCAAAACAGTTCATCTGTACCATTTTTCTAGGTTCCACATACATGCGTTAATACACGATATTTGTTTTTCTCTTTCTGATTTACTTCACTCTGTATGACAGTCTCTAGATCTATCCACGTCTCAACAAATGACCCAATTTTGTTCCTTTTTATGGCTGAGTAACACTCTGTTGTATATATGTACCACATCTTCTTTATCCATTTGTCAGTTGATGGGCATTTAGGTTGCTTCCATGACCTGGCTATTGCAAATAGTGCTGCAATGAACGTTGGGGTGCATGTGTCTTTTTGAATTGTGGTTTTCTTTGGGTATACGCCCAGTAGTGGGATTGCTGGATCATATGGTAATTCTCTTTTTAGTTTTTTAAGGAACCTCCATATTGTTCTCCATAGCAGCTGTATCAATTTACATTCCCACCAACAACGCAAGAGGGTTCCCTTTTCTCCACACCCTCACCAGCATTTGTTGTTTGTAGATTTTCTGATGAATCCCATTCTAACTAGTGTGAGGTGATACCTCACTGTAGTTTTGATTTGCATTTCTCTAATAATTAGTGATGTTGAGCAGCTTTCACGTGATTCTTGGCCACCTGTATGTCTTCTTTGGAGAAATGTCTATTTAGGTCTTCTGTCCATTTTTGGATTGTGTTGTTTATTTTCTTCCTATTGAGCTGCATGAGCTGTTTATATATTTTGGAGATTAATCCTTTGTCCCTTGATTCGTTTGCAAATATTTTCTCCCATTCTGAGGGTTGTCTTTTCGTCTTACTTATGGTTTCCTTTGCTGTGCAAAAGCTTTTAATTTTCAGTGGGTCCCATTTGTTTATTTTTATTTCCACTACTCTAGGAGGTGAATCAAAAAAGATCTTGCTGTAATTTATGTCAAAGAGTGTTCTTCCTATGTTTTCCTCTAAGAGTTTTATACTGTCTGGCCTTACATTTAAGTCTTGAATCCATTTTGAGTTTATTTTTGTGTATGGTGTTAAGGAGTGTTCTAATTTCATTCTTTCACATGTAGATGTCCAGTTTTCCCAGCACCACTGATTGAGGACACTCTCTATTCTCCATTATATATCCTTGCATCCTTTGTCATAGATTAGTTGACCATAAGTGCGTGGGTTTACCTCTGGGCTTTCTTTCTTGTCCCATTGATCTGTGTTTCTGTTTTTGTGCCAGTACCATATTGTCTTGATTACTGTAGCTTTGTAGTCTGTAGTCAGGGAGTCTGATTCCTCCAGCTCCGTTTTTTTCCCTCAAGACTGCCTTGGCTATTCGGGGTCTTTTGTGTCTCCATACAAATTTTAAGATTTTTTCTTCTAGTTACGTAAAAAATGCCATTGGTAATTTGATAGGGATTGCATTGAATCTGTAGATTGCTTTGGGTAGTTTAGTCATTTTCACAATATTGATTCTTCGAATCCAAGAACATGGTATATTTCTCTACATCTGTTGGTATCATCTTTAATTTCTTTCTTCAGTGTCTTATAGTTTTCTGCATACACGTCTTTTTGTCTCCCTAGGTAGGTTTATTCCTAGGTATTTTATTCTTTTTCTTGCAATGGTAAATGGGAGTGTTTCCTAAATTTCTCTTTCAGATTTTTCATCATTAGTGTATAGGAATGCAAGAGATTTCTGTGCATCAATTTTGTATCTTGCGACTTTACCAAATTCATTGATTAGCTCTACTAGTTTTCTGGTGGCATCTTTAGGATTTTCTATGGATAGTATCATGTCATCAGCAAACAGTGACAGTTTTACTTCTTCTTTTCCAAGTTGTATTCCTTTTATTTCTTTTTCTTCTCTGATTGCCAAGGCTAGGGCTTCCAAATCTATGTTGAATAATAGTGGTGAGAGTGAACATTGTTGTCTTGTTCCTGATCTTAGAGGAAATGGTTTCAGTTTTTCACCATTGAGAATGATGTTTGCTGTGGGTTTGTCATATAAGTCCTTTATTATGTTGAGGTAGGTTCCCTCTATGCCCACTTTCTGGAGATTTTTTATCATAAATGGGTGTTGAATTTTGTCAAAAGCTTTTTCTGCATCTATTGAGATGATTGTATGGTTTTTCTTCTTCAGTTTGTTAATATGGTGTATCACGTTGATTTGTGTATATTGAAGAATCCTTGCATCCCTGGGATAAATCCCACTTGATCATGGTGTATGATCCTTTTAATATGTGGTTGGATTCTGTTTGCTAGTATTTTGTTGAGGATTTTTGCATCTATATTCATCAGTGATATTGGTCTGTAATTTTCTGTTTTTGTAGTATCTTTGTCTGGGTTTGGTATCAGGGTGATGGTGGCCTCATAGAATGAGTTTGGGAGTGTTCCTTCCTCTGCAGTTTTTTGGAAGAGTTTGAGAAGGATGGGTGTTAGCTTTTCTCTAAGTGTTTGATAGAATTCACCTGTGAAGCCATCTGGTCCTGGGTTTTGGTTTGTTGGAAGATTTTTAATCACATCTTCAATTTCATTACTTGTGATTGGTCTGTTCATATTTTCTATTTCTTCCTGGTTCAGTCTTGGAAGGTTATACCTTTCTAAGAATTTGTCCATTTTTCCAGGTTGCCCATTTTATTGGCATAGAGTTGCTTGTACTCATCTGTTAGCATGCTTTGTATTTCTGCGGTGTCTGTTGTAACTTCTCCTTTTTCATTTCTAATTTTATTGATTTGAGTCCCCTCCCTCTTTTTCTTGATGAGTCTGGCTAATGGTTTATCAATTTTGTTTATCTTCTCAAAGAACCAGCTTTTAGTTTTATTGATCTTTGCTATTGGTTTCTTTGTTTCTATTTCATTTATTTCTGCTCTGATCTTTATGATTTCTTTCCTTCTGCTAACTTTGGGTTTTGTTTGTTCTTCTTTCTCTAGTTCCTTTAGGTGTAAGGTTAGATTGATTTTTTGAGATTTTTCTTGTTTCTTGAGATAGACTTGTATAGCTAGCTATAAACTTCCTTCTTAGAACTGCTTTTGCTGCATCCAATAGACTTTGGATCATCATGTTTTCATTGTCATTTGTCTCTAGGTATTTTTTGATTTCCTCTTTGATTTCTTCAGTGATCTCTTGGTTATTTAGTAACGTATTGTTTAGCCTCCTTGTGTTTGCGTTTTTTATGTTTTTTTCCCTGTAATTCATTTTTAATCTCATAGTGTCGGGGTCAGAAAAGATGCTTGATATGCATTTATGATATGAATTTGTTTTCTTAAACTTACTGAGGCTTGATTTGTGACCCAAGATGTGATCTATCCTGGAGAATGTTCCGTGCACACTTGAGAAGAAAGTGTAACCTGCTGTTTTTGGATGGAGTGTCCTATAAATATCAATTAAATCTATCTGGTCTGTTTTGTCAATTAAAGCTTCTGTTTCCTTATTTATTTTCATTTTGGATGATCTGTCCATTGTTATAAGTGAGGTGTTAAAGTCCCCGAGTATTATTGTGTTACTGTCAATTTCCTCTTTTACAGCTGTTAGCAGTTGCCTTATGTATTGAGGTGCTCCTTTGTTGGGTGCATATATATTTATAGTTGTTATATCTTCTTCTTGGATTGATCCCTTGATCATTACCTAGTGTCCTTCCTTGTGTCTTGTAACATTCTTTATTTTAAAATCTATTTTATCTGATATGAGTATTGCTACTCCAGCTTTCATTTGATTTCCGTTTGCATGGAATATCTTTTTCCATCCCCTCACTTTCAGTCTGTATGGTCTCTTGTAGACAACATATATATGGGTCTTGTTTTTGTCTCCATTCAGCAAGCCTGTGTCTTTCGGTTGGAGCATTTAACCCATCACGTTTAAGGTAATTATCGATAGGTATGTTCCTATGACCATTTTCTGAATTGTTTTGGGTTTGTTTTTGTAGGTTCTTTTCTTCTCTTGTGTTTTCCACTTAGAGAAGTTCCTTTAGCATTTTCTGTAGAGCTGGTTTGGTGGTGCTGAATTCTCTTAGCTTTTGCCTGTCTGTAAAGCTTTTGATTTCTCCATTGAATCTGAATGAGATCCTTGCTGGGTAGAGTAATCTTCGTTGTAGGTTCTTCCCTTTCATCACTTTAAGTATATCATGCCACTCCCTACTGGCTTGTAGAGTTTCTGCTGAGAAATCAGCTGTTAACCTTATGGGAGTTCCCTTGTATGTTATTTGTCGTTTTTCCCTTGCTGCTTTCAATAATTTTCCTTTGTCTTTAATTTTTGCCAATTTGATTATTATGTGTCTTGGCATGTTTCTCCTTGGGTTTATCCTGTATGGGACTCACTGTGCTTCCTCAACTTGGGTGGCTGTTTCCTTTCCCATGTTAGGGAAGTTTTCGACTATAATCTCTTCCAATATATTCTCAGGTCCTTTCTCTCTCTCTTCTCCTTCTGGGACCCCTATAATGCGAATGTTGTTGCATTTAATGTTGTCCCAGAGGTTTCTTAGGCTGTCTTCATTTCTTTTCATTCTTTTTCTTTATTCTGTTCCACAGCAGTGAATTCCACCATTCTGTCTTCCAGATCAGTTATCTGTTCTTCTGCCTCAGTTATTGTGCTATCGATTCCTTCTAGTGTATTTTTCATTTCAGTTATTGTGTTGTTCATCTCAGTTTGTCCTTTAATTGTTCCAGATCTTCGTTAAACATTTTTTGCATCTTCTTGATCTTTGTCTCCATTCTTTTTCCGAGGTCCTGGATCATCTCCACTATCATTATTCTGAATTCTTTTTCTGGAAGGTTGCCTATGTCCACTTCATTTAGTTGTTTTTCTGGGGTTTTATCTTGTTCCTTCATCTGGTACATAGCCCTCTGCCTTTTCATCTGGTCTACCTTTCTGTGAATGTGGTTAGTTTTCCACAGGCTGCAGGATTGTAGTTCTTCTTGCTTCTGCTCACAGGATTGTGTCTTGATTGCTCCTCCTTTGTTTCTGCATTCCCTCACTTTCCTGGTTAGCAACTGTTTAAATCTTCCCTTTGGAAATAAGTGAAGGTCAAGGATGCTGGATGAAACCTACAAACAAGAAATGTGGAACACGGAAAGGATTTGTACCTAGGAGGGCCCTATAGGGTCCTTCTTGGTTTCAGAGTCACATAGTTATTGCATTACAGGAAGGTTGCACTTGCAAAATTCCATCGATAGAGATTTTTGGTTTCTGAGATCTTGCCTTAGAACACTTCTTTACAACCAGTAAAAATAGAAAAAGAAAACAAAACAAAAAAGCAGGAAAAAATAAAAAGCTGTTCTCTGTTGGCAATATTGTGGCTAGTAGATAAGAGAAAAAGTGGGAACATAATTCCCTTTACTGTTACAAGGACACTCCTCTCAGAAACTGTAGCTTTTTAGAGTCCCAAAGTATGAAGAAATAAAACAATTCTCATTTAGAAACTTGGAAACAAGTTATTTTAGTGATGCCAGCAGGCTACATGGAGACAAGGAAGGCTCTCAAAATACTTTGTCATAGGCAATCTTATGTGAAACAAACAAAACCATTTCTCCAATAAGAGTATAGCAGATCTGGTGGGTTTTCTTTCTTTTATTTACCCCTTCATTTTTTTTTCTTTCTTTCTTTTTTTTTTCTTCCAAATAACCAATATTTATCTCATAGACTTAAATTTCTTGAAGCATTATCAAAAAAAAAAAATGCTGGGGTAGGGGAAGGAGTGAAGGAATCAAGAGCCATCTTTGTTTGTTAACTGGCCTTCTCAAAGAAAAGTAAACATTCCTATATCCTCATGATGGGAGATAGTTTCACAACTTGGAGAAAGCCTTCAATGGAAGTTAGGCTACTACCCTCCCACAGGCACTGGGAGATAGAAGCTCTATCTTCCTTGATTAATTATTACATTTCAATAGGATGATTCCTAGGTCCTGGAGAAAGAGTCCTGGGTTATAAAACTGGCAAAAGTTTGAGCTGGGAGAAGGTTGACATCTCAGAGCTGTGGAGAAAGTATTTACAATTGGAAATTTTCTAAAGTAAATGCTCTGAGAAAAGTGAGGTCAGATGCCTACACTCTGGACGAAACCTGTCTACAGTTGAGCCAAGCTAGAGGGATCATTGCAACCATCTTGTGTTCTTTTTCTTTTTTCCTCTCTCACAGGACCGTGCACAAAACCTGAATGAACGGCGAACCACTACCACCACCCTCACAGTGGATGTTCTAGATGGAGATGACCTGGGTCCAATGTTTCTTCCTTGTGTCCTTGTGCCAAACACTCGTGATTGTTACCCACTCACCTATCAAGCTGCCATACCTGAGTTGATGACTCCGGTAAGCATACTCCCATCTTTTCTTCTTCACTTCCACCTCTCTAACCCCAGTGGGATCCTGTTCAAGTATTTTGAACACATATTCAGTGAAAATAGGAAACTTCACTAGATTGGTATTGAAAAATATTTATGTTCAAAACCATTTTGAGACAGTATGGGTAAATTTTTGGTCAATGCATAATTACATCATTTACAAAGTAGAAAGTATGTCATGAAGCAACAGCCCATTTGACTCTGATTTTTTTTTTTTTTCTGTGTGTAAAGCATAACAAATTTCAGTTACCAACATATACTGGGAAACCCCAAGAAATGACTCCAGCATTTCCTTAAATTCACATGTAAACATGCAGCCCTAAGTCAGAGGACACACAAGTCAACAGTATACTCTCTTGTCTCTTAGAGCCCTGAAATATTATTGGAGATTATGCTTGGCTGTTTGAAGGTGGGAGCTAATGAATCCTGAATTCAAATATTCAATAGTTATTAGTTAAAGATGTATTTTAAAGAAACAAAAAGTTAAAGCATGAGTACCTATTTTCTACACTCAATTCTGCATTTGTTTTTTACACTTCTAATAAATCTTAACTTGCTGTCAGCCTGGAATTCATACCGTAGACCTGCCTGGATGATAAATATACATACCTAAGAATAAAACTTATAAGACTAACAGATATCCTGCTTAGGCTAAAATATCAATTTCTCCCTTAAAAGTAAAAAAAAAAAAAGAAAAAAATGAATTCTCTTTTAGAGCAGTCAAATTCCTAGGAGTGAACTATTTGATTAATGTCTTTGCTGTTCCTCTGGAAAGCATTCAGCCTTCTGGGTTAGTAACATGGCTGATGCTGTCAGAATTTGTTGCAAGGTATTTGAATTTTTTTCTCAAACATCTGAGAACTGTGGTTTGGGGGTCCTCTATTTGAAATTTTTTAAAAGAATAGAACAGAAATCCCTTCTCCTAAGTGTAAATTACACTGCATTCCAGTCACTTCAAAGAATTCTTATCCTATATTTTACCAATTACTTTATCCAATATTTTACCTGCTAGCTTTACTAACATAACCGTAGCTCTTAAATGGTTGAAAATCACTTTTGTGTCTGTGTCAGTAAATGATTACTGGTCTAACTGGCTTGCATGAAAAAAATAAGCCAGGAAAAAAAGAATAAATGTTATGATGTGCCTTGAGTGAAGAAAATAATATAAATTTTCAGCTAAATGGAGTAATTTTGCAGACAAAAAAGCTAATGTAGAGATTGTCTAGACAAACATTCATAGGTTACCTAAAGTTATATGTCATGATATTATTTTTGTTTAATATCAGTGAGAAGCCTTAATGATGTGAACATTGAACTTTTCTTTGAAAGGCTTAATTGAAATCATGACAAAAAATATTTTTAGTATTAATTTATTTTTGAGTTAATTTATGTAGCTGGTGTACCAGTGAGATCCCAAGAGAAGGTGAATACTGATATAATAAGACTAAAATCAGTGAACCAGTATGATGAATGTTTAACAGTACTTGACGTACTGAGAGAAGTAAATAAAGACAGAGGTTACTGCTTGAGAAGCAAAGTGTATTGACTTTATAAAGGATCTTTGAGTATCCCTTCCTTCTGCTCCAGATTACAGACTAAGCATCTCTCTCATTCCTATACAGTTTCATGCTAGAGACAAAGTCATGCTCCAGATTTGGGGTAAATGACAATAATGACTAATGGTTATATAGATTGTTCAGTTTGTCATGAACTGTGTTAAATTCTACAAAAATACTGACTTAAATCCTTGTGGATAATTACCACTATTATGGTTTTTTATAGATGAGATCTCTGGGGTACAGAGTTTAAGTAACTTAACCTTATAGCTAATAAGTAAAAAGAGTTTTCTTTTAAAATCATGTATCTTAAATTAAATGGTATGCTATAAATTCCAGAATGATCAAACTGGAATGCTTCGTCATCATTTTTAAACATATCAACCCATTCTTTAACATTCTGTGAAACAACAAGAATTTTTACAGATTTAAATACTTATGGCAAGTATTAATTTGTTAAGCTTACATTTTTATTGCCATGTAGAAAAAAATTAAATATGTTTACTTACAAAATTAGGCAATTGTTCTGATTATCAATCACTGCATGACACACCACCAAAACTTAGTGGCTTCAAATTACAATCTTTAAATTTGTTCATAAAACTGCACTTTTGGCAGACTGGAGGGAACACCTCATCCCTACTCTACACAGCATCTGCTAGGGCACGTTGACTAAGGGCTGGGGGGCACTTTGACTAAGGGCTGGGTACCACTTTCCGAATGGTAAACTTAGCAAGTTGATTCCGGCTGTTGGTTCCAGCTTAGTGAGGGCTGTGAGCTGGAGGCTTCATTTCTACTCCATGTAGGTCTTTCCTGGGCTATTTGAGATTCCTCATATCAAAGCATTGGGTTCTAAAAGCAAGCTTTCCCAAAGAATTGGACAGAACTTTTATGAACTAGCCTTGTAATTTTCAGTGTCACTTCAGTGTCACTATAGTCATACCTCTGCCAGATTCAAGGAGTAGAAGTATATACCATCTCCTGAAGGGAGGAGTGTAGGAGTCACATTGTACGAAGAACATAAGGGGAAGGAAGTTTTATTGTGGCCATCATAGGAAAACAAAATCAGCTGTAGTAATGGCATCAGGTTTCCATGTGCTCTTTTACATGCCATTTCGGATCCCTTGTGGATCACTAGGGTTAAGAAGTGTAGCTAGTTTTTAAGTTTCACATTTAAATTGCTGTGTTTATGTCTGTCTTTTTTTTAATTTTCTTTTTTTTTCTATTTTCTTTTGCTATTTCCATACTTTGCTAAAATTTCTGGAAATTTCAATAAATAAGATCTTGTATTCAGAGCAAGAGAGCTAACCATTTATGTCAGCTAAACAGGATATGATGACTCTAATTACATACTTGCTGATCCTTTCCTGACTAATTCTTCAAAATTTTGAGAGCTTTGACACCTGCTCACCTTCTGGGTTGATGTGAAATTTTCCACCAATTACCTCAGTGATATTCTTGACTTGAGATACCATCCTTAGTTCTACCACAATGCGTGCAGAATTTATCAGCTCAGAAAATCTTTGAAAGGTAGTCTAGTACAGTGTTTAACCCATGAACCAAGGTATAATACAAATAATATAATATAAATCTGATATAAATCTGTTGTCTCAGGGGCACTAAAGTAAATTGTAGCCCTGTGTTAATTATTGTGTATTTATTAATTTGGTAAATAGCCACTGGACCCTAGTATATGTTGAACTCTATGTTAATAGAGGAGACTTGTCAACCTGGATAAGATAAAATTCTTCTGCTATATTGTGTAAATTTATTCTCACTTTCTGACTCTCTTAAAGTTGTTATGCCTATCTAGTTGAAGATTTCTAGTATTATAGAAAACTTCTGTAGAATTTGGAGAGCATAGGGTCCATGGTTCTATTTTCTCGATTTCCTATTAAAGGCAAAGACAGTAAATACTTATGTATTTTTTTCAGTGTTGAACAGTTGCATACTGTTTGGCTAGTTGGATTTACTGCTGAGTAAATTGTCCCTGGTTAGAAACACCATAGTATTAATATGATAATATTTACATATTAGCTATGCGTTTACTATATATATATTTTCCTATATTTATTGTGCTGTGCAGTTTTCAGTATTTTGGCATTAGTTGCTTACCAGACATGGCCATCTAGTAGCTAGAATCCATGCTCTAATGAATTCTTCCCCAACCCTGTTTAAAGCCTTGGGTTAGTTCCCAAGACTATCTTGCCACAAATGCCTCCACTATAATCTTTGTCATAAAGAGCTCTAGTTTTCAGGTAGCTATCAAAGAGAGTTCTTCTGCTTTATTTATGCTGCTCTCTCCTTCCAGGGAAACTTTCTCAATTATTACAAGAGTGGTGATGATTTCCAGTGATGTATGACATTTATAATTTCCTCTTGGCTCATACTCATTAAATGTGTTGCAATCTGGGAACTCTCTCCTCTCTTGTCTTTTATGAAACTTTTCCTCTCCTTGATGGCCCTGTGTTTCTCCTCTTAAATCTTTGATGGCCTTTTATTATTTCTTTTTTTTTTTTTTGTTAAAGGGTATCTCCGTTCTTGGATTGATTGATTGATTGATTGATTGATTCTTATTCTTAAATCTTAGGGATTTTCCAGACTTCTGTCTTTTGAAGCTTTTTTTTTTTCCTTTTCACTATATTTTTCACCGAGATTCATCAAACCTACATAATGTGTTCCTTTTTCACCAAATAAGGATGATCTGTGTGTTGTTGAAGTATTTTCTGACCTGAAATCTTTCCTGACTTCCAAGCTTACAATTCTCAATTTTTCTAGGTAGTTTTCTTATACTCCCCACAGACACCTCATTATCCTTTCTAATATATTCTGATGCATCCATGTCCACTCTCATGTTACCTCTGTTACCTTTGGGGTCTTGGTTGATTTGGACCTAGATTTCAGTGACCCCCCTCATCTCAAACTCAATCAATCTCCAAAGATATTCTCTGCATTATCTATGAAATGTTACTTAAATATGTTTGACGCCTATTTTCCTGCCCAAATACCTGCCTAGAGGCATACCCTCAACTCTGGACCCCTAGAATTGGAATACAATTCTGATCTGATCTTTCACTGTCTAATTAAAGTTTCAGTATTTCCCATCATATACCAGATAAGTTTCAAAACTTTGATCATATCATTTAGAGTAATTTTATATCTGACCATTTTTCAGTCTCATCTCTTTTAACTTGCATAAAGCAACTTCTCTAGAAACAGAGCTTTGCACATGTACCTGGACTTCTCCGAGAATTACCCTCCCTTTTCTCCACTTTGTTTCATATATTAAGCTTATGGTTTTTATTCAAGCTTCATCTTGGTAATATGAAATGATAGGCCCTTAAAATTAAGTTTTTCTCTGTTATCTGCATGAATTTCTACTAAAAGTACTGAACTCCCTGTTGTATCCCAGTCATTTACCCATTTCTCTTTTGCTAGACTATTAGTTCTTTAATTTCCTACTTGTCATTATGTCTTCATGTATAACCCATTCGCTTCATGTAGTAAATGTTCAGAAACTATTGAATTGAATTAAATTGAATTGAATTAAAATTTCAAGAAATACATATTGTACACTGAGATACTACATATAAATATGAATAAGCATGGCTCATGCGTTCTCACAATGAGAGTTTATTTATCATAAACATGCATATGTAAAGAATGTTATGTATAATTATTATATGTATTATCCAAATATTAGCCATGATATATATATATGCATATGTATATGTGTATACATATATATAAAACATTTTAACACACTTTTAGTGTTTTCCAATTAGATTTGCAAGGACTACCATACTTGGCATCTAGTCAAGAATAACCTTCAAATAGGAGTCTAATAGGTAGTCTGGATAAAGAAAGCATATTTCCCAATTACCATAGAGAGTCCCAGTTTATAATTGTTGTCCCAGCACATTGTTTGCAATGCCTCATTCTCCTTTCAATAATGTTTCAAACATTAAATTATATCCTTCTTTAGTCGTTAGGCCAGTTACTTTCAAAATGTGTCCTGCGGAGCTCTTTTTGGGCCAGCAAAGTGATAAATAAAGAAGGAAACAACTGGCAACTCTCAAACTGCCTATAACCTTTTAGTGAGAAGACTGTCAAAGTAGGCTGAAAGGAAAAATGATAAATAATATATCTAGAGTCAATATATTACATTTTATACCAATTTTTTTCCTGCCACAAACAGTCACACCTACAGGTGACCAGCAGCAAATGATCACAGAAACTTCAGAATTAAGTTGGGGAAACAAAAGCTAAACACCAAACAAACAAACAAAAACTGGAATTCAGCGCATATTACCTACAATGTGAAATTGTATTACAGTAATTCTGAAATGGGTATGTGAAATTATCAGAGAAAAGGAATCATTCATTTTTTTTCTCCTTGGTCAAACTTTATGTTGAATAGACTCAACTATATTATATCTCCATTCATAGACAATGTGAAAATAATTTTAATTGTGGAACAATTGAAGGATAAGAAATAATCGGAGGAATTGAGTTTATTAACATTAAAGGGACAAAGTCACAATTCTTCTCAGTAATAAGACAGAAGTCTAACTTTTCTTGTTGAAGTGTTTGTTTAAAATATCATTTTAAATTAGCATTGGAGGTATGTTTTCCTATGAAACACAGATAAAGAGAAAAGACACAAGGTCATTTGGCTTGGACTCGATGTTGATAACTTCATAAACATTTATTCTTGAACTCTCTGATGGCTTACTAAATTATGTAGGAACATTTTGCAAAGGTGTTTCTTATCACAATATAAGGGAGTTTGTAAGAACTCAGAGTCCAGGCTGAAACCTGTGTGATGTTGGGAATGTTGCTTAATGTCTCTAAACCTCAGTTTAGGTTTGTCATCTGTGAAATGGGGATAATGCAATCTAATATATGGGAATTTTGTGAGTACTACAAAAGAAGATTCATGAAACATACTTAACTTGTTCCTAGAAAATACTAAGGATTTAATAATATTAGCTATTTCTATTATTATTATCATTTCCTGTGGAATTTCTTCATCTGGCTGGATATTTACTCAGAGACTCATGGGAGGAAGTAGTTAAGTCAAATTGGTTGTTAAATATCTAGCTATTTTTAATCAAAATTTCAGCTTTAAAAACTGAGTTGTATATGTTGATAAGCCTAATTTATTCTGATTGTGCTATTCCTAATTCATTATGACTTTGTTTCTTTAAAAAAATGCAATACCTGGAATTCCCTGGAAGTCCAGTGATTAGGACTCACTGCAGGAGGCACAGGTTCAATCCCTGGTCAGGGAACTAAGATCCCACAAGCCATTTGGTGTGGCCAAGAAAACAAAAACAAAACAAAAAAACCCAAAAAAATGCAATACCTTTATTAAGAAGAACTGTAAGGTCACTTAAAAAAAAAAAACAGATTTAGTATTACTCACGGCTTGAACCGAATTAATTATGCAATATATTATTGCTTTGGGAAGAGGGAGCAGCTGATGCAAAATGTGAGCCAAAAATATATCAATGAATCAAATTTTAAACGTCCACTGGGGTAGTAAGTGTCCTGCGCCCTTTCTCTCTTTTTTTTTGTAAATACAAAAACAATGATTTCAATAAAGTTTTTCAAATTGTCCCACAAAACCTCCAGTTCTACAGAGGAACCTCTGGGGCTTCTACTGCAGTTAAACTTAGAACTTGTGCTTTGTATAATATTTAAAATTCTGCTTTTTTCCCACTTGCTAATTTAGAAAATTTTTTGTAATTTAATTAAAAAAAGATTAGCTTCTAATTGTAAATTAAACAGAAAAAAATTTTAATTATGCACATTAAAAATTGGAAGCCTTCAATCCTCAGAGCCCAATCTCCAGGAGAACCATCAGATCTTAATTTGATGCATATCTTTCCAAATATCTGGATCCTGGGGAGCCTGAACCAAGGTGGTGGAGTAGAAGGACGTGCTCTCACTCCCTCTTGTGAGAACACCAGAATCACAACTAGCTGCTGGACAATCATCGACAGGAGGACACTGGAACTCACCAAAAAAGATACCCCACATCCAAAGACAAAGGAGAAGCCACAATGAGACGGTAGGAGGGGTGCAATCACAGCAAAATCAAATCCCGTAACTGCTGGGTGGGTGACTCACAGACTGGAGAACACTTATACCACAGAAGTCCGCCTACTGGAGTGAAGGTTCTGAGCCCCACGTCAGGCTTCCCAACCTGGGCATCCGGCAACGGAAGGAGGAATTCCTAGAGAATCAGACTTTGAAGGCTATTGGGATTTGATTGCAGGATTTCGACAGGACTTGGGGAAACAGAGACTCCACTCTTGGAGGGCACACACAAAGTAGTGTGCGCATCGGGACCCAGGGGAAGGAGAAGTGGACCCAGGGGAAGGAGAAGTGAACCCAGGGGAGACTGAATCAGACCTACCTGCTAGTGTTGGAGGGTCTCCTGCAGAGGTGGGGGGTGGCTGTGGCTCACCGTGGGGACAAGGACACTGGCAGCAGAAGTTCTGGGAAGTACTCCTTGGCGTGAGTCCTCCCAGAGTCCACCATTAGCCCCACGAAAGAGCCCAGGTAGGCTCCAGTGTTGGGTTGCCTCAGGCCAAACAACCAACAGGGAGGGAACCCAGCCCCACGCATCAGTAGTCAAGCAGATTAAAGTTTTACTGAGCTCTGCCCACCAGAGCAACAGTCAGCTCTACCCACCACCAGTCCCTCCCATCAGGAAACCTGCACAAGCCTCTTAGATAGCCTCATCCACCACAGGGCAGACAGCAGAGACAAGAAGAACTACAATCCTGCAGCCTGTGGAACAAAAACCGCATTCACAGAAAGATAGACAAGATGAAAAGGCAGAGGGCTATGTACCAGATGAAGGAACAAGATGAAACCCCAGAAAAACAACTAAATGATGTGGAGATAGGCAACCTTCCAGAGAAAGAATACAGAATAATGATAGTGAAGATGATCAAGGACCTTGGAAAAACAATGGAGGCAGAGATGGAGAAGATGCAAGAAATGTTTAACAAAGACCTGAAGAATTAAAGAACAAAGAAAACCCTATGGAATTTTGATTCATATGTCCAGGATGAGGCCTGATAATTTGTATTTTTTTAATACAGGAATTTTCAAAAATACACAAAAATAGTGAGAAGAGTGTCATGAACTCCCACGAACTCATTACTCAGTTATAAGTTCATGAGCATTCTCTTGGTTCAACTATATCTCCTCTCATCATTCTCTCCCACATTATTTGAAGCACATCTCAGATATCACATCATTTTATCTAAATATGTTGACAGGTATATCTTGAAATGATAGGTCATACCACAATACCATAAAATAAATTAAAGTTAGGAATTTGTATTTTTTTATTTTTAATTTTTTAATGCCATTTAAAGATTTATTTTCCATTTACAGTTATTACAAAATATTGACTGTATTCCCTGTATTGTACAATACAACCTTAAGCCTATCTTGCACCCAGTAGGCCCACTCCTCTATCCCTGTATTGTTTCCCCTAACCACTAGTTTGTTCTCTGTATCTGTGAGTCTGCTTCTTTCTTGTTCTATTCACTATTTTGTTGTATTTTTTTTTAGATTCCACATATAAGTGATATCATACAATATTTGTCTTTTTCTGTCTGACTTATTTCACTTAGCATAATACCCTCTAAGTCCACCCATATTGCTACAAATGGCAATATTCTGTTCTTTTTTATGGCTGAGTAGTATTCCGTTGTATCCACATACACATCTTCTTTATCCATTCATCTGTTGATGGACACTTAAGTTGCTTCCATATTCTTAGCACTGTAAATAATGCTACTATGAACATGGGGTGCATGTATTTTTCAAATTAGTGTTTTTGTTTTTTTTCAGATATAAACCCAGGAGTGGAATTTCTGGGTTGTATGGTAGTTCTATTTTTAGTTTTATGAGAAACTTCCATATTGTTAGTGGCTGCACCTATTTACATTCCTACCAACAGTGTATGAGGGTTCCCTTTTCTCCACATCCTTGCCAACATTTGTTATTTGTGTTCTTTTTTTTTTTTTTTGCGGTACGCGGGCCTCTCACTATTGCCTCTCCCGTTGCGGAGCACAGGCTCCAGACGCGCAGGCTCAGCAGCCATGGCTTACGGGCCTAGCCACTCCACAGCATGTGGGATCTTCCTGGACCGGGGCATGAACCCGTGTCCCCTGCATTAGCAGGTGGACTCTCAACCACTGTGCCACCAGGGAAGCCCTATTTGTGTTCTTTTGATGATAGCTGTTCTGACAGATGTGAGGTGATATCTCACTGTGGTTTTGATTTGCATTCCTCTGATAATTAGCAAGCATCTTTTCATGTGCCTTTTGCCCATCTGCATTTCCTCTTTGGAAAAATGTCTATTCAGTTCTTTGCCCATTTTTTGGCTTGTTTTTGATATTGAATTGTATGAGCTGTTTATATATGTTGGATATGAATTCCTTATCGGTCATATCATTTGCAAATATTCTTTCCCATTCTATAGGTTGTCTCTTTGTTTTGTCAATAGTTTCCTTCACAGTGCAAAAGCTTTTAAGTTTAGTTAGGTATCATTTGTTTATTTTGCTTTAATATTCTTTACTTTAGGGGATGGATCCCAAAAAATATTGTTGTGATTTACATCAAAGAGTGTCCTGCCTATGTTTTCTTCTAGCAGTTTTAAAGTATCCAGTCTTACATTTAGGTCTTTAATCCATTTTGAGTTTATTTTTTTGTATATGGTGTTAGAGAATGTTCTAAATTCATACTTTTACAGTATGAAAATTCATACTTTTACATACTTTACAGTAACTGTCTACTTTTCCCAGCACCATTTATTGAAGAGACTGTCATCTCCCATTGTATATTCATGCCTCCTTTGTCATAGATTAATTGACCATAAGTTTATTTATTTCTGATTTATTTAAGACTATGTGGTTTAATACCTTTGCAAAACTGAATTATACTCTATTTTGGCTGACATGGGAATATGTTATTGCTTTTATTACCTTGACAACAGAATATTTTTGATGAGTTACTAGATAATTTATTTTTTTAACACCTACAATATTACTTTAAATTAAGGGACTGATAGTTATCTGCAATTACATAATATTATGTGTTGGCATGGGCAAGAGTTACAGTTTAGTTATAGAACACCATCTTTCCAGATTTATTAGTCTCTTTTATAGATAGTGGTACTAAAATTTTCCTTCCTGGTGTACAGTTATCTTGGTACTTGTTATAGCTAACTATGAGTTTAAAATACTACACTGAAGAATATTATAAAATAAATTGTAAAACAAAAGGTCAGCTTCTCCTAGAGGCAGATTCTCCTCCCATCGTGCACCCCGAATACATTTAGTTATGAATTAATGTTGTTACTGATGACGTGGAGTTCATTCTTAGAGAATGCTTCAAAGATAATTTTATTTTAAAAGAGTGTTTTAAATGTTCAAGAAAGGATATTCATAGAATCAATGTTTACGTTTTCATTTAGTTAAGTTTTGCAAAAAATAGAGAGCATAAAATAAGTTTTGGAAGCAAAGAGAATCATTGCCTTATTCATAAACTGTTTCTATCTTACTTTCATATATTTTTAGTCACAATTCGAGATTTTTAATTTTTTTAAAAACAAACTTTAACAAATTTATTTATTTTAAGAAAGACCTTGGTTTTTTTTAAATTAAATTTCATTTTTTTTTTACAGCAGGTTCGTATTAGTTATCTACTTTATATATATTAGTGTATATATGTCAATCCCAATCTCCCAATTCATCCCACCACCACCCTCCACCCCGCTTTCCTCCCTTGGTGTGCATACATTTGTTCTCTACATCCGTGTCTCTATTTCTACCTTGCAAACCAGTTCATCTGCACCACTTTTCTAGATTCCACATATATGCGTTAATATATGATATTTGTTTTTCTCTTTCTGACTTACTTCACTCTGTATGACAGTCTCTAGGTCCATCCACGTTTCTACAAATGACCCAATTTCGTTCCTTTTTATGGCTGAGTAATATTCCATTGTATATATGTACCACATCTTCTTTATCCATTCATCTGTCGATGGGAATTTAGGTTGCTTTCATGACCTAGCTATTGTAAATAGTGTTGCAATGAACATTGGGGTGCATGTGTCTTTTTTTTTTTTGCATGTGTCTTTTTGAATTATGGTTTTCTCTGGGTATATGCCCAGTAGTGGGATTGCTGGGTCATATGGTAATTTTATTTTTAGTTTTTTAAGGAACCTCCATACTGTTCTCCATTGTGGCTGTATCAATTTACATTCCCACTAACAGTGCAAGAGGGTTCCCCTTTTTCCACACCCTCCCCAGCATTTGTTGTTTGTAGATTATCTGATGATGCCCATTCTAATTGATATGATGTGATACCTCATTGTAGTTTTGATTTGCATTTCTCTAATAATTAGTGATATTGAGCAGCTTTTCATGTGCCTCTTGGCCATCTGTATGTCTTCCTTGGAGAAATGTCTATTTAGGTCTTCTGCCCAGTTTTTGATTGGGTTGTTTGTTTTTTTTTTTTAACACTGAGCTGCATGAGCTGCTTATATATTTTGGAGATTAATCCTTTGTCCGTTGATTCATTTGCAAATATTTTCTCCCATTCTGAGGGTTGTCTTTTCATCTTGTTTATAGTTTCCTTTGCTTTGCAAAAGCTTTTAAGTTTCATTAGGTCCCATTTGTTTATTTTTATTTCCATTACTCTAAGAGGTGGGCCAAAAAAGATATTGCTGTGATTTATATCAAAGAGTGTTCTTCCTATGTTTTCATCTAAGAGTTTTATAGTGTCCACTCTTACATTTAGGTCTTTAATCCATTTGGAGTTTATTTTTGTATATGGTGTTAGAGAGTGTTCTAATTTCATTCTTTTACATGTAGTTGTCCAGTTTTCCCAGCACCGCTGATTGAAGAGGCTGTCTGTAGGTGCGTGGGTTTTTCTCTGGGTTTCTATTCTGTTCCACTGATCTATATTTCTGTTTTTGTGCCAGTACCATATTGTCTTGATTACTGTAGCTTTATAGTATAGTCTGAAGTCAGGGAGTCTGATTCCTCCAACTCCATTTATTTCCCTCAAGATTGTTTTGGCTATTTGTCTTTTGTGTTCCGTACAAATTTTAAGATTTTGTGTTCTAGCTTTGTAAAAAATGCCATTGGTAATTTGATAGGGATTGCATTGAGTCTGCAGATTGCTTTGGGTAGTATAGTCATTTTCACAATATTGATTCTTCCAGTCCAAGAACATGGTATATCTCCCCATCTGTTTGTGTCATCTTTGGTTTCTTTCATCAGTTTCTTATAGTTTTCTGCATACACGTCTTTTTGTCTCCCTAGGTAGGTTTATTCCCAGGTATTTTATTGTTTTTGTTGCAGTGGTGAATGGGATTGTTTCCTTAATTTCTCTTTCTGATCTTTCATGGTTAGTGTATAGGAATGCAAGAGATTTCTGTGCATTAATTTTGCATCTTGCAACTTTACCAAATTCATAGATTAGCTCTAGTAGTTTCCTGATAGCCTCTTTAGGATTATCTATGTATAGCATCATGTCATCTGCAAACACTGACAGTTTTACTTCTTTTCCTAATTGTATTTCTTTTCTTTTTCCTCTCTGATTGATGTGGCTAGGACTTCCAAAACTATGTTGAATAATAGTGGCAAGAGTGGACATCCTTGTCTTGTTCCTGATCTTAGAGGAAATGCTTTCAGTTTTTCACCATTGAGAATGATGCTTGCTGTGGGTTTGTCTTATATGGCCTTTATTATGTTGAGGTAGGTCCCCTCTGGGTTCACTTTCTGGAGAGTTTTTATCATAAATGGGTGTTGAATTTTGCCAAAAGCTTCTTCTGCATCTATAAAGATGATCATATCGTTTTTCTTCTTCACTTTGCTATATCACATTGATTTGCGTATATTGAAGAATCCTTGCATCCCTTGGATAAATCCTACTTGATCATAGTGTATGATCCTTTTAATATGTTGTTGGATTCTGTTTGCTAGTATTTTGTTGAGGATTTTTGCATCTATATTCATCAGTGATATTGGTCTGTAATTTTCTTTTTTTATAGTATTTTTATCTGGTTTTGTTATCAGGGTGATGGTGGCCATGGACAATGAGTTTGGGAGTGTTCCTTCCTCTACAATTTTTTGGAAGAGTTTGAGAAGTTTGGCTGTTAGCTCTTCTCTAAATGTTTGATAGAATTCACCTGTGAAGCCATCTGGTCCTGGACTTTTGTTTGTTGGAAGATTTTTTTTTTTTTTGCGGTACGCGGGCCTCTCACTGTTGTGGCCTCTCCTGTTGCGGAGCACAGGCTCTGGGCTTGCAAGCTCAGCAGCCATGGCTCACGGACCCAGCCACTCCGCGGCATGTGGGATCCTCCTGGACCGGGGCACGAACCCATGTCCCCTGCATCGGCAGATGGACTCTCAACCACTGCGCCACCAGTGAAGCCCTGTTGGAAGATTTTTAATCACGGATTCAATTTCATTACTTTTGATTGGTCCGTTCGTTTTCTCTATTTCTTCCTGGTTCAGTCTTGGAAGGTTATACCTTTCTAAGAATTTGTCCATTTCTCCAGGTTGTCCATTTTATTGGCATAGAGGTGATTGTAGTAGTCTCTTAGGATGCTTTGTATTTCTGTGGTGTCCATTGTAACTTCTCCTTTTTTTATTTCTAATTTTATTGATTTGAGTCCTCTCCCTCTTTTTCTTGATGAGTCTGGCTAAAGTTTTATTAATTTTGTTTATCTTCTCAAAGAACCAGCTTTTAGTTTTATTGATCTTTGCTATTGTTTTCTTTGTTTCTTTTTCTTTTTTTTTACTTTGCAGTGAAAATTGATTTGTATATTTTTTGCCTCTGAGTCCTTGCAGGAATTTTTTTTTTATTCAAACAGAAATTCACAAAAATTATAATCATCCTCATCAGTTTGCTCAGTCCCATGTAATTAATTTTTTTTCATCTTGATCTTTTGTTAGCACTTTTATGAATTAATCAGTTTTCCATTAGAATTCTGAAAATGCTTATTCATTCAGTTCAGCAGTATAGTCAGTTACCAGAAACCTGTACTTGTCAGAGTCTTTTCCATGAATTCCTTGAAGATGAAACCCTTTGATAGGAACATTTTTGCAAAAGCATCAGAGTACACCCAGAACTGTCTGTAAATGACAAAAGACTTAAAAATGACCACGGTTAAAGATTTGATGAAAGTTCATAATAATGCAATTGACAAGGAAATTTAGTTATTTCTGAGATATACATTTTAAAGTAATAAGTAGAATTATGACTTATAACATTATACCAGAACAGTTTTCTTTGTTTCTATTTCATTTATTTCTGCTCTGATCTTTGTGGTTTCTTTCCTTCTACTAACTTTGGGTTTTGTTTGTTCTTCTTTCTCTAATTGCTTTAGTTGTAAGGTTAGGTTGTTTATTTGAGATTTTTCTTGTTTCTTGAGGTAGGATTGTATTGCTATAAACTTCCCTCTTAGAACTGCTTTTGCTGCATCCCATAGGTGTTGGATCATCGTGTTTTCATTGTCATTTGTCTCTAGGTATTTTTTGATTTCCTCTTTGCTTTCTTCAGTGATGTCTTGGTTATTTAGTAACCTATTGTTTAGCTTCCACGTGTTTTTTTTACTTTTTCCCCCCCTATAATTGATTTCTAATCTCATAGTGTTGTGGTCTGAAAAGATGCTTGATATGATTTCAATTTTCTTAAATTTACCAAGGCTTGATTTGTGACCCAAGATGTGATCTATCCTGGAGAATGTTCCATGTGCACTTGAGATGAAAGTGTAATCTGCTCTTTTTGGTTGGAATGTCCTATAAATATCAATTAAATCTGTCTGGTATATTGTGCCATTTAAAGCTTGTGTTTCCTTATTAATTTTCTCTCTGGATGATCTTCCCATTGGTGTAAATGAGGTGTTAAAGTCCTCCACTATTATTGTGTTACTGTTGATTTCCTCTTTTATAGCTGTTAGGATTTGCCTTATGTATTGTGGGGCTCCTATGTTGAGTGCATATTTATTTATAATTGTTATATCTTCTTGGATTGATCCCTTGATCATTATGTAGTGTCCTTCCTTTTCTCTTATAATATTCTTTATTTTAAAGTCTATTTTATCTGATGTGAGTATTGCTACTCCAGCTTTCTTTGGATTTCCATTTGCATGGAGTATCTTTTTCCATCCCTTCACTTTCAGTCTGTATGTGTCCCTAGACCTGAAGTTGGTCTCTTGTAGACAGCATATAGATGGGTCTTGCTTTTGTATCCATTCAGCAAGCCTGTGTCTTTTGATTGGAGCACTTAATCCATTTAAATTTAAGGTAATTATTGATATATATGTTCCTATTACCATTTTCTTAACTGTTTGGGTTTTGTTTGTGTAGGTCCTTTTCTTCTCTTGTGTTTCTTGCCTAGAGAAGTTCCTTTAGCATTTGTTGCAGGGCTGGTTTGGTGGTGCTGAATTCTCTTAGTTTTTGTTTATCTGTAAATCTTTTGATTTTTTGTCGAATCTGAATGAGACCCTTGCCGGGTAGAGTAATCTTGGTTGTAGTTTCTAGCTTTCATCACTTTAAATATATCATGCCACTCCCTTCTAGCTTGTAGAGTTTCTGCTAAGAAATCAGCTGTTAACTTTATGGGAGTTCCCTTGTATGTTTTTTGTTGTTTTTCCCTTGTTGCTTTTAATTATTTTCTTTGTCTTTAATTTTTGTCAGTTTGATTACTTTGTATCTCAGCATCTTTCTCCTTGGGTTTATCCTGCCTAGGACTCTGTGGGCCTCCTGGACTTGTGTGCCTATTTCCTTTCCCATGTTAGGGAAGTTTTCGACTGTAATCTCTTCAAATATATTCTCGGGCCTTTCTCTCTCTTCTCCTTCTCGGACCCCTATAAATGTGAATGTTGGTGCATTTAATGTTGTCCCAGAGGTCTCTTAGGCTGTCTTCATTTCTCTTCATTCTTTTTTCTTTATCCTGTTCCGCAGCAGTGAATTCCACCATTCTTTCTTCCAGGTTACTTATCTGTTCTTCTGCCTCAGTTATTCTGCTATTGATTCCTTATAATGTATTTTTCATTTCAGTTATTGTATTGTTCATTTCTGTTTTTTTTCTTTAATTCTTCTAAGTGTTTGTTCTTTAAATCTTCCAGGTCTTTGTTAAACATTTCTTGCGTCTTCTCGATCTTTGCCTCCATTGTTTTTCTGAGGTCTTGGATCATCGTCACCATCATTATTCTGAATTATTTTTCTGGAAGGTTGCCTATCTCCACTTCATTTATCTGTTTTTCTGGGGCTTTATTTTGTTCCCTCATCTGGTACATAGTCCTCTGCCTTTTCATATTTTCTATCTTTCTGTGAATGTGTTTTTTGTTCCACAGGCTGCAGGATTGTAGTTCATCTTGCTTCTGCACTAGGTGGCACCAGTGAGCCTCTCCCCTTTCCCATTGTGGAGTCTGGAGCAGTGGTGGATATCAGTTCACCTTTTTTTCGTGTTTCATCTAATTTCACTTGCTCGTAGGATACTGCATGCAGAGGGCTCACACCCAGCATTTCAGACCACAGTTCTCAGGGCCCAGGTGGTATCTTTTAATTGTGGGTGTTTCTGGAATTTTTGTTGTCTTATTTTTCATGCTGTGGAAAATATGAATGTAGAAGTTATAGCCAATTTCTTTAAGATGATTACATACCTCTTGTTAATATGAAAAATTTAGACCTTACTCCACAACCTGGGAGCAATTCATTTAAGTAGGCTGAGAATTCCTCTACCCAGTTGAAGAGAAGTCTGTGCTCCTTCATATAATTAACTATAAGTGAAGTTTTGGGAAACTTGACATAACAGCAAGGTAAAAATCTGTATGAGGCATACAGTAATTTATAAACACATAGTTTTAAAGTTAGAAAACCAACCACTCTTGTTTTAAGCAAAGGCATTTTTAAAACTTTTTAATATGTCACTTAACTTTCGGGGACATATTAAGATTCAGTTAGGCAAACATTGTGTTTTTATAGACAAAGCATTTACCATACTTGCTATGATTACTTTTATATTTGTTATATCTATAGGCCAGCAAAAATTGAGAAACAGGAAAATTACTTAATCTAAGAAGCCGAATGCAAGACCCCCTTCCAGCAGGAGCATTTACAAAAACAGTCAATGACAATTGCTTGAGGGAGATAAGGGAATGAACAATAGAGTTAAGTACTATATAAAATACAAATGTATAGGAAGTTGAAAAGAAATGTAAGAAAAGAAGAAAGAAACCATATGTATGAAGGTAATGTATGACTTCAAAGCAAAGACAGGTTTGGAGGTAAAGACAAGAGTTGGAAAGGGTGAAGGCATTATCATAGACCGCTCATCCCACCATTTAGCAGTAAAAGAAAGAAATTAAAGTCAAGGTGAAGATTGACATCATGGGTCAGAAATAAGGGCTTGGTGACGACAGTAGAGATAAAGGAGAGAAGGATATGTGGAACAGAGACTTGATAACTATCTTAAGGTGCCTGGTCATGGTTAAAGGCATAGCTTAGAAAAGGTCTTTTATTTCAGTGAGCTGCTGTAGAAGTAAAAAAAAGCTAGAAACATTGCTAATTAATTTCTAACAAAAATTTTTTATACACATGTATAGACAATTCAT
The DNA here is from genome assembly GCF_005190385.1 of Monodon monoceros. Taxonomy (NCBI): domain Eukaryota; kingdom Metazoa; phylum Chordata; class Mammalia; order Artiodactyla; family Monodontidae; genus Monodon; species Monodon monoceros. The sequence goes on from NW_021703781.1 coordinate 41,350,021, forward strand.
TCCTGAAATGCAAACATATTTAGAAGAAAGTCAAATAGAGAGTTATACTACATCCTGTGACCATGTGGTGACCCTGATTTTATTATTTTGAATTTTGAATGGCTATAATCTGCAAAGTTCCTTATCGCAATTAAAAGGTACGGGAATGGGAACTTTGAACACATTTTTAATGTAAATGTGTAACAGGTGATGTGATGGCTTAATCACAACAGTAATCTTGCATTAATATCATTGTAATGACATATTTCTTTCAGCCATGTCAAAACAAGTTTTGATGAGCTAATAATATCTAGAAAAATCTCAAAATACCATTGAAAGCTTAATACCCTATATTCCCCCCCACTTTTGATAAATTGCATGTCTACTATGTGCAGTTACCTGATAAATGTTTTAAATAAATGTCACTGTAAACAAGTGAAGCATAAAAAGGTTAAAATTATAAAGATGTTAGTTCTAGGTAATTAATTTTTATATACCTGAGACTATTCTAAGAAGGGCAGTGATAATTAAAAGAAACTACTGCTAATTATAATGGGAAATTAAGTGAGATTTGAGAAGGCAATCAGTATCACATCCTGTTTAAGAAATGTGTGTTTTATCTGGAAATACTTAATAGGAATGAGAGCTATCTTCATGCTGTACCATATTGGGACAGGAAATAAATAGAATGTTAATTTAAAATAGTAAAATAATTTTCTTATTATTTAAAACTGATAGTATTCCATGCCCTTCTCCACTATAGAGCCCTCCCACAACTAGAACCATATTTTTGAAGTTGTGAGTTTCCAAAGTTATTTAATTATGAATGTCACACAAAACTATATATTCTGTGCTTTATTGGGAGTGATGAAATAGTTTAAAATAAATATTTTAAAACATATTTAGAGGGCTTCCCTGGTGGCGCAGTGGTTAAGAATCCGCCTGCCAATGCAGGGGACATGGGTTCGAGCCCTGGTCCGGGAAGATCCCACATGCCGTGGAGCAACTAAGCCTGTGCACCACAACTACTGAGCCTGTGCTCTAGAGCCTGCGAGCCACAACTACTGAGCCAGTGTGCCACAACTACTGAAGCCCGCATGCCTAGAGCCCGTGCTCCACAGCAAGAGAAGCCACCACAATGAGAAGCCCGCTCAAGGAAGAGTAGCCCCTACTTGCCACAGCTAGAGAAAGCCTGCACACAGCAATGAAGACCCAACACAGAAAAAGCTAAATAAATAAATTTATTAAAAATACAAAACAAAACATATTTAGAAATTGGAATCATCTTCACATCAATATACTTAATTTTGTCATACAACCAAGGAATGATTCTACCAACAGAACATGCTGCTATATTATGGAATTTAAAGTTGAAATCAAAAGTGTTTGTCTACAAAAAGCTGCCCAACTTAGCATGCCTGGCTATTTTTAACATTCATTTATTTGTATTATTTGTACTTATTATAATTATTGAATTGATGTCTAATCAATATTTTATATTAATTTGTTATTTTTGTTTATTTTGCCATCCATTAATACTCATTAGCAGAGAGAGGATAGGGACATATTTAAACAGAAGGACTTAGAAGCAAGTTCAAAACTGTGTCTTACTGTATTATATCCCTAGAGATATAACAGGTGAATGCAGAAAACTATGAATGAGGTATGTTGAAATGGGTCTCAAACTAAAAAGAATTTAGTGAAAATTTTTGAAGCATGAAAGAGATCTTGTAGCATTCTAAGCAAATAGAATAATATGAGAAAAGGTACATAGATGGAAATTAATTCATTCTAAGATGCATGCAGTCAGCAAGTTACCACCCTCCTCAGAACATACATATATATGACATATATATTCTGACGTTCTTGCCCAAAATATAGTGCTGTAGTTGATAAAAATGATCTCAACTCTCTTTCATCCCAGTATCTCTTCAGAGGTCCACAGGCTGATGATGTCTCAGTTGTGCTTCTTAATCAAGTTATGTTACTCCATCTTACTTTTTTCCTGCACTTTCAGGACCATGATCTCTAGGGCTGCTAATTTACCATCAAATTGGTAGTGAGATATGAGGAGAGATGAGCTAATTTACCCCTTTCTATACCCTAAACTTGGTGGAGGTTCTTTAAATACTCACCATTAGTACAAGTCCATCAAGAGTAAAATTTTTATAAGATGTTATTAAGCGTCCATGGGTAGTGAAAGAGAATGACAACAAATGAAAGAAATTTACAGTCTTAGGGACTATGGCAGGGTTCACTGACTAGGCAATTGCTAAAAATTATCTTAGAGATCAGACCAGTTAACACAGATCAAGGATAAGTTGAATCCCACTTTCTAAAATGATATTTTAAATAATGTAATAATAATAGAACCAATATTGTAGGGTTGTTATAGGGATAAAATGAGTTAAATAAAACATTTAAATCAAAGACTCACATATAACAAATTATATATAGGCATTAGCTTGTACTATTATTTTATCTTTATCATCTTAGTATCCTATCATCTGTATGCTAACAATGTCCACATACATGTTTTCAATTTGAACCTCTCCTGAACCCCAGACCTATATATCCAGGTCTCTATTTGATATCCCCAGTTAGATGAGCATCTCAAGTTAAATGTCTACAGTTTTCTTCATCTCATATAATAGATATTCCATCTTTCCATTCTCCAAGCCATAAACTGATGCTATCTTGGGTTCCTATATATTCCTCACACTCCGCAATCCTTTGTGAAATCTGGTTAACTCTTCCTCCAACATTTACCCATCCAAACCACTGTTACCTAGATCTAAGCCACTATCCTCATCTGTAATATTTCCATAGTCTTGTATATTCAATAGCCTCTTTATTTTCAAATAGCCACCAATGTGATCCTTTAAAAGCATAATTCAACACAGTTCAAACTTTTTCAATGATTTTCCATCTCATTAGAGAAAATCCTGTTTGAAAAATGACTAGTGTTTTGCCCCCTTCCTCTCTGACTTCATGGTCCCTCATAGAATCTTGTCAAATAACTTCAACAATAACAAAGAAAGATTACTATGTTTCTATTTTACAACATCTTTCCCTTGATAGAGTTGCCAGGTAAAATATGAGACTCTCATTGGAATTTGAATTTCAGATAACCAACATTTTTTCGTTTAGTATAAGTATGTACAAATTATTTAATATAATATTGCATGGAGCACACATGAAAACAGTATTTATTGTTTATCTGAAATTAAAATTTAACTTGGTGCCCTGAATTTTTATTTGCCAATTCTGGCAATCCTACCCCTGGAATTATAAGTTTATTAGGGACGTTATTTGCCTTCCATATTCTTGTAGGTGAAAGTTCTGTCAAATATTTTGATACCACAGAACGTGAATCATACTTCCAGCCTCAATAACTGTTGCTTTGACACTCATCAAACAACTGTGAAGGCAATGCCACATATTTTAGGACTTGTGGTAGGAATTTTACTATTGGTCAGGATATGCTAGGTTATATACCTTGGTGATGAAACCTCTTAAATCTCAGTGGCTTAAAACAATTCAACCTTGTTTTTAGTCATGCTGTTTTCCACTGCCAGGTCAGGTAGAGAATATTTCTCTGTGTTTTACCCCCTGTGTTATCAGGGGCCCAGGAGGAGAGAGGCGTCTCTCTATACATCCATTTCCTTGCTGAAGCAAGGAAAAAAAAATGTGCTGAATTTCAACTAGCTCTTAAAATTTTGAATCAAATCATTTTAATTTTTAAGAGAATAATTACAGAAATGTTTGTATTTCCCATCACCCTCTCTGCCCAGTCCCATTTTCTACTTTCAGATGTGAGAGACAACTGTCTTGAAATTGGTGTGTATTTTTCCTTTGCACATTTATACTTTTATGGTTCATTCACATATCCATCAAAATATTATAATATTTATTTTGTTAATTTGTATAAGTGATATACTGAACATGTCTACTGAAACTTGCTTTCTTTACTCAACATTATATTTTTGTGATTTAACAAGTTTATTGATTTTTTCTGTATGCATGTATTTAAAATCTGTCTGTTTATTTCTTTTGAAGCATTTAAAGTTTATCTAATCCTCCATTTAATTAAAAAATGCTGCAATATATATTCTTATAAAGATTCTATCGTGCACATATACAAGAGTTTTTCTAGGATAAACACTTAGTTGTGGAATTTCTTGGTCATCAACCATGTACATCTTCAAATCTATTGCATGCTGTCAGTTGCTGTCCAGATGAATATGTGGTCATTTTCTGACATTCTCACTACCATCTGGTATTCAGAATTTTTAACTGTTTCCAATATGATGGGAATAAAATGTTTTCTATTGGCTTTTTTTTTTTTTTTAGCCCTGCCGTGTGGCTTGCCAGATCTTAGTTGCCTGACCAGGGATTGAACCCACACCCTTGGCAATGAAAGCTCGGAGTCCTAACCACTGGACTGCCAGGGAATTCCCATCTATTGGCATTTTAATTTTTATTGCTTTTAAAATTTGATAGTTGAACACCTTTATGTATTTTCTTTATGAATTCTGAACACAAAATCTTAGCTAGTTACATATGATAGCATTTTCTACCACTTCTCTGAAGCTTTCTTTTCATTTTGCTTTTGATGTTATTTCATATAAAGACGTTTTTAATTTGAGCATCATCAAAAGTATCTGTTTTTACTTTCATGGCTTTCACTTTTTTGCATCTTAAGAAGTATGGTTTATTCAGATACCATAAAGATAGTCCCTATATTTTCTTATAAGTATTTTGAAGTTTTACTTTTTTGTATTATGGTTTTAAGTCCACCTGGAACTGAATTTTGTGTACTGTCTGAGGTAATGATCCAACTTTATTTTTTTCCACGTAAACAGTCAGTTGTCCCTACTGTTTTATATTTCTTCACTTCCTCTGCAAATTTTTTATGCCACTTCTTTCATAAAACAAATTTCCTTATGTGGGTCTGTTTGTGTCTGAGCATTTTTGGATGTGTACTGGCCTGTTTCACAGTTCTAGATCCAATCCAGCGTTTTAGTAAGACTATTTTTGTTGCAGTAAATCTTTGTGTTAAGAAGGGAGATACACTGTTCTTTATTTTTCTTCAAAATACTATCGGATTTTCTTGCACATTACTTTTAGAATCAGCTTTCAATGTTATTGAGACTTTTGATTGTAATAATATCACACTTTATTGAGACTTTTGATTGTAATAATATCACACTTTAACATTAATTTGGGGAACATTACTCTTTATGACCTGACATTTCCCATCCATGCACTAATTTAAATATTTTTTAATTTTAAGTTCTTGCACAACGTTTATTCATGGTATCTAGAGACATAGCATATTGTTATGTATATGAGCACATATTCTGGATCTAGACTGTTGTCTTTGAATCCCAACTATGCCACTTGCTACCTTTTACCTTATACAAGTCAATTACTCTGTGTGCTTCAGTCTCCTGATTTATTAAAAGGAAATAATATGGAATCTACCTCATAGGGTCACAAGGAAGATTAAATGAGTTAACATTTATATAATACTTCAGCCAATGTCTGGCACATAATAAGCACTACGTATGTACACTTTATTTTTTCTTTTTAATTTTTTTTATTGAGGTATAATTGACAAATAAAGTCATATATATTTAAAGTGTACAACATGATGGTTTTATATAATATACATTGTGAAATGATTACCACAATCAAATTAATTAACCTGTTTGTCACCTCACATAGTTACGTTTTCTGGGGAAGGGAGAGAACACTTACGACAAACTCTCAGAAAAATTTTACTACAGAATAGAGTATTGTTAGCTAAAATCACCATACTGTATATTAGATCCTCAGGACTTATTTATATTATGACAGAAACTTTGTTCTCTATGACCCCTACCTCCTAGGCTCTGGCAACCATCATTTTTGTTTTTAGATTCCACATATAAGTTATACCATACAGTATTTATCTTTCTCTGTCTGGCTTACTTCACTTAGCATAATGACCTCAGGTTTCATCTATGTAGTCATGAGTGGGAGCGTTTCCTTCTTTAATAAGCTTAAAAAAAGATTCTATTATGTATAATAGGATATATTAATTATATATATATATATTCAACCATTGACAGACATGACAGACATTTAGGTTGCTTACATATCATGACTATTATAAATAATGCTGCAATGAACATGCGAGCATGGGAGTGCACATGTCCCTTCTAGATACTGATTTCACTTACTTTGGACGTATTCCTGGAAGTGGGATTAGTGGATCATAAAGTAGTTCTATTTTTAATTTTTTGAGGAACCTCCATACTGTTTTCCATAGCAGCTGTATCAATTTACATTCCTAACAATAGTGCCCAAGAGTTCCCTTTTCCCTGTGTCCTCACAAGCATTTATCTCTTGTCTTTTTGGTAATATACATCAAACAAGTGTGAAATGATATCTCATTGTGGTTTTGATATGCATTCCCTGATGAATAGTGATATTGAGCAACTTTTCATGTAGCTGTTGGCCATTTGTGTATCTTCTTTAAAAAAAAAGTCTATTCAGATCCTTCACCCATTTTTTAATTGGGTTATTGGGTTTTTGCTGTTGATTTTTAGGAGTTCATTATAGATTTTAGATACTAACCTTTTATCAGATACATGGTTTGCAAATATTTTCTCCCATTCTATAAGTTGTATTTCTGTTTTGTTTATCGTTTCCTTTACTGTGTAGAATGATTTTAGTTTGATGTCCCACTTACATATTTTTGCTTTTGTTGCCTATGCTTTGGTGTCATATTCAAAAATCACTGTGAAGTTCAATGCGTAGGAGTGTCTATGTTTTCTTCTAGGAGTTAAATAGTTTCAGGTCTTACATTTAAGTTTTTTTGTTGTTGTTTGTGTGCTTTTTTGTTTTGTTTTGTTTTTGCGGTACGTGGGCCTCTCCCCGCTGCAGCCTCTCCCACCGTGGAGCACAGGCTCCGGACGTGCAGGCTCAGCGGCCATGGCCCATGGGCCCAGCCTCTCCACAGCATGTGGGATCCTCCCAGACCGGGGCACGAACCCACGTCCCCGGGCACGAACCCGCGTCCCCTGCATCGGCAGGCGGGCCCTCAACCACTGCGCCACCAGGGAAGCCCTACATTTAAGTTTTTATATGGATTTTGAGTTAATTTTTGTGAGTGGTGTGAGATATGGGTCCTGTTTCATTCTTTTGCAAGGGGCTCTCCAGTTTTCCCAACACCATTTATTGAAGAGACTATCAACTCCCCAAGGGAGTTCTTAACTCCCTTGTTGAAGATTAACTGACCATATATATGTGGGTTTGCATCCAGGCTCTCTGTTCTGTTCCACTGGTCTATGTGTCTGTTTTTATGCCAATGCCATACTGTTTTTATTACTATAGCTTAATAATATAGTTTGAAATTAGGAAGTGTACTGCCTCCAACTTTTTTTTTCCTAATCAAGATTATTTTGACTATTTGAAGTCTTTTGTTGTTCCAAAAGAATTTTAGAATTTTTCTTCTATTTCTTTAAAAATTGGCAGTGAAATTTGATTAGGGATTGCAATAAATCCTAGATGGCTGTGGGTATGGACATTTTAACAATATTAATTTTTCCAATCCAAGAACATGGGTTATATTCCCATTTATGTCTTCTTTAATTTCTTTAATCAATGCCTTATACTTTGCAGTGTATAGGTCTGTCACCTGCTTGGTTCAACTTATCCTAAGTATTTTGTTCTTTTTGATGCAAGTGTAAATGGGATTATTTTCTTAAATTTTCTTTTAGATAGTTCATTGTTAGGGTACAGAAACACAATTGATTTTTTTATGTTAATTTTGTATCCTGAAACTTTGCTGAATTCATTTATTGGTTTGAATGGTTTTTTGGTGAAGTCTTTAGGATTTTCTATTTATAAGATTATGTCATCTGTAAACAGACAGTTTTTACTTCTTTCTTTCTGATTTAGATAACTTTTATTTCTTTATCTATCCTAATTGTTCTAGCTAGTACTTTCAATATGTTGAAAAGAAGGGGCAGGAGTGTACATCCTTGTCCTAATCTTAGAGGAAAAGGTTTTGTTTTTTCACTTTTGATTATGATGTTAGCTATGGGCTTGTCAAATATGGCTTTTGTTATATTGAGGTACATTTCTTCTACACCAAATTTGTTTTGAGTTTTTAATCATGAAAGGATACTAACCTTTTTCAAATGATGTTTCTGTGTCTATTGAGGTGATTATATGATTTTTATCATTATTATCTTACTGTGGTGTATCACATTTACTGATTTGCATATGTTAAACCATCCTGGCATCCCAGGAGTAAATCTTACTTGATTGTGGTGTATGATTCTTTTAATGTGTTGTTGAATTTGGTTTACTAGTGTTTTGTTGATGATTTTTACATCTATGTTCATTAGGGATATTGACTTGTAATTTTCTTTTCTTAATAGTGTCCTTATCTAGCTTTGGTATTGGGGTAATGCTGGACTTATGAAATGAGTTTGGAAGTGTTCCTTCCTCTTCAGACTTTTGGAAAGTTTAAGAGGATTGATATTAATTCTTTAAATGTTTAGTAGAATTCGCCAAAGAAACCATCTTATCTTGGGCTTTTATTTGTTGGTCCTGGGCTTTTCTTATTAGTAGATTTTTTTATTACTGATTCAGTCTTCTTACTAATTCTTGACTGTTCAGATTTCAAATTTTTTTTTCCTATTTCTTTATGATTTAGTCTTGTTAGGTTGTATATTCCTAGGAATCTATCCATTTCTCCTAGTTTATCCAAATTGTTGGAGTATAATTTTTCATGTAGCTTCTTATGATTCTTAGTATTTCTTTGGTATGTTGTAATGCCTCTGCTTTCATTTCTGAATTTATTTGAGTATTCTCTCTCTTTTTTTTTTCTTTCCTTAGTCTAGCTAAAGGTTTGACAATTTGGTTATGTTTTCAAAAAATTAGCTCCTAGTTTTGTTGAATTTTATATTGTTTGTGTGGTCTCTATTTCATTTATTTCTTCTCTGATATTATTTCCTTTCTTCTGCAAACATTGGGCTTAATTTGTTCTTCAAGTGTAAAGTTTGGTTGTTTTTTTAAGATCTTGCTTTCTTCCTTAAATTAGGCGCTTATCACTATAAACTTTCCTCTTAGAACGACTTTTGCTGAATCCCATTGGTCTTGGTGTATTGTGTGTCCATTATTATTTTTCTCAAGATATTTTTAAACATTTTCCTTTTGATTTCTTCTTTGATTCATTGATTATTCAGGAAAGTATTGTTTAATTTCTATATATTTGTGAATTTTTCATTTTTCCAGCTTACAGGCACCCTGACAGTAGTGGTGGTGATACTGGAAAAGCTTTACCAAAAGTTCAGGCTCTTGTTCAACTTGTCTAAAAAGAATTTGGGAGAAGAACACAAAGGAAAAAAACAAAAACAAAGCCAAAAACAGTAACAACAAAACAGTGAGGCTGAGGATCAAAGAGAATAAAGAAGCAATCTATTGAGGCAAAAGTGAAAGGACACACTCAGAGATGAGTGCGGGCATCTTTGCTAGTGAGGGGCATCCTGCAGGGTTTTTTGATCCTCCTTTTTATCTTAATTTTAGCCCTTTGAATGGTTGGGGGTCTTTTTGATTAGGGGTGGAGTATTCACTGAGGAGAAGATTGAGGTGTGGACTGGATTGCACCAGGTTGTATCAGCTCCCGGTTGTGTGCATTTGTCTCCTGCAGCCACTTTACATGTACTCTAAGAGCTGTTTTCCCTTAAAATTTCCCTTAATAGTCAAGTGCCACACGTGGAAGGTTGTACAGCAGTCATCAGTAACCTGTGCATTTTTATTTCACATGCTCCACTGTTTTCATAATCAGAGTTACTTGTTCAGGTGCTACAAAGTTTCTGTTTTAGATGCCATTCCTCCATGCATCATGGCCTCATTAAGTGCAAAGCAAGGAGGTAGTTTTGCCTTCTGCCTAATGCCTGTACATGAGGAGGCTGTCCTTGGCCTGGCCCTATCTTTCTTGCCTCAGCGGCACTGGTTCTGATGCATGGTGCCTGTGATGCAGACCCAGAACCAGGGACTAGAGAACGGGCATTTGCAGAGCCATAACAGCCCTGAGGTCACAACAGCTGGCCCTCAGGGCTGATAGGTCCAGTGCCTGAGGTATGAGTGCATGCAGAGCAGCCATGGTGCTGGGGACTGGCGCAACAGTGCTTGTGGAGTGACCATAGTTCCGGGGTTCAGGGCCCTGACTCACCCACAGTGACAATGAGAGACATCGGTACACATGGGTACACATAGAGTGACAGACAGCTGCTCTGGTGTCAGGGCCACTGGATAGCCTGCAGCAGCTTTGGCTCCTGTACCTGCAACTCGGGTACATGCAAAGCAGCCACAGAGCTGGAGTCTGAAGCACAAGGACACCTAGAGTGGCTGCAGAGCCAGGGTCTGGAGCACGGGCACGCACAGAGAGGCCTTGAGGTCAGGATCTGAAGTGTAGAATGTAAGGAATAGCCATAGCTCTGTGGTCTTGGGCCTGTGTGGGGCAGTGGGGGCTGGCAGCCCTGATCCCGTGGCAGTACAATAGCAGCTTCTTCTGAGGGACGTGCAGCAGTGTCTCCTTCCCAGGGGTCTTCAGTAGCAGTGGGCTTTGGTTACTTCTGTGGCAAAAGCTTTTGCTGTCTTTTGGAGAGCAGACCCTGAGGTCCATGCTGATGAATACTATGGGATTCTTCTCTGTGAAAGCTGCCTTTAAATATTAAATTGTAAATATCCATAGCTGTTATGGAGGCTGTTGATGTCCTCAGCAGCAAAGGCTGCCAGGAACCTCCACAGAGTAGGCTACTGGGGACTGAGATGGCACCACCTCATGGCTGACATTCATAGCTCCCATCCTTCTGTGTTCTTCCTTCTTTGCTGTTACTGACGTCTCAGCCATGCCAGTTTCCCCAGCCGTACTTCCCATGGGTTATTCTTCATGTTTTGCCCCATTGTGTTGCTGTAGGCTCTTAACTTGACTCCTGAGCCCTTCAAGAGCTGTATTTATTTGTGGATAGCTATTATGTTTTGTGGGGGAGATGAAGGCTGGTATCTCCTGCTCTGCCATCTTGCTGATGTCACTTTGTACATTTTAAATTTAAAAAAACATTGTTTCTTCTCAATGTTAATTTTTAATAGTTACTGCAGAGTCATAGAAACACTGACAATTTTTACATGTCTATTTTGTTTTCACCAAACTTGCTGAGGTCTCTTCTTGACTGACATACTTTTTAATTTATTTTGTAATCTCTGTGTTGAGAACTTTATTGCCTATAAATAATGACATTTAATATTTTCTTTCTGATCCATATGTCTTTTATTTCTTTGTATGGTTAATATCCTTAATACTATACCATCTGAAAAAGAGTCATATCGCCAGTCATCTTTGCCTTGTTCTTTATTTTAAAGGGAGTGTTTCTAATATTTAATTTTTAAGTATGACATTTACTATAGGTTTTATAACTACTTTAAAAGCAATTATTAAAGTGTCATTTATTTCTAATTTGCTAAGAAGCTTTATCATAAGTAAATATAAATGCTTAAAAGCTTTTTCTGTTTACTGAGAAGGTGTAGGGGTTAGATCCCATATCTGTGAATATGAAGAAGTACATTAATACATTGTATAATATTAACACACCACTCATTCCTGGAATACAAGTGTGTGCTTATGGTGACTTTCTACACACATACATACACATACACATACAAATAAGTACATATTACTGAATTGAGTTTGCTAATATTTTATTAAATATTTTATACTTATAAACTCAAATAAAAAATTGGCCTATAATTTAATTTCTTTACCACCTGCTTCAAGTTTGGAATCTAAGGTATGCATGCTCATCAAAAAATAATCAGCACGTAATACTGACTGTTTATTATGTCCTGAATCCTGTTCTAAGCTCTGGAAATCAAGAAGGCTTGGGGGAACCAGGGAAAATGACAGAACACTAGATGAGTGGTCGCGGTAAACTTCATTGAGAATGTGACAAACAAACAAAGTTTAGAGATGGAAGAAAAAGGATGTTCCAGAGGGAACAGCCAGTGTAAAGTTCTGAGTCAGGAGTATAGCTGGTGTATTCTAAAATGGCAAGCAGTTATAATTGAGAGTTCTTACTTAACATGTGGTTTGTGTTCACCTGTCAAACTTTCCAGGCCTATACTTTAGGAAGGATAGACATTGACTGTCTATTCATTCATTCATTATATTGATGATCTGTGTATGGTAATTGTTTATTTTTTTATACTTCTTGAGTCACTTTTGTTCAATTGTTTTTGTGTAAAAGTGTCTTTTATCTGTATATTGAAAAGTTGGTTGATGATAAAATATTTTCATATCTTTTTTTAAATCTGCTATACCTATAGTTATGGCTCTCATTTCATTAATCATTTTATATCCTGCTGTGTGTCTTTCTCTCCTTTTTCTTTTGTCTTAATAGTCGGTTTGACTAGAAGCTTGTCTATTTAATTCGTGTTTTTAGAGAATCACTTTTTTTTTAAATGTACTATTTTATTTTTCTCTTTCATTTATTTCTGCTGCTACATTATTTTCACCTATTTTGTGTATTTATATTTCCTAAATAATTTCAGTTTTTTCTGTATTCAACAGGTTTTTCCTTTTTTATGTGGCATTTTCAATAATATTTGGTTCTAATTATAATATTATTACCATTGTAATTTTTCTTTGAACCATAGTAACATACAAGTGTCTTAAGTTAACAAATATAGCTTTACTTAGCTCCCTCTTCTTATTGGCTTTTAACTGTTTTACACTTGGATTAGAGAATATGTTTATGTAAAATAGTTTCATTAACCTGTGAACTTTTTGCTAAATTCACTAACTTAATACATTCTAATGATCAATTCACTAGCCAAGATATTTTCCTTTATGTACTATAATTTGTCTCTTCTCTGGTCAATATTCTCAAAAATAGTTTTCAATAATACTTTTTATTAACATTTTATAGAAATTTAAAAATACTAAATGAATTTGTATCTAATTGTACTACATTATTAAGTATGGTTTTGTGATGGCAGATAAATTGAGATTAATAATTGCTTCCTGAGGATGTAGAAATTTCCTATTTTCTATAAGGCCGCCAAGGGAAGAGCTTGGTGTGCTTTTGTATGCATGATAGTAAGAAAAACCATGATTATCTTTATGTCCCACTTTGGTGTGCTTTTGCATGCATGATAGTAAGAAAAACCATGATTATCTCTATGTCCCACTTTGGAAAACCTATCTCGTTTTTAAAAACTTAAATCATTTACGGCATTATCAAATTATTTTAATTTTAGATTCTATCTCCCATAGGGGTCTGCATTATGTTTACTTGATAACATTCATTGAATAATCAAGTTAACAGAAAAAAGTCTCCTATTCTCAAACTATTCCCCCTCTCATACACTTGTCCATTGTCAATGACAATAACTTGAAATCATACCAGGTGCATACCCAAAAATGTTTTCAGAATAATTTCCAAGAAAGATATGGTGTGTCTTTAGTTGATTTTGTAAGAGTCAGTAATCCAATTGTATGGAAATGGAGATTTGTCTTAAAATATTCAATGAAATCCTACATGCTACTTTCATCCATAAATGATATTTTAAGATTTAAAGGATTATATTTAAAAACATTTTTACAGTAACAACTTATCTATTGATTTTACTTTAGGAATGTGTCATTGTCATCATATTAACATATCTGATAGAAATAATTTTAATACTAATTGCTAGAATATTCATTTAGACCACAAATAGTTGCATATATACAGTGATAAAAGAAGGATTTCCCACTGTTGTGAAACAGTGAGAGCCTTGAATGATTTGATAGCTGTATAACTAATCAAATAATAGGCTACCTAATTGAATCTGAGTGAGCTATAAATAGAAAATATATATGTAGATAGCTATAAACAAAATTAAAATTATAACCTAAGTGCCCCTGGGGCCTTAAACGCTATCATGACCAGCAGGCATGATTTCAAACGATGATTCACATTTCTTTGCTACTGGGTAGGAGGTGTGGTAGCAGGTTTCCTTTCCTACATGGGAGTAAGAGTTGTACAATCTGGCTTTAAGGATGATAATCAGATTGTGTGGTGGGCATCTGTCAGAGCTAAGGTTTTTATTTCTGTTGGCGTGTGTCCCCAAAATGTACTACAACAAAGATGTATTTTATATATTTAAACTCTTGAATGATTTGAGAGCAAATAGTGTAAGGATCATTGCATTTTATTAATTTGTATCTTATAAACTTCCTCTATTGGTTAAGTAGGTAAAGACAAGGAACTGCTAAATAATGCTTGCTAAGTCCAATACTTGACTAAAAATAAAGGCCTGTACCCATGAGAAAAAATATAACGCTTGTGGTGGGGAGAAGGGAATATGATCAATATCTTATATTTATATGTAAGAACATCACATGTTAATGAAATATAAACAATTAAAAATTTTATATTAAATAAATAGCTGCAGTTTTTAAAAAGGGTCAAATTAAAATCCATTGTCTGACTAGTCTTTTCTCAAAGTCTCACTTTTTGGGAAAACTTAGCTGTTTGCATGGACTTCATTGATAAATATTTTTGACTGTCATTTCTTTCCTTAATATAGAGGGCGTTTTAATCATATATAGTGATTTAGAACCAAATATACAGAAATCAGCCAATTCATATATTCATTGTCCATGTGAGTAATTAGAACCAAAAATATATAATAGGGCTTCCCTGGTGGCGCAGTGGTTGAGAGTCCGCCTGCTGATGCAGGGGACACGGGTTCGTGCCCCGGTCCGGGAAGATCCCACATGCCGCGGAGCGGCTAGGCCCTTGAGCCATGGCCGCTGAGCCTGTGCGTCCGGAGCCTGTGCTCCGCAGTGGGAGAGGCCCTCTCACAACAGTGAGAGGCCCGCGTACCGTAAAAAAAAAAAAAATATATATATATATATATATATATATATAATATATATAATAGCATTATCAAGAAAATATCAGTATAAAGAAATGAAATTATATCAAATTGTAGTTTTACTTTTTTAAAAAAAACTACATCTAAATGGTGTTCCTTTTAGTATCATCTGTTAACTTTTAGGGATCACCGGAAATGAATTTATATTCAACTTGAATATTCAGGTGAATTGAAAAGATTGCAGATTATGACATAAAATGCTGGGAAAGAAAATTTAATTATCCAGTGGAAATGTTAGAGAAAAGAAGAAATGTACACAGATGCTATAAATAATCATAAAGGGCATGCAGTCAGCTTAATTGTTAATTGAAGGAGTAAATATGCTATGGACCAAATTATGTCCCCTACAAAACTCATACCTTGAAATCCCAATCCCCAATGTAATAGCATTTGGAGATGGGGCCTTTGGGAGGTACTTAGGTTTAAATGAGGTCATGAGGGTGGGGGCCCTATGATGCACTAAGTGTCTTTATAAAAAGAAAAAGAAAGACCAAAGGTCTTTCTCTCTTCTACCATGTGAGGACACAGTGAGAAGGTGGCCATCTATAAGCCAGGAAAAGGGCCCTCACCAGGAACCAAATCTGCCAGCCCCTTGACCTTGTGCTTTTCAGCCTCTAGAACTGTGAAAATAAACATCTGTTTTTTATTTATTTTTATTTTTACTTTTTTTAACATCTGTTTTTTAAACCACTCAATCTATGATGTTTTGATATGGCAGCCTGAGCTGACAAAATGCATGTCCTTGAGTGGGGGTTTTGCACTAAGGACTCCACCCAGGTACATCACTAGAGAGAACGCTTAGTCAATGCAGGGCACATGTGATTCTCTGCAAGATCTATTAAGCCAGATATTTTCTTTTTTTTTTTTTTTTTTTTTTTTTTTTTTTTTGTGGTACACGGGCCTCTCACTGTTGTGGCCTCTCCCGTTGCGGAGCACAGGCTCCGGACGCGCAGGCTCAGCGGCCATGGCTCACGGACCCAACCGCTCCGCGGCATGTGGGATCTTCCCGGACCGGGGCACGAACCTGTGTCCCCTGCATTGGCAGGCGGACTCTCAACCACTGCGCCACCAGGGAAGCCCTGAAGTGTTTTTCTTTTTTTTTTTTTGGAGCCAGATATTTTAAAACATTGTTAATTAAATCTTATGAGGAATCCCTGGTATAAAGCAGAATCAAATGGAGCTACTCTGGATGAAGCAGAAGTGGCCTAGGTTATTGGGAGTATCCCTCTTTCCAATCATCATGACTACTGGCAAAAATCTTATTATTTCTCAGAGAATAGTTAGAAAAACACTGTTGTAGGCCATTAATCCTAGATGGTTGAGAGCTAATTAGAAATTCAGTGTATAGTTTCTGATCAAATCTTTATATCTCAGTCCTCATATATTCAGGAGTGAAATAGTACGTATAAAATCCTGTCATGGTACCTGACATACAGGATGTCACCAGTAAATGATGTGTTCATAATCTCTCCTTCCTCTCTTCCTCTCTCTCTCTGGCATTTTAATTTTTTTTTAAACGTGGATTTTTTCCCCAGTTTTATTGAGATGCAATTGACATTTAACACCGTGTAAGTTTAAGGTATACAGCATAATGACTTGACATATGTATATATTGCAAAATGATTACCATAGTAAGTTTAGTTCAGCCAAACCTAATTTCTGTCCTTGTTCTACTTTTTAGCTGTAAACTTAGGCAAATTTTCTTAACCATTATAATTCTCTGCTTTATCATCCATAGTGTGAAAATTATACTACCACTGATCTGTCACATAGGTTTTATATGAGAATTAAATGTCATGATATATGTAAACATCAGTACATAGTGATTGCACTGTAGATGTTGTGTTTTTTGTCAAAACATTAGCTAGGAATGCTTGGTGATATATATGCAAGTTTTACGTATTAGTCCATCTGCATGGAAACAAGAGTCATTGGAGAGTCCACCAGTTGGAGACTATAATCATACACCATTTCTAGAGAGACTGCCATTTTGCTTTACTAGGAATTCTCAGCTTCTTCTGTACAAGAAGGCTTACCATCTGCTCTTAAACTCAGATCCTCCAGGAGCTTGACTGTGGCTACCTCTGACCTCATCTCCTGTGACTCGCCTGTCATTGTTCTTTCTACTCAAGCCACATACCTTACTGTTGCTCAAGCATAGCATGTGTGCTTCTTCTCAGGCCCTTTGTCTGATGTTCCTTCTGTTTGGTACTCCCTTTCTCAGGGTATTCCCCGTGGCTGGCTCTCTCAGTTCTTCAGAACTTTCTCAAATGTTAACTTTACAAAAAGCCTTTTTATGACCAGCCTATATAAAACAGCAATCTTTCACTTTCCAGGATGCCCTTCACCTCTGACACTCATTTTTTTTTTTTTCTACAGCACCCATTAACATCTGACATATGTTTATTTTTTTTGTTTGCTATTTTCTGACTTCATTTATAAAATTCATTAAAATGAACTTTTTATGAGTGCAGGGCCTACTGTGTTCACTTTTATAGCCCAAGTGCCTGAAACATTTCCTGACACTAAGTAGTCACCAGGTAATTCTTTATTAAGTTACGATTATTAGCAGGAAAGGAGAAAACAAAGTCAAATCCTTTATAATGTCTGTTTTTCTTACAAAGTGATACAATGAAATTTATTATTATTAAGCACCAGGTAAGTTAGAATCATTGTGGAAAATCCAGTTGATACAATTCTTATTATACTATAGTTAAAGTTGCTTTAAAAATAAACAACAATGAAGATATTCTGATTGAAGTTTTGGGAGGGAAAATAGTGCCTTTATAGCTTCAGCTCCCCACTGATACTTACTCTCTTCCAAAGAATTCCTAGGGCTACTAAGAAAATAGCTGACATAATTCAGAAAGTGCTTTTTTAAAAACAGACATCAAGAATGATGACTATCAAAATTTTAAATTTGTTCATTTATTTAATAGACAATAACCAAACACCTACTATGTTTTGGGCAATGTGCTTGTTGCTGTAGTGGATACAATGATAGAGAGAAAGCCCTCCCTTTCTCAACGGAATAAGAATCTTATGAGGAATATAAGACCAAAGGTAAATGACTATCCAATAAGCCACTTCATTTGATTACTTCACAATACAATGTGTTAAAAGAATTCAAAGACAGAATGAACATTTCTAAGACAAAATGTACAATAATTCACTTTAGGTGACATATTTTAAAATTACAGTTATAATCATAATAATGATCATTCCCAAATTTATTATACGTATCATTTAAAAATCTCTATAGAACATACTGAACTTTTAATGTATTTATAGGCCTTAATAAAGTGGTTCTCCAGAAATAGTTGATTATAGGTTTCTTATCCCTAAAAAAATGAAACCCAACATTGATATGTAACCCCATAGTTAAGAGGAAAGAAAACTATAGAAATTGTAGTAGTCTGCTTTTGTGAAGGAAAAATGAAATGTCAAAGAGAAAATTTTTATGGTGCTTTAATCACAATCATCAAATTATAAAAAATGGAACTTTCAATTGAATTCCTCACTTTTGCCTGAATTGCATATGAGATTATACCTGCATACCAAGTGAACAATCATATTTCATAATGCATTTCACACGGCTTTCACCAAAGTTATTCTGTTGGAGACAATTCTATAAAGCTTGACATATATAGAGAAAGCAATTTTAATAAACACCATGATCAGATACCTATGCAATTCTTTTCATCTTTTTTTAAAACTTTCAGTGCCTAGAATATTATTGCCAGAATAAAGTATGCTATACCCTCTTCTCTCTGATTCATTAAACGGTATTCATTGTTCTTTCCAAAGCTGTTTTGATACACCTCACTGTCAATTTGAGGAAAAGGTCAGTTGCTTTTGTTCAGTAGAAAACACATGCTTTTTAATAATATTGTTTCTCAAAAAACACATATTGAATTGTTTTCTTTCAGTTTCTCATTCATTTTCATTAGTTCACCTTCACTGAAAGCTGAACATACGCTGTTTAACAACTTGAACTAATTGAATGTTTCTTACATATACTCCAAATTAAATTTCCAGTTGCTCACTTTTTCATCATTATGGTATTGAGAGAATGCAGCTATACTTGCTAGAATAAGAAAAATTACTGAGAGGTACTCAGATTTAGTGCAGGTTATGTTCTAAGGATCTTGGGAATAGAGAAAGTGTCAAGTATGCTATTGTAGCCAAAGCAGGTGAGGAAATACCCTTAAAAAATAAGTCACAGACATTCTTCCCATACTAGTTTTTGGAAGATACTATTAATCAAGGAATAGCTTAATCAATGAAGATGCCCTTGACCACAAGACAGAATCAGTGGTCTTCATAACTCTTTCACTCTATAAAACATAAGTGCTGAGAAGCTGGGGCATATGTTAAAGATTTTTCTTGTATCCTAACTTCCAGGCCAGTAATAAGTATGCTAGATTCCAACAAGTGTTTTTTCAGTGAGTGAATCAGGAACTCAGTTTTAGGAGCTAAATTCCCTCTCTTGTGTAAAATCTCCTATAAAATATTCCACTCTCCCCCTAGCATGGTCTGGGAAACTACGAATAGAAAATGAGAGAACCTCCATCAGCCTGAGTCATTGAATGAGACCTTACACTTTCCCTGAGTGAGAAATTAGCATCTATTATACTGGGCCACAGAAATTTGGATATTCATCTTTTATAGCAGTGAACATTAACTTAACCAATACAGGGTATTTATTAGATTTATAGATAAGAAAGAAGAAAAAAATATCAATGACACTAATTTCCCATGCCACCTCCACCTCCTTTGATTTTTCACTAGATTGGCAGCATTGAAAAACATAAATCAGTGGTCTCCGTGGCTTGTGGCTCAGTTGGGTGGGGTTTATTTTCAACACCCAGCATCCTGACAGGATAAATGTAGGAATGGTTCTCAAGCCAGTATCAACATTCTGACCAGTTGAATACCATGCTAAATACAACAATAAACAACGTGAAAAAATCTCAGTCTGTTTCTAAGACCCAGACCATGCAAAGTATTTATCTGCCTCTTGTCTATATGAGAAGAATCACTTTTCACCATTTTTCTCCCTACCCAAAAACGTTAGATAAAGGCCAGGGTAATGAGAAGGGGAAGGCATGCTTTACTGTCATTGGCATATGGGTTCTTAAGATCCATGAAGAAGATAGTGGGTAAATAACTTTGATTTATTTGAGAAAATAAATACTGTTATTTGTTTTTTATTAAAATTATACTTATTGTAATGTATTCAGTTATAAGGAAGGAAATAAAAATTTCTTCACATCCTACCATATAGTGATAGCTATTTTTAAATTCATTTATTTCTGCATATAAATTTAGATAATTTCCCACATACTCATACCTGCTGTTTTATTCATAGAAATCTTTTTTTGTGCTTATTTTCCCTCTTTGCTTTCTGTACTCCTTCTTTCTTCTCTTCCCCCAACACTGACTGATATGTACTCTAACATTCAATTCTTAATACTTACATAATAAAATGTTTAGTATGTGTATGTATGTGTTTCTTCAGAATAGAAATATTATATACACCTTTTTAGGTATTTTACTTTTCTTTTCAGAAAATACCAGTTGGAAATATCTAAAGATCCTGAGGTATTGGTCGAATACATTTTTTAAAATAGTTTCATTCATTACATTGAAAAATCTAATGAATCTGAACATTTTTTCAAATGTTTATAGGCCATATGATTAACCCATTTGTCTATTCATAATTTTGTCAATTTTCCCAATTGGTCATTTTCTTTTTCTTAACTATTTGAAGCAGTATTATTATTATTAAGCTTATATTAGTATTATTTTAGGTATTAGGCTTTATTCTGATAGATGGCAGTATATTTCCATAATCTATGTTATTCACTAATACACTAATTGTATTAATATCTTTTTTATACAGATGTTTAAAGTGTTAATGTAACTGAAAATCTCTCTACCTTTTTGATAGCTAATGGTTAACCTAATGTAGGTAAGATCTCATAGATTTTCTATTCTGTATGTAGTGATCTGCATTTCCTTCTAAAGTTGCGTTTCTTTATAGTTTTTCTCTAAATGGTTTACAAATATTTTGTAGATGTTGTGTCCCTAAAAAGTTTAAGACCAATTAATAGTCAACATTTAGATAGAAAGCATGCTCATAAGTAAAATAACTGCTTAAATATTATGAAGGTTATCTGTCAAAACCAACAGTAGAAATCATTGTAAACAGTAAAGCCTAAACCATTTAAAAATATAGGAACATAAGAATCAACACAGAGATGCCCATGAAAACGATTGTTACAAATGTTTTGGATGTTCATATGAATTTACTAAGATAAAAAAAATTAAAATAATTCTTCTAACGATTGAGAAAAGAGAGCTAAATATTGGTAATGGTATTATGGTATACCTGAATATCCAAAATATTATATTAAATAAAAAACTACCAAAATTAATGAGTGCAGTGACCTTATTTTGGTAACCCTTGGCTGTATACAAATTGAATATTAAAAAAAAGTTAATAGGCTTTCTACCATCTTTCCTAGGAAGGGGCATGTATGTAAATCATAGTAGTGACAAAACTATAATTAATTTTTACAGTTAATCTAATATATGATAATCTGGTATTCATTGTATTTTAAAATATTATTTTATTCTTCAGTATTTGTTTAAAAGTGTATTGTGATTTTATATTACTTATAAACATCAGTACTCTCACTATGTAAGTAATGATTCTTCAAAATAAAGTTCATGGTTTCTTTCTTTCCTACGATCTCCCTTACTTATAGTGGCATAAAATGAGCAGCCATGCTCCTGACACTATCATAAAAAACTCCATCTTAATCTTTACAGTTCTTAGGAAAGTTTTTTTTTTTTTTTAGTCTAGATTAAAGTCATTTATATTTTATACAGAAGGAATCATCATTTCCATTTCCTTGGTCTCTCTTCTGGAAGAACTGAGACTTTTTTGTTGTTAAGTTCATTACCCCTTGGCCCAGGGATTTTTGAAAGTGGTAAAGAGTTTACAAGAAAGAAACACAGAGAATGAGTTTCTAGAACTAAATTGAGTCTATATCCTACAGAGTTCTCTAGGTTTCAGGAAACACCCAAAGAAGAATCAATATATAGCAATGTCCTTGTCCATATCACTTTGGCTTATTTAAATGGCCCACCACAGTAGTGGAAAATCATAAGGATTACAATTAAACATTGCTGAAATTTACTCAGGGACTGCTCCATGCTGCTGCCTCTCTGCAGGCTTTCTACTGCTTCTCATCTCCTCTCTGTCTCTATCTCATTTGACTTTGTGTGACCACTACTCTCCCGATATAGCCTAGTTGAAATTGGTTACACTCACTACACACTTACTTTGATTTGACTCTCCTATACCATCCATGATAATTTCTTCTCATCTCCTTATGCTGCCACCACAAACAAGGTACATTCTGATTCTGATCCCTTTCAGGTCTCTCAGGACACAGCTCCAGCTAAATCTTAGGCAACCTCTGATAGGGCCAAGCAGAAGAATTCAATACATTGGCGAGAGGGTCAATGTTGAAAGTAATTTTCTTTCCAGAGCTGTGGCCTATTTTGTCAAGGCCTATTAAAAAGCCGTGCAATTTGTTATTTTCTAAAAGTGAAACTTTTAGTCCTCCTGCAGCATTCCATTATGGTGAAGATTACTTTTAAGTAATTCTAGGTCACTGTTTCCTCAAATGCTGAAGTTGTATAATTTTTCAAGAAGGTTTTCTATAATACATACATTTTATAAGATTGAAAGTGAATAAGAAAGCTTTAAAGAATACATGGCAAAAGAAAGTGTCATTTTAATTTGCTCATGTTAGAGCGCACACATTTCTTATTTCAAGTCGAAATAAGAAACACAAATGCTAAATAGAAAATAAAAAAGGTTTTAGTTTTATATCAAGATTTTGTATTGTGAGCTTTAGCATTAAAATTAGTGTTTCATAATAGTATTTGCTAGACAAGACTTTTGGAGAAGTATGGCTATCAGAGTTATTGAAAAATATTGTCCCTATTGAGAATTTATTCATACTGGTTATTATTTTATTGTCTTTATTTCTTATTATCAAGTTATTTTATTTTGTTAGAAAAAATTAAGTGCATAAACAGGTGTTTCAAAAATAGATTTAAGGAGATAACCTTTTTACACAAAGGTTGTTTTTATGTAGTGAGCTCAGCACTTAGCTCCACTGTATTTCTAGCTTTGCCCCTAAGCCAGTGTTATGATGTCATTCTGCTTGACCTTGAGCAGTTATTTATATTTATGGTTAGTGTGGGATTTTTCCTCAGTTGAAACTGTCACTCGACCCATTTTGGCGGAAGAAATAGTAAATGTTTCGGTTCACAGTCTCTCAATTCTAAGTGGATTATTACTATAATAGTAGCCACTATTTCTTTTCCTGATCTATTATTTTTGGTGAATTTCATTCTGTAGCAAAAATAGTGTATCTTCGCTTCCTTGGCTGTCCATATTTTCCTACTTCATCAGCAAAACAAATAAATTCTGCTTTCAAACAAGAGCAACACGTCAATCTAATTCACTCTTTGACCTTCAGATTCCCCTTGGCTATACAGGATTTGTTGTATCTAAGCAACCACATCTCTAGTTTTTCATCACTGGCAGAAATGGCTCTGGAATATTGGGTGAAAATCAGACCACAGGAGGATGTCCCCCAGAAAAGAAAAGAATCATTGAGAGATTGTGAATTTACCAGTTTACCAATTATCCTTTACATGTGAAACATCTGAGATTGTTTTCATCTCTAGGCTCTGAACAGATGCCATCTAATAGGTCAGTTCTGGGCCAGGCCTCATGCACAGAACTATGCATATAGAAGCCGTTTTCAACACCTTTTAATTGATTATCTGTACATATAAAATGGGCAAATATAAATTTCTTCCATGTGATGTTAGTTTCACAAGTATGTTTCTTGAAAACAGATGTTTCCATTGTATGACTTTATTTGAAACCAGTGGCTAAACATATTTATATGACATCTTACTCTAGCTCCATTGATTTACTGGAATATACTGAAAGAATATCTGTATAAACTCCTATACATATAAAAACAAATTTCTTATTTTAGGAAATAAGTCTATGATGTTTTTAACAAACTAAATATCAAAAAATATCATACATGTCCTAATAGTAGCAGGTTTTTTATTTTTAGCTCCTCATTTGACGTACTTTTCCCAATTGAGTATTTCTATATTTCTGAAAAATAAACAAAAGGAGGTAATATCTTCCACAAGTTCTATCTTCTTTAGGGAGCCGTATTTTACTGTTGGATATGTGCATTTAATATCCTTTAACCTCTCTGTAAAAATATTGGCTAATTTGCTGTATATCACACTGCTTCTGTGAAACTCAAATAAAATAAAATATATGATAGGCTGTAACACTCTGCAAAAATAAGTAATATTCACATTCCTTAGGTTCACAGATATCACCAACCTCTGCCTTCTGAATAATTTAGTAGAAAGTTCCACACAGTATGCACTGCTTTTAATTGTTAGGTGTACTGTATAGTAACTGATCTTGTCTTACAGTTATATTTTAAGCTCCTTAACAAGAAAAGCCTTATTTTTTTCACTCAAAAAATATTCAGTTCATTAGTTATAGATAGGTACATTCTATCTATCTACCATCTATCTATCTCCCTATCATCAGAAAGAGAGTGAGGGTGAGAGTGAGAGGGGGGAGAGACAGAGAGAGAGAGAAGAGAGAGAGACAGAGAGAGACAGAGAGAGAGAGAGAGACAGAGAGAGAGAGAGAGAGAGAGGGAGGGAGGGAGGGAGAGGGAATGAGAGAGACTTTTATTTCAAGACAGTGTTTTCAGTACTAGACAGAAAATTAAAAGTTCAATACATAATTTCAGGCACTGATACATAATATGGTAAATGCAATGTATAGTGAGTAATATGAATGCAAATGAATGAAGGGGTTTTGTTAGCTAGAGTGGTCAGGGGAAGGCTTCCCTGAGGAAGGGGCATTCGAGTTGAGACCTGAGTCATGAGATGGAAGGCTAAAGAAATAGCAAATGTAAAAAAACTGGAAACAGAACAGTTTGGCACATTTTTATAAGAGAAATAAAAAATGTGGAAAACTCAGATCTAACTTACTGCTTCAGGAACTTTTTAGTTTCAGTACTCTCCTTCCTTGTACTTTTATGGATGATTGAGTGGCATTAATTCTTGTGGTTTATATGCACTTATATTAATTATATCTGTCAGAGAAACAGCTCATGTCATGTGAATAAATCGAAGGAATTTAATACAGGGAGCTAGTTACAAATGGATTGGAAGTGAAACAGGGGAGGGGGAAGCAGCTCAGAAAAAAGCATTAGCAGGAAGCTTAACATGAATCATTCTCCCTCTGTGTTCAATCTTGAATTCTACAATTTTCTCTTGAACATCTGTTCATGCTATATACTGCGAGAAATACCAGAATGAACAAGCCACAGTACTTGTGCTCTAGAATCTGAGTCTAGTATGAGAAATAAAACATGTACAAGTGATCTGAAACTGGCAACAGCTGTCCTATGAGTTTTCAAAGGAATAAAGGGTCAATTCCAACTGGAGTTTCAGGAATAAACAGAAGGTGTCATTTGAGCAGAACCTGGCACTACTTTGATATTGAGAGCTCATGTTGGGAACAGCATGAATAAAGGGGTGAATCTGGGGAAATGTAGGTGGTTTACAGTGAATGATAAGTATTTTAGTTTGACTAGAGTATTATGTAATGGAAGTAGTGGGAAATAGGATGGAAAGGTAGTAAATTGTAGCCAAATCTTGGAAAACCTTTGAATCCTATCCTTCAGAATATAGACTTCAGGAATTGAGCCATGGGTTGCAAACCATGACCCACAGACCAAATCTGGACAGATGTTTGTTTTCGTTAGGCTCATGAGAAAGGAATGGTTTTTACAGATAAACATTTGCAATCTATTTGATGATGGAGAACACTAACTTTAAGCTCCAATTAAGCAAAACCTTATCTTCCCCCTAAAAAGAATTCCATTCTCCTCCTTAGTAGACCTATATTACTAAAAGTACTCTTATTATTATATATTGAATTTTGTCAATAAAAAATTTTGTAGAAAAATCAGAAGAATAAAGCCAGATGTGCTCGAGTTCAGGGACTGAGAAATACAGTAGTGGGAAGTGTGGTCGGACAGGTACGGGAGGACCAGAAACGGTGGCCTTACCCACATAATGCTGGAAAATCAAAGAGCTCCAAAAAGCAAGGCTTTAGAGTCAGATTTTGATTCCAACTATACCACTTGTCAAGGCTTTCGACAGATTTTATAACAGTGGTGTTCTGACAATTAAATATATAGAATCAGGCACAAGTAGAATATCAATAAATTTTATTCTACTTCCCATCTTTTTTACTTTCTTTCAGTATGTAACTGCAGGTTAATTGATTAGTATAAGCTATATCAAATATTTTCTAAGTAGACAAAGCTGACCATCTGATTCCCCTTTTCTTAAAAAAAGTACTTCATTATTAATTTCCTTGTTCTTTATTACATCATTGTTGGATAGTGCAAATGCGTTTCCGTTTGAAACTCCACTTTTTCCCCATATTTAATTACCAGGCTACTTGTAGTTGTGCTTGTTCATTAGTTAACTGAATTCAGTTGAAACATAACATATACATTCAGTTAAGTTGAATGTGTCTGTGAATGTCTTACACTACCTTTCTACTAGTTTGAATACTTTACTTTTGACTGGTATTTTTGGGTGTAAACTTAGCAATAGGATTCTGAAAGTGGGCTGCCCAGTTGTTCAGATTTTGTTATTTAGAAACATTTTATCACAAGTGTACAATCATAGTTTTCAACAATAGGAATCAAAAGAACAACTAAGGATGTCCTAAGTCATGAGAGTTGGCCAGTACAATGTAGGCTCAAATGTAATATAAGGAGTTGTCTCAGTAAAGTTACAAAGGAAGTAACATGCAGTTGCTACATCCATTAAGACATTGCCCATCTCTCTTTTTTAGAGTATGGAGAAAGAAATACAGGTCTGGAAGTGGGGAAAATTGTCAGAAAGGGTTAGAAGAGTACAAAATTTTTTGCATATATCTTTATTGTACATAAAAATTTCCTGAGGAGCTTTTTCAAAATGCAGATTACCTGAAGCTGTCCTCACACATCATGATTATATTTGTTTTCTGAGGTCATACCCAACAACTGTGATTTTTCTTTTAATCAAACACTTCTTATGCAAGTGTGATGGTATCACACTTTGAAAAATTTCAATAGTAGAAAATAAGTACATCCTACGTGGAAGACATACTTCCTACCAAAGCAGGAATGGGAGAGAAAAAACTATTACGTTGAACTTCTGAAGCAAAATTGAAAAGTTTAGTGAATGCTTCCAGAGACCCAGTGGGCAGATATCAAGAACGCCATTTGGAAAAGATTTATGAATCATCTATCAGTGCCCTGCAGGCATCAGCATCCAGAGTTATCAACAGCTCCCGTGTTGTGGTTTAAAGTAGTAGTCTTTATTGCAAGGACAAAATAGAAGTCTGAAAACAGGCCCAGGTCATACTTTTTCAAACATTAAAACTAAATGTTTCAGTTTGTGCTTCCACAAAAAGAGCCAGATTCTTCCGGAGTCCTTCAGTATGCTGAGGATTTAAAGGTCAGCAATGGTTTAGTTTGGGGGGAAGTTCCCATTCTGTTTGTGAGTCAGACAGTATCTGTGGGAGTTGGGTAAGAGCACATGGGAAATCATGCTCTAGGCTGTTCTTATACATGTTGTGCCAAGTGTCATATACTATTCAGTGAGGCAAACATAACCCCACCAGGCCTATCTATCAAAAGATGAACATTTATAAAGCATTAGAAACTTTCTTTTTTTAAAGAACCTTATTGTACTAGTGTATTCTGGTGTACATTTCCATTTTAGTGTTCTTTTATACGTTTTCTATTTGTCAAGAGGAGACTTGCATAGCTTTACAAGTTCTTCTCCTTGCTGGTTAAGTCATGCAGAATAAACTTGGGGTGAGACGGTGGGTATTTTTGTTAACAAGAGATGCTTCTTTTTCTTCACCCAACTTTCAATAACAAGAAACAGATCGAAAGTTTAAGGTATTTTGTTTTCCAAATCAACATCAAGTAGTATAAGTTCAGTCTTTTCAATGCCTGGGATATTTTTATAGGTAGATAGATAGATAGATACTGGATATCCAAAATTACTAATTTATATTATCCATTTTATTAATTTCAGGAATGTTTGTACAAAGCAAAATGAAATGTGGGTATAATTACTGCTAGTATACATTTCGTAAACTTATACACCAATGGATTCTATGTTTAACAATTTCAATATATCAGATTAAATATAACTGGAAAATACCATTAACATCTTTTTCTCTAGCTAGTATTAAATGTCTGTATGGTCTATTAAATTAAAAATACAGTATTTCATATCTAAAATCCAGGTTAAGAGGCACTAAAACAATATTTTTCAAACCAGTTATGAAAAGGAAAATTTATTTATATTATTTAATTTGAAACATAATTTAATTATGCATATTTTAATATAAAGATGGTAAAGTGACAAAATTATTTCAATAAATATATATAAAATCAAGCCACTAACCACTAATACTTCTTCATTGGTCCAGATTTACAAGACAACAAAAATAATTCATTAATATTTCTGTTTTTAATTAATAAAATATTTATTGATGTTCTTGAGAACATTTGACAGTAGCTCGTAGAAAAGAATATTTAGGGCTCAAATGTCTAACTAATGCTGTAAATTATTATACTTAATAATAAATGTTCTACAGAAAATATATCCACCTTCTTAGAAACATCTGATTATGAAATTCTTTTTGATTGAAATCTGAGTTTCCATTACAACTTCAAATTCACAATAGCATCTTTAACAGTAGAATTTGAAAACAAGGGGAATAAACACAGAAGTTAAATGCTGCTATATATCATTGTTCACATTTGTGGCAAAGTTCAGAAATGATTCCATCAATGACACTGTAAAAATGCTATTACTTCATACATCAGAAGAGTGTATGTTGTGGAACAATTATTATATGGTATGTACTGTGCATTATATATTATAGAATTATCAAACAATAAAGGGGTTGATTCTCTGCTGCCACAAAATTCTAACAATTCGCAGTGTTCACAAATCATCTACAATGTGCCAGTCAATATGCTTAGTGAAATTTATTATTATTATTACTAGTAGTAGTAGTATATTAATATGCTAACTGTAAAGGCTACATTGTGTTAGTTTAGTATTATAAGACATATTCAAAAAGATGCAGGAAAATGCAATAATTATTTTCATATTCTTATATAAAGGTCTAATCGATATCTAAAAATTAATATAAAAACACTAAATTAATTCCACTTAATTTTTTTAAAATTCTTTTTTTTTCTAGCTCTGAATTATGAATTTAAAATTCATTTTTCTCCAGTAAACCCAACCCCCAATAAAATTTATCACCAGTCACTTTTTTCCTAAGGTTTGTCTCTTTCTTTGGATTTTCCTATTAGATTTATTTTGCTGTAATTATTTTACTCCCAGAATTCTTTCAATAGCCAAACACTTAGTTTTCTCATTGAGTAAATGGTACTTGAGTATCTGCAATGTGGAAGACACAAATTAAGGCACTAACAATGAAAGAAATAGTAATGGTCCTTCTCTTAGAGGTATTATATTCTACATCAGGAAGAAATCCTGATGCATAAACAATAAGACATTTAAAAACTAATATTTATTTAATGTTAGCCTGGGACAGTCACTAAAAGGACAGCAAAAGTTACTTTCTTTTTTAAGCCGAGAGAAGGTCTAAGATTAAATTGATATGACATTAATTGACATAATTTGATGTAAATTAATGTTACTATTATACACTTAGAAGGCTGAATTTCAGAAAGAGTAAGTATTCATGTCACATTTTGCACCACAGTTTCAGACATTGGTCTTTCTAGCTTTGATGGCAGCATGCTTTCCTCTGGACTGCACTGCTCTGTAATGCATGATGAACTAGGAAGGTGAGAGTTCCAAGCAATAGTCTATGGCAGGTTAAAACTGTAGTCATGATGACAGTGAGGAAAGAACAATTACATTTCTATTTGGAAAGTTAGAGAAGAAGGCTTTCTCTCAAAGTGTCAGACTTATTCACAGGTGAAAACAAAGTTTTTTCTAACACCTCTTTATCTTTTCATTTTCCTGCTCATAAACCTATAGTAGAAAGGTCTGGATTGAAATGGCAGATAGCTTTGGGTACCTGATTTATCTTTGCCCATGGCCATACTGAAATACTTATAGAGACATAAAAAGAAATGAAAAGTGGCATCAACACTGGAAGCAAGGACTCTAAGTCAGATTTGTGCCAGGATGACTATAAGACTGCTACTGTCTTGAAAGAGAGAGTGAAAAAAACTACAGACAGGGATAAAAATAGAGACTCAGGTTCCCACCACAGAAATATGGGAACTTTACAGTCACAAAGGCATCAATCAATCAATACACCGGTTCAAACACATGTGAATCCCATGAAAGATTCTGCAACATTAGAGGAGAAGAATAGTTTATATTCAAGATAAAAAGAAAAAAGTTATTAAGAAGAGGTATTAGAAGTTATTTAAGTTATTACAAGTTATTTATTTAAAAGTTTGGATTTCAAATAAAACTTAATAAAGAATGAAATATATAAAACATGAGATTAAAGGTGAAATAAAGATACTGATAGAGAAGAGAACAGAACTGAAATAATAAAACTAAAGAAATTAAAGACAAAATATACAGCTGAAGATGCAGAAAACAAAATATGTAATATTGTTAATAACATAATACCTAATACTTAAAAACTTGCTGGGAGGATTGTGATAGGTATTTTACAAGCATTTCTTCAGTTAATTATCAAACCTCATAGTAAAAGATGTAATATTACTCTATTTTATAAGCCAATACAGGGTGAAGCTCACAGAAGCTAGCTAAATCGAGAGGCAAGACTCAGTCTGTATTTTCCTAGTTAATAAAAGAATACTCTAACCATCTTACAGTACCCTTCATTATGTTTGAGAAATCTTCCATACTACAGAGGAATTAACAAGGAGAATAAGAAAATAAAGATCAGGTGGCCAAATAAAAATATAATCAATTTGTGTTGATAAAAAAACCAGGTAAAGTAAGCAAGTACAATAACAAAGATACAGTAGAAATAAAGAAAAAAAAACGTCCAGGATTTTATTAAGTATCCATGTTTGCAGATTGAAAGTTTTCAAAGCATGAAACGCAGTTAAGATACCACGGAGACATTGTGGGTTTGGTTCCATAACAAAACATATATCATAATAAAGCGAGTTGCATGAATTTTTTGGTTTTCCGGTTAATTTACAAGTTATGTTTACACTATACTGTAGTCTATTAAATGTGCAATAGTATTGTGTCTACAAAAACAGTGTACATACCTTAATTAAAAAATACTTTATTGCTAACCAGTGCTAACCATTATCTGACGTTTCAGGGAGTTGTAATCTTTTTGCTGGTAGAAAGCCTCACCTTGATGTTGATGGCTGCTGACTGACTGGGTGGTAGTTCCTGAAGGTTAGGGTGACTGTCACAATTTTTAATAATAAGACAAGAGTGAAGTTTGCTGCATCGGTTGACTCTTCCTTTCAGGAACTATTTCTCTGTAGCAAGCAACGCCATTTGATAGCATTTTAACCACGGTAGAACTTCTTTCACAATTGGAGCCAATCCTCTCAAACACTGCTGCTGTTTTTCAACTAATTTATGTAATATTCTAAATCCTTTGTTGTTATTTCAACAGTCTTCACACCGTCTTCACCAGGAGTAGATTCCATCTTAAGAAACCACTTCCTTTGCTTATCCATAAGAAGCAACTCCTCATTTGTTGTAGCTGGTTTATCTTCTATCCAGACCACTAAAACTTTCTCCATATCAGCAATAAGGCTGTTTTGCTTTCTTATCATTTGTGTGTTCACTGGATTAGCATTTTTAATTTCCTTCAAGAACTTTTCCTTTGCATTCACAGCATGGCTAACTGTCTGAAGAAGGCTTGCTTTCATCCTGTCTTGGCTTTCCACCCTCACTAAGTATAATCATTTCTAGCTTTTGTTTTAAAGTGAGAGACTACTACTCTTCCTTTCACTTGAACACTTAGAAACCATTGTAGGGTTATTAGCTGGCCTAATTTCAACAATGTTGTGTCTCAGAGACTTGGGAGGCCCAAGGTGAGGGAGAAAGATGGGAGAACAGCCAGTTGTGGAGTGGTCAGAACACACATGACATTTATTAAGTTCGCCATCTGTTATAGGGGCACAGTTCCTGGTGCTTCAAAACAATTGTAATAGTAACCTCAAAGATCACTGATTGCAGATCACTGTAACAAACATAATGATGACAAAAATGTCTGAAATACTGTGAGAATTACCAGAGTGTGACACAGAGACACAAAGTGAACAAATGCTTTTGGAAAAATGGTGCATGCTGATAGACTTGCTTGACACAGGGTTGCTACAAACTTTCAATTTGTGAAAAATGCAGTATCTGTGAAATACAGTAAAGCAAAGTGCAGTAAAATTTGATAGCCTTTACTCAGAAAATTCTGGTATATTATTTTATTTCCAGATAAAAGCAAATTTCTACAAGACCAATGAAGAAAAAAACATAAAGGAACCACATATTAGGTAGAGCTCAGATTTCTGCTCCATAGAAACAAAACTGGAAGACAATGGAGGAAAAGTTTGTAAATAGAGGAAAAGTTTGTGAAATAGAGAACCTAATATTTGGTCAAATTTTCATTCAGGTATAAACCCATTTACATTCTCATATATACAAGTACTCATATTTTCTTACTGAAAAAAACATTCAAGGACATATTTCAGTTGACTGTTGAATAAAAATAAAGAATTTAAAAATAAGTAAATCATGATATAAATATTTAGACATGAGTGTTAAAACCAATAAAACAGAATCTAAACCAAGAAAACTTTAATTAATTTAATATTTACAAATATATATACACATATGTACGTATATATATTGTAACTGAATGCAGGAATATAAAATAATTCTTAAAGGAAATGTAACATGAAAAAAATTATAGTGTAGTTCTCAATTCTCAAATTTCATTAACAGGAGCAGCAATTTTGTGTGTGTGTGTGTGTGTGTGTGTGTGTTTGGGACTGGGAAGAAGATTCGTGACAAATTTGAGACATTAACCAATGCAATTAGATGGGATTTTCTTGTTTGGCATTTTATCATCTTTGTCTCCATCAATTTTGTTGCTACTTTTCTGTAAATCTAGATTATTTGGAGCCTAATTCCTTATTTTAAATCACTGTGTGTCTTTCCAATATCTAGTTTTCACATGCACACACACACACACACAATTTTAAACCTCATCAACCTTATATAATAGAGGAACTGTCAATTTCTATTTTAAATCATTAAAGACATGGATAAATTAAGATATTAAAGCAGTGTAATAGGATATGAGAGAAACATAGGATCAATAGGTTTTCGAAGGCGATTAAATGTTATACAGATATCTATTTAAGACACAGAAAAGGGGGAAAGCAAAGAGTTTTTAAAACTGGTTTCACTTCTGTTAAAAAAAAAAAAGGTTAAAATTCCAGCCACAGTTTGGTGAATATTGTCTTTACTATTCAGATGTCTTGATAGACTGAAGAATTAAATTTAAAATGTTGAAACCATAATAACTGAAAGTAAATACAATTCAGCATTTATATGACTTTCAGAGGATGAAAGACTAAGCAGAAATCAAAAAGGGAAAAAGGGATATATTTCAATACATAAAAACGCCAAGCTTCTAGATCTCAAAAACAAATAATATTAAAAGGGAAACAACATACTGAAAATATTTTTAAGACTGATGACAAAGTGTTGATTTTTGTGCTATTCACATATGCCATGGAAATAAAATTTTAAAATACCAAATTTAAAAAAGAAAATAGACAAGGTAAATGAACAGAAGAAACACAGATAAATACATCAAATAAATTATGCTATCAATCAAAGAAATTTAACTTTATATTTATTAACAGTATTTCAGATATATATCACCCTCAGTATCGACAAGTATGTGCTGTTATAAACACACACTACTGAGGAGGAAATCATTGCAATCTTTCTGGAAAGCCATCTGGCAATTTGTCTGAAAGAGTTCAACATGCTCTCATTTCTTGATCCAGAAGTTCCACATCCAGGAGTTTAACCTAGGAATATAATTAAAGACACAGCGCAGTAATGAATACATTATAAGTGTTATTAAACAATATAAACATCCTAAATGTACAACTGGGCTTCCCTGGTGGCGCAGTGGTTGAGAGTCCGCCTGCCGATGCAGGGGACACGGGTTCGTTCCCCGGTCCGGGAAGATCCCACATGCCGCGGAGCGGCTGGGCCCGTGAGCCATGGCCGCTGAGCCTGCGCGTCCGGAGCCTGTGCTATGCAACGGGAGAGGCTACGACAGTGAGAGGCCTGCGTACCGCAAAAAAAAAAAAGTACAACTAACATTATAACATTAGTGGAGGTTGCACGTTATTGCAAATTGTTTTTTTGAAAAGCAGATGCATTGACTTAGAACAGTGGTTATAATATGTGAGGTAAAAATAATCAACAAAATTTATATATGCAAAGTGGTGAAATATCACTGTGTAAACAGACAGGTAGATAGATGATACATAGAAGATAAATACCGATAGAAAATACCTCAAAATATTAACAGTGGCTATTACTGGGTTGTACAATTTTAAATATTTTTTCTTTTTGTCATTTTGTACCTACAAGACACTCTAGGATGATTTTTTTCATCAGAATGATAAAAATACACTTGCTAATCACCTGTAGAAGTTTTCCATTGCCAACTATATGAAAATTAAACTGCACTGTTTATAAAAGCACTTTAATGACTCTCCTCAAAATAGCCCTAGATTATCTATCTATCTATCTGTCTATCTATCGTCAATTGTGTGTGTGTTTTTAATATTTATTTATTTATTTCTTGGCTGCATTGGGTCTTTGTTGCTGCACGGGGGCTTTCTCTAGTTGCAGCGAGTGGGGGCTACTCTTTGTTGCGGTGCTCGGGTTTCTCATTTTGGTGGCTTCTCTTGTTGCAGAGCACGGGCTCTAGGCACGCGGGCTCAGTAGTCATGGCTCGCGGGCTCTAGAGTGCAGGCTCAGTAGTTGTGGCGCACGGGCTTGGTTGCTCCATGGCACGTGGGGGTCTTCCTGGACCAGGGCTCAAACCCGTGTCCCCTGGATTGTCAGGCAGACTCTTAATCACTGCACCACCAGGGAAGCCCCCTGTGTGTGTATGTGTGTGTGTGTGTGTGTGTGTGTGTATGTTTTTTTTGTTGTTGTTGTGGTACGCGGGCCTCTCACTCTTGTGGCTTCTCCCGTTGCGGAGCACAGTCTCCGGACGCGCAGGCTCAGCGGCCATGGCTCACGGGCCCAGCCGCTCCGCGGCATGTGGGATCCTCCTGCACTAGGGCACGAACCCGTGTCCCCTGCATCGGCAGGCGGACTCTCAACCACTGCACCACCAGGGAAGCCTGTGTGTATATGTTTTTAAACTCCCTATCCAGCCTCTATCAAATGCAGGAATATTTTTTATCTTTATTAATTTCACCTTTGATATATGAATCAAAATTTGCTTTATTTAAGCTACACGTGTTTGAATATCTCTGATTCTTGTTATTATTATTATTATTTTTTGCGGTACGCGGGCCTCTCACTGCTGTGGCCTCTCCCGTTGCGGAGCACAGGCTCTGGACGCGCAGGCTCAGCAGCCATGGCCCACGGGCCCAGCCGCTCCGCAGCATGTGGGATCCTCCCGGACCGGGGCACGAACCTGCGTCCCTTGCATCGGCAGGTGGACTCTCAACCACTGCGCCACCAGGGGAGCCCCTGATTCTTGTTATTTTGACTAATTCACTCATAATACTTGATCATATGAGTTTTCTACCAGAGCTCTTTTTAATATTTATTGATAAATTTCTTTATAAATTTTTTTTCTAAATTGTGTTCATGTAATTTGAGTCCCCATCCTCATGACTATGAGCTCCTTCATAGTTGCAGAACTATTACCTATTTTTTAACACGACTTGAACAATTAGTGGAGTTCTTTGCACACAGCAAGTGCTTGATACATTTATATAACTCATCAGAATATTTATAAATCAAAGAGTTATCACAAATTTCTTTAATCAAAGGGTGGGGAATGAGTTTTTAAATTGGATATGAAACTGTAATGTGTCTGAGTCTACAGAAAAGGAATATCACTGAAGCTTCCTTTTAATAAAGTAAAATGAAATGTTCATTTTAAGTGAACATTCAACTCCCTGATACACTATTTAAAATTGTGTTTAAGTATAATCATTAAATAATATGCTTTGCAGGTTTTACATCCAAATCTCTGTTTAAAATTAAATAGCAATGATAGATAGTCCCCCTTCATTCCCTGAAACATTTGATCAATTTTGTAATCCTAAATAAAACCTTCAAGATTCATGTCAGTGTCATGTTTTCAGGAAAATATGCAAGATCTGGTTTCAAATAAGCTTCCAGCTTGAAATTAAAATTTTCCATCTCTTTTTCTGCTTATAGTTTGGAGGCAAGTTTAATGTCAATATTACACAATTAAAAATAATATTAATTTTGATAATACTAATAATTTCCATATATTAAGTATGACGCTTACTGTTTTACATACATTCTTTGATGAATCCTCACATTAATTATTGAATGTAGTTATTATTAATCTCACTTTGAAAATTAGGATTCAAACTCTGAGGAATTAAATAGCTTATTGAAAACTTACTAGCAAGGTTGGTATGTTTTGTTGTAGGATACAGACGTTCACCACTCAATCTACTGGAATATTTATGAGACTACTTACTTTTGGCCACCCAAAAGGCCATCTCAATGAAAAACTCTGAGCCCATATCTGTGCATTTTGATCCACTTCCATGGCCACATTATTTTTCCCTCCAGTTGGGTGCAATAACTTTGTGAGCACAAAGATCTGGGAGTTATAAAAAAGATACTTATCAAATGTCAGTGTGTGTATTTGGATGTCCCACAGGAACCCAGAGAGAAAGGCAAGGATCCATGGGTCAAGAATACTCTAAATAATCTGGAGCTGAGAAGCCGTTTATTCAACAGTTCTTGAGTGTCTGTGTGCCCCATACGTTTCTGGTGCTACAGATATAAATCATCCTTACCCCTGCTCTCAAGAAAGTTATAGGCACGGAAACTCAGACGTACAGTCAGCAAGAATGTTCAATAAATTTTGATATGGATGAGCACAATAGTCTCTGTATAGATGTAGATAAGGGAAAATTATCAACTGTTCCTCAGGTGGTCAGATTATGTGTGCAGGTAGAGGAAATCGCCAAGTATAAATGAAAAGAGAAAGGAATGTATAGGACTATGTTAAAATTAGGAACTTTTCTTCAGTGAGACAATATTAATAGGGTCTAAATGTAAGGCAGAGTGGTATATGTTTAAAACCAAAAAAAAAAGGTGACCAAAAAAAAAAGCCTTATATATCAAGGTCAAATATGCAATTGAAAGGATATTCAAATGCACATTTTGGATACAACAGTCAGTCACAATTTGTAAGGTAAAAAATATACCTGAAAATTTTTCAGATACATATTGGAATACATGGAAATAATAAAACAAGAGTATTTTTTGTTAGTTCCTTGAGGTGTTTTTGTTTGTTTGAATATGTGCATAAAGTTCCAGTGATCAGGCAGAAACTGATGTGATTTTCATGAGCCATGGCTGTATGAGTATTTCACATGTGTGCTCTTTGCTCCCCCATTTTAAGGATGAAAATTATCAAAGCAAAGATGTACTGTATAGCACAGAGAAATATACTCATTTTTGTAATAACCTATAAAAGAATCTGAATAAAAAATAGATCTGTATGTGTGTATAACTGAATCACTTTGCTGTACACCTGAAACTAATACAACATTGTAAATCAACTATACTTCAGTAAAAAATAAATTTTAAAAATTAAAAAAAAGAAAATTATCAATACTGTTTGGAAGGTTTTGAAAAGAACCAGACATCATATATTTTGTAGTATATAAGCTTCAAAGATATATGTGACTGTTCCACTTGTGTTTCTTCTATGATCACATAAAAAGTTGAAAGTGATCAGCTTGACCCATGCCACCCACCCTAATACTACATTTTTAAAATGTTCACAAAGGAAAAATATTTCAAAATGTATGGCACTTTTTCAAACAATTTGATATTTTTGCCACTTGAAAAAAGCAAAACTAATCAAAGAAAAATAGAAATGGTAGTTTGGCCTCTTAAGAATATATGTTAAGTATATATGTGTCTAAATAAGAGTACTGTGGATGTGTTAGATTTGTTTTTCCTTTCTCTGTTAGTTAACATACAGAAAGAGACAGGAATCTGGCTAAATATTTTCAAAAGCTTCTGGGAAATAGTATACTTACGATATAACATGAGATGAGAATAACAGTGTCCACAAATTGACATTGACCAATTGTTATTGACAATTGTGCAGCAAATTTTCTTTCTTTCATGTAGTCTAAATCTTATTTTTTTTGTTAAAGGGAGATTATACTAGATTCTAAATATCAAATGTATATTAAGTGGGCTTTTAAAAAGATATTGAAAAAGAGAAGTTTCTAAGTGTAAACAACACATAAAATGCAATGAAAGTAATTTAATAATTGATAAGTTCAATTATTTAGGTATTAAATTATATAGTTTGCTAAAATTTCAAATCACTTAATTATCAGTGCTAGAATATATTTATAGTTGATGGTGAAGTTTTTACTATTTTAACATAACTGTTCTCTTTCTAAATGCTATAAAATTATTCGATTAAAATACAGACCACAAATCCAAGCAATGATGAGTCCAGTATTATATATAGAGAAGGGTAGATATTAGAATCAGTTAAAATTAAGAATTATAATAATTGAAGATAATATGCCAGAGATACAAGTCATTCTGAGCTCAGTTTACCTTTCTAGGGTTGTCTCTGAATATATTTGTTTTTATTTTTTCCACAATAATAGGCAAGGCCACTCTTGGAGATTATTATAATGTCTGTCCTTTCTTCAGATTCAAAATTAACTAGTCTATGGTGTTCAACTACAAATCTTGAAATCTGAGTCTAACTGCTGGCTCAGGTGTTACCTAGCTGTCCAGACTACAATATCTGCGTGTCAGTTCTTTCTGAGGTAATGAAGCTGAACTAAACTCTCTGACTTTTTTTCCAGGAAGAATTGAACCCCATCATCGTTACCCCACCGATCGAAGCCATTGATCAGGACCGGAATATTCAGCCGCCATCAGATAGGCCAGGCATCCTCTATTCCATCCTTGTTGGTTTGTATCTGCTAACATTTTGCACTCTCAGTTATAGCTCTAGAATCATGTAGGGAAAAAAAATGTTTCAAATTAAAAAAACTTTAATAACAAAGATTTTCTTTTTAGAAATTATTTTTTAGAAATTTTATTGAAATTATTTTTTATGTAAAACTAAATTTAAAAATAACCATTTAAAAATAACCATTTTTCTTCTTTAGTATTAGTCTCAGTGAAATTTGTAGAACAACAAGTAGAAACACTTTTACTGAGGAAGCAAAACAACTTCAAAAGTAGGATTTAATCCACCTATTGGTAGTTTCCTCTGTATCACCTCATAAAGAATTCTCTAAGAAAAAATTGAAAATGAATCGAAAAACTTACACTGTTTGCTCTACTAGTACTTTGTCATTGGTTGGATACCATTACATAATTCTAAAAATATGTGACTTAAATTTAAGAGCTATCGGAGCCAAAAAGAAAGAGAAAGATCGTGTTACCCCAAGGAAACATTATACCCTTGGTTAATTTTTCCTTGAACAATTTCACAGAAGCCATTTTAATCCATTCTTGTGTATATCTGCCAGTTGTACCAAAAGCAAAAATGAGAATCTGATCATGTCACTCTTCTAAAATTGCTTTTGCTAAAATATGGATGTTGCTGCTTTGCATGATTTATAGTCTCCAGAGAGACAGATATATGTAAAACAGACCATACGTCTCTTAATGAAGAAGGTCACTTGTGAAGTATGCTTGAAAATAACTATTCAATGGAATTTAACTTTACCCTTAACCCCTTCCCACCCCATGTACACATATATAACAACACAACCACCTAGAGACGTTAGACAGATTTCAAAATATGATGCTATATCCTACTTAGAAATGCTGTCTGTAAAGAAAACTTAAGTAATTCTGTTTCAAGCCTTTGGTGTCTAGAACTACATATGTATTATAAGTCAGTTGTATAGATTAGACGATTAAACTTTTTAAAAGCGCTTATAAACATAAACAGAAGTCTCTTTTAAGTCTGTAGGGGGTTTGGTATACATAAAAGGAAATAGTTATTGTTTATTTTATTAACTGAGGGCTTGACAATATGTCAATTACTATGCTAGATGCTATAGATACGAAGATGAGGGATAAATGTTCTAGGTTAGGGAGGGGTAGAGTCTATGGATAGAAACATGCCAAAAGATAAATTAAAATACATGGTTTTAAGTACTACAAATAAAGTATGAGCCACATATCATGTGGTCTCATGGGAGTAAAGTACTAAGGATTTCTAAGAAAATTGCTTAGACAGAGTTATTTTAGCAGAAAGAGAGGAGTTTTCAAGTATAAAATGGGATAAAAATTATTTAGATAGTTGATGCAGCCTGTGCAAAGTCCAAAGCATTACATTTAAAGATAGTCTTGGGGAACCGTGTTACTCAGAATGGGATAGTATCCACTGATATTCATGTTTCTTTCACTTTAAAAAACTTAATCTCTTTGAATAGATGAGTGCTTACTCTGTTGAGCAAGACAGATTCCTCACTTTGTAGCACTGGTTTTCGGGCAGCAGAAACAAGCAATAAACAATTAATGTGGTAAATAAATGTATTTATTATACAAAATAAATGGTAGTGCTATGAGAAAAGTCGAGCTGATGAATGGGATTGGAGGTACAGAAGGGGTGTTGCAGTATTAAATAGGATTGATCAAGATATGTCTCATTGAAAAGGTGAGATTTGAGTAAAATCCTATAGAACTTGAAGGAGTTAACCATGTTGATATCTGGGAAAAGAGTTTCTAGGCAGAGATAAAAGCAGGAGTTTGCCTGGTGAGTTTCAGAAACATCAATGAGGCCAGTAGCACTGGAGAGGAGTCAGTGAGGGAGAAGTAGAAGAAAGAGGGTATGAGAAATAAGGGCGACCAGAAAATATAGTCTTGTATACTACTGAACTTTGTTGGCTTTTACTCTGAGTGAAACGTGGAACCAATGCAGGAATTAGAACAGAAAAATGACCTAATGACGTTAAGTTTCATCAACCTCCAACATTAGGATAATGGATAGTACTACACAATATATATAACCTCTATCATTAACTTTGCTTTCACAGCTAAGTTAAATAAATTGATATATTTTCATAGTATGTACATTTCTAAAAGGCAGAGAGGACATTGTAAGTGTTGAGAGCATAGCCTCTGGAATTGTACTATCCATGTTTAAATCCTGACTTCAACCCTTACTATTCATATAATGTTAGGCGAGTTACTTAATCTCTCTGTCTCAGATTGTTCCTCTTTAAAATAGACCTTTGACAAAGGGATTGATCAAAATAGACTTTTCTATAAAAGTGTTTTGAGAATTTGATCTAATTCATGTAAATATTAGTGCCTGGAAAAAAGCACTCGATGAATGTTAGTTGATGTTGTTATTACCATTAGGAAGAAAAATAAAGTATGTTTCCTAAGTCATGCAAAACTGTTAAGAATAGAAGCACAAACCCTTTCCCTCTGCCACAAGACAGGGTTCCCATGGCTCTGATTTTACCTATTTTTCCAGAACTCTTAGTTTCCCTTATGTCCATCCATATAATTCTGAATGTATGTGTTCTTCAGAGCTTGTTTTCCCAGTTGCTAGGTGGCAGGCTCTTCTACTTTCACACATTGTTGATAGTCGGTTTACTAGACTTGAGGATGTGGATGCTGATGTGTGTAAAAAGGTTATCCAGCGACTATTGCCAACCCCTTCACTGGTCCTACCATCATTATTATCAATGCGGGAATTACTGCCACTGCTGTTGATTACCCACAGTAGCCTGAGCCAATTCTATGTCATCTTAATAGAGTATATCAACAAAAAGATAGAAATTATGAAAAGGAAACAAATTTTGGAGTTGAACAGTATAACAACTGAAATTAAAAATTCACTAGCAGGGCTCAATGAAGATTCAAGCAGGAAGAAGAAAGAATCAGCAAACTTGAAGAGAGGTCAATTGAATTACCAAATCTGAGAAGATGAAAGAGAAAAAGAATGAAGAAATGCAAAGAGAGCTTCAGAGACCTAAAAAATACCATTCTGTGGACCAATTTATGCATAACAGGAGTCCCAGAAGGAGAGAACAGAAAGGGGCAGAAAGAATATAGGAATAAGTAATGATCAAAAACTAAATTTGAGGAAAACAATCTATACCTCCAAGAAGCTAATTGAACTCCCCAAGAGGATAGACCTACAATAAATCCACGCTTAGACACATCCCAATCAAACTGTCAAATGACACAGACAAAAAATAATTCAAAAGTAACAAAAAAGAGGCGACTTTATAATAGAAATTGATTCTCAATAAAATTATAACCCGACTTCTCATCAGGAAACATGGATACTGGAATACATTAGTATGACATGTTCAGAGAACTGAAAGAAAAAGAAAATGTTCATTAATAGTTCTAAATACAGCAAATATAGCCTTCAAAAATAAATGAGAAATTAAGATATTCCCAGATAATCTGAGAATTTATCAGTAACATACCTTTGCTACAAGAAATACTGAAGGGTAGAGACCTAAGGCTGAAATGAAAGCACAATAGAAAGTATCTCAGTTCTACATGAAGAAATAAAGAACACTGGTAAAAATAACTACATAGTTAAGTATAAAAGACATTTTATATATATATATATATATATACACACACACACACACACACATGCTAGTAATTCTTCTTTCTCTTATTTGATTTAAAGAAAATATCATAAATCAATAATTATACATCTATACTGATGGACAAAGTAGAAACATGTAAATTGTGATAATAACAGCAAAGAGCAAAGGTAAAATAGAGTTATATAGGAGTAAAATTTTTATCTACTATTGAAGTTAAGTTGCTATTAGTCCAAATTAGATTGCCATAAATTAAGACATCAATCTTAATTCCCAGCATAGCCACTAGGAGAATAGTTTAACAATTTAATTGTTTACATAATTTGAAGATTTATAGTAAAGCACAAAACAAAGGAATTTAAACAGTACCCATGAAAAATAAAGCAGTAATGGAACAATAGAGGAACAAAAAGGGCATAAGATATATAGAAGACAGCAAAATGGCAGAGGTAAATACCATCTTTTTAGTAATCACAATCAATGTAAATGGATTCAATGTTCCAATTAAAAGATTCAGATTGGCGCAATACTAAAAAGAGAAAAAGAAAAACATGATCTTACTACATGCTATCTATAAGAAACACATTTTATTTAT
The DNA here is from genome assembly GCF_005190385.1 of Monodon monoceros. Classification (NCBI taxonomy): domain Eukaryota; kingdom Metazoa; phylum Chordata; class Mammalia; order Artiodactyla; family Monodontidae; genus Monodon; species Monodon monoceros. Next base: position 41,393,638 of record NW_021703781.1, read on the forward strand.
TTATTTTTTAACATCTTTATTGGGGTATAATTGCTTTACAATGGTGTGTTAGTTTTTGCTTTATAACAAAGTGAATCAGTTATACATATACATATGTTCCCATATCTCTTCCCTCTTGCGTCTCCCTCCCTCCCACCTTTCCTATCCCACCCCTCCAGGCGGTCACAAAGCACCGAGCCGATATCCCTGTGCCATGCGGCTGCTTCCCACGAGCTATCTACCTTACGTTTGTTACTGTATATATGTCCATGATTCTCTCTCGCCCTGTCACAGCTCACCCTTTCCCCTCCCCATATCCTCAAGTCCGTTCTCCAGTAGGTCTGTGTCTTTATTCCTGTCTACCCCTAGGTTCTTCATGACATTTTGTTTTCTTAAATTCCATATATATGTATTAGCATACAGTATTTGTCTTTCTCTTTCTGACTTACTTCACTCTGTATGACAGACTCTAGGTCTATCCACCTCATTACAAATAGCTCAATTTCGTTTCTTTTTATGGCTGAGTAATATTCCATTGTATATATGTGCCACATCTTCTTTATCCATTCATCTGATGATGGGCACTTAGGTTTTTTCCATCTCCGGGCTATTGTAAAGAGAGCTGCAATGAACATTTTGGTACATGACTCTTTTTGAATTTTGGTTTTCTCAGGGTATATGCCCAGTAGTGGGATTGCTGGGTCATATGGTAGTTCTATTTGTAGTTTTTTAAGGAACCTCCATACTGTTCTCCATAGTGGCTGAACCAATTCACATTCCCACCAGCAGTGCAAGAGTGTTCTCTTTTCTCCACACCTTCTCCAGCACTTATTGTTTCTAGATTTATTGATGATGGCCATTCTGACTGGTGTGAGATGATATCTCATTGTAGTTTTGATTTGCATTTCTCTAATGATTAATGATGTTGAGCATTCTTTCATGTGTTTGTTGGCAGTCTGTATATCTTCTTTGGAGAAATGTCTATTTAGGTCTTCTGCCCATTTTTGGATTGGGTTGTTTGTTTTTTTGATACTGAGCTGCATGAGCTGCTTATAAATTTTGGATATTAATCCTTTGTCAGTTGCTTCATTTGCAAATATTTTCTCCCATTCTGAGGGTTGTCTTTTGGTCTTGTTTATGGTTACCTTTGCTGTGCAAAAGCTTTGAAGTTTCATTAGGTCCCATTTGTTTATTTTTATTTCCATTTCTCTAGGAGGTGGGTCAGAAAGGATCTTGCTGTGATTGATGTCATAGAGTGTTCTGCCTATGTTTTCCTCTAAGAGTTTGATAGTTTCTGGCCTTACATTTAGGTCTTTAATCCATTTTGAGCTTGTTTTTGTGTATGGTGTTAGGGAGTGATCTAATCTCATACTTTTACATGTATCTGTCCAGTTTTACCAGCACCACTTATTGAAGAGGCTGTCCTTTCTCCACTGTACATTCCTGCCTCCTTTATCAAAGATAAGGTGACCATATGTGCGTGGGTTTATCTCTGGGCTTTCTATCCTGTTCCATGGATCTATCTTTCTGTTTCTGTGCCAGTACCATACTGTCTTGATTACTATAGCTTTGTACTATAGTCCAAAGTCTGGGAGCCTGATTCCTCCAGCTCCGTTTTTCGTTCTCAAGATTGCTTTGGCTATTCGGGGTCTTTTGTGTTTCCATACAAATTGCGAAATTTTTTCTCCTAGTTCTGTGAAAAATGCCAGTGGTAGTTTGATAGGGATTGCATTGAATCTGTAGATTGCTTTGGGTAGTAGAGTCATTTTCACAATGTTGATTCTTCCAGTCCAAGAACATGGTATATCTCTCCATCTATTTGTATTATCTTTAATTTCTTTCATCAGTGTCTTATAATTTTCTGCATACAGGTCTTTTGTCTCCTTAGGTAGGTTTATTCCTAGATATTTTATTCTTTTTGTTGCAGTGGTAAATGGGAGTGTTTTCTTGATTTCACTTTCAGATTTTTCATCATTAGTGTATAGGAATGCCAGAGATTTCTGTGCATTAATTTTGTATCCTGCTACTTGTCCAAATCATTGATTAGCTCTAGTAGTTTTCTGGTAGTATCTTTAGGATTCTCTATGTATAGTATCATGTCATCTGCAAACAGTGACAGCTTTACTTCTTCTTTTCCGATTTGGATTCCTTTTATTTCCTTTTCTGCTCTGATTGCTGTGGCTAAAACTTCCAAAACTATGTTGAATAAGAGTGGTGAGAGTGAGCAACCTTGTCTTGTTCCTGATCTTACTAGAAATGCTTTCAGTTTTTCACCATTGAGGATGATGTTGGCTGTGGGTTTGTCATATATGGCCTTTATTATGTTGAGGAAAGTTCCCTCTATGCCTACTTTCTGCAGAGCTTTTATCATAAATGGGTGTTGAATTTTGTCAAAAGCTTTCTCTGCATCTATTGAGATGATCGTATGGTTTTTCTCCTTCAGTTTGTTAATATGGTGTATCACGTTGATTAATTTGCATATATTGAAGAATCCTTGCATTCCTGGAATAAACCCCACTTGATCATGGTGTATGATCCGTTTAATGTGCTGTTGGATTCTGTTTGCTAGTATTTTGTTGAGGATTTTTGCATCTATGTTCATCAGTGATATTGGCCTGTAGTTTTCTTTCTTTGTGACATCCTTGTCTGGTTTTGGTATCAGGGTGATGGTGGCCTTGTAGAATGAGTTTGGGAGTGTTCCTCCCTCTGCTATATTTTCAAAGCGTTTGAGAAGGATAGGTGTTAGGTCTTGTCTAAATGTTTGAAAGAATTTGCCTGTGAAGCCATCTGGTCCTGGGCTTTTGTTTGTTGGAAGATTTTTAATCACAGTTTCAATTTCAGTGCTTGTGATTGGTCTATTCATATTTTCTATTTCTTCCTGATTCAGTCTTGGCAGGTTGTGCATTTCTAAGAATCTGACCACTTCTTCCAGGTTGTCCATTTTATTGGCATAGAGTTGCTTGTAGTAATTTCTCATGATCTTTTGTATTTCTGCAGTGTCAGTTGTTACTTCTCCTTTTTCATTTCTAATTCTATTGATTTGAGTCTTCTCCCTGTTTTTCTTGATGAGTCTGGCTAATGGTTTATCAATTTTGTTTATCTTCTCAAAGAACTAGCTTTTAGTTTTATTGATCTTTGCTATTGTTTCCTTCATTTCTTTTTCATTTATTTCTGATCTCATTTTTATGATTTCTTTCCTTGTGCTAACTTTGGGGTTTTTTGTTCTTCTTTCTCTAATTGCTTGAGGTGCAAGGGTAGGTGGTTTATTTGAGATGTTTCCTGTTTCTTAAGGTAGCATTGTATTGCTATAAACTTCCCTCTTAGAACTGCTTTTGCTGCATCCCATAGATTTTGGGTCGTCGTGTCTCCATTGTCATTTGTTTCTAGGTATTTTTTAATTTCCTCTTTGATTTCTTCAGTGATCACTTCATTATTAAGTAGTGTATTGTTTAGCCTCCATGTGTTTGTATTTTTTACAGCTCTTTTCCTGTAATTGATATCTAGTCTCATAGCATTATGGTCGGAAAAGATACTTGGTACAATTTCAATTTTCTTAAATTTATCAAGGCTTGATTTGTGTCCCAAAATATGATCTATCCTGGAGAATGTTCCATGAGCACTTGAGAAAAATGTGTATTCTGTTGTTTTTGGATGGAATATCCTATAACTATCAATTAAGTCCATCTTGTTTAATGTATCATTTAAAGCTTGTGTTTCCTTATTTATTTTCATTTTGGATGATCTGTCCATTGGTGAAAGTGGGGTGTTAAAGCCCCCTACTGTGAGTGTGTTACTGTCGGTTTCCCCTTTTATGGCTGTTAGTATTTGCCTTATATATTGAGGTGCTCCTATGTTGGATGCGTAAATATTTATAATTGTTACATCTTCTTGGATCGATCCCTTGATCTTTATGTAGTGTCCTTCTTTGTCTCTTCTAATATTCTTTATTTTACAATCTATTTTGTCTGATATGAGAATTGCTACTCCAGTTTTCTTTTTGTTTCAATGTGCATGGAATATCTTTTTCCATCCCCTTACTTTCAGTCTGTATGTGTCTCTAGGTCTGAAGTGGGTCTCTTGTAGACAGCAAATATATGGGTCTTGTTTTTGTATCCATTCAGCCAATCTATGTCTTTTGGTGGGAGTATTTAGTCCATTTACATTTAAGGTAATTATCGATATGTATGTTCCTATTCCCATTTTCTTAATTGTTTTGGGTTCGTTATTGTAGGTCTTTTCCTTCTCTTGTGTTTCTTGCCTAGAGAAGTTCCTTTAGCATTTGTTGTAGAGCTGGTTTCGTGGTGTGAACTCTCTCAGCTTTTGCTTGTCTGTAAAGGTTTTAATTTGTCCATCAAATCTGAATGAAATCCTTGCTGGGTAGAGTAATCTTGGTTGCAGTTTTTTCTCCTTCAGCACTTTAAATATGTCCTGGCAGTCCCTTCTGACTTACAGAGTTTCACCTGTTAACCGTATGGGGATTCCCTTGTGTGTTATTTGTTGTTTTTCCCTTGCTGCTTTTAATATGTTTTCTTTGTATTTAATTTTTGACAGTTTGATTAATATGTGTCTTGACGTATTTCTCCTTGGATTTATCCTGTATGGGACTCTCTGTGCTTCCTGGAGTAGATTAACTATTGCCTTTCCCATGTTAGGGAAGTTTTCAACTATAATCTCTTCAAATATTTTCTCAGTCCCTTTCTTTTTCTCTTCTTCTTCTGGAACCCCTATAATTCGAATGTTGTTGTGTTTGATGTTGTCCCAGAGGTCTCTGAGACTGTCCTCAGTTCTTTTCATTCTTTTTTCTTTATTCTACTCTGCAGTAGTTATTTCCACTGTTTTATCTTCCAGGTCACTTATCCGTTCTTCTGCCTCAGTTATTCTGCTATTGATCCCATCTAGAGTATTTTTCATTTCATTTATTGTGTTGTTCATCGTTGTTTGTTTCATCTTTAGTTCTTCTAGGTCCTTGTTAAATGTTTCTTGCATTTTGTCTATTCTATTTCCAAGATTTTGGATCATCTTTACTATCATTCTGAATTCTTTTTCAGGTAGACTGCCTATTTCCTCTTCATTTGTTAGGTCTGGTGGGTTTTTATCTTGCTCCTTCATCTGCTGTGTGTTTTTCTGTCTTCTCATTTTGCTTATCTTACTGTGTTTGGGGTCTCCTTTTTGCAGGCTGCAGGTTCGTAGTTCCTGTTGTTTTTGGTGTCTATCTGCAGTGGCTAAGGTTGGTTCAGTGGGTTGTGTAGGCTTCCTGGTGGAGGGGACTAGTGCCTGTGTTCTGGTGGATGAGGCTGGATTTTGTCTTTCTGGTGGGCAGGTCCACGTCTGGTGGTGTGTTTTGGGGTGTCTGTGGACTTATTATGATTTTAGGCAGCCTCACTGCTAATGGGTGGGGTTTTGTTCCTGTCTTGCTAGTTGTTTGGCATAGGAAGTCCAGCACTGTAGCTTGCTGGTCGTTGAGTGAAGCTGGGTGCTGGTGTTGAGATGGAGATCTCTGGGAGATTTTTGCCGTTTGATATTATGTGGAGCTGGGAGGTCTCTTGTGGACCAGTGTCCTGAAGTTGGCTCTCCCACCTCAGAGCCAGAGCACTGACTCCTGGCTGCTGCACCAAGAGCCTTTCATCCACACGGCTCAGAATAAAAGGGAGAAAAAGTAGAAAGAAAGAATTAGTAGAAGTAGAAAGAAAGAAAGAAAGAAAGAAAGAAAGGAGGGAGTGAGGGAGGGAGGAAGGAAGTAAGGAGGGAAGGAAGGAAAAAAGAAGTTAAAGTAAGATAAAATATAATAAAGTTATTAAAATAAAAATATAATTATTAAGAGAAAAAAAAAACAGAACCCTAGGACAAATGGTGGAAGCAAAGCTACACAGACAAAATCTCACACAGAAGCATACACATACACCTCACAAAAAGAGGAAAAGGGGAAAAAATCATAAATCTTGCTCTGAAAGTCCACTTCCTTAATTTGGGATGATTCGTTGTCTATTCAGGTATTCCACAGATGCAGGGTACATCAAGTTGATTGTGGAGCTTTAATCTGCTGCTTCTGAGGCTGATGGGAGAGATTTCCCTTTCTCTTCTTTGTTCTCACAGCTCCCAGGGGCTCAGCTTTGGATTTGGCCCCGCCTCTGCGTGTAGGTCGCCGTAAGGCATCTGTTCTTCGCTCAGACAGGACGCTCAGACAGGACGGGGTTAAAGGAGCCGCTGATTCTGTGGCTCTGGCTCACTCAGGCCGAGGGGGAGGGAGGGGCACGGAGTGCGGGGCGGGCCTGCGGCGGCAGAGGCCTGCGTGACGTTGCACCAGCCTGAGGCGCGCTGTGCGTTCTCCCGGAGGAGTTGAGCCTTGCTCCCGGGACCCTGGCAGTGGCGGGCCGCACAGGCTCCCCGGAAGCAGGGTGTGGATAGTGACCTGTGCTCGCACACAGGCTTCTTGGTGGCGGCAGCGGCAGCCTTAGCGTCTCGTGCCCGTCTCTGGGGTTCGCGCTTTTAGCCGCGGCTCGCGCCCGTCTCTGGAGCTCCTTTAAGCAGCGCTCTTAATCCCCTCTCCTGGCGCAGCAGGAAACAAAGAGGTAAGAAAAAGTCTCTTGCCTCTTCGGCAGGTACAGACTTTTCCCCGGACTCCCTCCCGGCTAGCCGTGGCGTAATAACCCCCTGCAGGCTGTGTTCACGCCGCCAACCCCAGTCCTCTCCCTGCGCTCCAACCGAAGCCGGAGCCTCTGCTCACAGCCCCGCCCGCTGTGGCGGGGGAGCAGACAAGCCTCTCGGGCTGGTGAGTGCCGGTCGGCACCGATCCTCTGTGCGGGAATCTCTCCGCTTTGCCCCCCGCACCCCTGTTGCTGTGCTCTCCTCTGCGGCTCCGAAGCTTTTCCCCTCCGCCACCCGCAGTCTCTGCCCGCGAAGGGGCTTCCTGGTGTTTGGAAAACTTTCCTCGTTCACAGCTGCCTCCCACTGGTGCAGGTCCCGTCCCTATCCTTTTGTCTCTGTTTATTCTTTTTTCTTTTGCCCTACCCAGGTAGGTGGGCGGTTTCTTGCCTTTTGGGAGGTCTGAGGTTTTCTCCCAATGTTCAGTAGGTATTCTGTAGGAGTTGTTTCACGTGTAGATGTATTTCTGTTGTATCTGTGGGGAGGAAGGTGATCTCCGCATCTTACTCTTCCGCCATCTTAACCTGTTCCAAGAGGTTTGATATTTTTTCCTCAATCCTACTTTGGGGATCACCACAGTAAACAATAAGTAAAAATTGTATTTAGCTAACTGGGAGAGTAAAGTGGCATTTATTTCATGTAAAGTTCATTTCAGTGATTATAAGTAAATGGGATGTTAGAAGATTTAGGAGGCTATCACAGTGGTAGAAGAATGAAATGACAAGACTTTGAATGAACAAACACTGTGTAAGTGAAAACCATGGAGAGAATGACAGACAAGGAAGAATCATTTGGAAAATATATGCAGAGTTGTATTAGAGGAATAAGGAGATTTGAACCAGTATAGTGAGAAAAATGGTGGGATCATTAGCAAAAATTCAGTTCATGGATTTTGGCATCCACCTTGGACCATTGCTAACTGAGCAAGAGAGAAATAGAATCTCCGTGTGGTTTTGAGTTTTTCTTCTTATGTATAAAGGTGAATATCTTTGTGTGCGGTCAAGAGTCATCTGCCTTTCTCTTTCTGTGAACCATCTGTTCATTCTCTATCCCAAAACTTTTTAAAAAATATATCGCTGATCTTTTACTTTTCTAATTTGAAAATGTACGTATGTTAGGGATATGAGCCTTTGTCTCTGACGTAAATACAAATATTTCCCTAGTTTGTCACCTGCAGTTTTACTTTGTTTATTGTGTTTTGCCATGCAATTTGTAATGCCATTAAATTTATCACCCTTTTTCCTTATTAATTCTTTATTTTGAGCCATAGGTAGGAAAGTTATGCCCACTCTCACATTAGAATAGAATTCATCCATGTTTTCATCTATTACTAGCTCTTGTGTTGTTTTATTGCTTATTGTGCATCAATGTCTTATCCATTTGGGGTTTACTCTAGTATATTGTATGAAGAATAGACACAATTTTATCATTTTCTGTCTTTCCTATTCGGTTAATGTTCCTATTCAAAAATCCATTTTCCATTATTATTTTGAGACGACTCCTTTATCATAAGCTCAATTTTCAAATGCAATTTTGACTATTTCTGGATTTTTTTTTTTTTTTTTTTGCGGTGCGCGCGCCTCTCACTGTTGTGGCCTCTGCTGTTGCGGAGCACAGGCTCCGGTCGCAGAGGCTCAGAGGCCATGGCCCACGGGCCTAACCGCTCCCCGGCATGTCTGATCTTCCCGGACCGGGGCACGAACCCGTGTCCCCTGCATCGGCAGGTGGACTCTCAACCACTGCGCCACCAGGGAAGCCCTAATTTCTGGATTTTAAAGTCTATTTTACTGGCATACATTTTCTCCCCTCACATAATGCCCAGGAGGATTTTCTTTCTTGTCTCATAGTTGAAGCAAAACAGTATAGCAATTAACACATTTTTGGATATTTTTGGCGTCTGTCAACCTAGATTTGAATGTAAGTTCTGTCTGACATTGTCTCTTTGACTTTGGACAAATTACTTAATATTGCAAATCTCCTAAGTTCTCCTGTGTAAAATGGGAATGATTTACAGAGTTATCAATGATTACTTATATAAAGCATTTAGTACAGTGTAGGATTCAATAATTGGCAGCCGTATTATTTTATTCTTATCATTATTGTTATGCTAAATGCATATATTCCACAGTTATATGATTTGACTTCCACTTTATCTTCACTTTGGAAAAAAAGAATGTTGTAGTATACAAAGGAAAATGATACAATTCAAGGAAATTTCAACTCACTAAAATGGCTGCATTTAAGAAATATCCTCTCTAGACACTGAGTAATTCAAAATATTTTATTTATTTCATATGATTGATTTATTTAGCTGAATACTTATCTTAAGAAAAAATATTTGCCCAGCTAGAACAGGATATTCTTATTTTAATTTCCAAGCAACTTGGTACAAATTACTAGTCATTGTCACAAGATATGGTGAAAGACGATGTAGATTATAATTAAGATTTATGTACCACTAAAATACAATTTTATAATTCAAAATTTGTTCTCAATACACTTTATATCTCTTTTATGTGATGAAGTTTCAAATTAATTAAAGCACTCACTTAATAAAAGATATTTGGAAAATCATCCAAACAGGTATTTTCACCCTCTTACTCATAAACTAATGAATGATATACCACATTTGCATCTGCTTTCCCTAGACTGTATAATTTTGAAACTTAATTTACTAATAAAATTATGATTTTGTTCCTCAGTTAATGAAGGGAAATAGATATAGCAAATACACATATTACTTATTTTTCTCAATTAAGTGCTGAAATATCAATGTCTTTCAGGGACTCCTGAGGATTACCCACGATTTTTTCATATGCATCCAAGGACTGCAGAACTTAGTCTCCTGGAGCCAGTAAATAGAGACTTTCACCAGAAGTTTGATTTGGTTATTAAGGTAAATTTAACTAATTGCTTAACGTTCTTGGGTTTATAAATATAGCTAATGTTCTAATGTTCTTGTGTTTATCAGTGAATACTCTAGAGGCTACTGTAGGGACTTTTAAGCTATAAAAATTAAAATTAATTTGAACTGCAATTAGCCAATTTTTCTTTAAAAAGGTGAAGTGCAACAGTTCTAACACATTATCTGTGTTGCTTTTCTTTAACATAACTTTTTATATTACAGTGCTATTCAAATACTGATATTTTTATATGTAATAAATGCCTTGGTCAAATGTATGTAATTCTACATAGTATAATTTATTACATCTTCTAACGTTTAGTTTAGGTTTTGTTTTCTGTTTGTTTGTTTGTTTTTTACCAAGTGGATTTAATTTTTGACCACAAAAGCTTAACCAATGAATGTATTTAAAAAGTGCCTGGGGCTTCCCTGGTGGCGCAGTGGTTGGGAGTCCGCCTGCCGATGCAGGGGACACAGGTTTGTGCCCCGGTCCGGGAGGATCCCACATGCCGTGGAGCAGCTGGGCCTGTGAGCCATGGCCGCTGAGCCTGCGCGTCCGGAGCCTGTGCTCCACAACGGGAGAGGCCAGTGCAGTGAGAGGCCCGCGTACCGCAAAAAAAAAAAAAAAGAGTGCCTGGATTTATATATATTTTCATTTTAATAATGTGTTATGTTTTTAAATGTTATTGCTTTTTCAAAACTAAAACAAAAAGATCTTGCTTGTCCAGAAATTATTTTAGTATATGTTTCATTATTTATTTTGAAAAATGATCTTCAACCACAAAATTTTTCAAATCTAAGGGAATCCATTTGGCATTACAATTTTGATTTAATAATATATAATATATTGTAATAAAATCATTACAAAGGTATTGTGGAAACCCAGATGATCTATCCGTTAATTCTTAGAGACTTTACTGAGAAGGTAAGATTTGAGCTGAGCAGTGAAAGAAGAGTATGAATTTACCAATTAGAGATCGAGGCTAGGAGAAAAGCATTTGAAGTAAAAGAACAGAAATAAGCAAGGACACACAGTATGTCTAGTGTGTATTGTCTGACTTTTTCATATCTAAACATGCAACAAATAGATATAGATATGCAGCCCTATGGCATTTTTTTTTAAATTTAGAAGTGTTAAAAGAAAAAGAAGTAAGGTAAAGAAGCTTACTGAGCATGTACATTGTACAAGGTATTTTATGTATATTTTATAGCCACAACCTTAGTACTTAGTACTATGCTTACGGGTACAAATGTCAAAACTAAAGTTCAGATAGGGTAAGTGATTGAATCAGAGTTACATCACTAATAAGCAGCAGAATTGAAATTCAAATTTAAGTTTATCTAAGCTAAAGCCATACTTATTTCACTTCACCAAGATGCATTTCCTTAGAAATGGTTTTCTGGTTTAATTATCTGTCAGTGCAACTGCAAACAATAATACGTCGATACATTTAATTTTAGCTCAAATTAGGACATATTTTGTTAGCACCGATTATGTTATACACACTAGATTCTGTATTTATTTATTGTTTCTTTGCCCTTGAAGAATGGGTAGTCTAGAAGGGGAAAGAATCACGTAAGCTGATAAATCAAATACAACACATCAACTGCTAAGAGGAAGGCAATGTAAAAGCTCTAACGAAGCACAGATTAAGGACATTTAAATTAATCTGGGACTCAGGGAAAATTTTCTGGGGATTATCCCAAGCTCAGTGTTGTATTGGATGGCTTTGGCTAATGAATGAAAGCAGGAAATACGTTGGACCATTAGGAAGAACAGAAGCAAAAGCTTGGAGGCATGATGTACCAGGTTACGAGCAGTTAACAGGGAAATGAGGTATAGAGCCAGACCCTGGAGAGAGCCTTATGTTCGACTGCAATTTCCTTGGATTTCATTCAGTAGGGGTTTGGGAGTCATTCAACAAAGAAAGGCTCTTTCTACCATTTATGTAAAATAGTCACGCATGAGATTCATCTTGCACGGTTTTATTTTAATTATCATTGGACTATATAAAACTCCAAAATGTGTTTCCATCGTCTCCTGTGGATCTACCTGGAGCCCTGTGGTGCTACACTCTGTGGGAGTTAAGAAACTTGACAAAGCACTGTTTCCAAACTGCCCCACTTGAAATCTGAAATCAGTTATTTTTCTTTATTATCAAAGTCAGTTGTCCTGGTGTACCCAGGTATAGTGAAATTCAGTCTATCAGTTATAGAAACAAAAATCAATTGGGACAAGCCACAGATAATTTTTTTTGTTTTAATAACACTTTATATTATTAATGGAAGTTTTTACCGACATTATTAGATTCAAATTATTGTGTTTTGTGTGCAGTCAAGGGGATAATAAGCAAAGGTATCAATCTGTAAGAATAATAATGTGCCACTTGCTTGAATGTTAGCTGAATATTGTGTCTTTGTATAAGGATCCATTGAAGTGCTACAATCTGGTAGTTCTCTGCAGTAAGTCTTTCAAATTCTTCCCTTTTTCTTATTTTAATAGTGCTTCATTTTTCATTGGCCATAATTTTTTTTATTGGACTTGATCCCAATTTCTGTTTTGGAAGCTAAGGAAAAATAAAATACAATGAAGTATCCTCTTTTAGACTTTGAAGAAGAATTCTGCTTTAAAAAGCTGTATGCACATTTAACAGCTGGTGTCACAAATTAGAAATTTATCATCTTCATTTTATCTATTTCTGCCAGTTATTTACTAAGTATACTGACAAAAATGTGAAGGTGAAACTAGGAAGGCAAAATGGAGTAGTTCACCAACTTTAGAATATTAAAGGATTAAAACACATCTAATTAAAAGAGAAAAGGGTGTTCCATTTCAAAACACTATTCCAAATTTTACATAATTTCAATCATTTAAGCACACTTTAAAATGAAACACACATTTTGAATAAGAATCATAGCCAGTCCTGGGTTTGGCCAGGACAGTTCATGTTTATGCCTGTTGTCCTTGTGTAATTATTTATAACACATCTTTCACCCTCAAAAATGTCCCAGTTTGGATGAAAGTTTATGTGATCACCATAGTTATACAGCAAAAAACAATTATGCAATAGAAATATGAAAGCAGATTTTAGATTCTAGATGATGATGAATTAGTTCATGCATGGAGTGTTTCTAACAAAGTCCAGAACATTCATCTTCATTATTAGAAGTGCAGTATTTTTAAAAAAATATTAATAACTTATATATTTATACTCTGGGCATCTAATACAAGCATTAAATGGATAAATTATCAATAATTCACTGTCAGTTGCTCAAACATAATTTTTTTGTCTAAATCTCACTTTTTAAAAAATTTATTTCTTTTATTTATTTATTTTTGGTGGCATAGGGTCTTCATTGCTGCGTGCGGGCTACTCCTTGTTGCAGTGCATGTGCTTCTCATTGCGGTGGCTTCTTTTGTTGCGGAGCATGGGCTCTAGGCACACGGGCTTCCGTAGTTGTGGCTTGAGGGCTCAGCAGTTGTGGCTTGCAGGCTCTAGAGCACAGACTCAGTAGTTGTGGCACACAGGATTAGTTGCTCCGCGGCATGTGGGATCTTCCTGGACCAGGGCTCGAACCTGTGGCCCCTGCATTGGCAGGCGGATTCTTAACCACTGTACCACCAGGGAAGTACCTGTCTAAATCTCTTTAATTAACAACTAATAGCAAGGGTCACAATGATACCACAAATATCACTGTATCATGGTCCCTCTGATTTTCATGTTGTTGTTCATTGACCTACTTATACTGCCTAGCAGGCTGACCTTTAACATCTTTTCTTTCCACATAATGGGCATAATTAACCCTAAGCTCTCATCAGTCACCCTGCATACTTTTCTCTGCCAGCCATACTCAACCACTTGCACTGCCTTAAACTCACCATGCTCTTTCTAGCCTCCAGGCATTTGCTGTTCTTCCTGAATCATTCCTCCTTTTTTTTTTTAATCAACAGTCTAATTCACACTGATATTTCATTGATGCTTTGTATGCTAAGACAGACAGTTCCTCTGGAAAGGCATGACCACTGATCGGAAGCCCTTCCTTGCATCCTACTAGTCCCTATCGTGGCTTTGATCATTCTATATAGAATTTGCCTGTTTATTTTCCCCTGACCTTTATAGGAGGGAGGGCAGATTGTAATATATTTCTTCAACATTGTGGCCCAAGCCCATAAGCCTATCCACGTACAATGTATAAAAGTGCTCAAGGGCTTCCCTGGCGGCATAGTGGTTGAGAGTCCGCCTGCCGACGCAGGGGACACGGGTTCGTGCCCCGGTCCGGGAAGATCCCACATGCCACGGAGCGGCTGGGCCCGTGAGCCATGGCCGCTGAGCCTGCGCGTCCGGAGCCTGTGCTCCGCAATAGGAGAGGCCACAACAGTGAGAGGCCTGCGTACCGCAAAAAAAAAAAAAAAAAAATGCTCAATACATATTTCTTGTAATGGCTTTCTCCCTGGCACAGTAAATCTTTTAAGGCTGCTGGATTTGGGTACTGCATCTTCATTTCATTTAAATACATATATTTGAAAGTGCCTGTATTTGATAGAATTTTATCCTGCCTCTGTGCAAGGAACTTGTCGAATAAATTCAATCCCTGGAAAAAAGCCATACCTATATTAAGACAGTTTAAAGCTATTTATGACTGTATTTAAACAAACAAACAAAAAATTCTCCTTCTAAGGAAAATATTTTACACAGACAGTGAGCCACAGAATTGAAACTGGTGAGCTTGAATAGTAGAGTTAATTTGCCATTTCTCCTGGCGAGTTACTTTGCTTTAGTAATCTGAGAGTCACAGGACAACAGTGTGCAAGAAATGATTGAGGCCTACAAGAACAGTGACTACAGCCCTTGATCCTACACATGAATCTCTAATGCCACAACCCTAGAAAATATTTGGCCTCTATTTGAATAATGGTATCAATTTTACTTTACTGCTTAGGAATTCAGTGGGTAACTAGGATTCACTATCTTTAAGCCATGTGACATTTCCTAGTTTTCAATTTGCCAAATCCTTTCTGAGTGCCTATAAAGTGCCTGATATTTTGCTTGGTGTTGAGGAGACAGAAATGTATGAAAGCTCTGCCTCAAGGAAGAGGTATGGAAAGTATGGAAATTGTACTTTTAGACATATTTCCCTTCCGATTTCTACATCTGTATTTCCAAGTACTGGCTGAATAACTACTCCTAGTATTTTCCAATTGCATCAAATTAACATAGTAAAGTATATACATCTGTTTGAAACCTCGGCTTCTTTCTTTCAATTAATAATATTACAATCAGCTTGTCACCCAAGTTAGGAGTTCCCAGTTCTTCTGAGACACCAGCTCCTGTATGGCCCTATCCATTCACTTTTCAAGTCCTATCCAGATACATCTGGAGTTTCTCTTGAATGTCTCCCCCAACTCTCCATGCCCACTGCAGTTCTCTAGGTTTCATCCTCAAGCCCCATCATCTCACACAAGTGATCTCTAAGATTTTAGCCTCTTTTTCATGCATCCTGTCCATCTCCCCACATTGCCAATAGATATTGCTAACACAAAAAAATAGATCATGCTGCTCCATATTGCCTTTAAGCCAGTTGACAAATTGCCCACTACATGAAATTCCAACAGAAAACTTTGTTGATTTGAAAGATCAGGCATTAGGGGCGGACAGACAGAGGAAGAAGTCACAGATCATTAGTCATTACTTCTCAAAATAAAAAGGATGGCATCCCCCATGAACATGAGAGAGCTATCAAAATTCATTAAATCTGTTAAGGAGAATGTGAAGTATAAGTTACTATCATTCTGCTGTGGTGTATGGATTGTCAGTTTATCAAAAAAAAAAAAAGAGAGAGAGATACATACAAATAGAGAAATTAAAAGGAGAGAAGAAGGGCTTAGATGCTCCCTTTGAGAAAGACTGAGTAGGATCTTCCAGTGAGCCAGGGTTATGATAAGAAAAAAAAAAAAATCAGAGCTGATGTTGTCCAGCCATAGGAAGAAAGACAAATTCTATAAATGACATACTTTCATAATTCTGGAAATATTCTAGCCATATATGCCTCTCTCTATTCTTATGGATTCCCATTGAAGGAATAAAATACACATATCTCACATCTTAGTTCAGCAGTTAAGTGAAAAGTAAGCTCACTTCCTCTGCCCAATAGCAAGATCTATAAGGTAAGGAAGTTTAAGTCCATTAAGAGTGAAAGTCCTTTGAATGTTTTAGAGAAAATTATCCCACAGAAATTTCAGGTATTAGTTCTTATCAGTAATGAAACAACAATCCCTCCATTGATGTCTTAATGAATAATACACTTTTAGAAATCCACTGACATATTTGATACATTTGCTAGATGTTCATCTTTCAATTTTACGTTCTATTTTTTTCAGTTTAGTAGATTGTCACATAAAACATTATGTTTGTTTCTTCAAAAAGAACACTGTATCCTTTTGTTTACTCCTGCTTGTTCACATTTCTAAAACTTCTAAGTACTAGGCTAAATTAATTGACTATTATGACAATTATGGAAATTAATACAAGGAAAGAATATATGGTGTCCTCTTTTCTCATGTTGTTATTCATCCTGCTAGGTTAGTTAGAACAGAAATAGAATACAGCAGTTGAATATAGTGGCTGTCCAAATGTGCAAGATGACAAAAGACACACAGAAGTGATATTTTACTTGGCCTCTTTCCTTCTTCACAAGGTGACCTGCAACTGCTTGGAAGAAGGGAAGCAATTTATCCATTCTCATCACAGTCCCTTGATTTTGGCAAGGCCCTCTTGTCTGCAAAGGTCATTGTAAGAGTACAACAGCAAGTCTAAATATTGTAGAATGTTCACGTGAAAGACACTCTGAGCGGACCTTGCCATATCTCCCCACTACACACCCCTTCATACACAAAAACTACCTTAACCCTCCTACATGAATGTTCTCAAGTAACCTTTCTTCATAGGCTTCTTGGTTGTTGCATAGAAAATGAAATTAAAAGGGTATATCTAAAGACTTGAAAGCTAAACAGGTCTTTCCACTAGTTTTTTCTCAAGAACAGACTAGTACATAGGAAAAACTCCCATTCTCATTACCTTCCAGGCTCTGAAAAATAACCCACTTAGAGACAGACTTTTTTTGTATACTGATGATTTTTTGAAATTTTTTGAAATATTCCAGGATGGACTATTCCAGTCAACCAGTTCACAAAGGCACCTTAGGAGAGAGCTTTCTCCTAGTGGAGAGAATACTCTGTGGGAATGGAATCAGAATCCAGCATAGACATTTGCTGGATGAGGAAGTGAAGGGCAGGGCAAAATAAGGGGAATACAACATGAATTAGAAGCACTCCAGAAAAAAGTTACTACACCATCACGATCATAATTTTGTCTCTGGCTCACAGTGCTATTTATAGCCAAGATGATTCTCATGTTCAAACCACCAGCCAAATAGTGTGATATATCTGTGCTTGGCAGGAGTTTTCTGAATCTGTGGTCTCTCCGGGAGCAATTGGGTTTTTCTTCTTTAAATCATTCAAAATTGCCTTAGTCATTCTAGTGTCAGTTTATATATCAAGCTTTAAGCACAGAGAAAGATTTTTATTATTGAAAAATATACAGAAGCTCCAAGGTTGCGGTACGCGGGCCTCTCACCACTGTGGCCTCTCCCACTGCGGAGCACAGGCTCCGGAGGCGCAGGCTCAGCGGCCATGGCTCACGGGCCCAGCCGCTCCGCGGCATGTGGGATCCTCCCGGAGGGCACGAACCCGTGTCCCCTGGATCGGCAGGTGGACTCTCAACCACTGCACCACCAGGGAAGTCCGGTGGGCATATTCTTACATCAAATGAAGATAGAATGTACTTTAAAAATATTTTCTAGATGGGAAGTGTGTCAATATTATTTTGTTGTCATATTATAAACCCCTTTGGGAGTGAATTGTTTATAGTCTGTCTAGTAAAGATATCTTTTCTTTTTTGTCAAACCGAAAATGTTTTTATTTCCAAACAGAAATGCACTCTTTCGCTATGCTTATGGCATTGCAAACAAATCAGTTGTATAAGATACAAAACAATTCTTTGTGTTTTATCTGATAAATTATTTTATGGTTTTGCAAGTTCTTAAATATTTTTAGTAATTGTCATAAATAGGCTGTTGTCAGACTATGTATTCTTTAATTTTTAGAGTAGTAAAGTTTAAATAAATGAAGTTTCTGTAGGTTTTAAAGCAATATAATAGTAAAACAAGGGTCTAGAAGCAATAGAATGCACTTATTTTAATTATTAATTAGTCGGCAATATTAATATGATCTTTGATCCAGGGAACACAGGCTTACCACAGCCATCTCTCCCTAAGACGTTCCAAAAGAAAAATGTGTGTACAAAGAAGGGAAATGTAACCTTTTACAGTCACTGGGGCTTCAACCCCCAGCCCTTGTAGAGTTTAGTGAACTGAACAGGATCCTATGGAGAACTCCCGTATATAAGTGAGGTTCCTCCACTTTTACTTCCGACTCTCAGGTCCAAACTGAAATTTGAGACTTTACTTAAAGACTGAAAACAGTAACAGCTTGCATAAGAGGCTAGAGAAGAATTGACCTAAGGTGTTCCACCTTGGCTATTTTTGAGTGTAACAGCTGCCTACAAACGTGTGAGAGGAGTCAAAATGCTAGACAGCAGTTGATTCTCAAAGGGCTATTGATTGGACTTGTTAGGATCATGTGATGTGCTTGTTTTTGAAAGGAAGATTTTAGGGCTCTATGCACTGAATCAAGATGCCCATGTGATTTTCAGGGAACTTAAATTTGAGATATAGCCATATTTTAAAATCACTTGGGAACTTGGTAAGGCAGTATAAAATTAAAATAGTAATTAAAGAAACAGACAAATAAGTAAATAAATACATGTCAGAGGTCCTGATTGAGCCTACAGTTGTAGAAGTTTCCGTAAAGATTAAATGAAGATTTTCCCTGTAGTACTTTTGCATCAGACACCAGAACTTTCGGTCTTATTTTCATTGGGGTATGGTGAAATGTGAGATAAAATTTATAGGTCCATATACACAAATGAATATCCCTAGATCTTATAGATCTTAAAACCCTAACTTAGTCAACTAACCTAGTCAAAAACCTTACCAGTGTTCCCAGGTGGGGAACTGGATGGAAGGTTTTGTCAATATTCCCACTTCTTAGGTTTTCTTAAAAAACATGGAAGAATCTTTCATTTGAGAGCAACATAATCAGAAATATGTACATATATATGTGTGTGTGTGCACAGAATAATCCATAATTAAATTTCAATTAATTAAGAACAATGAAATGTCAAGAAGATTTGATCTTGACCTATGAACAGTAGCAGACTGAATTTATTATGTGCAGAATATTCACATTTGTATGCATGCAATCCTTTGTTATGCTACAATCATAAAACATTTTTAATGGCACTCAACCTGCCCATTTGATAGTAGTATTATACGTAGCATCAATTACCAGAAGCTAGCTAAGTCTGCTACATGACACCAGTGTTTTTTTGGATATACAGTATTGTCATGGAGCCTTACTGGTCATCTTTGCTACCCAGTAAGACTACAAAGAAAGATTTTCCAGAAATTCGAGTGTGGGCATAGCTCAAGCATGAAGTAGCCAGACCCAGAAGGGTGTCTTTCAAAGTACTCACATTTTAACCACCCAAGGAGTTTGATAAAAAGGGAGATTTCTTATCCCTGTCCAAGATGTATGAATTAGAATCTTTGTGGGGAGGATGTGGGAATATGCTTTATAATAGGCTTTTCTGCTGAGCCTTATGTAAACTAAAGTTTGAGAACCACTGCCCTATCTGGTGGCCATAATTTTTGAAAGTTACCTGTCATTTACTACTGGTATATAGAGAAATGGCTTTGCCATTTATTTTCCTTCCCTCCTCCTTTCATCCACACTTTGTTCCTTGTTTCTCTTCTCCCCTCCCCTTGCCTCCCCCCCATCCCCCTTCCTTCCTAAGTTATCCGATGTTTGTGAAAATTGGTCAAACAGGCCCTAAGAACTAGAGATTAAAGACTATAGTTTAATAGGAGAGACAGGCAAGAAAACTGGCAAATAAAAAAGTGTGTTAATGCACTATAAGAGTGTACTCAGTCAGAACCTTGCTAAAATAATCAATTAGCCTCAGTCTGACAAGAAAATGTGTCTAAGTCATACGCTAAGTGAAAAACAAAGCAAATCAGAGCAAACATCTCTTTGTTTAAACCATGGCCCATTTTAAAAACCTCCCCGTATCTAAAAATATATATCAGCTTATTTATATATGTATTATATGTAAATGTTGATAAATTCTGGAAGACTGTAGATCACCTATTCACAGCCCTCATTCCTGTTAACAGGGAACCACAATTGGTGAGTGAGGAGGATAGGTTGTGGCCCTTTATATATCTTTATATGACTGGCAGGAATGCATATCAGTACCAATTATCTGTAGATAAGCTTGCTTAGATATGAAGAACCTTTAAAATGCACAAATAAAGATAGTGTTCACATAACTTAAGGTGTTCATGTTATACATTCACAAAAATTTATTTCTGCTTCATTTTAATGTCCAAAACAACCCCTCCGTAAATATCTATAAAATGGGGATTAAAATCATGGCATATTCATTTTATTTGTAGAAAATATTTATGTAAAGCAAAGATATACATAGCCTATTGAAATTGAAAATACACAAAATTCACAACAAACCTATTTTTGAATTCTTCCATATATCAGGAACTGATCAAACATTTAGCAATGTACGAAACAGACAAATTTACAGTGTTTACCCTCTCATAGAATTTAAAGGTCTGGTGAAGAATGATGCTCAGACATTTGTTGCAATAAAGGGTTAGGTTTACAGACGCATAGAGAAAGGACATTTTTTTTTTACATACAGTATAATTCCATTTTTATTTTTAAATATTATAAATATAGGAAAAATGCAAAATTATCAGAATTATCAAGACTAAAGTGTGGTTTTACCTTTTTAATTGCAACATTTAATTTACATTTTAAAATAAAACTACAATTAATTAGATTAACGTAAGACTTGTTTTTTCTTCTAAAGTTTGCTGACATGAAATATTTCTTGGAGTATAAAATCCATTGAGTATATATTAAATGAGAAGATGGAAACACAAATTATTAATTTTTAAAAAACTTTTAAATTCTTTCCCCATCTATCACTCCAAGCAGGAGATTTTCTTTAAACTATTTTTAATAACAGTAATACAACTAACAGTTATTGAGTAAGACATTTTCTTGCAAGGCATTTTTTGTAAGTATTTTGAATATATTGTATCACACAGTTGAATGTATTTGAATTGAATTTGAATGTATTGTTATCACACAATCAAGATGTCTTGTAAATTGTCATTTACTATGATTAAGGGAGGGTAAGGGACTTAACAGGTGTTGTGAAGTTGGTTAGATATAGACTGGGAGACAAATACCACTCTGCTAAGCCACCTTTTCATTACAGCATCATTTGCTTTTGCAGTAGTGTGTGACTTTCTTACCAGAAGAACATTTATTCATTCAGTACTTACTGACAGACTATTCAATGTTAGCTACTACAATAAGCCTGGGAAGTCAACATTAACAGAATAGTCACACATCCGTGATATCTTGAAAGTTATATTCTAGTGGAATAATTCTGACAATAAATTACAAGTATAATAAACAAATTTTGAAATATTTTATCTGTTAAGTGCTATAAAAAAAGCAAATTACATTGTGAATTCCAGTGCTGGGGATATAATTTAAATGAGGTGGTCAGTGTAGGCCATGTGGAAAAAGATATGTAATTCATGTGGACATTTGTGGGAATAACATCTGAGGTAGAGGGAACAGCCAATGCAAAGGTTCTGAGGTAAGAATATGCCTGATTTTTAGTGGAACAGCATATAGTATGGTCAGAGCATATTTAGTGAGAAGGAGAATATGATAAAAGCAGTAAGAGGTCAGATCCTGTAGACTTGAGTCAAATTGGAAATCAACTGAGAGGTTTTAATGAGAGAAGTGACTTGATCTGACTAATATTTAACAAAATCACTGAGCTGCACATAAAAGAATGGGCTACTGGCAAGGGTAGAAGCTGATGGAGAAGTTTAAATCATCCAGGTGGCAGATGATAGTAGGTTGGCCCCTACCAGAGTGGTAATAGTGGAGGAGGTGAGAAGTAGTTAGATCCTGCATATATTTTGAAGTTACAGTCAATAAAATTTCCTCATAGATTAGATGTGAAGTGTGAAAAGAACCAAGGAGTAAAGGTGACTCCAAGATTCTTGGCCTGAGCAACTGGAAGAATGGAGCTGCTATTAAAGTGGGAAAGACTGTTTGTGGAGTAGGTTTGTGAGGTGGGAGATGAGAATTTCATTTTTTCAGAGGTTACATTTGAAATGTTTATTAGATATCAGGTATCTAATAAACATATTATTTAATAGTTATTTTAAAATAATTATTACTGTAGTTACCTAATAACTATAATAATTAGATAATAACTATCTTTATAGTTATTATTTAAGCAGAGTTATCACATATACAGTTTTATATAGATTCTGGACTTTCAGAGCTCCAAGCTGGAGATAGAAATCGGGAGTCATTATGTTACTGACATTTAAAAAAAATTTTTATTGGAGTATAGTTGCTTTACAATGTTGTGTTAGTTTCTGCTGTACAGCAAAGTGAATCAGTTATACATATACATATATCCCCTCTTTTTTAGATTTCCTTCCCATTTAGGCCACCATAGAGCATTGAGTAGAGTTCCCTGTGCTCTACAGTAGATTCTCATTAGTTATCTATTTTATACATAGTAGTGTATATATGTCAATTCTAATCTCCCAGTTCATCCCACCCCCTCCCTTCCCCCATGGTATCCATAACTTTGTTCTCTTTAGATATAAGTTCATCTATACCATTTTTCCAGATTCCACATATAAGTGATATTATACAACATTTGTTTTTCTATTTCTGACTTCACTCTGTATGACAATCTCTAGGTCTATCTACATCTCTGCAAATGGCACTATTTCATTTCTTTTTATGGCTGAGTAATATTCCATTGTATATATGTACCACATCTTCATTGTGCATTCCTCTGTTGATGGACACTTAGGTTGCATCCATGTCCTGGCTATTGTCAGTAGTGCTGCAGTGAACACTGTGGTGCATATATCTTTTTGAATTATATTTTTCTCCAGGTATATGCCCAGGAGTGGGATTGCTGGGTCATATGGTAGTTCTATTTTTAGTTTTTTGAGGAACCTCCATACTGTTCTCCATAGTGGCTGTACCAATTTACATTCCCACCAACAGTGTAGGAGGATTCCCTTTTCTCCACATCATCTCCAGCGTTTATTGTTTGCAGATTTTTTAATGATGGCCATTCTGACCAGTGTGAGATGATACCTCACTGTAGTTTTGATTTGCATTTCTCTAATAATTACTGATGTTGAGCATATTTTCATGCATTTGTTGACCATCTGTATGTCTTCTTTGGAGAAATGTCTATTTAGGGTTAGTTACTGAGATTTTTAAAACCATGAGATTAGACTAGATTAGCAAGGAAGTGAGTAAGAGGAAGAGAAGATGACTAAGACCTGACTCCAGGGCCACCCCAATTTTAAGTTGGAGAAGAAAGGAGAAACCAGAAAATGAGAAGGAGAAGAAATGGATAGTAGTATTGGAAGAAAACCAAGAGAGAGTGTTGTCTTGAAAGACTAGTGAATAATGTTTTAAATGCTGAAGGTAGGTTAAATAAGATATGGATTAAAAATAAATATTGCGTTTAGCATTGTAGGAATTACTGGTAATTTTGACAAGAACAGCTGTATTTGAGTGGTGGGGCAAAAGCCTAACTGAGGTGGCCTTAGGAAAAATTGGAAAGAATGAGTGTAGACAAAAGCAAACACAAAAATGTAAAAAGTGGGCACTATAGATGCATAATAAATAATTCCTGACTTTCCAGGAAAAAAAGTTATTTATTTCTTCTTTCCTAGAATGTATTTAAATGTCTTGATAATCTTTCCTATTTTCTTTCTTTCCCCTAAATTGTATCTACTTTAAAGGGTTCATACTAGAGATCATGGAATTGATTACATTGCTTGCCACAAGCCAGTAGGACAAAAGTTAGTCTGTATTCTCCGTCCTCTGGTTCAAGGAGCTAAGAGGTTATCAATATTTGCTTGCCTTAATATTGAAAATGGAGTAGCTTGTTTCTTTTAATGTTTTGCTCTCCAAAGTAACTAAATAGTATATTTTGTATACTTCTCCCATTTTGGCTTTAGTTTTACTTTGGTCTCATTACTGAAAATGGGACTCATGCCCAGAAATTCTCCAAGCAAAACCTGGCTTTTAAATATAATGTTTAATTTGTAACTACAGACTTTGTAGATATAAATAAGGTTGTCTTATGGGATTAGATGATTTTTTAAATACTACCTTGTTTCACTTGACCTGCTTTTTTATGCTTCTCATCTCATTTACTAGCGACTACAGGGGAACAGAATAAGTAAGACTTTTGAGAATTCCTATTTATATTATACAGAAGAGAGGATTGGATGATAGGTTTCGTGTATGAACCTTCTAAAGAGAAAAGCATGATAATTTGTTTCAAGTGACATATTTTATCTCTAATTCAATCTGGATTATCTACTTTACTAATTTTCTTTCCTGCCACTAATTTTTCCCATCAATCTTACATTTGGATGTTCATTTGCATTCTCTAAATCAGAGAATCATGTGGTGAATTTCCCTGTATAGGCTCTCGTAAATCAGGAGACCTGAGTCTGGGGCCCTACTCTGTCTGTGACTTACACGTGGTATGGCCTTAAACATAAAACTGATGTTTTTATTTTTGCATAAACACAGAAGTATATGTTTTCATATTTAGAGGGGCAAAATAGCATAGAGATTAAGAATGTGAACTTTGGGGACAGATATGTGGTTAGCACATACAAAACACCCCATAGAGGACAAAATATTTAGTAGCAATCCAAAAATACTACTCATGTTAACAACAAACTAATGTTAGAGAAATAATAGACAGAGCCTTTACATGTTATTTTTAAAGATATGGGCAAATCAGCTGTTTCCATAGATCTAATTTGAGTTTTCTTTCTCTTTTTGTTGGATCACTTTGTTTCCATCATGCAAATAATACATGTTTTTCTGGCTTCCCAGCTTGCAGTAAAAATTAACAACATATGAGCTGAATGTAAAATAAAAGCTTCTTTCATTGTTACACAATTTGCTTTTTGTTTTCCTCTCACCATCCATAAATTGCGTGTGTTTATTGGAGGAAGGGGACAAATGATAAAATTTGTGACTTTTCATAGCATTATTAGTATGTCCAGGACATAACATAATGACTTTCAGAACAATTAGATACAAAATAAAGGGAGAGAGAAAAAGTCCTGTTCAAAATGACTAGCATGTGTGAACTGTTCCTGATTCAATTAGATCCAGGTCATTGGGCTGGAGCCCGTTATGGACCAATTAGTTTCCTACAGTGAAAGATGATGTTTTCTAGTCATGGACTGTACCTTTTCCCCTGGTCAACTGTGTCCAGAAAGCCTGCTGTATGTCACAGAGGGGACTCCTAGAAGAACATCCATGTCTCAGCACAAATTAATCACAACCACTGGATACAGAAACAGCTTATCCATGCTGATGGTCAGGAGCACATATGGTTATGAGTGAAGGATACAAAGTTACAGAAAAGGCTACACATTATTCCAGGACTGTTGTCTTTAATGCAGAGCAGGGGCTCATAAACATTTTGTACCATTAACCACTCTAGCAATCTGTTCTCAGATGAAAATTTAAATGCATAAGATAAACTATATAACATTATAAAGGAAATCTAATATATTGAAATAGTTATCAAAATATTTAAAAAACAAAGATAAGTAGTTTTTTTCTAAACAATGCTTTATATAATATTATTTAACAATGGGTTTATTAATTACCATAATTTCAATGCAGTAATTAGCATAAATTATATTTCAAAAATTTTTTTAGTATTACTAATAACATGAAGTGATTTTTCTTGGTGCAAACTCACTGGTTCTGCCAAACATTACTGTGATTTGTCACATACCCTCTCAATTGATAGAAAAAAAACTAAATTGATAGAAAAAAACTAAATTGATAGAAAAAAAACTAAATTACTAAATTACTAAAAATTACAACTAGAAAAAAGTGAAAAATTATCTTCCAGAAGCCCAATAATGAACAATCAGAGATATCTGTCTGAACTGCTTATAAACCTTCATGGCCAAATGTCACTGCTTCATGTAGGAAAGCACTCCAGGATTTAAAATAAAATATTTAACTTTTAGTTGATTTCAAAATACAACTATTGCAGCAATGGGGGAACATATCAATTAAAAAATGACAGATTTTGAATCTATTTTTATATATATATATATACACACACATATATACTATTGAATTATGTTAATGATTTATTCTAAAGTTTGGAAGAGATTTTCTAGAAATCAGTTGTGATAAAATCTTCCCTTAAATAAAATTTTTGGATTGCTACACAATAAGATGCATTTTTTAAAAAACAGAAAGTCAAGAGTTGGTGTTAAGTGTTGGTGTTCACCCATTCATAGCATGACCATGTGGAGATTTCCTAAGAAAATTTATTGGAAATATAAATTGTCATCAAATTTTTAAACTGAATAGGAGGAAAAAAACAAGAAAACAAACATACTCCTAATACAGGAATATTAATTTTACTTGAATAACATATTTATGGTTAAATAATGTTTACATTTCTATTTCTACTAAAAATAATTTATTGAAATTTTCTCTGTCCCATATAAGAGTCTTTAGAGGACTTTTTGTGGCCAACAAATGTAGCTTTAATCTATTAATTGTATGTAGAATTATGAGTTATTTAGGGATTTAATTACTACCGTGGAACAAGAAGATGTGGAAGAGGCAAAAATAAACACAATGCATTATTTGAGTTATGAATATTTGTCTCTGTTTTTTATTTAAATATTTTATCAGTAATTCACTCAAATATCTTCCCTTCTCAATTTTCTATCTAAATGTACTTAAGTGCTGTTATTTTTTCTAATAATATGCCATGAGAGATACAAAAGTTTATTGCAATGATTTTTTTTTCTTGAAATATACACTGGGTTTGAGGACAGGAAAGCAAAAATTGATGAAGCCTCTCTGGACTTTTATTTCCTCATGTTTTCTAAGGGTCCTTTACTTTAAAGTAGTTCTTTCTGTAATGATACCAGATTAAAAGAGAATTACTACATATAGTATGAAAAATAGCACCCCGAAAGGATTCCATAACATACAATGTTTTAATCTTTTATATTCTTTTTTAGGCTGAACAGGACAATGGTCATCCTCTTCCTGCTTTTGCCAGTCTGCATATTGAAATACTGGATGTAAACAATCAGAGCCCATATTTCACAATGCCCAGTTATCAAGGCTATATTCTGGAATCTGCCCCAGTGGGAGCAACTATTTCTGACAGTGTGAATTTGACCACCCCTCTAAGAATTGTAGTTCTGGACAAGGATGTAGAAGATGTAAGTTAAATATAATTTTTGCTCTTATTTTGCTAATACATCTCTTGTTATATTTATGCCAGTGGGAGATATTACAAAGACATGGTTGCTTGAGCTATAGAATAGAGAAAAAAGTCAGTATAAATGAGAGTCTTAGGGTTGTAATTTAATTCCATATCAAGGTTATTATAAAAAAAAGTAAATTTGAATTTAGCAACTGTTCTTTTTCAGTTTACAGATAATCAGTATAAGGAAGAAAATGTTTCACTTGCAGTTTGCTAAAGTACGAGGGCAGTCTTTAATTAACATTGGCTTTAAACTATGTAATACTAATAGGAAAAAATAATGGCATTACACAATAAGTATAAAAAAATCATGAAGGTAGCTCTGAAGTGTGATTTGGGGGACTTTTCTGACATTATGTTATTAAAGAAAACACATTTTGGGGCAGCTGACCTGCTCACACTTTTGCCAATGGCTATGTTGATGCTAACACTCTTCCACTCCACACATCATTGTCCTCTGTTTTTATGGTACTGACACTCACTACAGGAGTGGGAAATTGTCCAGATTGGGCAGATCAGAGTATTTTACCTCCTTAGCTAGAGTGATTGCTCCAAAGAGTGGACAGAAAATTTTTACCAGTCCAGTCAAAGTCCTCCCAGGAATTGAACAGAAAACAAAATTGGAGCTGGAAGACTTTGGCATCATGTATTAAAGAAGTGGAAATGAATCTGAAGCCATTGTAACCAAGTTTGCTGACATCATAGAGAAGGCCCATTGTCATTGGGAGAGAATGAAGCCTGACAGAGACATACAGAGAGGAGTTCTACCGAGTCCCAATTTTTTAGGCTGGAATATCCCCAGATCTATATGAATCCCTAAAGATTTTCCTTTTAGTCTCTGACCTACCACAGTATTTCCCCAAATATCTTTTTTTGTTTTAACATACGTTAAGTCTGATTTCTGTCACTTGGAACTTACGAAGTCCTGACCCAGAAATGTCTCCCATTTCGATAGCATCTGATAAAACTTTGTGATCGTGGAAATACTCTGTAGCTATTCTGTCCAGCACAGTAGCCACTAAACCTGTGTGGCTATGGAGCACTTGAAATGTAACTAGACTGAAAACATAATTTTAACATTTTGTTTAATTTGAATTATTTTAAATGTGAATAGTCACATGTCACTAATTAGCATAGCTGTGGAACATCCCCCAAAATCTCATTACATGGAATTTTGTCATCAGTTTAGTAAATTACAAGGGCACTTCCAGATTTTTTTTTTTTTTCTTTCTGGAAAAATTTTGTAACCCTTAGCAGAGGCTGTGATAACTCTTGTGTGCACTCCACTTCTCACCAGGTGTTTTATTTTACTCTTTATATGTTTCTCTGCTTTCTTTTTTTTTCCTCATCCTACCTTTTTTGCCCTTCTTAGTCTCTCCCATTTTCTTTCATCATGTGTTTTAACTACAGCTACTTCACACTGAGTTCTTAATACCTGCCAGATAATATAGTAAATGCTTTATCTTGCATTAATTCCCTTAAATTTCACAGCAAACATAATAGATGCAATTTTACATATTGCAGAAAGGGAAATTTAAATGCAATTTAAGTGCCTTAAATTTGAAGCAATTTTAAATGCTTTACTCTGATCACAGAATTAGTAAATGGTAGAGTTAGACCTTGAGCCAAGGTCTAATGGAAATAAAGTCATTGATTTTAATCACTAGTCTAGATAGCCCCTTTCTATTTTATACTGTCTGACTGTAGTCTGACTATGATAACAGCTGTTAATGCTATAGACTTTCTTCCTAGAAAAGTGCGTATACATACACAGTTTCACATCCCACATCACAGAGTGTTTAGGGATTTCCTGAAGTTTAATGTGTTTCATGAGTCACAGGTCATTTAGTGAATACTCACTAGAAAACTCACAGAACCACATTAAGAAGTTTTATCCTGGCTAAGCTAATATATTTTGTAGGCCCAGTTATGTCCCACAAATTATGGTGTGGATTTTATTTCATGTTTTTAATTTAAATGCATAATCATATTTTAAGCAGTGACTGGTCAGTTTGGAAATTTCTAATAGTTTAAGTCACACCTTCATGAACACAGTGGTTGGCACAAGCTAAATCCTAAAAAAAAAATGTAGTTTTAGTTTTTCCATAATGGCAAAATTTATGTATTTGTACTTCTTGGTACATTTATATTGTTTAGTGGTTGCATACTAAGCCCTATGTTTGCTCGCATACATTCTTACTTTTCTGGATTGTCATTCACTTTAAAATTACAAATGTTAAAATTGCATTCTAAGCGACTTTGTAAAGGATAGTGGGACTTCAAGGTACTACTGACTTAGGGTGGAGAGAGCTCCTGGGTCTGAAACCTTTGGAAAACACTACTTAGAATTCTCCTCTTGAAGATTTACAATTCAGTTAGCCTATTAAATACTCTGAATGTTTCCAAGGGATGGGACGGCACATTGTGGTTCTTAAGAGTTTGTGCTTTGGAGTTAGATAGACCTGGGCTTGACTGTTGGTTCTACCCTGTGATAGCTGTATAACACTGTGAGCCTTATATTTACCAGTTGCAGCCTTTTGTTCAAATGCCAGTGACCCAAAAAGATATATGGTAGCAGTCACTGCCACCTTGGCCTGCTCCTTCACTTGGGGCTGGTGGGGATGGGAAGGGAGAGAAAATTTCCCTTAGATAAAGCCATGTGCATGGAGAGTGCCATAATTACTATGTTTTATAGAAATGTCAAGTGATTAAGCAATGTCTATCTGGCCATTTGTTTATTATTTAGGCCCATCCTCTTTCTAAAATCATCTGCAGTAAGTGATGGTCATTAGGTGCCTAGAAACTGAACAAGTATATCTAATCCCTAGTGACAAATTTTTCTAAAATATCATCTACAACTTCGATATATCTATACTTTAAATAAGTCCATAGAATGTTAAACATCATTTAATCCAACTTCCTATACTATGTGAAATGTTATATTAAAATCCATTCTTCAGGAGTTGATGTTACACTTCATTGTGCCACTCAAGCTTGAAACCTAGGAGTCATCCTTGATTTTTTTTTTTACTCAAGACAATTAAGAAATCTTTAAATTCTTCCTGTTTTGTCCTCTGAATATTTCTTGACTCTCTTTTTCTCTCTCCACTCTTACAACCTATTTGTCTTTTATTAAAATTGCCTCCTAATCTTCTTGCTCCCATTTTTTTTTCTTACTCAAAACCATCTTTCACTCAGCCACTAGAATGATTTATTCAAAGCTCAAATCTTACTATATCACACTTCTACCTAGTATACTTTCATGACTTGCTGCAGAAGAAATTTCAAGCCTATGTGCATGGTTTTCTGCTACTTGATATCTGAACATTTATGCAGCCTCATTTTCTGAAAATTTCTGCTTCACCTATTACATTTAGCAACTACTTGTGGTTTCATGCGTTACACCAAACTACTACTTATCTAATTACCTTTGTTTGTTACATTTTCTTTTTTGAAATCTTTCATTTTCAATTACATGAACTGGCTTGAAGAACATGCTCAGTGTTTGGAATTCAGCTCAGGCACACCCTCATTTAAGAATCTTTTCTAGATTATGCATTCTCTCAGTTGAGTTGCATGTCTCTTTTTGGTGAATTTCTCTAAAGTTATATTTACATCATTGTGTGTGTCTTTCTCCCTCATTGAATTTAAATCGAGGATAGGTCCTAGATCTTAATAACTTTTGTATCATGAAGATCTAATACAGTTCCCAGAACTTAGTATGTTCTAGTAATTGTTTAATAAACTAATAAGTTCAAACACAAGTAAAGGAATGAGAATACCTGGCATATGTATCAACAATTCTAATGGTATTGAATTAACTGTTTCACAGTATGGCCCATTCCATGGTTGGACAACTAACTACTAGAAAGCTTTTCATCACATTGAGTTGAAACGAGCATTCTTGTAACTCAACCATTATTCTTTATATCTTCCATTTGCCAGTATACAGAATAAATCTTTAGATTAGTCATTGATGTGTTTGAAAATGAATTTATGTCCTTCTGAATCATATTTTTTTTCCAGGCCAAGTGCTCTTCACTTCTCAAAAGTAAAATATGTTCATTGCTAGGTTATTTTAAGATCTGTATTAACAAAAGAAAACTTCAAGGCCCTTTTAGTTTGCAGGCAAGAATTTTACTACATGGTAAATTCTAGTAGTTTTTGAATGTCAGAATTAGTGAAATTAATCAGCATAAGGATACAGGATTTAAGATTAAGGACAAAGACACATCACCTCATACAGGTATTACCAACAGAAACAGAGATAAAGCATCAGGCATGAAAGAGAAGTAGTCATTCCAGGAGTTGGTTTTCTTGAGCACAGCTAAGCCACAGGGCAGATGCCAAGAAGGGGACAGACTTGGATCTGTTTATCCAAAAATGTTGTTTTCTCCCTTCAATTCAGTAGAAAGTAAGGCAAAGTTTTAGGAACTAGTAGCAGAGATTGGTGATTTGTGGTGTTCTTAGCAGTTTAGATTTTGAGTCAGAAGGAATATTAAGGGTCACAGTAAAACTGAAAAAGAAAGTAGACAAAAATATTTGTACTAATGTTCCTTCCTATAGATATATAGATATCAATATATATTTATACATGCATATGTAATATATATATGAATCGTATTTATAATTTTTTTCAACCATTCTTACTTCACAGTTTCATAATAGTCCAGAATATACATAAAGCAGGTAATGCAAAAGAGGCATGTCTGAAACCACCAGGTTTTCAGTGGCAGACCACTAAAAGTTGCTTATTGAATTCTAGTTATAAAAAAATAACAGGGAATAATAATCAACAGAGGTTATGCATTTGGCTTGCAGAAAGGCAATGATCCACTTATATTCCAAGTCAGTTTGCATCCCTATATAGTGTTTTGTTTCAAAATAAAGGTATCCTTGAAATTTAATACAGTACACTTATAAAGGTATAATGTACTTATATGCTTTATAAATATTGTTATACTATCATATATGTTATGATGTTTCAAAATACTAAGAAAAAAATACACCTTCGAAAAAGTTGTTAGTTTAAATAAACTGGAAAAGGTTTTTGTTTGTTTGTTTTGTGGTTCATTGTTTTTTCTAATGTACACTTGTATGCCATATATATTTGTGGTCATTTATATTTACATTTTTAAATTTAATGTTTAATTTGCATATAGGTTCCACCTGGTGGAGTTCCTGTAGGTACTAGGTGTTAATTTTGTGTTTGCTCTTTTGTTAATTGCTGTGGTTCATTTTCTTGTTCTTTTTCCTTTCTACAAAAAAAAAAAAAAAATAGGCAATTACTTCATTATCACTTATAAAGACCTAAAACTATTAAAATATATATGTAATTTAAATTTATTACATCATATTATTGGTTATAGTAGTATGAAATTGTGGAGAATCCAAACTGCATGTGAACTTAAACAAACATTATTTAATTATTAATTTTTTTAGCCCATGGAGCATTAATAATTCATTATTGCATTCTTTTAGAAAAATTCTAATCTTAGGGTCGAACCCTTTTAAACAAGGTACTTCAGAGAACTACTGTCAATTAATTCAAATTGGCAGATGAGATTAAATTTTTTCTTATTTTCTTGTTATGCTTTGTAATTTATATGTATGCGCATAAGTATGCATATGTATGTGCACATATACATTTCTGTGTTGTATGTGCATATATATGAGGATGCATATAATCTTGTGTGTGTATGTATGTGTGATGTCATCTTTTGAGTCTCATTGGAAACCCATAGTTGGTTTTAAATCCAATAGACTGTCATATTTGAACATATTTATTCTATATGATGAGATTTTAAAATTTTACATTCATGTGTTTACCTTTGTGTTTGTATATGTGTTTACTTTTGCATTCACTTTATTTGTGCTGTGAATAAATATCAGAGTTTGTTTTATACTCCCAGAAAATAATACACAAATTAACAAAGTAATATATTGTGCTTTTGGTATATGCTGAATGTATACTTTAGAGTAAAATAATATTTCTTTATGTTGGGGAAAAAGATTGTTACATTAATCAGCCTTCTGTGTATATTTTGATTTAGAAAACTAATATTTAATTTAAATAAATTTATAGACACAAGGACTACATAAAATATACTGTCCCTATCAGAATAATAAGCCAGAGCATTATCTTCCATTTACACTCATAGTACACCACACCTGAAACTAGTATTATCCTTACAAATGAATCTAAGGTATTAAACTTTGAGTGATAACCAGCTGAACATTTCCAAATCTGCCTTCTTAAATTCTTATACTTAAATACCCAGACATTTACCAATAGCATCTATGCAATGCTATATACATATATAAATTTTAGAAGGTTATTATTTTAAATATTAATAAACTTCAAAAGTTATATTTTAATCAGAAATTAACTGTGCAAAGCAGATTGGAATAAGCTGTAAGATGCCATGTACAATACTAACATTATGCATTCTGTTATTTTTTTTACATAAAACAGCCTGCAGTTCTGGGAAATGTTATTTTAGTCCCTAGCTAGTTTTTATAAAAGGACTTGAAATGGAGACAATTAAATTATCAAAAGGACTTTAGTGTTTCTGGTTATCAAATATGAGAGAGCCTGTTTATGAAGTCCTGGTGTGTATATCATCTTCGAATGGGAGTTGCTTGGCAATGAAAATCTTGTCGCTTTCATAAATTTGTGAAATAGTGTGGTTTGTGACACAATCATACTACAGTCACATATACATACATTGGTTTACAACCCAACATTCATTACAGTATTGCACTATCTCAGTACCTGACATTAAAAAAATGCTTAAAACGTGGTGAGTATATGAATGAATATATCTAACAAATTTACTAACAGAAGCTACAGTTGAAAGGAAGAAGAGAAATTGAGAGAGGATTAGTCATAAAGGAAGTAGAGAATGACTGAAGGATTTGAACAAAAGGAAAGAAGTAAATATTTGGCAAGCAAATCACATAGCAAAACTTGCTCAGCTTGGATTACTCGTAGTGTAATATGAGTAAAAGAAGCTGTGTTTGTTGGCACCATTGTTGGTACGTTCAGAGAACAGAAAAAAATACATGAATTTAAAAGCCTAGTGACTTTACTTTGATAGGTATAATCAAGGGTAAACACTAAAAAGGCAGATGCTCATATTTATTTAGTTTTTTAAAATTAATTGAAACTGTACGCTAACATTTCTGATCATTTAAAAATGATAATTGAATTAGATTACAATTGGCTCTAACGTATAACAAAAGAAGAATCCCAAAAATGTGGTTTAAAAATATGTTTTAATGTGTATTTTATAAATTACTTTTTTAAAGAATTAACTTTTTATTAACTAACCTATTTGATTAACCAAAATACCCCACTTCCTAGCCATGCTGAGAAACTGGGGTCATGGCACTGAAATGAAAACAGCTGAATGCCCATTGGAAAATATCAGTGAGAAGCCTCTTGATTTTTTTTACAACTCTTAATTAACAACTTTGATTATTTTATAAGTGGACCAACAGATATTATTATCTATAGTATTAATTTTTTTAGTGTTCCGAGATAAATGTAGCACATTGACCTTATATCAAAATCATGGACAAGGAAGCTGCCATGATATAGCTAAATAATATCTCCTAATAAGATACTGCAAATACAGAACTTGTGTCAGGTTCAAATGAAACCATTCATTCCAAGGTTATTTGAAGTATACACATATTGAAACTTTAGGGAGATGTAAAGTATCTTGTGGATCAAATCATGCCAACCTTTTAATATAGTAGTGTGCATTTCAACTTTCTCACTTCTACATAGAAATTTTTTAAATATGAGTTATAATTTTTTTTTCTTTTTAATCGACAATGTGTTTAACAATTCCTGGCTCTCTACTCCGCCCTCAGCCCAATCAGACTTAGAAATCTGTGATATTAAATCACATTTCACACCATAATATTTTAAAAGTTGCCATAATCTGTAAAACACCTTGCCTCGCTGTATCATCCCTGTATCTATTTTTTCACAGCCTTCCTGGTAGTCCACTCTCTCTCAACATTCCCATTTTATTTGCTGCACCTTCCTTGCTATTCCACTATGCAGACACCAATCCAAGCCTACCCATTTTATGTCTTTGTTCTTTCTCTGAATTGTAGAGATTAATACCTTGTCTTTCAGAGATGGCAATAAGATTGTGAAGGATTTCCAAGGCCTGGTTAATTACCTGTGTTTTGAACTTTTGCAGTCACTTCCTTTTTATGTATATATCATTTTTTTCTAAACCCTTTTTTCAGACACGTGTCAATTCATATATTTTGAATCTAATCATCTGAAATGTTTTAATTAAAATAAATATTACGTTTCCCCTTGGAGAATCTTTACAACATTAAAATAAGAAAGAGCAAGCACAATATTTATAGGTAATGAATTATATACATAACCAATTTTATTTCTATTTTACATTAAACATGAGAACAGGTTAATAATATGCATGTGTGCAGTTTATTACTACAAATGAATTAATTGTAAAATTCTGCAGCTAAAATTCTTGCCTCCAATTTCCTTTTCTTGTATTTATTTCTTATTTCTCGAGTCCAATGAAGTTCTGGAAAATATTGATATTAAATAATCAATAAGAATATATTCAAATGGACTGTTTTCTGTCTTCTTCTTCTTCCTACTATTTTTCCTTTTATTCACATTAATTATACTAGTACTTATTTAAGTATTTTATTTTCCACAAAGTGAGTAATTGTCTGTGGATAGTTTTGCGCAATTATGAGTAAATTTCTAGTTAAATCTTTCTTTTCTTTAGAAATTCTTAATACAGTTATGTATTTTTGTAATAAATTTGAAAAATTAATTTCCAGGTAATGAACTAATAAATGCATTGTTTATTAACATTATAAGTGATGGCACTTTTTTTTTTAAAGACGAAAGACCCAGAGCTTCACCTTTTTCTGAATGATTATACTTCAGTCTTCACTGTCACGCAGACTGGAATCACTCGCTACCTCACCTTACTTCAACCAGTGGACAGGGAAGAACAGCAAACTTACATCTTTTCGGTAAAGAGATTTCATATATATGTATATAAATATACATATATATGTATGCAAGAGAAAGAGGTGTCTGTTTAAAACTGAAAAGGTCAATGATTTGAAAGGAAAAATGCAATATTTTCAAGTAATAACAGAATATAAATAATAAAAAATTCTTCACATGTATTTCTCTTTTTTCTGTTTGTAAGTTTGTGTCGTTTATTACCATTCTTTCCAACAGAAGAAAGACAAATTTTGAAATGAAAACAAGAAAATGGGAATCTCTTCACCATACACTCATGATTGACTTAAATTGAGATATTATAAAGTAGAATCAAAATAAAAAAATTATTTTCTAACATTTATTAATTTATTTATTGTTATTGCATTTTTAACTTTGTCATAGGGTTAGGCCAGTGGTTCTCACTGGGGATGATTCCTGCACCCACCACCCTCCCCATCCTGCCCTTCCCCAGGACCTGTTTGCAATTTCTGGAAAGAGTTTTGAATGTTACTCTTATGAAGAGGTGCTATTGGCATCTGGTGGGTAGACACTGAAGATGCTGATAAACCTTTTATAATACACAGGACAGCCTCCCACAACAAGAATTCGTAGGTTAGGTTAGTGAAGAGAGAGAGAGAGAGAGAGAAAAGTTGACAGCTGAATAGAGGTAGAAAGGAAGTTCTATTCATTATCCAAATTTCTGAGCTAGATTTTATTCAAATTTAGGGGGAAAATGAGCTGATAGAAAAGGGTAGGTAATGGAATTTATATAAGGAGGATTTTTTCGGGAAAAGCTTACACAGCAAACTCAGAGCTTTCAGAAAACCTAAAGTCCCCGGTTAAAACTTAGATACAGAGTGGATTTCAAGAGTCATTCAGAACGAGGATGGTAGTGTTATAGCACTGATTTTTTTGGTGAGACCTTCTTTAAAAGTTAATAATGTAATTAAGATATCACTCTTAGCAAATGCCAATGGGTCCTTTAAAAATTGTGATTTTTGTGAATTATTAGAAAATGATATTACATGTTTAGGGCACCTATTTTCTTGACTGATGTAAGCATGTTGGCTGTAAAAGCAACTGTTGCATTGTAAACAAAACATGTAAAAATGGAGAGTATTTTACTATTAATTTTTTAAAGGTTAAATAGTAGTTAACTCCTAAAAATTAGCAGTGTCATTGGCCATTTCAAGCCTCTAAGACATTTTACCTATCAGCTTCTTTAAAACGTGCTTGCATTCAATACATTAAAAACAAAGCAGTCTCCTCCGTAATTGCTTCTTAGCACATTAAAACACTTTGATTATATGTACTATTATAGTTTTATTACTTCCTTTTATCAGCAAACATTTTAGCACCCTCTTAAAACTGTAAATTACATATGAGAAACTTCTCAAATTGTAGGAGTTAATTCCATAGTGCTTATGTTTGCATGAATACTCTATTAAATGTATTTTTCTATCCCCAAAGATAACGGCATTTGATGGTGTTCAAGAAAGTGAACCAGTTACTGTCAATATTCGGGTGATGGATGCAAACGATAACACTCCAACCTTCCCTGAAATATCCTATGATGTCTATGTTTATACAGATATGAACCCTGGGGACAGTGTCATACAGGTGAGGATATTTGAAGCAATTATTTCCTTGGGCATTATACAACACATTGGTGAAGACATTGCTGAAGAAATGAAAGTGAATTTCAGACTTATTGTAAGGCATAATTTAACTTAAAAAGCTTTAAATTTATGTTTACTTTTTGAATGAAAGTATATCTACATGGACTTTAAAGTAGAATTAACTAGATGTACACATAGCTGTTTGACCTTTTATACTTGATTTTTAAAATGTAATATATTGAACGTAGTTAATTAATATAATGAATATATTTAATATACTGAAGTTTCAAGCATTAAACATGTAGCTTAAAACTTCAAATTATTTTGAACTCTTGTAGAAATTGGTTAAATTTCCTTTGCAGATAAATACAAAGGACTGTATTAATAAATTGCTGGGTAATACTATTAGACATTGATTACCTGGACATGAAATAGAATCATTACAATGGGAAAAATTAAGATTAGATAGTAGATTGTATCTTTGAAAACACAGAAATCTGGCAAAAACTTTATCCTTGATTTATTTTATTTTTATCATTAGCTATACTTATTACATTTAAATAAATTGCAAGTTATCTTACAGTCTTTTTTGTGTTCTGTATATAAACCATAAAGAAGTAATAATATTCTTCCTTGAGGATTTTTAGAAATCTGGTTGACTCTAGTACTTTCCAAACTGGCTGTACATCAAAATTATCTAGGGAGTGGTTGAGAAATACAGATGAGAAAGATTCACTTCAGCTTTCCTGGATCTGAAGCTCTATAAGTAATACTTAAGTAATCAATATAAAAAACAAACCCAAAAGGTTTAAGTTGCCCAGTCATGTAAAGACCACTGATCTATATTTTCCTCTACATCTGAGAGTCAGATTTAATAATTTGAAATTACTCTCAAGCCAGGAAGGTCATGATTCTTTATACTTTTTAGAGTATTAGAAAGGCTCCTAATTATTACTAAAGTTTATATATAATATATAACATAAAATATATAATAATATAGAATATAATCTAATATATAATAGTATAGTATATAGTGAATACTAATAAATAAATTTGTGTACCTATATATTTTTAGTATTAGATAAATAGTTCAGAGCAGTAAAAAAGCATTCCAAATGCCTCAACAGTGTACTTAAGTCTTTATGTTATGGTTGCTCTTCTCTCCAGCTTCATCTTTGGCCCTCTATTTCTATATGTATGTTTCAGTCCTACTGAACTATCATTTCCAGTTACCTGAATGTGCCTTGCTCTTTCCCATTTTCTCTAATTATCTCCTTTACCTTGATCTCTTTCCCTTCTATTTATAGCTTGATTACTTTCTCCTATTCTTTAGACTTTTTACTTTGTGAGGAAGCATTCCTTGGTAGTTTTCAGTAGATAATTCCTAGTAATTCTTCTTCCTTAATAGTTCCTGTTCTTGCAACCCACCAATAACAGTAGTTTCTAGCCAAGATATTATGGTGCAGTGGTGTGTCCTCATCAGTGTGAAATGTATGGGAAGAAATAGTTAACAATATGTCTCATGGCTTTTGTATACTATTTTCTATTAACCAAGAACACTTCTTATCTGATCTTTTACAAGACTAATTCACTCTCATCATTCAGGACCCAGCTCAAAATATCACCTCCTCAGAGAAAACTTTCCTAACAGCTTAGTGTCAATAGCCTCCCAGCATACACACATACATATACACACCCCGTCACACATTCTTATTCTGTAACTTTCTCTCATCACTTTCATAGCCAATATGACCAACTAAAATTATCTTCTTTTCTTCTTGTCCCCACCCCGAACTAAAAACTCCATCAGTGGCCATCTCTCTTGTTTGCTACTCTAATACCAGCACATGCCAGACATACTAGCCATGCAGTAAATATTTGTTCAAAGGATGAATTATTGCCTATTTTGCATGATATAATTGTTAAAATAAATTAGAGATAATTCAATGCTACCCCTATTTTATTTATTGGATTAAGATGTGCTTTCTTCAGTGATATAGGAAGGGGTAACATTATAGACTGAGTGCTGAAAATTCACCTAAAAATGCATCCATGTGAATGTCCTCTTCCATGTATGTGGGTAGTGGGGAAAAGGTTTCAAACAGCCACAGTACATTTTATTCATATCTTGGTTATGGCACTTGTCATATTGATGAAATCCACCTTTTTTACCCATTTGTCTTGAGGGCACAACTATAATTTGTTTCTGTATCCATAGTCTGTGTATCCATAGTGCCTGGCATATAGTAGATGCCTAAACTAGTAGATGCTTAATAAATGTTTATTTGAGGATGAAAGAAAGAAAGATCTGTAAACAAGTAGATCTGAATGAATGGGGAGGAATAAGTGTATTGGTCTTTATTTCTAGTGAATTGATGGACCTAGAGATCTACATTTATCTTTACTGAAGCACTCTTTCATAGGGAGTAAAATTATGGTTTATACAGATAAAGGAATGAAAATTATTGTCATGTTCTTATTTAATTAGATCTGATTCTCATCTCTATAATAACATAATTGGAAATAAAAGTAAGTTTATACAGAAAAACCCCCAGCAGGGAACTGGAAAGTGTAACTAAGAAAATGATAGCAGTTATGTGGTGGAACCGTATCTCAAAAATGTTTGCCTTGGGGGATCAAAAGCTTATTTCTGGCATTTGCAGTCTACAAGAGTTAATTTCCCTTATGTATCTCTTTATAAAACACTTTTTGCCTTGCCTTTAAAGAGTCATATTTTATATATTTCCCTTTGAAAATCTATTTGAACATAGATTGTTGTTTTTGTCTATGTGCCTCTAATTTCTTAACTTATTTAAATGCCAAGAAATGAAGCTTTTTAATTAGTATTTTTAATGTTATTTTGGTATGTGGTAAAAGAGTGGTGTGGCTATAAAACATCCTCCAAGGGCCTAGAAATAAAAGGAAATAGATTTCCCAGTGAGAGAAAAAATGTAAAACAGAGCAAAATAATTCAGAACTGTGATCTGCAACTGCATTTTAAGGGTCATAAAATGGGTTCTTATGCTCCATTCATCACTAACCGTTCAATAATCTGCCTTTCCTCACTAACTCCACAGAAGATCAACTGGTTTCCTCTTTGGTTAGTAATCTGTTGTCAAAAGGAGTGAAAGTGTTAGAAACAAAGGAGACAATGAGCACTCTCCAGCAAAGAGAGCCTTGGAAAACAGATTTTAAGTATTATAATCAGATCATTTTCAGTGTAGACATGAGACTATCTTGGCCTGTTGTAAGTACATAATTATTTGAGTCTACTGTCTTCTTATTATGAGGTAGCTCTCCTTGTCCACAAGCGTGCATCGGTTGGTCATAAAAATGTGAGTACTACCCAGGTTCTTGTTAAAAGTTCTCAGTTATAAACTAGCCTTCTGACTTTATATCTATTATGCTTGCTTATTGTAAAAAGGAAAAGGGTGATTCTGACATGTATGGTTCATGAAATACACTTATGGGAGCACTGCCATAAAACAGCAGCTGCATCTTTCACAACTGAAAATTAAGTGTAATGAGGTTATGAGCACATCTTGTGTTAAGAGAGAAATTACTGGCATGAGTGAGTATGATTCTTTTCTTCAGTTCATGCAGTGTATTTTTTGCTGCACAAAAGACAATTTTGTAGGCCATCAATGAAATCTTCCAGGTTGACTCTAAATGATATCTCACTCTGTTGTCTTAAGGTCTCATTCACACATTGCTAGTTTTCTTGAAAAACCAATTGCTCTATATTAGAGATATAGATTTTTATATATAATATTAATATTTTAAAGATGTAGATTTTACTATTTGTAGTTAGCTATCCTGTCTGTACTCCAAAGATGCTATTCCTAGACTTCTACAATTCTCTTAAATCAATGGTTCTTAGTCCTGAGTATTAGAGTTCTACCTGAGAAACTTCAAAAAATATTGATGCCTGGACTACACCCTGAAATATTTTTATTTAAATGATATGTTAATACATAGTAGAGTCACTTGGAGAGATTTTATTTAATAAAACAAAGCAGCTCTAATATGTAGCTAATTTTGAGAAAAACTGCCTTAAACCTTAACAATATTTTTGTACCCTCTGAAAAATGGAATCTTAATTTATTAAGATGGAGTCCCTCATGGAGCGGCGTCCTTTGATTGTCACCTGTACCTCTTCCCATATTTCTTGTTTTTCAGTTCTTACTTTCTTTTTTCATGTTTCTTACTCCTCTTCACTGCTTTAAAGTCCACCCCTTCCCCTCACCTTCACCTGTGCTCACTAGTTATTCCATGCTTTCAATTTTATTTTACTACAATAATCTCTTCCTCTCTATTGATTCTTTCCCTTTGGCCTATAAGCATTTTTAAATCCTCCTATGCCGTGGTCTAAACACTCTTCCCAGATAAGATTTCATGCTACTATCTAAGTCTGATATTCCAACTCTGATGTATTTAAGCATTTGGATTGATAAATCTAGATAGTTTATTATTTTATTCTGTATTTATGCATAATTAATACATAGTTATAAATCTGGCCTTCGCTCACATCATACTACTAAAATCATATAAAATCATAATTCTAATGAGTCAAATACAGAAGTAAATATTTCTCCATACTTAATCTATGTAAAACTCTCAAATTTACCCTTTTATGGAAAACCTCCCTGGTTCTCATCCTAGCTGTCTGGTGGCTGAGGGACTTCTTGCTGGCTTCTTGTTCAATTCCCAATCTTTCAATATTAACATTTTCCAAAAATCAATATATAAATTTCCTCTCTTTCATCTATTCCCAAGTTTTCAATCATCACTTTTATGTGTACTCATGTCACCCAAAGTTAAATGTCCTGTGATGACCTGAGCATCAAGCTGTTGGACATGGCAAGGTATCTGTTGGATGTGGAAAGGTGGATATTTGACAGGCAGCTAAAACAGGACATACTCTAAGATAAATTGACTAATACATTATCTTTCTTCCGATACAGAAACACACAGACACACCCACAGACACACCCACAGACACACACACACACACACACACACAGAGACTCAAACATACATAACCTATCTTCTTTGGAGGCAATTATATTTTGAAGAGCCCAATTGATCTTGGATTACCCTGGCTTCAGGCCAGCAACTATAGTCATGTTTCTTTTCTCCCTCCTTCACCTGCATACATCCCAGTGATTGTCCGATTGTCCGGTTTCTGAAAATGCTGTTTCAAAATGTACCTGTCTGTCATCATTTCCTTTTCCATGCCCATGTACTGCCATAAGTTAGGCTGCTACAGTTGACTCTGACAACCGTATTTTTGCAGGTTCCCCACCTCACTGCTACAAATGTTTATTCTGAAACACAGACACAAGTCAAAATAGGTCCTTATCCTACTGAAGGAAGAGTCTAATCTCCACACCTTGTAGTCAAGGACAGCTATGTAATACTTCAAGTATTTTTGTTTCATTTCATGCTACATCTCTCCATGTAACCAACTTTGAAATTATATAGAGGGTTTGTTCAGCATAGAATATCCTTCCTGTTCTATGCCTATTGATATTTCTCTCAGGTTTTAAAATTTAATCCAAATTATACCTTTTTTCATTCTTTTACACACAGTTCAAATACTGTTTTTTAAATAAAGT
Organism: Monodon monoceros; assembly: GCF_005190385.1. Classification (NCBI taxonomy): domain Eukaryota; kingdom Metazoa; phylum Chordata; class Mammalia; order Artiodactyla; family Monodontidae; genus Monodon; species Monodon monoceros. Next base: position 41,437,029 of record NW_021703781.1, read on the forward strand.
CTTTATTTTCATAGCAAGTCAGAATTCATTGTTCTTTCCATCATACTCCCACATATCTAGGTGGCAGTTCTATCTCCCATACATTTTACTGTGCCTTGCATTAAAGTTAGCTTTTACATCTCTGTCTAACCTACTGAACCATAAATTCCTTTTAGTGATCTCTAACCACCAGTGGTCAGCACAATGATTTCCACATAGCAGGGATTCACCAAATATCCGTTGAATTTATTCCCTCAATTAATTTGCTCTCAATTAGTTTAGAAAGAGTCTCATTCTAGAAATGCGTTCTATTTGGCTTAAGAATTCTCTCTGCCACACACAGTGTTATCTCCCATAGCCCTTTCCAAAACAGTCTCTAACTTTTTAGCCTCAGCCAGGCTATCCCTTTACTGCTCTTAATATGGAAAAATACATTACATTGAAAACATTCCTGATTACTAATGCTGTGTCACAAGTCATTGAATATTAGAGCTAGAAATTACTATGAAAATATTCCTTGTTCACAGACTGATTTTATAAAGAATTTGAGCAGTACATTGATAAAAAATTGGTCCCAATTCACAAAGTTTGTAAGTGGCAAAGTTGATGTTAAATCCAATTTAAAGATAATAGTATCTGTTACCAACATTTTAAATCAAGTATACTCCAATAAAAATTTTTTAAAAATACAAAAACCATTTTTTAAATAAGGATAATAGTATCTGGAACCAGACTAACCAGTTGTGTCCCTTTCTGTCACTTTGTACCCTATGTAACCTTGCACAAATAGCTTATCCTTCTGTACTTCAGTGTTCTACTCTTTAAAATGTTGCTACTAATAGTACCAGCTGTATTAAATTGGTTATATGAACTACTTCCATATGTGCATTGTAAACGATTAATCTTGTATAAAGTCATCCAGTTATTATTAATATCAGTTCATTCTCATGAATTATATAAAGCATTTATGATAATTAATATCCTTTACTGCCTTATCTGTGTATATCTCTATGTGCCCTGTATATTATTTAGTACCCTGTGGAGGACATATAAACATTACATACAGAGTTATATGTTAAAATTATTTTTATAATTTCCAATATTATAAACAAAATTAGGATAAGTCCATGTAGTATTTTAATGACTTTGACAATTTATTGTATGTCAAATAATGATATTGTTCTCTGTGGTAAGTATATGTGTGTATGTATATGTGTGTTTGTGATATCATGATTAAAGTTTGAGGGTATATTTTTTTAAGGTCTTAGTGGGGTTTAGTATTTTAAGCAAATACCAGATAAAGATTTGTTGAGCAAACCTTTCAAAATTGTAAATATACTCTTACATTTGTACATAATTTTGTCTTATATTAAAACAATTTAACTTTACTAAAGATCATACAGTTTCTTACCTAAACCCATTTGCATTAGAATCAAAACTTATAACCAAAATAATGATTCTTAAAATATATAGTTTACTCACTCGTGTTGCAGACTTTAATTATATTGAAGTTTTATTATATTAAATATATTTTGTTGAAATGGCTGATATTCATTAAATTCTGAATACAAGTCCCTTATCAGCTATATGATTTGCAAATATTTTCTATTTTTGTGTATCATGCTGTTAGTGTCACATCTAAGAAACTTTTGCCAACAAGTGTTCACGAAGATTTTCTCCTATATCACCTGCTGTGAGTTTTATAGTTTTAGCTTTTACATTTTACATTTAGATGATCCATTTTTAATTAATATTGCATATGCTGTGAGATAAAGGTCTCTGTTCATTAAAAAAAATCTTTTGCATATAAATATCTCAGCAGGTTTTATTCAAAAAACTACCTTTTCCCCATAAATTACCTTGGTATTTTGTTGTAAGTCAGTTAGCTATAAATGTAAGAGGTTACTTCTGGACTTCTGTTAATCTGTATGTCTAGCTAATGTCGAAACTACATCTTGATTGCTGTGGGTAGATAGTGTGTTTTCAAATTGATAGTGTAATTCCTTCTTCATTGTTTTTCTTTTCTAAAATGGTGGCTATTCTAGGTCCCTTGTATTTCCATATAATTTGGGGATTAACTTGACAATTTCCACCAAAAAGCCTGATAGAATTTTGATAGGGGTTACACTGAATCTATAAATCAAATAAATTTAAAGAATTTCCATCTTAAAATATTGAGTCTTTATATCCATGAACATGGACTGTCTTTCCACATACTTTTAAATTTCTCTCAATAATGTTGTAGATTTTTTTTTTGAATGTGCTAGTTTTAATTCATGTTGATTCCTGTAAGCATTTGACTGTCTCCAGTATTTCCCCCAGAATGTTTTCAAGAAATGGATGTCATTTGGCTGATGTCTGCTTAGTGACTCCAGGCTGCTTAATTTATTGGACAGAGGTAGTAATTTATTTTAAAGATAACATGATTAGTGGGGAAATTTATACAGCTAAATATTATATATTTTATTTTTCATACATGTTTGAAGTGCAAATCTGTGGATATTCCATTTGTAGGACCAAGTCAACATGCCCATCCTAACAGTGTATGCTACAAGAACTCTTCTGATGATGGAAGTTTGATTAAAATGCACTGGAAGATGAAAAAAAATTACAGCATTTTTATTTACGGGGCAGATTTTCCCATTAAATTAGGAACGGGCTTTATATACCTATAATCCCGTAGACCACTGATCACAAGATCATTGAGTTGTTATTGAATTAAATCCCCACCATAGTTTAGTTTCAGGGTTTTTCACAAGGTGTTACCGTTTTCAGGGTATTCTGAGTCAGTGTCTCAGCTCTTTTCTAATCTTGGACCACCAATAATTCCTTTAAAATATTTTTGTTTACATGTATAGGGACTCAATTAAATGGATTCTTGACCCACCCTTTTATTACTTAGTGTTGAAAGTCTGAAAATGTGTATAAAACTATTTGAGTAACAAACATAGAATTCATTTTTTGGCTTATTTGTTAAACTTCCTACTTGCTAATGATTTATTTGGCACTAGTTGTATTCCCTGAATATGTTATCTTATCTGTGGTTGGCTGACTCTGCAGTTTTGGGGTTGTTTCTATCACCTGTGCTTTGCAGTACTGTTTGGTATTTACAGCACCTCCCAGACAGGTGCCTTTTTCAATTTAATTATCATCCAGCTTTCTCCTTTCCAATATCATTTATGAAAATGTTAAATAAGACCAACCATAATACCTATATCCCTTAAGCACATTTCTCAACACTTCTTCTTAACTTGATGCATTGCCATTTATCACTAAATTCCTTTAGCTGATTTCAGTCCCAGGAAGAATGTTAATATTGAATCCAGTTTGAGCTAAATTTTAATTAGGATTTCCTGAGACATTGTGTTAAGTGATTTACTATAATCAAAATTGATTTCTCCTCTGCTACCCCTGTCCTCTAATTTTCTAATTTTATCCACACACAAAAGAGGATGAGTCTGGCTTGAATAGTTCTCCATAAATATATATCATTCATTCTGACTTTCTGCAAATTGTTTCCTTCTCCTTTGCCTTTAGGACTATGTCTGTCATCCTCACGTAAGTCCCAAAATCGTTTCATGAAATGCCTTTCCTTCTGGCAGCCACATCTGTTCACCCCCAAATACCAAGTCTCAGACTTAACTGAATTTATGCCTCTCTTTCAAATTTCCTTTTTTCTCTCAATTATTTTTGTTGCTGCTATTTCTATGCACATTATCATTCTAAATGCAGTGTATAATAAAAATAGAAATAGGCTATGCACAGTATATCCCCTTAAGCACGATGAGGTGCGTAAAGTACTTTGTTTATATTTCATTAGGATAGTTAACATGATCCTTTGAATGGGCCATTAATTAACACAGCATATCTGAAATTGAATTTGTTTCAAGGTAAATGTGTACACTTGCATTTTATCTAAGAAAGTGCACCAAAATGTCCCATAGCTGCCCAAAGAAGTCTGTGGATGACAAAGAACTGCTACTTTATAGAAGTGAAACTCATGGATAAGAAATACGTAATGTCAATTAATAAGAACATTTTTTTCTGCAGCTTTATTTATTACAACCCTGTGTGTTTTATTAACAGGAAATTTTTGCTTTCCTCTTATGTGTAAACTGAGGCCAGCTTTCTTTTCTTTATCTGTCAAAGGATGAAAACAGAAAATTCTGTGACTCTTTGTAAAATGCGTATTATAAGATTTCCCAGTAGAATCTTTTTTTTTTTTGCCGCCTTAAGTAAATTTATATTTATCAGGAAGTCCATGAGGCTTATTTAACATATTAAATCATAATGACCTTAATTTGGCTTTATGAAATTAATAATGGTTATTCTCTTTTCATATATAATGACCCAAAATAGTCTTTAACTATTGCATATCATTTGCTCCAAAATGATTATGAATATGTGCAACTTAGCCTTACAGATGCTCATGTGGTATTATGTCAGGGACTCTAAATTGAATCCCTTTTCTCAAAAAAAATATTTCTTGGGCTTGATATTCTTATTTTCTAATTAGATATTCTACAATTGGAGATGCATTTGTTTGCTTTTGAAAAGGTAATACTCTAAGCCTTATCAATCCTTTATAAGTCATTGTGAACAAGATTATAAGAATTTTTGCTAAACCCATGTGTAAGTAAAAAGAATTACAGGACAAGAGAATCCCTGGGAGACGGGAAGGAAAACATTAAGACTGGAAAAAATTAGAGCAAAGGAAGGATGGGAATAATAAAAGCAATTCAGTTTTTCCAGGCCTCCGTCCTTATTAATATGTGTTTATGTGTCAAGAACAGGTGATAAGACAGAGAAAAAAAAATTCCTATAGGGACAGGCTTTCCTTTTTTTTTTTTTTTTTTGCTTTAGGAAATTAAAATAGTCTTCAAGATTCAAAATCTTTTATCACTCTCCCAAGAACAAAAAATTCTTTCCTGATGTGATTGATTCAGCATTAGAACACAGTAGCCTCAATTCAAGAAAACAAGAGTGTACATGCTGAGAGAACTTTTTTTACTTACTTTGTGTGTGTGTGCTTGAAAGCAAGCTTCTTTTGTTGGGTGAAAAAAAATGACACAATGGTGAAAAGTTGAGTCCCAAGAGGATTTATGTTGTTATTTCAATTCCAGCTCACTGCAGTCGACGCAGACGAAGGGTCAAACGGGGAGATCACATATGAAATACTGGTTGGGGCTCAGGGAGACTTCGTCATCAGTAAAACAACAGGGCTTATCACCATCGCTCCGGGGGTGGAATTGATAGTTGGGCGGACTTATGCACTCACCATCCAAGCAGCGGATAATGCTCCTCCAGCAGAGAGAAGGTAATTTATATCAGAAGCAATGCAGTCTTTTCATCGCTCCAGTTTAAACCCCAAAATTAAGTTTAAGACACGCCACAAGCATTCTTTTATCTTATAAACACCTAAATTAGATCAGAAAATCAGAGAGACTGGATTCTCAGGAACTGCATATTCTTCTTTGGTCAAATTGTGGGAAAAGTACAATAAAGTCAAGATTAAACCACAAAATAATTAACTGTGATTTTACAGATGTGAAGGATGCAAGTCTCTTTTGGGAGGGGGAGTGGGAACTGGGAAATATTAGAGGCATGTGTCCGCTTTATTAGCAAAAAGCAAGGCTGCTCATAGTGAGAGGTCACAGATAACATGTAACGCGTGATGTCTCAGGGTTTTGAGGCCGTCTCTCAGTGTCAGAGTAATTATTTAAAAAATTTTTATACACATATACAATTTATCTAGAAAATCTATATATTTCTGTATATGTAATATAATCTCATAGATATATATGAGAGAGAGACAGTAAGAGAGAAAAAAGTAAAAAGACTTCCAACTGTTACAACTACATCTATCTGCCCACCCCCAAGAGATATCCCTGAGATATCCCTTTTATTGATTTCTTGTTTGTTTCCAGATTTTCAGTATGCATTTTAAGAAAATATGAAGTTAATATTAATACATTGCTGAACCTTGCTGGTTTATTTTTCACCCTCACAGTGTATCTTAGGGTTCTTTCCAGATGAATACTGGATAATTCCCTTAAAACTTTTAATCACAGCTACATAATATTCCTTCATATATATGTAATACAGTTTAAGAAATCCACTGTTGATAGACTTTACGTGTCAGTTTGTCTTTAACAGACAATGAAGAAATAAGTAACATCGAACACGCATCATTTTGAATGTGTGCCAGTATATCAGTACAGTGAATTCCCAGAAGTTAGACCAAAGGGTTCATACAATTGTAAGTTTTAGAGAGAACTGCCAAATTGTATTCTATGGGGCTTATAACAATTTGCAATTCTAACTGCCTGGTCTGAGTATGGCTAATTCTAAACAGTCTCCCTAGTGTGTGTCATATCAAACTTCTGGATTTTTGCCAGCCTGATAGGTTAAAAAAATAGTATTTATTTTTTTATCCATTTGCTTATGAGTGAGTTTGAGTATATTTCCTATGTTTTCTACTTTTATTACCTTTTCTGTGAATTCTGTGTCCACAATCTTTGCCCATCTTTCTATTGATTTGTTAAACCCAGGTTACAATTATTCTGTGTTTTCTACTAGTGACTTTGTGTATTCATATTGTATGTTTAAACCTTTGTTGCATTTAGGATTTATCCTACTGTACAATAGGAGGTATTGATCCAGCAGTATTTTTTTTTTTCAGGCAACTATGCCATTTTTCACATAATATATCGGTTGGTTCATCTTTTTACTCATTAATTTGAGATGTTACATTTATTATATCTTTGCTTATGTATTTGAATGTGATTCTAGACTTTCTCCACTATTCCATTACTTCACCTATTTTTTTTATGAGCTATTATCACACAATCTTAATTGTTAAGATTTTAAACTATGCTTTATAACACAGTGGTGTGAACTTAACTCATTGATTTTCTTCCTTAAAAATTTCCTGGTTCCTCTTTCTGTTAATTTTTTTCTTTGACTTTATATAAGCTACTTAAGTATTTTTTTTTTACCATATTTTTATTAGCAACACATTAAATTTATAAATTAATTACTTAGGGTTAAATTATACATTGTTGGTGTTGAATCTTTCTAAGAACTTTCTGTCTCTTCATTTGTCCGTGTTTTCTTTTGTGTCCTTTAGTAGATTTTATTTTAAAAATATTTTCTTTATATATGTCCTATACATTTTTTTGTTGGGTTGTTTCTCATCTTTTGGTGTTATTGTAAATAGACTTCTTCTTCCTCATTCTTCTAGTTGGTTGACACATATGTAAAAGCTGTTAATCTATATTAATTTTAACCCACATTCTTATTTAATTCTCTTATGTTTTTGTAGTTTTCCAGTTCATGTTCCTACGTTATCCAAGAATGTATTTTATAAGTAGTGATAGTTTGATGTCTTTCTATTTTTTTTCTTCCCTTTAATTTCATTTGCTAGTACTTCCAATAAAAATGCTTGTCTTGACTTTGATTTGAGTGGGAATACCTCCCACATTTCCCTATTATATTGGTTTATGGTTAAAAAACATACTTTATTATGTTAAGAAAACATTCTTCTATTCTTATTTTATTGACTTTTTAAAAATAAGAATGGTCATTTATTCAAGTCAAATAAATATCCTCAGCTATGAAGACACTAATGAATTTTCTTTTTGAGCCAGTGCTAGGATGATTGATCTTAATACAGTTCCTATAATAAATCTATTTTTCATTCCTGATATAAATCCAAGTAGGCCTTGGTATTTTAATCTTGAAATAAACTGCTGGATTATATTTGTTGGTATTTTATTTAGTGAAATTAGTCCATGCTTTTCTTTTTGAGAAACTTTTGTGAAGGCTTTATATAGTTGTTATGATACTTCATAAGTGAAATAAGCAAAAACCACAAAGAAACACAAAAATGAATTCATAAGTTTGATGACTATGAATTAGTTGTAAACATCTCTAAAGCCAATAAATAAATCCAAATTTGGTTCTTTGAAATATAAATAAATAAAAACATAAATAAATTTATAAACTATCAGCTAAACTAATCAAAAAAAGTGGGAGAAAGTGCAACTTTACCTAATAAATTCTGAGAGGGAAAAAACGTAGAAGAAATTTAAAGAATCATTAAAAGACCACTTTGCTTTAATAGCTGTAAAAGCTTGAAAAGATGGATGAAATGGATAATTTTTCAAGAAAATATGATTTACCAAAATCAATCCCAAAGATTAAGAATTCTTAAGAGATCAATCGTATTTTCCTCTATAGAGGAAAATACTCATCTCCCACTGTTATCTACAGACCTGCAGGTCACTGCGGAAGAGTTTAGTTCTAGTCTGCTTGGCATTCATTTCAACAGTATGTTTGTCAAAATGCTTGGTGACTTCAATGTCCAATATGTGGTAGGTATAAAGCATCTCCAAACTTGCAGTCACTTTGGCCGAAGATCCCTGGAGCCATCCTCAATGCTTATCCTTCATTCAAACTCCAAATATAATCTTGAGCAACAACTCTAAGCTCTACCCTAAAAACATACTCAGAAACCAACAAATCCCCCTACTTTCATTATTAACATAGCAGTCCAAGCCACTGTTGTCTCTAGTGTTGAAAACCTCTTCTAATTAGAAGTCTCTAGTTAGACTTCTGCCTGTGTCCCCTTCAGTCTCCTCTCAACACCATGTACCTAAGTACATCTTGTCCCTGTAACTTCCCCTGAGAAATTTCTCTGACATCTTATTTAGCTTTAAGTCTGAAATTTTTGCTCCTATGGATTCCTGTATGTACTTCCAAAATAGTAAAGTAGAACCTGTAAACACTGAAATGTAAATATAGCTTTTTTAGTGTGATGTTGGTGGGAGACAAAGGAAGAAAAGATAAGGTTTTTGTCTTAAGTCTACTAGTAAAAGCAATATAAATACCTAGAACCTTCATCTTAGAGACAATGTAGAAATATAGTTACAAATAGACACCCTGTAGAGTATGTTGACACATTGAAAAGAAAATTACCATACAGATTGTGCAATCCTCTAAGTGTCAAGGACATCACCTCAGTACCACTGTGTACTATTGTCCAAAAAATATGGACAATGATATTGTCCAAAAAATATATCCAAAAAATATGACTTTTTATCTTTTTAAAAATTATACCATTTCTGAAGTTAAAGCTTCTTAGGTCTATCTTCATAACCTCTTTTTATTCATATTTTATTTTGTTCTTAAAAACAAAGTGTTATGGATGAAGTTTTATTCATGATATAAATAATTTAAATTGATCGTAATATTATAGCCTGATCCAAAGACTTGAAATTTGTGATTTCCTGTGAGATAACATCCTTCATTGCAAACCAAGGATGTTTTATACTCACCACAGAAATACACATCAGATAACTAAAATGTCTTCAGTTTACCTCCCACTTTTGTTCTTGTAGGATGTGGGGAGAAAGGACAGGCAGATTTTGAATACAGAAACCTTGCCTTTTAGTTTATCTGCTGTTGCTAATTAACTTCATAACCCTGAATCTGTCACTTAATCTTTCTGATTTTATAATCCTCTTTTGTAAAATGGGAGTTAAACTAGATGGTTTCTAGGGTCTTTTAAAATCATACGATTATCTGAGAAGTTACATCACCTCTCTTGTTCTACTTTGACCTCATGACCAAATGTGAAATAAAAACTTTATGATTTTTATGTTTAGAAATAGAGAGTTATCTACATTATACTGGCTGTATTACAAAAATAAAATTGGTATTATATAGATTCTCAGTTTTATGCATTTAAGACTAGCTATAAAATGTAATACAAAGTGTTCACATAGAATTTATTATAATTTATTATTTACCTCATGACTGTCCTGTTTTATTATGTGCTTGATCAATGCTGTTGAATTACTACTATTTATTACAGCATTAATGATATCATTTTATTGTTAACACCCTTGGCATTTCGTTTTAGGAAAGCTAACTCTGACACTATGCTGACATCAGGGATAAAAAGGAGATAGCATTTTAGAAGGCAGTAGCTATCACGAAGGTTAGTGCTTATTTAAACACATTGTAGGGAAGTGTCAGGATGTTAAAGATGAAAAATGCAAGACCTTGAGTTATGATCTTCCCCAAATAACTCTAAGACCCAGGAGTGTGTGTTTGTGGGGGTGGGGGACATGATTAGCAATTCTAGCATTTGAATTACTGTGGAAAGGAGCAAAGGAAGCAAAGGAGTAAGGGCAGATGAAGGAGACGGTCATGCTGGACCATAGTTGTTCACTGTCTTCTGCCTTGGGGATGGTCTTTTTGTTTTGCATTTAAAATTTTTCTTCTCTGTGGCAAAGACACAAGCTTCATCTGAGTTAGAGGTCCTTATTGTAGTGCTGTGGATATAAACAGTTTAGCCCTCTAAAATGGGAAAATATTCAAAGGGGGAAAAATAAGGAAATATACAAAGTATAATAAGTTTAGTACAAATTATAGTTTTAAGAGCAGAAAGAGACCCATATTCTGGTAAAGATTTTATAAAGTACTCCACATCAGTAAGCTGAAGTTCTAAATATCAAAAGCAGGAACGCTCTAACTTTTTGAAAAGAAGCTTTGAATTTGGGGTACAGGTGTGTTCTATGTCAAAAAGAAAATGTTAATCAGTGAGGGAATCTCTTGCCTCCAAGCTTATTAAGGAGAGTTTTAGGTCAGTTTGTAGAGGAATCCCCTGGGCTCCTAACTTAAAAAGCAGGTGAGTCTACATGCTATACTTCCCATGAACTTCTGGGACAATGGTCTTCTGAATCAAGTGTGTGTGAGAAAAACCTTGTATATCCATGGAAAATGTAGATTTGTGGTCCCACATCAAATGATTCTGATCCAATATGTCCGAACCCTAACACTACCACACTCCACTCTGGGGAGGCAAGAGGGGATACTGTGCCTGTAGGTTTTTAGCCAAGAAAAGTGAAAAGATGCGATTAAAATGTCTAAAATATTTTAAGGGATGTTAATAAGGTAAATATAAGCTTATTTAGTTCATTCCACAGAATAGAATAAGAAGCCTTATTTTGAACAGTTAACAATAATAACTGATAAATTTGTTTTTCTTTGTGTGTATATACTTATATATACATACACACATGTGCACACACACATACACACCATACATATAATCTTATTTAGTCCTTATGCTAATCTTAATGTTATTATTATTCTTAATTATCAGATGGAAATGGTGAAACTGAAAGAAGTCAGTTGCCTATGATCACATGTGGTAGCATAAAAATTCTAACCCAGGAATGTGTGGTTACGAATCCAGTGCTCAACGTCACTCAGCTAGGATTATTACCAATGTGGTATAGGGTAAATGTTATAAGACTTATGCATAGAGAATATGCTGGCAGCAAAAAGGAAGAGATTTATAAAATATTTAAATCACTTGATAAATAACAGACACTAAAAAAAGTCAGGATTATGAAGGGTAATATCAGCAATAGTGTATATCTTGGGATGGCTGTTGGAACCAGATCACCACCTGGGAGGATAATAGGCCCACCTCATATTGACAATTAATGTATTCCTACAATATGAGAGTGGGACTCTTTGCACACTAAATTTATAACTTGCTGATATTTTTCTTTTTCATCTAGCCATTATAGTACCTATAAGCTAAACTTAATACCTCTAAGTTTATAAGCAGCATTTCATCATCCATTTTAATCTACTTTAAACATTTTATCCTTAAAGCACGAGTTGTAAAACAAAATTGAAAAGAAAAGCAATTATATTTTGGTTAATTTTATTGGCAAATTTTAATAATGAGATAAAATCAGAGCAAGAAAGAATGCAGATACTTTAACTGATTATGAAGTCTAAGAGATTTTAATTTAAAATGAGATTACTTTGGAACAATATTGTGATGAATTTAAGTATGAAATTTTTTTAAAGTCACTGCAGCTTTTTAGAGGTGCTTAATATTCTATAGGTATCTATTCTACTGAGAATATGTTCAGAAACAATTTGGCCTTCGGCATAATATAAGGTGATATAAGGTGATAAGCTAAAAAACCGTTTTCAGTGCCTATGATCTGTATTTCTCTTAAGGGCTTTTCAAAGTAAACTATTATAGAATAATAATCTCAGAAAAATGTTTTTGGTGACCGTGTCTTTTAATTGATGCACTTAATGCAAAGAGCTTTGGGCTACTTTAAGAAAATTCTAGCCCCCAAATAGAAATTGTAAGAAATGTGTTTTGAATAAAAAGGCATGATTTTGTTAAAATAAGTTTAAAGCATACAACTCAGGCAGTGGTGGTATGTGCTTCAAGATAGAAGACTAATTTTGTAAATTTGCAGGTCTCATTTGATATATTTTTGCCAGTGTTTCTTCTGTACCAGCCTTGAACATCTTCTTCAGCTTTTGCTGTGTAAAGAAATTTCAGAGTTTAGACATACCAAAAAAGGTGATTATGTCAATGCTAATGTTTTTGTCCTTATAATAATAGAATATATTTTTATCCCTCAAAAACAATGCCCATCAACCTAAGGCTTCAATTAAATCTAGTTCCTAAATTTTTATATTAAACTCTTTAAAGAAGACTTAAAAACAGATTTGGTTTTGTTTGCAACTATTTTATACAATGATTACTTTATGATCCTGACTCTTGATATGCATTTCATTAAGCCATTGATCTCAGCAACAAAACTAATAAAACACAGCCCATATTTTGTTTTTTGTGTTATTTTAATCAATACTCTCTCTGCTGGTTTAATAGGAATAGAGCCCCAAGACCAACGCTTATTACCAGATATTTATAGAATATTTTTTTGCTATTAAAGAAGCATTACAAAATAAAGTCAGAAGTCAAGTTAATTTATTAGCTTTATTTGTACAGCTTTTCCTTTTTAATTCACACTATTAATCTAAGTAGGAAAAACATGTACCTGAGGCATTTTTTTTCCTTTTACTAAGATAATTTCATAAAAACATCATCTTTTGGTGGTAGCTTTATTTTTCCATCCTTTCATTTTGAATTATTTTATTATTTCCTATAAAAATTCAGAATTTCCTCTCCTGTAAACCCAATAACAGAATATCAAATTCAGTCTGTCATTAAATGTGATGTAGATTTTTACCCCTCTTGTTTGCTTCTCTTTCTCTGCAGGCACTCCATCTGCACTGTGTACATTGAAGTGCTTCCTCCAAATAATCAAAGCCCTCCTCGCTTCCCACAGCTGATGTATAGCCTTGAAATCAGTGAGGCCATGAGGGTCGGCGCTGTTTTATTAAATCTACAGGTATGCTCCTTATATATGTATAAAATACTAGCGACAAAAAAAAAATTCTGGCAACAACCTTGAAGGCTAATGGGTTTATATATGTGCATGGCGGGGGAGAAAACCTCACATGTCTGTTTACACTCTAGTGAATGAAAATTCCATCTGGAAAGGAAAGCAGGGATAATATGGATGGTGGGTTTTCACAGCTAATCTATTCTATTGATTGCCACTGTTGAAGAACTAACGTTAGCTGGCAGGGATTAGCTGCAATCATTACAAGAGATAATGAAGGGATTGGAAACATGCACTTGAATATTTTGTACTTTGCATCCAAAGAGTCTGCAGCTGACTATTATTTTCTGTCTTGGATTCCTTTGCCCCAGCAGGATTTATTTTTGCTGCAGTGTTCTGTATAGAAAATGACTTTAGATTCACCAGCTGATGGTAGGCATTCTATTGCTGAGGCAGACAATTTTCTTCTGTGCCCATGGGCGAATCTTGTAATTGCTGTGCCTCAGTTTATTTGTTTCGATGAATGGGGTAGCTTTAGGTGATATTTCCATTTGCAGCTCCAGATTCATGGGCATATGAGTTACTTGCAGAATCATAGCTTGATTTTCTCAATTTATACATTTCTAACTAAAGCACATTTGGCCAGAAAATGCTGCACTTTCAACTGAATCTACAGCTTCAAGTTGGGCTACATGTGGTGTTGATAATAACTGTCACTTACCATAAAAATCACGAGGACCAGAACATGACATATTATTTTACCTATGGATGTTCAGAGGACGGAGGATTTATCATCTCCTGGTGTTATATGGAAATGGCAGGAGGTGTTGACATGAGAATTCAGGAAGCTGGCCTTGAAGGTTAAGAGAGATTTTAAATCTGATGATTTAAGAAAATCCCAGCATCGATCTTTACCATCAAATGAGGTGACACGAGGCATCTTGCTCAATGTCATCTGAATACAGACACCCTCTCACTCAAACCCTGATGATATAAAAATGAAGATTCCATAGAATGTTTGTACTAGAAAGAATGTAAAAAATAATGAAACATATCAACCTCATTATCTAGATGTGGAAAGTGAACCTTACAGAAATTAAATGAGGCCTAACTCAGCTGATTGAATTATCATTATTTCCAAAACAGGGTTCATTCCATTATATCCCACTCATTATCTGAGGCTGCCAAAAATTTGGTTGACATTACCAGATACTTCTCTTTGCCTCTGCTTTCGTATTTATTTTGTTGCTTTTTTCCAGGCAACTAGAGAGAATTTGCTTTTGTTGTTCATTTACTATTAAAAGATGGGAAACAAAATTATATGAAAGTAGACATATTAGTAATAAGGAAATTTGGGGGATTTTAATGGTCAAAATAAAAGAAAAAAAACCTAGTTTCTTTAGGAGGAAGAAAACATTTAGTTAAGTCATGAAAATGATAAAAAATATGGAAAACCAAATATGAAGACAAGTACCTTTATACAATAATGAAAATCCTTCTTTACATATATGGGGATTTATTTTGTTTAAACAAGAAGAAAAGAAAAATAAATCTTAGATTTGTAAGTTCAGGCCAAGAAATTTTACATGTTTTACGTTTAAATATTTCTTTAAAATGTGCCTTTGTATAATTTAATTTTCTATGAGTAAGATATATTTTTACCTGTAAGCTGGCTCAGGTTTTGTTTCAATAAATCCCAGAAATATCTAGGTACCATATTATAGGAGACTAATTCTACCTGTGAGTTAGAGATGAAAAGGAGTTGGCCTTTTTCATATCTCAAATATCTCTAGTACAAAATCTGAGAAAATACTTGAAATGACATTTCTATTCACCCTTTGTGCTTCTGGTAGAAGCAAAATAAAGGGTGCCAATTACAAAGTGGCAGTCTCTATTAGAAAGAACTAGGGTGACACCATCAAGGCATTTTTCACAGGCCACCAGCCATACACTTTTGCTCCTGATCAACTGAGACTGAATTTAAACTAGTGACCTAAAAGTTGAAAAGCTTCCATCAAATTACTCTTCCAAAGACTTGTAATAACAGAATGCATTAGAGGTACTTCTGGCTACATCCTCTCTTTTTCACACACGGCACTACCCATTGCTGACTCATAGCTCAATTTAGAAAGACAAGATTTGTGGGGAAATATATTTTCGAAGATAACAGCGGACTGACTTCAAAATAATCTGTTTTGACTGAGATCAAAGTGGTTTCTTTTCAGAGAATAATTCTTGTTCACCCCCCACTTCCTTTCCCCTTGTAGGTATTTTCCTTTCATTCTATCTAAAAGTTGTTTGGGAGGCTGTGATTTTCCTCAGCCTGTTAAGGCTGTTTTGCCTGGCTGCTGTATTGATGGCATTTAGTGGAGGAAAATGTTACCCATTTAAGAACTCTTAATTTTCGAACTTATGCTGATCAGTGTTAGTATTAGGTGGGTTTTTTTCTTCCAGATTTGGTCACATCTTGCTCTTAAGCATGCTCCTCCTTTGTAATTCTGACCTGCCAGTGAAGCCTGTAAGACTGGTGTGCTGGAGCCAGAGCGGGCTCTGAGATCGTGACAGCAAGTTGTGAGCATTTCTCCCCAGCTTCGTGTTGAGTTGTGTCACATTGATAGCTTGCAGTTGGCCATGGTGGGTGTATTTATGCCACAGAAATTAGCAAATGCAACAAATCAGTACCCTCCAGTCCAGAGCCAGTTGTTAAACTTTTACCATAATACCCCTCTATATGGAGCCAATTTCCTCCAAGATTTAAATCACTAAAACGTGTTGACTCCAACAGCTTCCTGCATCTTTGTCCCTTGAAATTTTGATCTACTTTCATCACTCTAAAGATGAGCCAGTGCTACCAAATAGCACTATGTATTATACCCAAATACAATAAGTCTCAGCTTTTTATTTATCTTTACAAGAGCATTGTTTCCATCCAAGTTACCCTTATAATTTATGGCTCACATTCTCTTTGAGTGTTTGACTCAGCCCTATTACCATTAGAATAATCCTCCTTTCTTACATACAGAATCTTCTTATACCATCACCATCATTCTCAGACTCATATGATAATAATAGTTATATAATAACATTTAAGTGTAACTTAATGGGGCAGGCACTATTTAAGTTGTTTCCTTATCGTCTCGGTAAGGACAGCTAGGTTTATATTATGCACACACACTCACACTCAAAATTTCAACAATTTATAACTGAAAAGTTTATTTCCTGCTCACACTGTTATGTCCATCATGAATCAGTTCCAGCTCTGTTCATCATTTTCACTCAACTTCAGCCTTTATCTGTGGCAATGTTGTTCTTTTGAGAGAGTGAAAAAAGAGGCACAGTAAACCATATGCCCTCTCATAATGTTTCTCCCAGAAGTGACACAGGACCCTTCTGCCCACATTTCATCCACCAAACCAAGTCACAAGGCTGCTAGTGGGTTAATCATGTGTAATCCTTCCACTAGAGGCAGACACTAATTACATGGTTAAGTCTGATGTCAAGACCCATGACTGCCTTTCATACAGCTTTTGCTTTCCAAGTTACTGCAAACAGCAGTTTTGCTAAATGATTCACTACTGCCTAACATGATTTCCCATCCTTACAGCATCCAATAACAGTTTCCTCACTACCTTCCTCTCTCTTGATGTCACTGCTATTTATTTTTTGGGTGTTTGTTATGGCACACTCCACTTTTAAGTACTAAATTGTGAATCAGTTAAAATAGCTAGGTTTTTATTGCCAAATTTCACATTCTATGCCCATCACTAGTTGGCAGTGACTGTTACAAGCTACAACTCAGACTGATGAAACAGCCTCTGTCTAGAATTTTACTGATCTCTTGATTGAGGGCAATGCTTGCTGTGGAAAACAGAACACAACATAAAAGAATAAAAAACAAAACCTAGTTATTTGCTGTTACCTAGGAGTGATGCGTGTAATATCTATCCATATATTTTCTCCCCATAGCCAAAGAAATTCACATGGATACTTCTGAGTTAATAGGTCAAGAATGTATAAGGCAAATAATTCCACAAGTTCATGGTAAAATTCAGCGAGGCAGGGATGTCTTATTTTCCCTATGAAGGGGCTGCCAATATTTTCAAAATATTTATTTTGAATACTAAAATATATAAATAAACAAATATGTATACTTTAACATGCATGTTTTCCCATTTAATTTTTATAAAAACCCAAAGCAATTGGATCTATTGTTATTATCATCATAACTTTACAAATGCAGATACTGAGCCACAAAAAGTAAACGGCTCTTTTTTCAAGCTCATTGGGCTAAGAAGCTGTAAAGATAGGACAAAATCCTAAGAATTATGGTTAAACATTTATGTGCTTACCCACTGTGCCTATGTACTTGAAGTATCCCTGCAAGTTCTCCATTTTCTGTTCTTTATCCTACTCAAGCTGTTAGGGGACAGGTACTCTTTCCACACTGAGGCCACTTTATGGTTTGGCTGATAACCATTGTTCAATATTCAGAAGTCTCCATCTATTAATCACCCTCACCCCTACCCCGACTGCAGAATATTGCCTATTTCACTTTCTGGACAAAGAGAAAATATATATGCTCCTTAAAATCAGCTTACTGATAAACAATCTTTTTAGAAATAGTTGATCTGTGCATATTTCATATAGTCCATTCTTAAAGATGGAAGGTTAAAAGTTAATTGTCCAAATACCAAATCCTGTGCACGTCTATTGTTTTAAATAACAAACTAAAACATACATTTAAAACATTTTGGTTGGGGCCTCCCTGGTGGCGCAGTGGTTGAGAGTCCGCCTGCTGATGCAGGGGACGCGGGTTCGTGCCCCGGTCCGAGAGGATCCCACATGCCATGGAGCGGCTAGGCCCGTGAGCCATGGCCACTGAGCCTGTGCGTCCAGAGCCTGTGCTCCGCAACGGGAGAGGCCACAACAGTGAGAGGCCCGCGTACCGCAAAGAGAAAATAAATAAATAAAAAATTTTGGTTGATTTGACAAATCAGAATGTTTTATAAGTTCTCTTAATTCAGCTTATTAATTGTCCTTGTTTTCTACCATAATATTTCTCAATAATTTATTTGCTTTTATTTTTAAGTTTTTGCTTGTAACTTGTGATTACAGTATTGAAAGTCAGTTACCTTAACCTGCTAAAAAAGTTATATCTCTTCAACATATGTATAATGCATCATGTCATTTGGTCATGTTGGAGAGGAAGAAATTTTCTTTTACCATTCCAGTTCCTTCTGGCTGGTCTGAGAATTAAATTGACATGAGACAGATTAATGGGAGAGAATCAAAAAAAAATTTAATAACACTTATACATGGAAGAGACCCAGGAAAACTGAGTAACTCACCAAAATAGCTGAAACCCTCATCTTAAATACCATCTTCAACTAATGACAAAAGAAAATGTTGGGGGTAGTGGTTTGAGACTTCAGAGAGGAGGAAGGCTATATACATGGATATGGAAGAGCAAATGTTTGGTAAATAAATCTTTGCTGGATGAGTCAGAGACAGTGGGACACAGAGGAATTTTAACAGACTTTGCTATGTTCGTCCCTGTCTACACACCTAGTTCATACTATAGTTATTGATGGGGGTAGCTTCCATCCTGGAACAGGTCCTCTATCTACATTCTTTTAGGCAGTTAGAGGGAAGGTCAAAGGCTCTTCCTGAGTTTTTTGGGTCTTAAAAGTAATCAACCTAAATTAATACTCATGCCAATGAGACACAATCTGGAGTGACAAATTTTGCTCCCCTATAGCCATCATTGACCCTAATAAATAGGCCAATATTATTAGATATTATTATCTTCATTATCTGGCAAATGAGGAAACTGCACCTCAGAAACAGCAAGATTTGTGAGCCAGAGTAGTTTTTTTCTGTTTTAGCTTTATCTACTATATCACAATATTGTGGGCTAGGCTATAGAAAAACTATTAAATTTTATTCTTTTCCCATTTTTTAGGGGGTGGATATGTTTTATATTACATTAGTTCTGTGTTTTCTCAAGGTTAATTTTATGGTGTTACATGAGGGTAAAAAATACTAAAGGTTGAGAGAAGATATGATTTAGTATAATGGTCTCAGGAAGAAGTAGTTAAAGGAAAAAGTAATTGACTGTTATTATCCTTTCTAACATAGAGGATATAGAATAGAATTTAGATTATAACCTGGATAAAGCACATTTGAGGAAAAAAAAATTAAATTCCTAGATTCTACTTCAAAGAATTCTTGGTTCTTGGTAGAATACCATCCAAGGGTAGGTAGGAGATACCCCAGCAGTCTTGGAAAACTTCACCATAGAAATAGATGAGGGTAAATTTTTTGGTGCTCCAGTGTTTAGTAACTCAGTGTTTCTCTTAGTCTTAGACTAAGAGAAGAAAATACATAAGAAAGAAAGGGAGATTGACATCCCGTTCTCTAATTGAATGGCTGATTAGACTTGAGTCAGTGCATTTACAAGGGAAAGGGCATTGGAAGGAGATGTCACGATGGAGTGGGCAGTCAGCAAGAGGGCATGAACTGCTCCCTTGAAGACTTTTTCCAGCGTTGTAGGTGAGATGGATCCTGCCTAGGTCCACAGATTTCAGAGTTGAGGCTTTTAAGTATAAATAAAAGCTAAGGGGGCTGCAGCATGTGGAGAAAAAAGCCATGTACACCAAGATATACGGCAAGAAGCCACCAACTGTGCGTTCTGTAGAAGATACGGAAGAATTTCTCAAGGTATGACCAATTCCTAAGATGGCTGCTTGGGGCTGTGTCCCTTAACAGTGGAGTCTGTTGGCACCAGTCCACAATAATTTGGTGCAATCCAATACGGGCGATTCTTTTATTTCCTTCTCTAACCTTTCTATTCCCTCATCAGAGTGATATTGAAAGGAAGAAAAATTAATGAGTGAGAAGATCACATTCTCCTCACTCCAAGTTCCCAGAAACATAATTTGTTTTAAAATAAAGAGGAATGCATCATACAAATAAAAATGAGACAGTTTTGCTAAGTAAGAGTTGTAGATTTAATTGAGACATTATTGATGAAGTCAGCTACACACCAAAAATGGAGGTGATCAATGCAATAGCCTGATAGCATCCTGGAAGAAATAAAACCAGTTAATTTGTTACCCAAAAGTTGAGATTCCTTATTTGATCTGAGTATAAGGATTATGCAAGTCTTAACTTCTGCACCTACAATGAAAGAACAGGGGAAAAAAATATTTAGGAGATATCATGGAGGTGCAAACCTGCATTTAAAACAATCAACTCTGGACCTGCCTCATTCCATTCCTAGATTCCTAGTTGTGATACTCTCCTGCATTACTAGTTGAGCAAAATGATAAAGTGTGTTATTTTCAAGGCCTTGACATTGCTTCTAACATGGCTTATTCAAGATGGAAAACCTAGTTTCTTTCATACTTCTACAAATAATCAAAATATCCATTTATCAGCAGTAAGCTTATGACTGGCTATAGAGAACAAATCTTAGTTATGAACAAGTTTGAATCAAATGATCCATTCACCTGTTGCTGGTAAGGTCATACCAAAGGAAAGTTCAATTACACTTTGCAAAATGGATAACAAACATATCTATGTAAATGGAGTAAAGATAAGACCCTCTTTGCACACATCGTGTTCCTGTAAGGGTGAAGGATTGGGATTAGAGGAAAATAAGTGTTGGCAATTGTTCCTTGATTTAAAACGTCTTTCTCCTTGCCCTCTTTTTTTTTTTGCTACCCATTCTCTATTTTATTGACACATGGACATATTTCTGAAAATGAGCAGTGGTAGAAAAATAAGTGACTTGAAGTGATGACAGTGTTTGATTTTTTCAAAAATAAAGAACAGATATAGTAGAGCACAGATTGACAAACTATAGCCTCTGGGCAAAGTGGCCTGTTTGTATGCCTGGTAAACTGAGAATGTTTTTTGTTTTTTTGTTTTTTTTTGCGGTATGCAGGCCTCTCACTGTTGTGGCCTCTCCCGTTGCGGAGCACAGGCTCCAGACGCGCAGGCTCAGCAGCCATGGCTCACAGGCTCAGCCGCTCCGCGGCATGTGGGATCTTCCCGGACTGGGTCACGAACCCGTGTCCCCTGCATTGGCAGGCGGACTCTCAACCACTGCGCCACTAGGGAAGCCCCAGCATGGTTTTTATATTCTTAAAAGTTTGTTAATAAAATATAAACAAATAAAATTGAAACAAGAAAACAAAAAAAATAATAATATGAAGAGACCACAGGTGGCCTACAAGCATTTTAATGACTTAAGGGAAAAAAAAAGGTTTCTGACCCTGGTAATACACAGTTGAGTATCATTCAAAAACAAAACAAGCAAACAAATTAACAAAAAGTCCATTATGTTTAAATAAAATATAAAAAAGAAAAAAAAATGTAAAAAATATTTTGCACCCCTAAGACTTAGTGTTAGTTTAGTATATTAAATTGAAATAAAGGATCATTTATTTAAACTGTGTCAAAATTCTCTGTTATCTGCTCTGGGTCTCATATTAGCTAGTTGAAAACAGAAGCAACATTAGTTATTAAGGTATAGTTCATATATATAAGTACCTATATTAGGTCAATACATATTTATTAAATAACAAGGACTAACTTATCCTTTGGTATAATCAAAAAACAGAATTTTAAGAGCTTGGGAAACGGGGGAGGTTGTTGTCTTTTGGGTAGGGAAGCAAAGATTAAATGAGATAGCATGTGAACTGCATAACTCAGTACCTAAAATGAAAAAAAAAAGTTCTTAACTAATAGTATTTTTATTCCTATTCTCCAAGAAGAATGAACATTGCCATTTTTGTTTTTCAGTTAACTCATACTAAGGTTTAAGATTTAAGATTGTAAAAGTGAGCAAGAAGGTACTGAGCACTTGGAATACTGGATAGAAAAGTGAACTATCAAATGTGGAGGAATGGATATGTTACCAAACTTGTCACCTGCACAGGTACTGGGGGTCCTAGCCCAGCTGAGACCCCTTGTCTCGCCAGGGAGGTTCTTTTTCTGATCACATTGGCATAGCCAATAAAGAAAACAAAGCTGAGACTGGAACAGCACAAGCTTTATTCAATGGCAGAAGAATGGAGAAGGGGGAACTTAGTTTGCAAATCAATTTCTCAAGCCAGTTTGAGCAGAGACACCATATATATTGGAGGGTCGAGGTAAAAGGTAGGGAAATGGAAAGAGTGGGAGGAATATTCATGACTTATCCAAGAACAGGGTTGTGGTTAGGACCTGGAGCTGATGCAATACTCCTTTTAAGTCCTTGTATGGGCTCTTGCAGTCATTGTCATGGCAATTGTCTACTGTCATGGTGCTGATGAGTATGTCATTTACCATGCTAATATATTACAATGAGCATATAATGAGACTCAAAGTCTACTGAAAATCAAGTCTTCTACCATTTGGGGCCTGGCTGATTCTAAGCAGTTCTTATTTTGCTCTTTGCAGCTTCCTCCTGAAACTTAGATAAGAGCAATTGGTTTCCATTCAAGGGAGGGGCAGGGGTATGATTCTGGGGCAACAGCTTTGGTAACAGATACAATCCAAAGAATATATTCACCTACTTTATGATTTTACTAGTTCCTCCATTGAGAAGGAATGATCACTTGTGTTTGAGAATGAAGTGAAACTTAGGAAGCCCAAGAGATAGGTGGCTAAGACATCAATATTAATAATAATAGCATCAACATCTACTTTTAACTGAGTGCTACTATCAGGCAGGAACTACACCAAGCACTTGAAAGCTTCCTCATCTTTCATACTCCCAACAAAGCAGTAACTTTTCTAATGTCAAACAGAACCCTGTTGCCGAGTGAGGATTCCATCTCTTCTGATATAGAGGCTATATACTATTATTCATTATTCTATTCTGCCTTTCCTAGAGATTGAAGTTCATTTATTTCTTTCAGTTGTGCTCAGACTTACAAACAATCCCTTTAATAGCAGAGTAGATCTACCCACAAGGCTCATCATTCTTTTCTTTCTAAGGTGTGCTTGATCAGCCTTGATTTTATTTTCTTCTCTTTGCTTCTTGATTCTTTACAAAAGTGAAGGAAAATATTATACATGTAATGTCCATTGACACTGGGAAAACTTAATTTAACTACTGCTTTAAACTTCTGGTTCCACTTATCAGTGAGCTGACTGGCTCTGGCAGCTTGAACCACTTTTCCTGGCTTCTCCTTCCTGAAGACTGCAAAGCAAGTAAAACAGCTCAGACACAAATAGTAGGAAAACAGTAGAAAGTGGTGTGAAGCAGACCAAAAAGTAAGATGTTGCCACCTCTGATCATCTGAGAAAAAAAACATACATTTTACTAATGAAACTACTTGGGTATAAGTGTAAGATGGTGCTTTGGTCAGCTTGCAACATGCATTTTCTTTTCATCTTTAGCCATTTTTCTCATTTAAAAAATAGTTTCAGGGGCTTCCCTGGTGGCGCAGTGGTTGAAAGTCTGCCTGCCGATGCAGGGGACGTGGGTTCGTGCCCCGGTACGGGAGGATCCCACATGCCACGGAGTGGCTAGGCCCGTGAGCCTGCGCGTCTGGAGCCTGTTCTCCGCAACGGAAGAGGCCACAACAGTGAGAGGCCTGCGTACCGCAAAAAAAAAAAAAAAAAAAAAAATAGTTTCAAAAAGCTGTAGAATTTAAACTATATGCTTCAAAGAATTAGTATTTTTCATCCTGAAGGAAAATTCATGCTGCCTTGATCTCACTACAGAATTGATCCATTTCCAGAACAGTATGAATGAAATACAAGCCATCCCTCTGCATTAACAGGTCCTGTAACAGGTGCTAATTTGTTTTTCTGATATGTTTGAAACGTTCTAGAAGTTTTGAGAGTTTTTTTCTTCTTTTTTTCCTTTTATTGATGAATATTTCTTGTAAAATAGGATATATTTTTCCCTTGAAGATGATGCAGGAGTTTATGATTCATGAATGTTTTGCAGCCGAATGTGCATGATCATAAGCCCTGTGCTGTAGATTTTGCAGTGTCATTTATATTATGGGGATCACTTTGGATACATTTTCTGGAGATTTGCTCTTCTGTCATCTAAGAAGCTTTTCTTTGAACATTGATGTGTTACTATATAGATTAACACTGGAGATTGTACTGAAAGATGGCTATTTCCTGTTCAATTTCATAATATATGACTTATTCTATTTAGTAGGTTGCCCTGATTTTCCTAAGTGTGAGGAATAAAAAGCTCATTCATTTTCCCCTATATTTTTATTTCATATAGTAGAAAATACATTTTTTTCATCTTTCCTTTTACTAGATTTCAGTACATGATGATGGATCTTTCATCATTAACATTATCTCAAAAGAATAATGTCATAGAAGTTGAAATACTTGGAACACTGATATTGGTTACCTGATTCCAAAGTATAATTTATAGTTTATATGGAGGATAGCATATATAAATAGATAGGAAATAGTTAATATATATTTTAGAGAGAGAGAGAGAGGTCTCAATGCCAAGCAACCACTGTTTGCAAAAATTAAATCTGATTTCTAGTGTAAATTTTTCTCTTTTAAAGCAGATGTTCTGATATGTTTAAGTTTCAAAAAAAAGTTTGATGTCCTTGACACTAAGGTATGTCTATTATCTAGGGATGATTTTTCATCTCTAGACATTCAAAGCTGCCAAAAGTGAGGAAAATAAATTTTTTATGTATTCTCTATTCACATATGTATCTTCCTCTTCCCAAGGCATAACTTAGCCTCGTGTAAATCTTCCGTAGACAACAATATGCTCATAGGCATGAAGCCAGAGAAGTGTCAGAAGGAGAATCCTAGGTCTGATATATTTAAATAGCTATTTTCTAAATCATTTTTTCTTTGATCCTTCCTTGCTTAAGAAAGAAATAAACCTGATTTTAAAAAATGTGAGATTTTGCTCCAGAAGAGATTAGGTTATGACTTAAATTTATATTTTCAGTGGAGTTAGACTTCTTTCTCTGACCTACACTCTAACAGGAAGTAGGATACATAGGAAACGGGTAAAAATTATCTTATTTTCTGCTCAAAGAGGACTGATATCTTATAAAACTTGTTATGGTGCAAGAAATAAAGTCATATTCTCAAGTTCTTTTGAAAGTAATTAAGTACCTAAAATAAATTAATAAGATGAAATAGTCTTTTCTGATATCACTGAGCTTCATTAAGCAGAGGTGCTGTGGATGGTGGGACAGGTGGACGCAGGTGATGATCTGTGGTTTGTATTCAGCCTGGAGGCAACGATTCACGGGCAAGGAGAACAGCTTTATTTTGGCACCTCTCCTGCTCCGTATTTTCATCAAACACTTGGATGAAGACTTTTACAGCCTTTCATCACCCCATCTACCAACCTCTTTGCACCTGTATTCCTGTGTTTTGTTTTTAATCCTGTAATTAAAAATGAACACTCCTTCTTCCTATCTAAACCGTTTCCTTCACTTGCATCCTATATCAATGCTTCTAAAGCCTCTGTAATGAAAGATGCATTTAAATAAATTATTTAAAAAATGAAAAAAATACAAGTAGCAAAGAATACAGCCTTTTTTTTTTTAAATTAGATTCAACAGATAGTAAATCACCTGGGCAAATCACTTAAAATTTTTCTAAACTACTCTAAATTTTACCCTGGAGAAATTTATTCTACCTTTTTTGTATCATCATGATCCCCAGTAAGCACTTTGAAGAATGACACTGCTCCATAGACCATCCTTTGAGTAGAACTGGCTACAGTTTGCAAGGCCCAGTGCAAAATAAAAACACAGCACCTTTTAAGTGTGTGTCCTTTGTGCTGACCTGAAAGCACTCCACTAGATCATGTCCATTGCTCAAGGATATTGCTCAAGAATCATGCTTTTACCTTGCTGCATGTAAGAGTCTCTTACTCTATCTGATCATTTTCACTAACATGAAAATCTGATACAGTAACTCCCAATTAAAGACAAAGCAACAACAAAAAATGTCCTTGATAAACCACTCTAGCCACTTACCCATTTCTGTGCTTCCCTTCCCTGCAGAAACTTCTCAAATATGGTATCCATACTTGCCTGGAGAAAGTCATCATCATTTTCTCTCTATTCTTTCTTGACCCCATTATAATCAGAATTTTAATAACACCAATCCACTGATATGGCTCTTTTTGTGGTCTCAATGCTCATTCCATTGTGAAATCAATTCCTCATCTTACTCTATCCATCAATAAGATGTGATAGAGTTAATAATTCCTTTCTTATTTAAAAACTTATTTATTTGACTTCCAGTACACCAGTCTCCTGGGATTTTTCCCCACCTTCCCTGGCTGCTGTATCCCAGTCGATTTTGATGGTTCCTCTTCATTACCCTGACTCTTAAAAGTTAACATGCCTCAGGGCTCAAACTTCTAACCTCCTCTTTTCCTGTTTATAGTCACACCTAAGTTTATCTCATCTGTTCTAACAGGTTTAAATTGTTATATGCTTATAAATTCTAATTCATATCTCCAGCTTAGTTCACTAAAACTCTAGACCCATGTCCAACTATAAGATATATATATATATAAAATATTAAATAAGATTAAACACATATATATATATATATTAAATCTTAAATAAGAATCTTTCTTAGGTTGAGTTTCCAGAGAAGCAGACTTTGAGATAAAGATTCAGTTGTAGGATGTTTATTGGTTTGGAATTAACTCCTGTGGAAAGGAGAGGAAGAAAGCAGAATTAGGTTTAGGGAGAAGTTGAGCTTCAATGCAGTCCCAATAAAGACTTCCACTGACCCCCCTTGAAAGCTCTAGAGCTGATATTGGCCTTTATATAAAGGTAGGCCTTTTATATACTTGCATTAGTCAAATACAGGTTGCCTCAGAAAGCAATCTGACCTTGGGCAAGGAAGCTCTCTTCAGAAAAGGCATTGTTGGAAAAGAATATGAAAAAAGAATATGTGTATACATATATGTATGTGTGTGTATGTGTGTGTGTATCTATATATCTGAATCACTTTGCTGTACCGCAGAAATTAACACAACATTGTAAATCAACTATACTTCAATTAAATAAAAGAAGAAGAAGAAAAGGTATTCTCTGAATAGTACCGACAACTGAAGCTTCTCAGTAGGCAACATTTCCAACATATAGGGGAATAATTTCTTTTTTCTTTGAAGGGAGATTTGAGAGGCATATCATACTGTTATCACAGCATCTCAAAATTAATGTATTCTCTACTCGACACCTGGTTCTTCCCCTAATTCCAAGAAAACAACTGGTCCTCTTTCATTTTTCCTTCTCAGTAAATTGCAACCTCAGTTGTCCAAAATCTCAAGCCAAAACCCTTCAAATCATCTCTGACTTTTCTCTTTCTCCATAGCCCTCTCTTATTCCAGTCAATCCCAGAATATCTCCAGAGTTCTGTTTGTTTTCACTCTTATCGCTTTCTTCCTGATACTAGCCACCATCAACTTATGCCTAGATTATTGCAATTGATTTCTACTGGACTTTAACCTCACCCCTCTCTGGTCTATTACACAACAGACAGAGTAATTGTTTGAAAAATTACCTAAAATAGCTTCACTTCTTTGTGAACATCATCCAATGGATTCCCAAATGACCCAGGATAAAAGATGATGTCCCTGTGACACCTACCTGACCTGATTTCCTACTTCTCATCCTCTCAGCAATTCTGTTCCGGTCTCATTGACCTCCTTGCACACTGCCTGACTCCTGCCTCAGGGCCCATTCACTTACTGTTTCCACTGTCTGAAGTTCTCTTTTCCCAGACATTCACATTCTTCCCTTCCTGTATGTTTCCGCTTGATTCTCCCTTAGCAAAATGGTCTTACTTGAGCACCTTACAGAAAATAACAATAACCGTCTCACTGTGCTTCATATCCACTTTACCCCATTTGCTTTCACTCTGCATGCACTCTTATTTATTATGTCAACTGTGCCAAATATTATATTAGGTCCACAGTGACAGACTCTGTTTTATTCACTGTTGTATCCTCAGTAACTAGAACAGTGCTTGGAATATATACTATGTAATCAGTGAAAGTCTGTGGAATGTCAGGTGGATCTGATTTCAAGAAAGGCTCTTAGAACCAAGGTTTCAGACAAGTGTCATCAGTCTCTGGCAGTTTTGCCCCTCTTTGTATTGCTTAACTCTGTGTAGACTTTATTTTCAGGCAGTCTATAATTAGGGCATAGAGATGATAAAATAACATTCTTTTTCTTTTTTCATCTTATTCTTGATTAAATCTGAAATGAGGACTTGGGGTAATGCAGCCTCAAGATGAGGTAAAGGGGAATAAATGGATAAAGAGTTTTGTGAAAGAAAAGATACTGAAGTAATGAAATGCAATATACATCCCCTAGAAATTCCAAAAACATTAAAACATAATTAAAACAAAATGCTGCTTGAATATATTTAGAAATGGAAGGACAAATTTCATAAAGATTCATTTTAGCATTTCCTCCAGAGATTTTTTTTCTGGTTCCAATAATTTTATGCCTTTACAATTGGTTTACTGCTATGCTTTTCTAAACAAAGATGTGAGTGGCAGAGTAATGCAGAATTAACCAGCCCAAGATTTTATGGCTGCCAAAACTGAGAAACCCTGGCTTAGAGGAATATGGTCACCAAAGCAATAAAGTAGAATATGAGATCTTTATCTTTAATGGAATTTTATGGACAACCATAAAGCCATTGAGTGCAGTAATAAAGCCATATTTTGCAGAGCTGGGCAAGAGACATTTCAAATTGATCTTTTTCCCTATTTACAGCTATATTTCTAATCTTTACTCTTATTTCTATCATGTCTTTTCTTAAAGCCATGGAGGACTTTCTGGTTTTCTAGGTAACAGTCAATTGATACTCCTTGGTCTCTTTTAATCGTATTTTATAGAAATGGTGAAGACCTACATTCATCAACAGCTTCTTATAGACAATTTTTAAACAATAGTTTATAACTTTAGTAGAAAGTGATTTTCATTTACTTCATGCCAGAAGACTCTTGTATGAGCCAAAGAAAAGTCTGCAATTTCTAAACCTGCTTGATAAAAAGAGGGTTTTTTTTGTTTCTTATTTTTGGTTTTTCTTTTTAATTAACCAGAAGTAAACCATTCTGCTCTTCCTAAGAGTCAAATAAAAATGGACTAATTTGAAATCTGGGCTTGAACGTGGAATACTTGCTTGGGCAACTATTTGAAAGCTACTGGTATTTTAATAGCAGTGATCAGTATTACCTTTAGTAACTTGGCAATAAATGATCCTCTGTGCTGTTTCTTAAATAAACTTCAGTTTATTGCATGCCTTGAAGCTGTTTATTTCTTCACATACTAACAGCTATTGTTGATTAAGGCTTAAGTATGTAAATGCTGTTATTTTCCTGAGATTCTGATAAATAGAAAGGAACAAAAACAGTGTTCCTGAGATATACTCAATAAACAGCTAATAGGTGTCAGTTTTCTAGGAGAAACAACAGGAGATCCAATTGATGTTGAGAAGTGCCTATGGTGATTCTATGCTTAACTACCAGGAATTGGTTGATTTGGAGCTAAGAAAACAATTTATTTTAGGTTAAAAAAAAAAAGTATTAGAATAGTTACTTAAGAAAACTGAAGAATTCAGTATCTCCTGTTCTAGTTTTGAATACTTCATATTTCACATGGATTCACAAAATCCCATAACAGTTTTAAAAAGGAAAGAAAAAGTCTTCATTTCTGCAGTCTTCTCCACTTACACACCTGCCTCACTCACGCAAAAGAAAAAAAGTTAAAATAAAAATTCCAGATTAAGAAGCATCTTTCAGAGATAGAGGCAGAATTATTTAATAATAAAAGTAGGCTTTGCAACAGACTTATTCCCTACAACCTATCCCCATGTAAAAGTAGTTCAGTTTTGATTTTGATAAACTAATGGTTAGACAGAGCAGCAAAATTTGATTGCCACTACAATTCTCCTAACTTAACCAGCATGTGCTGGGTGATTTTGAATACAAGTCGCCTTTGTGAATCAAAAAGAAAAATTCAGAGGTGTGCTACAAGTGGAAATGCCCCAGATGTTTATGCTTCCTTTTCCCTTGTTTAGTTTTATTTGTACAATTATTATGTATATATTCATAAATGCAATCATATCCATACATTATATTAGTTCTTTTTATGGCAGCTTTCTTTTATATTTTCTATTTTTGCTTTACTTTCCATTCTCTGTCTCCTTTCCCCCAGTTAGCTCTCCAGCACTTCCTCATCATATAAATCATTTTAACTGGTATGTTTCGATATTTTTCCATCATATCATGGTCATATATAATTATATAAAGCACAAATTTGTGTATGCCTGTTTACATATTCACACATAAACTACATACATAATACACATGTGTTTTGCCATTGTCATAAATATGTGTATATTTATTTTATGTTAAGTTTTCTTTTAAAATAATATACACTTACAGAAAAAAATGTAAGAATGGTACAAAAACATTTGAGACTAAGTTATCAGCATGATGTCTTATGACCACCAAACACAATTTCTAATTTCTATAAAAAGCATAGTCCCTTATATATAACCACAACAGAACCATTAAAATTAGCTAGTAACTTTGATACCTTACTACAATCTAACCCTCTGACTCCATTCAACTTTTGCCAGTTGCCCTGATAATGTCCTTTATAGCAAAGTGACCCAATCCAGGATCACAGGTGACCTTTAGTTGCCATGCCTCTTTACTCTCCTTAATCTGAAACAATCCTTCCTTGATGCTTTTGAAGATTGCAGTACACTTATTTTGTACAGCTTCCCTCAGTTTGGGTTCATTGATGCTTCTCATGAATAGGTTTAAGTTATAAATTTTTTTGGTAAGAATATCACCAAGAAGAGATGCTGCATCCATCTCACTGAATCCTATAGAAAAATAGTTTACATGTGTCCCATTACTGGTAATGTTACTCTTGAAAACTTGATCAAAGTTGCATCTGCCTTAAAGTATGTTGATGACTTACCTTAAGATTATATAAATGTTCTTTCCTCATTCATTTTCACCCATTATTTTAAAAAAACATTGATGTTCTTTAGCTGAATTATTTTTACAATTGTTGGCAAATTATGATTTTATAATACCATGATGTCTTCTACATTTATGAGTTGGCATTCTACAAAAGCTTTCTTTTCCCCGCATGTATTTATTAATTTATTTATTGATATAAATATGAACTCATAGATTTCTGTTTTATTCGAGGAGTATAATCATTACTGTAATTATTTATTTTGGTGCTCAAATTATTCCAGAAGTAGTCTTGATGAGCCCATTTAAGCAGGCTCTTGTGTTCTTTTAACATATCCACATCACTCTTTGAGCACTTAGCTATTTTCTAGCACAGAAGATGTTCCAGACTCATTTTATACTTTTCTTATACCAGTACTGGATTTAACCATTTCTCTGAAAAGCTCTGGTTCCTTTAAGTGGGAAATAGCATTTATAAACTAAGTACTGGGTGCACAGAATATTCTATGAGTTGTTATTGGGTACCTCTGCTTCCAGGCCCCGCTCAATGGACAGAGCAAGGCAATATATGTATGTATATAAGACTGCATGTATGTATATGTTCAAAAAATATATATACACGAATGTGTTTATGTATATATATACATATATATGTATGCACACACAAGTATGTGTGATATATGCACCATACTCATTTGCATCTATGTTAATTTTATATTTACTATATGTGTATATATATATACATATATACATGTTATGTGTAATATTATGTATTATAAATTTTATAGATTATAAAATACATATATACATATATATATATATCCATTAGTTCACACTAATAACTCTGAAAATGGGAAACCTGGCTCTTATTACCTTCAGTACATTACTTACTGAATGTAACCAGTCTTCTGTTTCTGACCCTCATTCTGATGCTCCCCTCACCCTTTCACATTCTGACATCACCTGCCTGCCATTCCTCTCCTTCCAACAATTCTCATCCTGCTTGGATTCTGAAATCCTGTACAGGGCCATGCAAACACCCTCCTTCCTGAGCTCAAGCTTCAACACTTCACACCATCATTTCACAAGGCCTGCAGCTACCACCATTCACTGAACTGTTGCCTTCTTCATTCCACTTATGTTGACATCCCACTGTAGACTGATGTCCCACTGTGTCCTTCTTGTGTTTACAGCACCATAACCCTACAACACAGTCCCCCACAACAGGCCATACAAATGCTCTAATAACCCTCTTTGGGTTTTGCAACCACACCAGGCCACCACTCCCACACTGACCCTCTCACAGAAGCACTGCTAATTTCCCTTGGGCTCTGACATCCCATTCCAGCTGTTTGAATGCCTTCCTTTGCCCCACTTGGGTTTGCCCCAAGCCTATACCAGGCTGCTGTGACAGCCCTTTAACAAGAAATATTCCCTTTGCTCTATTTAACTTCCAACGCCCCACTCAATCTCTGACTCCCCATGTCGGTCACTGCCAACAATGTTTTGTTGTTCTCAGGTGACAGCTTTTCTACTTGTCTTGCTAAATTTATTCCTAAGTATTTTATTTTATTTTTAATTTTATTAAGTAGAATTTTTCCCTTAATTTCATTGTTGATTGTTTATCATTGGTGTATAGAAATACTGCAGATTTTTTTTTATTGATCTTGTGTCCTACATCCTTACTGAACTCATTTGTCTAATAGTTGTTTTAGTGGATTCTGTAGGATTATCTATTTAAAAAATCCTGTCATCTGCAAATGGAGATAGTTGTGCTTCTTCCTTTATGGATGACTTTTATTTCTTTTTCTCTCCTAATTACTCTAGCTAGTACTTTCAGTACTTTGTTATATAAAAGTTTTGAGTAGAAATCTTTGTCTTATTACTGATTGTAGGGGGAAAGCTTTTAGTCTTTCAACATTGATGCTAGTTGGTAGTTTTCCATAGTTGTCCTTTATCAGGTTGAGGAAGTTCCCATATATCCCTAGTTTATTAAGTGTTTTTATCACAAAAAGGTATTGGATTTTGTCATTCTTTCTCTGATTCTTCTGATATGATAATTTTTTCTTTATTTTATCTGTGTATTACATTAATTGGTTTTCTTGTGTTGAAGCAACTTTGTATACCTGTGATAAATCCTATTTGGCCATTGTGTATAATCATTTTTATGTATTGCTGAATTTGAATTGGTAGTATTTTGTTAACAGTTTTTACTTCTGTTTTCATCAGCTACACTGATCTGTGGCATTCTTTTCTTCGGGTACCTCTGTTTGGTTTTGGTATCAGGGTAATATAAACTTTATATAATTAGAAAGTGTTTCCTCTGTTGTATTTTGGAAGAGATTGTGAAGATTGTGTGACTTCTTTAGATGATTGGTAGAATTTACTAATAAAGTCATTTGGGCCTGGTCTTTTCTTTATGGGAAGTGGCTTTTTTTTTTTCTTTTTTAAATTACTAATCCAATCTTTTTACTTGTTTTTAGGTCTATTCAGATTTCCTTTATCATCTTGAATCAGTTTTGGTAATTGTGTATTTCTAGGAGTTTGTTCATTTCATCTAAGTTATTTAATATGCTGGTAAAATTTTTCATAACATTCCCTTATAATCTGTTTTATTGCTCTAAAGTCAGTAGTGATGCCCCCTCTTCCATTACTGTTATTAGTAATTTGAGTCTTCTCTCTTTTTTCTTAATCAATTTGACTAGAGGCTTGTCAATTTTGATCTTTTCAAAATACCAACTTTTGATTTCATTGATTTTTTTTCTGTCATTTTCCTACTTTTATTTCATTAACTGCCACTCTAGTTTTTATTATTTCTTGTCCTCTGCTTGCTTTAGTTTTATTTTGCTCTCTTTTTTCACTGTCTTAAGATGAAAAGTTATTGATTTGAGAACTTTTCCCTTTTTAGATACAGATGTTTATAACTCTAAAATTTTCTCTAAGAACTGCCTTATAGTATTGCTTAAGTTTTAGTGTGGTTGTCTTTTTTGTTTTTTCTCATTTGTTTAGAAATGTTTCCTAATTTTCTTTGTATTTTCTATTTTACCCACTGGATATTTAGGAGTCCCTTGTTTAATTTTCACATATTTGTGAATTTTGAAATTTTCTTTGTGTTATTGATTTCTAATTTCATTCCATTGTGGACAGAAAGAAATGTCAGGCTTCTCAGATGGTGGGCTTCTGCAACATGGAGCTGGAGTTGGCCAGTACCTCTAGGGCAGACACCATAATCTTAGGCTGGATCTCTGGGGGAGAAGGAGTCCTAGGATCCTGGCTGCACCTCCAAGAAGTAGAGCTCCCATGATGCAGTGCTGGCTGGGGGTTGCAAGGAAACAGCTTATTGCTCAAATGCCACAGACTTGTCCTTCTGACTGAGATTTAATAGATTTTCTTAAAGCAGTGTTTCTCCAGATATTGTATACTTTTAGAACAATATACAGAAACTTTAATTTTTACAACTGTTTTTTTTTAGTAGTTAGAGTTTTCTTAGTGGAATAGGGTCCACAGAGCTCCTCATTCTGTCATTCCAGAAATGTCACCATTGTATACTCCATTCTCACTCATTTTTTAATGAAAATGTCAACTGCAGAAATATATTAAGAGGATAATCTTGACAGTATATTTATGTGTTTAGAATAATGCATATTAGATATTGTTTTTTATGAATCATGGATTCCACTGAATTTGTCCTTTTTAGCTCCAAGTGTTGATGACTGATTTTTTCATCATTTTCTGAAGTCTGGGAAAACTAGCTAGTTAGAATTGTATGTAGGTTCTGAGGTTGGGCTTGAGAAACCCTGGCACTAAAGTGCAAAAGTTTAAGTGTAGGATTTGTAGGTCTCTGGACCTTTATAAGCCTGAGAAAGACAACAACAACAACAAAAGCACTTCAATTTATTTAAAACTGAACAATAGCCACCTTATAGAAAGATATATTTTAGTTTTTAAAATGTTTCTGAATTGTATCTATTCAGTGTATTACCAAGTGTTGAATGTTGTAAACTGGCCAGAGCCAAATGTCTTTATACAATAATTAGATTATTCTTGACTATTAGGAAGTAGCTACCAATAGGTGGTGGTAAAATATGATTAGTGTTCTCTGTCACAACTTTGCTACTGCTTAGAAAAGTATGTCTCAGGCCAAATACTATGACCCATGTTCATTTTTTTTAGCAAGTAAGATTTTCCTTTCACGTATCTGAAAACATCTTACAGTTAAGTTCACTTTAGGCAAACGGAACAGTATTTTAGCAACAGAACTCAGTTAATATTTAGTTAGTATCAGGCCATAAGAAACTCAGAATCATTAGGTGGAACTCATGGAATCAACTTTTGGGTTCTGTTCCAAAAGACAAAGGACTCCTTGGGTCCTTACACTTTGTTCATACAATCCACATTATCCTTAACTTCTCATTTCAGCCCTTATTATTCATGTGGAACATTTATTAATGTAATAAGGAAATCTTCTGGTGGTTAGAGGTAAAGGTATGTGAAATACTAGTTGGCTGTAATGAAATGTTCACTAATACCCCTTTGGAATATGTTTTGACATAAGACATTTATTCTTAAGATGTAGAATAAAAGTAACATGCACACACACGTTCACACACACACACACACACACACACACACACACACACACACACACCTCTCTTTTCTGTCTTGAGTTTGGAAGAAATTGAGAGAGACAGACACAGAGTATGTAAGATGGATATCAAAGCAAGATATTTTTTCTAACTGTAAGTATAGTTGAGTGAAGTATAAGACAAAACTGGGCACTACACTTCCTACTTCCTTCATTGCACTAAATGTATCCTCCCAGGCACAGGAAGTGCAAAGGTGGGCCCACATTGTAAGTACTAAGGCATATCAGTAACAAAGCAGAAAGCATATCTTACTTCATGGAGTTTACATTCTAGTAGGAGAAGAAAATTCACAAAATACATGAATGAGTTATATAGAATTTTAGAAGGTGATAGTGCTATGAGGAAAAATACAGGAGGGAAAGTGGTGAGGGAGTACATGGGGGATTGCAATTTGATCAGTGGTGATTTCACTGACGTGACATTAGCAAAGAGCTGAAGAAGGTGAGAGAGGTTGAACCACCTGGTTATCTGGGGAAGAGTATTTCAGGTACAAGTACAAAGACCCTGAAGTTCAGGCCTGCCTGGCATGCTTGAGGAAGAGCAAAGATACTAGTGGGACTGGAATAAAGTAAGTGAGAAGGAAAATTGTAGAAATGAAACCATCAGGTGATTGGGAAGGTGTGGAGATAAGTACTCTGAGTGAAATCAAGTACTGATGGCAGAATTTGAGTAGAGCAATGTCAAGAATACACTTCAAATTTTAAAGGAACATTCTAGATTCTCTGTCGAGAATAGTCCGTGGTGCAGGCATGTAAGAAATTATGGAAATTAGTTTAAATTTTATTTCAGTAGTCCAGACTAGGCTTGGAGTGATATTTCTGGAAATGGGGAGAAGAGGTTTCAACCTCGTATTTTGCAGGTAGAAACTACAGGATTCATTGATGATTGGATGTGGAAGGAAGACATAAGTTAACAAGGCTACTAATATATGGCTTGAGCAACTAGAAGGATTGATTTTCCATTAACCAGAATAAAAAAAATGTCAAAGGAGTAATTCAGTTTTGGACATGTTAAATTTGAAATGTCTTTTGACATGTAATTGAAGCTATTGAGTAGAGAGTTGGGTATGATTTTAGGGAAGAGATATGGACTAAAAATATACATTTGAAGTCTTGAGCTTTTTAAATACTGTGTACAACTTTGAGATTGGATGAGATTCTTAAGGGAATGAATGTAAAAGACATCCAAAGACTAATTTTGCTGAGGAGAAGAGGACCAGGAATGGAGACCCAGAGGAACGTGTGTCCTGGAAACTAAGGGTAGAAATTGTATCAGGGAGAAGGCAGAGATCAGTTGTGTCTGATCTAATGTCTATGCTACTGATAGGTCCAATGAAAAATAAGCCAACAAAGCTAAGAAACAAGCAAAAACAAGGATTGTGAATTGATCAGTGGTTTTACTAATAAGGAATTTATTGGTGATGTTGAAAAGAACAGTTTCAGTGCAGTAGTTGTGGGAGGTTTAGAAATATGATTGAAATGATTTTAGAGAGGGTGAGAAGAGAACAATTAGAAAAAGTAGAATGCAAAACTCTTTCCCCATATCTTGCCCTAGATGGGAGATCAGACAGTACATTATCAGTAATAGGAGGAAAGATGTAGTGTACAGTTACAGGATTGTTTATATATACATATATATATAAAATTCGGAGTGCTTGCAGAAAATTGCTTCAATC
Source organism: Monodon monoceros (assembly GCF_005190385.1). Classification (NCBI taxonomy): domain Eukaryota; kingdom Metazoa; phylum Chordata; class Mammalia; order Artiodactyla; family Monodontidae; genus Monodon; species Monodon monoceros. The sequence continues at coordinate 41,474,544 of NW_021703781.1, forward strand.
TTCTCAGTGAAACAGTAATCGGGATCACCAGCTGAGAATAAAGATGGGGTAGGATAAGCTGGAGACCTGAGGAGAAAGTGTTAATAATCATATAGGAAGAGAGAAAGTGAATGAAGTAGCCAAATATAGTATAATAAATGGACAGGATGAAAGGTCTTAAGGGATGCTCATGTAATACAGTGTCATTCTAGATTAGCTGCATTTTTAAGTTTCAGATGTGCTATATTTGCATATTATTTACTTTAAAAAAATTGAATAAACTGACTTTTTTACATAAATGAACTTATCTCAGAAAGGAAATTTTATATCAGAATCATAAACGACAAAACACTACTTGACATAAAAATAAAAAGATTAAGTCATACTGAAATATATTCATAAACATTATTACTTTGTTAAAAGACCAATAATTTAATCCCAGGAGTGCACACACATTTTTGGAAAAACTGCTGTCCTGAATTGAAAGCTTCAGTTCCTGCTCTCAAGCAGTTTAATAACATAAATCAGAACTTGTTTGCCTAAGTGAGAAAAGAAAAGACCATCTAAATATGTTCATTTTATCTATTTTAGAATCCCTATGGGCAAGTACTTTGTCTTAACGTCCTGTGAAATGTGTAGAATCATTCTGTGTGCATAAAGTGCACTCTACCAGATGGTATTTGGTGGTTGTGTTCATCTTTAACATGAACAGAATATTAGTTTATAAAATATTTGTTTTCTTTTTCAAAATTCCTATTTTCCAGTCTCTAAGCACACTGCTTATTTAGATAAATCCTTTTGGGTTCCTGTTGGTGCTTCTGAAAAATGGGTGACTTGAATTTAGATGCAGTGGGTAATCTGCTTGAGCAGACTAGAAGGAAGAGTTGGTTCAATCTTTAAAGATACTCTTGTGGCCTCTCCAGTTGCGGAGCACAGGCTCCGGACGCACAGGCTCAGCAACCATGGCTCACGGGCCCAGCCGCTCCGCAGCATGTGGGATCTTCCCGGACCGGGGCACGAACCCGTGTCCCCTGCATCGGCAGGCGGACTCTCAACCACTGCGCCACGAGGGAAGCCCTTTAAAGATACTCTTTGTCAAGCAATAATAAAGGAAAAACTTGCTTTATTTTAGTTCACATGCTGTAAACATGTATCAGCAAACCGATGACTCAATTGCATTACTTGCTAGCTGTCCAAAGTGAGCGTCATTCAATCATTTAACCTGAGGTTAAATAACTCAGGTTGTTTACCTGAGGCCAAGCAAAACCTGAGCAAGTCTTCCAGGTGCTTGCTCTTCCTCAAACTCATTAGGCATGTATCCACCTCAGGACCTTTTAACTTGCTCTGCCCTCCACCTGGAGGGCCCTTCCCCACACGACTTGCTCTCTCACCTTTTACAAACGTTTGCCAGTTTTTTTTTTAACATCTTTATTGGAGTATAATTGCTTTACAATGTTGTGTTAGTTGCTGCTGTACAACAAAATGAATCAGCTGTACATATACATGTATCCCCATAGCCCCTCTCTCTTGTGTCTCCCTCCCACCGTCCCTATTCCACCCCTCTAGGTGATCACAAAGCACCTAGCTGATCTCCCTGTGTTATGCAGCTGCTTCCCACTAGCTATCTATTTTACATTTGGTAGTGTATATATGTCCATGCTACTCTCTTACCTCGTCCCAGCTTAGCCTTCCCCCTCTCTGTGTCCTCAAGTCCATTCTCTATGTCTATGTCTTTATTCCTGTCCTGCCAAATTTTTACATTTTTCTGATAGCTTTCCTGATAACCTCTTTGTAAGTGCAAACTCTCACCCTACCCTTCCATATGTCCTTCCTGAATTGTTTTATATTTTTGTAGCACTTATATGGATCTGAAAAACGTATTATATAAATATATGTTAATTATATATGTATAATTTTATATATAAATTATATATAACTATAATATATATTCTATATAAATAAGTAATTATATATAATATATTCTATATAAATACCTATAAATTGATTATTTTATTTTTTCTCTGGCTCCCAGACTACAGTGTAAGCTGCACAAAGGAAACATTTTTGTCTGTGTTGTTCTCTGCTGAAGTCTCAGTGCTTAACACAGTGTAGATATTCAGTAAATATTTGTTGAATTAATAAGTGAATATTGTTGTTGATATTGAAGTTAGGTATCTTGCCTGAGAGATAATAGTATAACCAGGTCTGGAACCCAGGTGCTTGGCTCCAGAGCCTACGCAGTAAACTCTATGATAAGCCCAGGGGAGATGACTACTGTTATACTTCTCTCAGATCTTGAATAAAGGGCTCATATCAGAATTGACTGATCAAAAATAAAGGCATAAGAAATGTTTTTGTACTAAGGCTGAGTAATTCCTATCTGTTACATTATGGAAAATATTAACTAATAGTAGACTGTCCTTTATAAAGATGAAACGGTCACTGTTATCTCTAGATTAAAAAAAAAGGTGTATCTTCCAATTAATTATACAGAACTCTAATTGGAATGGTGACAGAGAGAGTAATAGAATTGAAGTCTTCTGCATTTCCCTTTTGACTATAAGGTTATTGCAAGGCTTAAAAGAGATAAGGCATGCAGATATAATGTCTGACATCTAATAAGCAGTCAGAAAATTTTAACTTAAGGATTCACTATTCTATGTCATATATAAATCTCTGCCCATCATGTAGAGAAGGCTGGCTAGGCTCATATATAGGAAAAAAAACTATTTTAAAAATGTTTTTAGAAATATATTTTAGGTCACACATATGCACATTATCAAATCTTAATACTCCAAGAATTATTGTTTCTGCTGATTTTTCCAATTATTATGCATTATTTCTCCCTTTTGATGTTGGTACATAGAGATACATGGTATTTAAACAAGTGCTAACACATGTAATGGATAGATTTCAGAACTCTGATCTAGACAGCACCATTCCCCCTTGTTTAGTTGACCGAGAAATTATGAATCCTCCCTAATTACTACACTGTTTGCCACAGATCCTAAAACAACAACAAAGGATTGGCTAAGAGGATAAAAAGAAGAAAACAATCAAATAGGATTATCTTCTAAATCCTGGGTCTTCAAAGTTTCCAGTAAGGGCACAACCTCACATGTGAATGAAATAGGCAAATTATTGGCTCTAACAATCCTTAAAAGTTTGAGGTATTTAAATGGTCAAACAAAACTGAAGAAATATTCCACAGTACCTCAGGGATTGAAAGTAATTAATTGGGCTGAAAAAAACATTGAGAGTCCTCTAGGAACCTCTCTATTTTTATTTTAGTAACTTAACAAAATAATGACTTGTATAAACAAAGTAACAGCATTCACAGTGCTCTCATCCCACAAAAATAATATTAAATATTAGAGTAGATCTGATACATTAGAAGAAAGGTTTAACATTAATCTGGATTTAAAGTTGTTTACACAAAGTTATCTTGCTTCAGAATCTATTTCTTCTGGCTTTTATGAAAACACAAGACAATAAATTTTCTCTCAAAAACAACAATAACCACATACCAAAAACAAAGAAATTGATAATATCTATAACAATATGACATTAAAATGACTGATTGAAAGAGGAAAACAACAGAAAACATTTAGTGTGAACTTTTCAGTGATAAAATGTAGTCTCCATATACAGCATAATTCTGTGTTTCTCAGTAAGTTAACCGAGTATCATTATTTGTAGTTCCATTTTATCTTTTTTATTAATACTTGTCTGGAAAAGGACAAAAAACAAGGGGAAAATATCAACCATGTACTATTAATCCCATTGACTGTGTGTAGGTGTTTAATTATTTTGTTTCTTACTCTCTGCCCTTGCCCTTACATTATAATTAATTTAATGAAATTTAAAATTTTAAATTTAATTTGAATGTTTCAAAGGTATTATCATAAGTAGTTTATTATTTCATTATATTTTACTATTTTATTTTATTCCATTTTTGTGTGTGTGTGTGTGTGTATGTAATAATGCATAATAATGCCATAGCCTTACTAAAAAATAAAATCTTGGCCTGGGAAAAATGGTTACTTTGCTTAATTAAAAATGGGCTGCGGGGCTTCCCTGGTGGCGCAGTGGTTGAGAGTCCGCCTGCCGATGCAGGGGACGCGGGTTCGTGCCCTAGTCCGGGAGGATCCCACATACCGCGGAGCGGCTGGGCCCGTGAGCCATGGCCTCTGAGCCTGTGCGTCCGGAGCCTGTGCTCCACAACGGGAGAGGCCACAGCAGTGAGAGGCCTGCGTACCGCAAAAAAAAAAAAAGGGCTGCGGTGAAGGTGCAAAGGAGAAAGCAGGAGCACTAGTCAGATGGTTATTACATAATCCATGAGGGAAATGGTATTTGGAGTTCAGAGACAGCCAGATAACTGCAGATGTTCTAAATATAGACCCAATGGAATTTGCTGACGATTACTGGGGAGTAAGAATGTTCAGTTAAGGTCAAGCAAGTAGAAGGATGTAGTTTCTGCTATTTACTGAGATAATAAATACTGAAAGCAGCAGGTTGTTGTCTTCTTGAGCAGTGGGAGAGTAGCAGAGAGAGATCAGGATTGGGGAGTTTTAACATTTAAAATTGGGGGTGTTTATAATTGATCTAATTGGGGATCAAACAGGCAATTGGATATAGGTCTGAAATTCAGAGGACAGGGCTGGTTTAGAGATATGAGAGTCTTCAACATAGAAAGAGTTTTAAAGCTCTGCAGTTGGATGAGGTTGACAAAGTAAGTGAAGTCCAAGAACAAACCTTTGGAGCATCCTATGTAAATATGTCTTATAGATGAGGAAAAATCAGCCAAGGAAAAGAGGTAGTAGCTGATAAGGTAGAATTAAAAGCAGGAGAATAGCATGTTACGGAAGCCATGTGAAGGAAGTGTTTTATGGAGGAGACACTTTCAACTAATCCTACAATATTTAGTAAATATTACGTTATTACTCAGTTGTCCCTGGACTCTGGAATTTATGTGGTCCAAGAGAGGTTTCTGGCCACCCATCCACTGTGGTAGCTGATAGGGCTGTCCCATGACCAGGGCTCTGAAATCCATGTCAAAGCCATCTAATCTACCTGCAGAAACGGTGCTCCCTGTTGGTCTGGACATGGGATTTCATAATCAGCCTCTTATGGCTGGGACGGTTATTGTCCGGTGTTTGAAAAGACCCAACATAACCACCACTTTTGTAGGTCCTGCCAACTTCAGGGCAGTGCCTGCCCATCAGGTTGGTATCTCTGCCAGCCGAGTAACTTATAAATAAACAAGATTTCCCCTCCCCCTGGGGTCATGCTTAGGCAGATCCCTCGCCCATCCCTTTTATATCATCCAGATTTCTTTCTTCACCCGAGTCTTCCATAAGGGGACTTAATGGATAATTGAAAAGGGAATTATTGGATATTTTAGATGGTAAAATCCCAGACTCCAATATACAGTGTGTATCTTTATTTTGGGTAAGAGAAACTCAGAACTCAAAGTCAGAAGCTGTAGATTTTTTCTACTATGACTTGAGTGAAGAAGGGAAAAAAAGGTTAATGTTTACTGAAACTTACAATATGCCAGATTTAGTCTATGTGTTTTAATATAGATTATTTCACTTAAACTTTTCAGCGTCTATTAACTTTTATATTGTTATAGTTCTCATTTTACAAATGAAGAAATTAAGAAACAATCACACAATTAGTAAATGGAGCCCAGTTTTTTATTCAGGCTCTCTGGCTCCAGATTCAGAATTCTTAACCATAAAGCTTTGCAGACAATATATTCTGAGCAGAAAAAGAAAAAATAGTGCATTAAATAATTTCTTGACACTGTAACATTTATGTAGACTCCAACATATTTGTTTGAATTATTCATATAAAATTAAATAAGTAAACCATAGGAAAATCATTACTGTATTTCCCTACCAAATAAGATTATGTATACATTCAGGAGATATTATTCTTATTCATTGTTACAACTTTCAGATGACATAAAATGACAGAAATGCTGGGATCAGATATGAAATTCTTTATTTTACATCTAGCCATTTGCCCGTGTTTTCATCTTTATACTTTAAGGTATCATGGATCTTCTGTGCTATTAGTTTCAAGTTTCTATATTATACTGTACTGAATGGAAGACATATCAATTACTTGATAATTAAAGTATGTTTTCTCTCTGAAGGCAACTGATCGAGAGGGAGATCCAATAACATACGCCATTGAGAATGGAGATCCACAGCGAGTTTTTAATCTTTCAGAAACGTAAGTTAAAAATAATTTCTAAATTTATTTTTCTTTTTAAAATGTTAAACAGTGTACTGGTAGCAAGAGGACAGACTTCTAATCAGAGACTTTCAGCTGTTTATAGTTTTATTTTACTTTTCTTTTCTACGAGTGTTAATGAGAGCTGCGGGGGATAATTCTGAATCCAGAAATCATACCCCGGACACTGTTTATTTATTTTAAAAAATTTTACTAGGTAAAATCCACTGAGGTGGAAACAGTTCATTTGCAGGTATAACCTGGGATTAATTAGTTCCCTTTAAACTTGTCAGCTATGCATAATAACAAGGATATTTCTACAAAGAGTAACTTGGCACTAAATTGTTCAAAGGGAATTTTGTAAGAAAAAGTGTAATTCAGATACATTTAAGGTGCCACCAAAGTCCATCCTTCAGTTTTTGAGTAATATAGGTATACTCTAAAAAAGCTAAGATAAAAATATTTCATGCCCATTCTAAGCCCCTTTGAGGTCTATGTCCATGTCATTCTGCTCACCTCTCTGAACATATCAGAGACAATGTCAGTCTTAACTATTGAGGAAACTGACAGCAGGCATTAAAGAAGGCATTGACGTTAGCTTTGTTTCTCTTCTTCAACAGCAAAGTAGCCACTCTGTTTTTACGTGTGGCTGGCTGTCAAAGAGATGTTCTTGCTGTCTCTCTGATGTTTTCTGTGTGGTCCTGAGTGGTTTTACTCCCTAAAAGGATGGAAATCTAAATGTAGCCCATGAGTATAAAGTGAAAAATTTGACAAATTAGCCAGGCTCTGCTTCAGTCTCAGGAACATGTGGTACACAATGCCAAATCAAGAGAACCCTGTGTGGTCACTTGATCTTGTAAGAAAAAAACACGTGCAACTTTACATTGACGAGGGTGGTACAGCCATGAGTTTGTATGCCTGGATACAATATTTCCCAGATTTTTAGATTTCACAGATGAATAAACTTCCATTTAAAAAATGGAGAGATTTACTATTTTGAATTTTCCCCCGTAGGTACATACTAATCATAAGTAATTATAATTTACAATCATTCTTAAAGAAAGAAAACTTTGTAAAAGGGACACTTTAACAGTAATCAGGACTGTGTGGTACTGGTATAAGAATAGATGTCTGGATTACTAGGATAAACTTAAGAATCCAAAAATAACCCCTAATATTTATGGTCCATTGATTTCCAAAAAAAAAAAAAAAAAAAAAAGGCTAAGACAATCTAATTAGGAAAGAATAATCTTTTCAATAAATGAAGCTGAGACAGCATGCAAAGGAATGAAGTTGGGTCTTTACCTCACACCGTCTGTAAAAATTAACTCAAAGTGAATCACAGACCTAAATGTAAGAGATTAAACTATATAATGAAGAAGAAAATACAGATGTAAATCATGATTTGGGTTAGGCAATGATTTCTTAGATATGATACAAAAAGCAAAAGTGATTAAGAAAAAGACTAATAAGTTGCACCTCATCAAAATTTGAAAAAATGTGATTCAAATGGCACCATCAAGAAAGTGAAAGACAACCCCACAGATTGAAAGAAAATATTTTAAATATATGAAGAATATGTAAAGAACTAGTATATCTCAAAAATAAGCAGATAAATAATCTAAATAAAAATGAACAAGAATTTAAATAGACATTTCTTCGAAGATATATGAATGACCAATAAGTGTGTGGAAATATGCTCATAATCACTAGTCATTAGGGAAATCAAATTACAATCATGAAATATCACTTCACATCCTCTTATAATAGCTATAATGAAAAACAAAGGAAATAGCATACATGGGTGAAGATGTGGAAATATCAGAATTCTCATATGTTTCTGGTGGGAATGTAAAATGTACACTCTGGAAAACTATTTCTCATTTCCTTTAAATGTTAAACATAGAGTTACCATATAACTCAGCAATTCCACTCGTGTCTATTCAAGAGAAATGAAAATGTTATGTTCACGTAAAAAGTTGCACAGAAATGTTTATAACAGAATTATTTACAATGGCAAAATGTGGAAAACAACCCAAATGTCTGTCTACAGATGAAATGAATTAACAAAATGTGTATCCATATGGTGGAAGATTATTCAGCAATAAAGGAGAATTAAGTACTGAAACATGCATGAACCTTGAAAACATACTAAATGAAAGAAATCATTCACGAAAGACCATATTTGGTTTGATCCCATTTGTATTAAATGTCCAGAATAGGCCAATCTATAGAGACAGAAAGTAGACTACTGGTTGCCTGAGGGTGGGGGCTGACAGAGAATAGGGAATGACTGCTAATGGGTACAGTGGTGAAAATATTCTAAAATTGATTGTGGTGATGGTTGAACTACTCTGAAAATATGCTAAAATTTATTGAATTGTACACTTTAAATGGGTGAATTCAATGATATGTGAATTATATGTTAATAAAACTGATAAAAATAAGAAAACAGTGAAGTTTTCACCTGCCCTGGTCTTACTTTCTCTGTTAAAGATTTCCACTCCTGTGTTTATCTGTTTTTCTCTTGATGCTGAAGGATTTTTAAACTGCTGGTTGTGAAATCTAATGAGCTACCAGTTTTATCAAAGACATTCTCACTCGTGCTGCTACCCTAGCAAGTGTTTGTCTACTACTCTCTAATTTATGCTTTTGAAACCGAACAGACACACCTAGTTGGTTACAGAGGTTCTTCAAAGTGTGAAAGATGTCAATGCACATCCTCTTTGTCTGAATTGACCTAAACAGACAGAAATATCCTTAAATGCAAACTTCTTCCGGACAGCTAGAGTAGGGCAGGACTCTGTGATGATTGTATGGTCTCTGTTGATGATCATACACGGTCCAGTACACTGCACTCATTGCCTTTTATCTTATGGTAATTTTATTTCAGCCACTTCATTGCTGTTGTTCCCATTGATAATTATAGGCTAGGCTAGACCCTTAGCAATATATTTCAACACATTTGAAATGGGGGAAATATTGATATTTTAATCCCTTCCCTCTTTGAAACTTCTGAGATACTTGTGCAAATTTGCATCACCACTTCTACGTTAAGTTTTAAGGATTTGAATAATTCAGATGCTCTCTCAAAAAATAATAGAAAAGAAATCATGTTCTGTCTTATCAGATGCTTCAGTTCATATAAATAGTGATTTTGGTTACATTTTTCTTCTTAAAACAACAAAAAAAGTACTTGCTCGTTTACATTAAATATTATTTTATGCTATAATGCCAATTTTAACAATAATCATTACAATACCATTCATTACCTTACCTTTTTTTTCCATTGAAATACAAATATACCAAAACATTTTTATAATTCTTTAAAAAATATTAGTTGTAATGAATATTCATTTCAGTGCTAGTGTGGATTTACCAAGTGTTGACTTGTTATATGCATTTTTTTTCAGTGTCATAGCTTTATTTTTTTTTAACATCTTTATTGGAGTATAATTTCTTTACAATGTTGTGTTAGTTTCTGCTGTATAACAAAATGAATCAGCTATATGTGTATATATATCCCCATATCAACTCCCTCTTGGGTCTCCTTCCCACCCTCCCTATTCCACCCCTCTAGGAGGTCACAAAGCACCTAGCTGATCTCCCTGTGCTATGCAGCTGCTTCCCACTAGCTATCTATTTTACATTTGGTAGTGTATATATGTCAATGCTACTCTCTCACTTCGTCCCAGCTTACCCTTTCCCCTCCCCACATCCGCAAGTCCATTCTTTATGTCTGTGTCTTTATTCCTGTCCTGCCCCTAGGTTCATCAGACCCTTTTTTTTTTTTTGATTCCATATATATGTGTTAGCATACGGTATTTGTTTTTCTCTTTCTGTCACACTGTGTGACATTTTAATGAAGTGGATTAGTCATATGGCCAGGAAAGAAACTTATTCTTTAAAGAAAAATGCTTGTTCCTTAAAGATCACAATCATTCATTATGTAAATCAGTTAATGTTATGTATTAAATGGCCAGATCTTTATGGTTCTGTAGTGTAATGCATTATTTTAATAACTTTTTATGTCTGTGCTAATAGTTGCATATAAATCAGCAAATATTTATTCAGCAAACATTCATTTATAAGTAAATATTTAAGCAAGATGTAAAGAAACTTCCTCTGCAAGTATTATGGCAAAATATTTGTTATTTATTGCAGGAAATTGAGTAATTCTTATTGATGTCATCATTGTAGCATAAGGCATGTGATGTAACACTTAAAAGCTAAGTGCTAAACAAAAGAACCTCAGAGTTATTTCTGCCCCTTGTTAGAACTTTATTTGAAAATATTATATCTCCACTGGCATTTTTATTTCTCTCTGTGTGACTAAATTAATTTTGACACTAAATTTAAAGCTTATGTTTCTCATATCAGTTTGAGCTACACTGAAGATTAACATGTAAGAAAGATGATATGCATATTTTTCTGTAAGCTCTACTCTCAAAATATATGCTCAGATCACCCTTCTCACACAGCTGGTTCATGCCTCCATCAACTTACCTGAACGGCTACCAATATCTAACTCTTTCTATTGGTCTGTTTGTTAATCACTAATTACTGTTCAACATGGAATGCCATATCAAGCTAGAAGCAATCACACATTTTGAGGTACATTTTACCCTCTCTAAATATCATTTTAAGGCCTGAAAAATGATGCCCAAATCAGCATGATAAATCTGCCAAAGACTCAGACACTTGTAAGTATAAATGATGTTAATCACAATCAGTAGACGGTATTGAAAAAGATTAATGGAAGAATACAAAGCATGAAACCTGTGAGATAATCTCTTTCAGTGCATAATTATGCTGCTGCAATATTTCCTAATAAATGATACAATTTGGGAAAATGAACACTTAAATAGAAGGTTGGTTTGTTTGGAAGTAGATACCCTCCACTGCTTTTTATCTACATTGTTTAAACAACTTCTGAACACCATTTTTATGGTTTGGCAAACCAACTCATTGTATAAAAGAGCTTGATTTTGTCAATCACAATCATTTCAGGAATATAGCCTCAGTGTTTGGTGAGGGAATTCTGTGCAATATAATTAATATAATTGAGGTTAAATTCACATAGCATAAAATTAACCATTTTAAAGTCAACAATTCAGTGGCATTTAGTAGACTCACAATGTTGTACGACTATCAATTCTATCTAGTTCAGGAACATCGTCATCATTCCAAAAGGAAACACAACTCAGTTAAGCAGTTACTCCCTACTTGCCCTTCCCCTCCACCACTGACAACCACCAAGTTGTGTTCTGCCTCTATGGATTTATTTATTTTGGATATTTACTATAAATAGAATGACACAGTATGTGACCTTTTGTGTCTGGCTTTTTTCACTTAGCCTAATGTTTCAGAGTTCTTCCATGTTGAAGCATATCTCAGTACTTCTTTCCTTTTTATAACTGCATAATATTCTGTTACATGTGTTACTTCTTTCCTTTTTATAACTGCATGATATTCTTTTACATGTGTTACAAGCAGTTTGTTTATCCATTCATACATTGATGGAAATTTGGGTTTTTTTTCTGTTTTGGTCATTGTGGATACTGCTAATATCCACACACATACAGACACACATAGATACATGTATTTAAGCACACACAAATATACATGTATTTAAGCACCTGTTTTCAATTCTTTTGAATGTTGTATACCCAGAATTGGAATTGCTGGGTCATATTGTAATCATTTACTTTTTGAGGAACTGCCAAACTGTTTTCCATAGTGATTGAACCATTTTACATTTCCACCAGCAATGTACAAGTGTTTCAATACCTCCGTGTTTTCATCAACACATTATTTTCCCATATGTTTTGTTAATTATCCTAGTGAGTATGAAGTACTATTTCATTGTAGCTTTGATTTGTATTCCCCTGATGACTAATGATGTTGAGCATGTTTTCATCTGCTAATTTGCCATATGTCTTCTTTGGAGAAGTATCTATTCTTTGCCTATTTTTTAATTGGGTTGTTTGTCCTTTTTGCTGTTGAATTGTATGGAGTCCTTTATATATTTGGAGAACCAGACCCTTATCAGATATATGATTTGCAAATATTTTCTCCCACTTTGTAGGTTTTTTTTCACTTTCTTGATACTGTACTTTGATGTACAAAAAATTTTTAATTTGAGGAAGATCAATATATCTATTTTTCTTTTTTTAAATACATATACTATTGCTATTCTGTTTATTTATTTACTTATTTTTAATTTATTTTATTTATTTATTTTTGGCTGTGTTGGGTCTTTGTTGCTGTGCACGGGCTTTCTCTAGTTGCGGCGAGCGGGGGGCTACTCTTTGTTGCAGTGCGCAGGCTTCTCATTGCAGTGGCTTCTCTTGTTGTGGAGCATGGGCTCTAGGCTCACGGGCTACAGTAGTTGTGGCTCACAGGCTCTAGAGCGCAGGCTCAGTAGTTGTAGCACATGGGCTTAGTTTCTCCGCAGCATGTGGGATCTTCCTGGACCAGGGCTGGAACACGTGTCCCCTGCATTGTTAGGCAGATTCCTAACCACTGCGCCACCAGGGAAGCCCTATTTTTCTTTGTGCTGTTCATGCTATTGTTATCATATTTAAGAATACATTATCAAACCCCAAATCATAAAGATTTATCCCTATGCTTTTGTCTAAGAGTTTTATGGTTTCAGTACTTACATATAGATTTTTGATCCATTTTGAGTTAAATTTTGTATATGGTATGAGATAGTCCAATTACGTTCTTTTGCATGTAGATCTCCAATTGCCCCAGCATTGTTCGTTGAAGAGATTATTCTTTCCCTATTGAATGATCTTGGCATTCTTGCTGAAAATCAACTGGCCACAGACGTATGGATTCATTTCTGGACTCTCAATTCTATTCACCAGTATACATGGGCACTTTTGAATGCCCTAATTTTCCAAGAAACTGTCTACCCAGTTTTTCCTGCCAGGCTTTTGGTGTTCCACTGTATGCCTCAAACATAAACTATTGCTTCAGATGGCTGCAGGTTGCTCCCTGACTTACAGTGTTTTCCAGGAATACCCACTGCTTTTCTACCTTGAGTGAATTCTGAGTTAGGCAAAACAAGACAAAAACCATGTATTATTCCTTCAGGCAGCCTCCAGACCAGTTGGAATAGATAAACACAATTCTTTGTGAATAAGGATAGTTTCGCTGCCTCCAGAAACAAGGACCAGAGTAGCACACTGGGAATGTTGACCACCATCTTTAAGACTACTCTAAGCCAGAAAGGGCTGGGGCAAGGACAAGTAAAAATGGAACAGATCTTTACTACAATTTTTAAGTTGCCTTTTTCTTAATTCTACCTTCATTTGGGTGCTGTCAACCTTTGACTGTTTTCCAGAGTCCTGTCAAAGTTGTTTCTGATTTTTCCTGCTTCATTTTTCGATGCTTCTGTGGAGAGACCACCTCTTCAAGCTGTCTACGTCACCATTTTCACTGACATCACTCCTGTGCAATATATTTTCAATTATGTAAAATTTAAGTAGCACTATTATTGATGTTTTATCAGGAGTCATTCTTATGTATTTTTAGTATATGGACTGGTAAGATTTTACTGCCATTTCTAAATGCAGCCTAATGTATACTGCTCTGTAGCTTCCATTCAGCTGGTAGCAAGAGTCCTCCTTTCCAGTTATTTCTGGAATTTTGTGGAAGGATGCTTGTGTGTACTCATAAGCTAGTCTTTCAGCTATGAATACCAAAAGACAGTACCTATTTTTTCTCTCTTTTTCCATTTCCCAAATATCCTGTCTAACTGTCTACGACACTGGGACACAAGGCACACATCATCTTAAGCAAAGAACTATTTCCATAATAATTACCAGACTATGAAAAATAAGCTATTTAGGTATAATATGGCTCTAAATTCTAATACAATATAAATTTCTAGTGATTTTCTAATTTAATATACAAGGCATAATATAGAGTCAAAGCTTAAACTGAGGAGAAAAATGGAAAACAATAACTGAATTTTCTTCTTTCTTTCATTTTACTCTGGATAGATTTTCAGATTTCTTAAGTTACTTGTGAATAAGTCTCAGAAGCAATAAATGATTTACTTTTCTCTTTCAATGTCATTTTAGAATGGGGTTATCTGAACCATCTGCAGTATGGGAAGTTGATCCAAATTTGATTGTTACAAACTACCCTGGGAATTGGTTTTCAGTTATTTGGACAAAACATTTTAAAATGTACAATGAGCAAAGTCAGTTTTTCATAGTCATACCATATGTTTAGAACTTTTTTTTTAGTCCATATCAATAACAACAATAAAATAAAACAAACAGAGCAACTGTGACTCTGATTTTGATTCCTTGGCATTGACTCTCTGTACTCAACTACCATATGTGGTGCGGATTGCTTAAATTCCACTATAACAACAAAAGCACTTGCATTAAAATGAAAGCCTTTTATCTATCAGAAACAAATTATGCTTTTATACTTGATAAATATTTTAATGTCTTATTAAATTAATGTAACCTCTCCTTCACAGTAGATACTTGTTAGACCTTAATTAAAATGCCATGTACAACGTCAGATTGTAATATCTAAGACATAAATGTAGAACTTGTTTTAGAGAACATAATAAGCGACCAAAGTGTTATAAAACAAGTTACATGGGAGAATAAAAGCTTAAATATCTGAAAGTATGTATTCTAAACAGTGAAAAGGTTAAGAATTAGTATTAAAAGTATTCTAAGTATGAGAATTTTCCCAAAGGCTGTTCATCTCCCATTATACATAATACTTAAGAAATATCTAAATTTCAAGAGAATAACAAAATGATAACATTGTTAGTGTATCAACAAAAGAGTTTGTTTTTATAAATTGTAAAATGAGAGAATGAATGTTCATAAAATTATATTATCTTGAAAAGAATGTAAAAGATGCAGCCTGAGTGCTCTTTTGAAAGCAATTATAATGTACTTAAATATGGTTATAATAGAGAATACAAAGAAATATTAAAAAACCCATAATATCTATGAAAGTTTTAATATTCCACTGTATATTTTCTAATTTTCTACAGTAAGACTCAGTTATTTTGAAATTTGGAAAGAAGAAAAATTTTAGTCTCTATGGTTTAATCAAAGATGAAATTTAGATGTTTTCATTTCCATAGTGGTCACATATGTGACAATGAATGGGAGTGGTGATATAGATTAAAGAAATCACTTTTTTACTCAAAGCATTATGAAACTGCTAAAGATTAATGGACTCTTTTACCTTTGAAATCATCACAAACAAGATAGATATCTTTCTTCCTGTAATGAATTGAGCATAGTTTGTTTTGTTTTGTTTTTTCCTTGGAGGCTACAGAATCAACTCACTTATCTCATTCAGTTTGGCAATTTTTCATTATTGCTAAGAGGCTCAACAGCCTTAAAAGCCTTTTTCAATTTTCAGCATGAATCCTAGAATCGTTCATCTTAAATACTCAAGCTATGTTTGCTGAAAGGAAATAAAAAAGAATAACTATCAAAAGTAGTTCACAATAGTAGAAAGACTCCCTGTGACATAATATCTTTTTCTGTCTCATGTGTTTGTTTGTTTTCTCTGTCACTAGTACTGGGATTCTAACCTTAGGGAAAGCACTGGACAGGGAAAGCACTGATCGCTACATTCTGATCGTCACTGCTAATGATGGCAGGCCAGATGGGGTGAGTACTCTCTTTGGGAAAGGGTTTTAAAAATAGTCCTAAAGAAACTGAGAGAACCTTGTAGTTTACACTCTAAAACAATTTATTACAGTCATGAATTCATGAATTAGTCTCTTTTTCATTTGGAGTAACTACTTAAAATTACTCAAAGTGCTTTTTTCTCCAATGGGCTCTTTTGCGGTACACGGGCCTCTCACTTTCGTGGCCTCTCCCGCTGTGCAGCACAGGCTCCGGACGCGCAGGCTCAGCGGCCATGGCTCGCGGGCCTAGCCGCTCCGTGGCATGTGGGATCTTTCCGGACCGGGGCACGAACCCCTGTCCCCTGCATCGGCAGGCGGGCTCTCAACCACTGCGCCACCAGGGAAGCCCTCCAATGGGCTCTTTTAATCAATGAACCTATATTCTGAATTTGTTATGGAGCTGCAACTTTGACTTGACAATAGATACGTGGAATTTGCTCTCTTACCTAATTTATGGGGAAAATGAAATCTAACTTAGTCTAAGAAGTATTTCATTGTGTCCATCACCAGCACAGCACTGGCAGTTCTGGCAGTTTTACTATGTTGGAATCTATTTCCTTTAAAGTCACTTTTTTGAGGGTGGGGGACAGAGGAGGGAAGGGAATTTGTGCATAAATACCTTGAAGCACTTAGGAAACCAAGTTGACTGATTCTACAGGTTATTTGTAAGCGGCGCTCGGAATCTTGACTAATCCTTGATGATTGAAATGGTTTAAAAGGGCCCATAATTCTAGAGAAGATAAATTTTATTTCCTCTGCACCTAAAACTTAGTATTAAAAATAAATAAATTGTTTAGTTATGTAGGTGTGTTTCAAAATCATTTGATTGTATTCTTCAATCTACCCATCCACAACTACCACTATTCTGATTTTTAAGCACTGTAACAATGCATTCATTGGCAGTGCTTTATTAGACTGTTTCTTTCACCATTTCTATGCCACAAAGTAGCTTTTGTCTTTAGTCTAGTGCATATGGGCCAACTCAGCACTTTTCTCTAGAAATAATTTCAAATTCAGTATAAGTGTCTAGAAGACTCACCCAATTCAAATAACAGTGTACCTCCAGTTTACTTGAAATGACTTCTTTGATCAAAAAATAGACTGGATGGGGGTATATAATGCTCTCCTCACGCTTTTTGAGGAGGATTGCTGTAGAAAATTTACCATACAAAATTGATACTAGACAGTTTTATCATCTTAATTAAAAATTAGAAAAATAGATAAGGATAATTACTTAAATTTGGTAAACAATCTGCCCATAATAAGCTATTTGCCACTTTTCAAACATTAGATAAACAGCTATATGTGGAAAATAAAATATACAAAACAGTTTTAGTAAATAGTGAGGCCAAGAGAAGGCACTTAGAGATTAGGCGAGTCAATAAAAATAAAATCTAAGATTACTTTTTACATATGCAATCCCCTTAATTAATATAGTGTGCCTGTATAAGATATATGTAAAGAAGTCAGTGAGAATCTCAAGAAGAAAATAATTGAGAACTTGACTTATGATGAAAGTTTAATGTGTAATTTGGCTAGGAAATAACTGAGGGAGAAAATTCTAAGGAAAAGAGGGAATTATTAAGCATGGAGTAAGGGGTATAATTAGAGTGAAGTAAAATTAATAAGGAGGTTTTAGGTCAGCCATTTGAGATAGGTCACATGATGAATCAGAAATTAATAGAAGTAATATTAGCTAGCACCTTTTACCTCTGGCCTTAAAAGTAAGATTTCTTAGACAACAGTAAAGATGGGGAAGAAATAGCATATTAAGCTATCTGGCATAGTTTCAGTCTACTAATTATGGCTTTGGCCACATAAAAAACTGAAAATAAGTTCTGGGCTAACATTAGTGGCTTAGTTCTTTCTAGAGCTTTTTTTTTTTTTTTTTTTTCCCAGTTATTTACTTGTTAATTTCAATTCTCCTTGGCCAGGTCACTTAGCATTTCTAGTTCCCTCAATTTTTCTTTCTTTAAGAATGAATAAGGTCTCATTCAGCTTTAAAATTATGATCCTTTTAAGCAAATTTGTTTCATTTTCAAAAGTTTGTACTAAGAATGTCACTAGGGAAAGAAACATTTAGATTTCAAACAAAAGCTTCTTCAGTTAGTTTCATCATTTATATAATTTTAGGGATCGACTTATACATGTGCACATACAGTGGGGTGTTGAAGAAGAAAGTAATTATAAAATAATAATAGTCTCATATTTTGATAGCACTTTTCTTATCTAAATATTTAAACTTATGTCCTTTGTAGAATTATAGTAAAATTAACCGTTTAGCCTTAATAATCACAGGTTTTAAGAAAGGTATTTAATAAGAACACAGGTGGATGGACTTTTCTTAAGTAAAAGGATTACCAGCAATTTATGTGAAACAAATTGCAAAGATATAATTTGAATATTGCAGAATAGAGTCAATAGTTCTAATGTGTAGCCCAGAAATCTGCATTTTTAATGATAATCCAAGTGATTCTGATGCAAGTGATCTTCAGACCACTTTACAAGAAATATATAAGCTGGAAGTTATTCTCTGTGTGTTTATTACTTTACATTTCTGCCGGAGAAATGGATATTCTTTATTTCATATACTATCTCTAAGATATGGATAAATACATCTATATGGTCTATAAATTTCAGCCCCTATTAGCACAGGAATGGTGGATTTGTTATTTACTTCTTAGTTCGCCTAGTGATCCAGTTCTCATCTATACCACCCAGTTACAGACCACAGCCTTTGAGGACCCAGTATAGGCTGAAATCATCCCACTCCATAGTGTCAAGAATGGGAATTTTAAAGAATAGGATGGACACCAGTAAGGGAAATACAGATAGGCTGGCACTTTATGCAAGCAGTTAGAAGGAAGGTCAGCAAACTCTAGCATGGTTACTCTTAGATTTTGGCTCCCAGCTGTCCATTTTAATGTCTCCTTCACCCTCAGGCAAATTGGGAACTACTGCTACTATAAAGGCACATCTTTTTACTAGCTTTAAATCTTTTTACTAGCTTTAACTCTAACACAACTTTTAAAGAAATAACATTTGTTAAACTGATTTTTGTTATTAAAGCAATGTAGCTCTCTTAGAGAAAATTTGGAAAATATATAAAAGTTAAAAGGAGAAAATAACATGACTTGTATTTCATCTAATCAGATGACATTTACATTTATACATATCCATATATATCTACACACAAGCGTATGTTGATGTGCGTGCATTCTTTAAATTAAATGATTTCATGGAGAGATGCACACAGAAGAGTGCACAAACCATAACTGTGCAGCTTAATGAATTTTCACATAGTGAAAATACTTGTATGATCACTATTCAGAACAAGAAACAGAAATTAATTAGCACTCCAGAAGCCCAGCCTTACAATCGTGCCAGTTTCTACTCTACCTTCTTCACAAAAGTCATCCCTATCCTGACTTCTATCACAATGGAGTATTTCTGCCAATCTTTGAAATTTATATATTTGGAATTATGTAGTGTGTACTGTGTTGTGTCTGACTTCGTACACTCAGCCTTACATTCATGAAATTCATTGAGGTGAATGTAGTCTGTACATTCTTAGTATCACATGTTATTCCGTTGTGTGCAAAAAACACAATCTATTATATAAACATCTACTATTGGTGGGCATTTAGGTTGTTTCCCGGCTTTGACTAAACAGCACTGTTCTGCTTGTCTTTGACATTTCTTTAAATAAAATTTTATTGGGAGTTTTAAATACAGAAATATATACAAATCATACTGAATAGCTGTATAAATTTTCACAAAATAAGCCCATCAATGTAGCTAGTACACAAATAAAGAAATAAGCCATTATCAATACCCAAGAATTCTCTGCTATGCCTGGTAATATTTTTAATGACCACTGGACATTATATATGAAAAACTATAAAGGCTTGGAATAAAATTATATTGCTCAAAAGAAGATTTAATATATGTCTGTTAAAATAAGGACAGATCACCTTAATCCAACCAAAATTTGACTATTGAGTTTTTTTTTTTTCTTTTTTCTTTTGCGGTACACGGGCCTCTCACTGTTGTGGCCTCTCCCATTGCGGAGCACAGGCTCTGGACACGCAGACTCAGCGGCCATGGCTCACGGGCATAGCCGCTCTGCAGCATGTGGGGTCTTCCCGGACCAGGGGATGAACCCATGTCCCCTGCATCGGCAGTCGGACTCTCAACCACTGCGCCACCAGGGAAGCCCTTGACTATTGAGTTTTAATCTGAGTAAGGCCTGGTCTAGACCTTATGCAGCATTACTCATAGAGTATAGAACCTCAGTGATCCCAAGAAAGCATGTGCTATATTCAGTCTTTGATTAGACAGAGCAGTTTCCAGCTTGTGTCACGTATGAAGATGTTCCTTGATTTTGCAACAGAAAGGATGGGGTGTTTACCAGGACTTCTCCTCCTTAGTAGCTAGGAAGTCCAGTTTTTGACCCCTCGGGCCCATGACTGCTGCAAAATTTCTTCAGGTTCACTTCCTCTAAGTCACTTCTTTATGCTCAGCTTTTTAGCCTCTCACCCCACGTCACTTACAGATTAGGACAAATCCTGTTTGTCTTTTTTAAAAAGAAAGTTAAGTAATTCTCTCATGACAGTACCATCTTGCTTTTCCTCCTACTTTTTATTTGCATGTTATTAAATATTTAATATCATAGTATAATGGATTTTTCATTTTCCAGCCAAGAATACTTTTGTTCTCTAATTTTCTCTCAGCCTTCTGTGATCTGCCCCTCACTGTGACAGAGCTGGGTGGAGGGCATGTGCTGTACTCAGGCTTTGATTAGACAGAGCATTTTCCAGCTTGAGTCATGTATGAAGACGTTCCTTGATTGTGCAAAAGTCATTGACCTACATTAGGTTCTCGAGTTGCAGCAGGCTAGGGATTTTACCTTTTAACCAGGTAGCACATACTACTGGTAGGATTACCCACTTACCATTTCCTTAAGCTTTATAACCAAAAGGTTGTGTGTGTGTGTGTGTGTGTGTGTGTGTGTGTGTGTGTGTGTGTGTGGGTGTGTGTTTTATGATTAGTGGTGTATGGTCCTCAAACTCTTTGTTTAGATGTGAACCTAGAAAATTACTAATATATTATTTTCTGGTAGTATTTGCTTACCTGAAAATACCCATTTGACATACCACGCTATTTTATAGTGTACTAGTTATATTTTTAAACAGTACAACATATAAGGGGTAAAAACTGCAGAAATGTTACATTTCAGAGAAAAAGGGGTACAAGTGTCTATAAACAAAAACCTACCACCCACAAAATGTGAACAAGATAAAGGTAAAACACTTTCTAAAAGTAAGCCTCCAGGAAATATTTGACATTTTCAAGAAGATGTTTGCCCTTTAATATCATTTGTTTTTTCCATCTGTTTTTTGAGGTGTTTGAAAATTGCGAGATTCCTCTTTTTTTTTTCTTGTCTTTTTTGGAAAGCTAAGGAATAGGAATAGTAATGAGATGACTTTCAGATAGACAAATGCCAGTATGACTAATTAACTGACATCGAAATAAAAATAACTCCTCTCACATCTAATCCCCCCCCCATTTTTTTTTTTCTTTAAGACCTCAACTGCCACCGTAAATGTGGTGGTGACAGATGTCAATGACAATGATCCAGTGTTTGATCCCTATCTGCTCAGAAATCTATCAGTGGTGGAAGAAGAAGCCAATGCGTTTGTGGGTCGAGTATGGGTAAGTGGAGTATTTATGTGTATCTTAAATGTATTTTTTTAAAGTGAGTAATTTTCTTACCTTTTAATTTGAAAAGAGATTCAGCTAATGCCATGTGTTAAATGATAGAGCATCAGAATTATCTGAAAGCAATAAGCAAGATCACTTGGGTATAAGACAAGATGGTAATAAAGTGCATTCATTCTTGATCACTGTGCTGGATAACCTTCAAGATTTTTTTTTTTTATAAATCATATTGTGTCCATATGGATTTAAGTTGTTAAGCTCGTTGATTTATATTTTATGACCATTGTATAATTTAAACATTGATTCATTTGAGAGCATTATTTTCTTATTTAATATATATTTTTACTTTCTGGAATTACAATAAAGTATTTTTAGAGAAGTATGTAATTATCTATACCATTAAGCATAAGTTCGGAAACGCATACCTCAAAACACAAATGCTTAGGTGTAATGTCATTTGCTTGTGTAAACATATCTTTAGCATCTCCTGTGTACCTTATATTTCAGTTGCATCCCTGTCCAACATACTCAACATTCATTTCTAGGCATGCTCTCTTAATTCCTAACTGGAAATATTAGCCAGTTTCTGTTACTCTTTTCATGAATAATCCCATTTTTCTTAAATCAGAGATAATACGTTTTTCAATTAGGCCATGCCTGGTCTTGAACATAGTGGTCTAGAAACCATAAGATGAGGGAAATTTTTGAGGAATGTACATATATCTTGAAGTGTTGACCTCAGATGATGCATCTATGTGGTCTCCAGGCAAGGAAAGAATCCTCCAGCAAGAGTGGGTCAACCTGGTACCTCAAGTCCAGGTTTCAGGGTCCTACATCTTTCCTGTTAAGGCCTGGAGTTTTAAATAAGAGGTTTGCTGGTGCTTTGCAGTAAATCTTCTCTACAATTCAACTACTATTACAATCAAACAAAGGATCTGTTTTTCAGTTCAATCCTCTCTCTGGCTTTAAAAGATGAGGGTTTCTTTAAATGCTGTCAGCGAGACCCCTCTGACTTGAGCTTGAGCTCATCAGTTTTTTTCCTGAGAGCACTGACAATACTTGCAACAACTGTTAACTCTATAGTCATTGTCATTATCATTGTCACAATCTTTCTCAAATCCTGGAGAAATTGATAAGATATACATCCCCTTATACCTTTTTAGCATCCCAATTCACCACAAGAGAGTCTTGTAATTATTCTGTTACAACATGCCAAGTGGTCTTGATGCCATGTGGCCAGCAAGACATTCAACTCCAGAACCCCACACAGTACCTCTGGTATCAAAAGTTTTACTGTAGATTCTACAAGAAAAAACCTGATGACAAAAGAGTCAGGTATAAATAGTTTTTCTGGGAAGTTAAAGTAATACTAATAGGGAAGTGAGGAAGTGATGCAGAGAAGAGAAGGCAGACAATAAAGGGATTGCAGTTAACCAGCTGTCCTTAAGAGAAATGGAGCTTAATCTGAAGGGCAAATTCTGGGAAGTGACACAAAATACATTCCCCAGAATTAATGATCCTGAAAAGTGATGGAACTGGTAAATTCACACACTAACACCTGAGAGTTCTTGGTCAGCGGTGCTGTGGATGAGGGCACATTTTCAGCACTTCCTACCTCCAAGCAAGCATCCAGCTCTCTGCAACTCTGATATAAGGGCTTTCAGTGAGACTGCAGTTACTAGCAGATGGAAGTTGGCCAGAAATTATGCATGCTCTGAGGGACATGCATGGGGCACTGACAGTTTCTGTTACACCAAGCAAAGAAGGTGATTAAATCTGTAAGAGGGGCATGTTCTGAAAACAGAGAAAAGGGGCAATGTTGAAGCTGATTCATGAAGGATGAATACTGGTGAGAAGGAAGTTGAAAGGGGTTAGAAACTGTCTAAGGAAAGTTGATTGCATGGATAAAAGCATAGACAAATGACAGCATGTGACATGTCATAATTACATTAATTAACATCATAAGTGTTTCTCTTTGCCATGTTGTAGAAGGTGCTGGCGGGACCTCTAGAGGGTCTGAGGTGCTGGTATCATTAGATTTTTATTTTATAAAGATTGCTGCTAAGTAGATTGTAATGGAAGATTATAAATCCAGAAAGCTGAATTAGAAGGCAATTATAATAACCCAGCTGAAATCCATGGCTGTACATTCCAAACCAGTCTAACAGCTCTCCCCTTTCGCTGTGGGTGTGTTTTTGTTATTCATTTTGAGGTGTACCTTTGAACACTGGGATCTCTGAAACTACTAGGTCTGTAGAACTATACTTGTGAAGGTAACTTGCTTGCAGCTTTAACAATTAGAAACTCTTCCCAAATAAAACTTGTCTTCGAAAAAAAAAAAAAACTTGAACTAATGTAATAGTTTAATCATAATGATAGTTAAATTATATTACAGTTGTCACTCTAGGATGCCACTTTGATGACAACTGAAAATGATTTTAATTATATCTGTCAAGTATTCAGATAAAATAAAAAGGTATTGGAAATTTAGGAAAATTATCTTTCCCATTTCTTTTAATTCACTTAGCATTGGAGACCTAAAACCCATAGGGAATATGCAGGTCATAACACATACATAGACATTAGCATGCTGATTGAGTTTTAGTTTTATTTTTCCTTTCTCTTAACCTATCTTTGCCACTTTTCCTAGTGATTCTTTGTCTTTGAAAGAATTACAGCATTAACTTTTGTTTATTGTCTCCTGGTTCTTAAATTTGATGAGAAACATTCTCTATAATTTCTCAGCATTAAAAATTGAAATATAGACTTTAGCACTCACAATTTGATAAAGGAATAATTGTCCTGGTCTTTAGGCAATAACATGTTTTCATAAAAACCAAAATGAGTTTGAAAGTACAAAGGAGAAGGAAAACATCCAAAGCAGTCGCATCCCACTGATTCAGCACAGTTCCAGTTCATAGAATGGAACTTTGATGCATCACAATGGTCTCTTATTGCTACCTAATGATAACTATATTATACATTAATTTCACTAAATGACTCATGCTCTACTTATAAAATTTAATTTTAACTGTCACCAAAAGCTATTAAGACACACTTAAAACCAAAATATGTATGGTTAGTCATTGTATTCAATTTGAGTTACCAACTTCGCGTTTTTGTTCTAATGACGTTTTAGTACGAGTAAACCAATGTTTGAATTCAAATGCTGAAGGAACCGTGTATTTCCTTTTTATTTATTAAGGTAGTGTTGTAGTATCAAACTTTACTTACTAGGTAATATTCTGAAGCAATATTTCTGGATTATACAGAGCCAAAAGTTTTATTAGCATATTAAAAATGAACTTAAAAAAATTTGAAGTATAGTTGATTTACAATGTTGCGTTAGTTTCAGGTATACAGTAAAGTGATATGGTTATGCATATATATTTTTTCAGATTATTTTTGTAATACGGGCAGAGTGGGCACACAGCCATTAGTATTATATATGACCATTAACACGTGACCCTTAGCGTGGTTAGAGGTCCCACTCAGTCAGCCTCGTTGTGGTCTTCTGGGCAGAATGCGGCGAGAGGCAGATGGAGGCCTTCTCCCCAGGGCCCTCCAGGCCCTGCAGCCTTAGGCCACTGGATGAGTTGGGGGCCCAGGGACAGGCTGAGGGCTGTGTCCTGCAGAACTCCAGAGCCCTCGCCAGGGCCGCCCACTGGCCAGGCCCAGGCCTTGAAGCAGCTGCGAACCTCTCCCCCATCCTGGCTTTCGTGACATAATGGTGGCAGCGGTCTCCATGGGCCATAGTCTGTGGAGGCCTCAGCAACTGGACTACATGGACACTGCCATTAAGGTAGCAGCTTCAACTAGCTTCAGTCTCTCCATTCGAATTCAAAAATTGGTACAGCTTAGTTCAGTTGTCTACCCCTAGGAGGTGGCCAGAGGTCAGGGTTCAATAACATTTTCCCTTATAGGTTATTACAAAATATTGGGTATAGTTCCCTGTGCTATACAGTAGGTCCTTGTTGGTTATCTAGTTTAGATATAATAGTGTGTTTATGTTAATCCCGAACCCCTAATTTATCCGCCCCCCTTTCCCCTTTGGTAACTGTAGCTTGTTTTCTATGTCTATGGGTCTGTTTCTGTTTTGTAAAAAGTTCACTTGTATCTTTTCTTTTTTTTTTTAGATTCCACATATAAGCGATATATATTTGTCGTTCTCTGCCTTACTTCACTTAGTGTGATCATCTCTAGGTCCATCCATATTGCTGCAAATGGCATTATTTCATTCTTTTTTATGGTTGAGTAATAGTCTGGCTAAACTTGTTTTTTAATGTAGAAGTTACTATACACAGATATAGTATACCACACTTAAATTTGAGAATCTTTTCCATATTCTCAAAACACAAGCAGTAGCAGTATAGTTGGGGGAAAGATGTATATAGAATAAAATCTAGCAAACACAGTAAGAATAGATTGTGTCTCTATGTCAAATGTCAAATGTGTCATACTGATTATTTACTAAAAGGAATGAAAAACACCACAAAGCACTAAGGTGGCTCTGTCAGGATTCATGGGAAAAATGTATCATCTTCAGTAACTTAACAAATTAGTAAGATTCTAGGTTAAAAGAAAAAAAAAGGAAATAGATATACCAGATGGATGTGATGCAAGACATAATTGAGCCGAAAAGGCAATTTGAGAAAAAGTCAATTGTCTGTCAATTATGGAAGATTTGCTTAGAGAAGTTCTAGAAAATTGGTTAATACATGTTGAGTTCAGATGGGGAAGGCCAGGAAGGCCTAATGAAATAGCCACTGATAAAAAGACTTTACTTGTCAGTGTAATGTTTTGTTCAGTACCCTTCACAGTATTTCACAGGAGATAAAAAATCATGATGTGATTTTTTTCAATATGGTGTGTGTCATTTTCATTTGTTTTCTCAACTAATGTCTCATAGATTCAATCTTGAGTCTGGGTTGGAGAGTGAGGGGAAGATAAAGGAAGATCTTTTAATAAACACAGTCTTAGATACAGGGTCACAAGAGAACTTCTTTGTACTTTTCTAACAGAGTCTAGCTTATCAAGGAGAATGAGAGGGTGTTTTTACTTAGGCACACTTGCTGCTGTAGGTGCTTCAGCACATCACTCTGTGTGCATGTTTCAGGTCAGTGGATACTGAAGGGAGAGCAGCAGAGAGAAACCTTGGAGCTCATATCAAAGGTGTCTAGCCTTCACGATAGCATCTCTTTGAGGAGTTTCTTAGGGGCCAGAATTCTTTTTCAGTTCTTCATCTCAGTTTTCAGAGTAGCCCTGGGCATGCATGCGTGCACAGGTTCATCAGAGAAGGCATGTTTGGAAACAACACTGCCTGTTAAGGTTAAAAAAGGTTCTCAGCATTATATACAATACAGAATGAACCTCTTCCCAGCAAACTTCCAGTTAATACCTTGTAGAATTTCTTATGCTGAACTGACTTCTTTTAGCTCTAAGTAACAAAAATAGAGCTCTGAGTCAACAAAATGTTCTTCTAGTTCTAAAATAAGACAGACTGAATTTATTTAACCTGAAACAGAAATGTATTCCCATTGTGAGATCTGCATGCTAAATCTCAGCTGAGATGAAGTGGTAGTGATTCAGTTTTAAACCCTTAAAGCAGTTTTAAAATCATTAGTAAACTGCAGTGTTTAGAAGGGTAGTGATGGTGCCATTTTAAAAAGAAATTGATATCTCCTTCAACTATACAATTTAATATTAAATAAAATAAATCTGAACCTCAGTGGTCTGTCTCTGATTAACGTAGTTGTCGTCTCCCTGTGTGGGGTTCTAAAAATGAAGGTGGGGAGCTTTACGGTGTTTTATTTAGCTTTTGTAGCTCAGCATGATGTTCAACAGTGCCTAAAACTATAATAATACTTTTTTAAGTGGGCCACAAGTGTGGATTTTTATGGGTTCTCTTGTCAAATCAAACTACATAATGCAAAAACTGTGCTCAGTCAGGTAAAGAAACCCACACAATTTGAAAACTTAATGATGTCCATTTTAATGCTGCTACCTAAAAGTATTTATAATGGAGATTTATCTATTGTGAGTATTTTTGAAGCTTGGTGATCTTTCAGGTATTCAATTAGTGGTTCATAAATAGATTAGAAAATTTTATGCATATATTTTTATAATATTTACTTGGGATATATCCTTTCGCCAGTTTTTAGTCTTACTATCAGCTATTATAATAGATACATGTACGTGTGCATACGTGTGTGTGTGTATAAATATTCACAGTTGTATAATCCCAGATGCATAATGAATGATATCCATCCTCAACCCCATAGTAACTCATGACCTCTTTATTACTAAATGTCATCTTTATCTGAATAACTTCACTGCTGCATTTGAGATGGATCTCGCACTCTCCTTTATGGGACTCTACTACCTGTTTGCTCCTGGTTTTCATGTTTAAGCATGTCTGATTCTTTTTGTCTTCCCTTTATCTGTTTCTTCATAAACCTTCTTTAAAAAATATTGTATTAGTCCTTTTCCTCCTAGTTCTGTTGAGGTAAAACTGGTATACAAAACGGGACAGATAATTAATGTATGCGATTTGGTGACTTCCAGTTGGGAAATATACATGTACACTTGTGTTACCATCACCACAATCAAGGTAATAACCATATTCATCACCTCCAAAACAAACTCTGGATATTGGAACTGTCCTCTCATTTGTTTTAATTCTACACATTTTTGGGGGGAAATTCCACTGACATTAAAAACCACTGTTTTAATTACACTTGGATGCTGATGTCTTCCACAGCTATATCTGTAACTACTTCTGCTCCTTCAGCCTACAGCCTCAAATAGACATTTATCTGTAAAAAGCAAACCCGCCTGAATGTCCTAGAGGCACCTCAAATTCAACATGTTTAAGATTGAACCCTTATTTTCATCTTCCTCAGAAAGGGCTTCTTCTCCTGAATTCTGCGTCTCAGTTTATTATTCCCAAGCCAAACCGGAGAGGCATCTCAGTCTTCTCTTTCTCCCTCACTGTCCGTATCCAGTCAATCACCAATCTTGATAATTTTACATGCTTCAAATAGTTTTCAGATTTTCTCCTCTCTCCAAAACAACAACAGTCAGGCTCTCATTTTATGTCTCCTGACCTATTGTTACAACCTCCTAATACATTATCCTATCATTAATCTTAACAAACCTCATACTTATCCTTAATGTAACTGCTGGGGATGTCTCTAACAAACATAGTTCAATAGTAGAAAGTAACCCTCAATGCAGCAAACAAGGCACACTTCCCATTACTGCTTTTACAACTTCACCTCCAGGAACATTAACCTGCTTGAGATTACTAATGCATGTTCTCAGAACTCTCCCATGTCTGTTTGCCTCTGCTCATGCCCTCTGCCCTCATTTCTTCATTCTTCATTTCCATCCTTGAAAATTTTAGTCAAACATAATCTTTTCCAGAAAAGCTTTTTCTGAACTTTCCTATGTCCTAAATGGCCCATCTCACACTGTGCACAACTTTTTGGTAGTGCTTACCAAAGTCTATTGAAAGTTTCCATTTACTCAAATTTCTTGAAAGCAGAGACTGTGTCATACTGATCCTAGAAACCTCACTACCCAGCCCAATATTTGGGTCTTATAAGATGCTAAATTAAACTAGACCTAATGGATTAAAATGATCTGAAAGTACATTTTTCCACTGAAGATTCATGAATTTTGTAGAAAGAGAAATATATGTCAACAACTAAAATACCTATTTGGCTTACCTCACACACATACGTGCAAGTAAATAAGTAGTCTTGATAAATGGAGAAAAACTGTAAATCTCTCTACTTTTAGAATTGCAACATGTAGAATAGTATATATAGGGTTGATTTAAAAAGCAGTATTGGAGACCTTCAAGATGGCGGAAGAGTAAGACGTGGAGATCACCTTCCTCCCCACAGATACATCAGAAATACATCTACATGTGGAACAGCTCCTACAGAACACCTACTGAACGCTGGCAGAAGACCTCAGACTTCCCAAAAGGCAAGAAACTCCCCATGTAACTAGGTAGGGCAAAAGAAAAAAGAAAAAAGAGAGACAAAAGAATAGAGACGGGACCTGCACCAGTGGGAGGGAGCTGTGAAGGAGGGAAGGTTTCCACACTCTAGGAAGCCCCTTTGCGGGCAGAGATGGTGGGTGGCGGGCACCCTGAGAGGCTTGTCTGCTCCCCTCTTGGTTGGGTGGGGGCTGGGAGCTGAGGCTCAGGCTTTGGAGGTCAGATCCCAGGGAGAGGACTGGGGTTGGCTGCGTGAACACAGCCGGAAGGGGGCTAGTGCACAACAGCAGGGAGGGAGTCCGGGAAAATGTATGAAACTCCCTAAGAAGCAAGAGACTTTTTCTTGCCTCTTTGTTTTGTCGTGCGCGAGGAGAGGGGATTAAGAGCGCTGCTTAAAGGAGCTCCAGAGATGGGCGCGAGTCGCGGCTAACAGCGCAGACCCCAGAAACGGGCATGAGATGCTAAGCCTGCTGCTGCTGCCACCAAGAAGACTGTGTGCAAGCACAGGTCACTCTCCATGCCTCCCCTCCGGTGAGCCTTTGCAGCGCGCCACTGCCAGGGACCCGTGATCCAGGGACAACTTCCCCGGGAGAACGCAAGGCGCGCCTCAGGCTGGTGCAATGTCACGCTGGCCTCTGCTGCTGCAGGCACGCCCCTCATCCGTACCCCTCCGTCCCCACGGCCTGAGTGAGCCAGAGACGCCAAATCAGCTGCTCTTTTAACCCTGTCCTGTCTGAGCGAAGAACAGATGCCCTATGGCGACCTACATGCAGAGGCAGGGCCAAATCCAAAGCTGAACCCCGGGAGCTGTGCGAACAAAGAAGAGAAAGAGAAATCTCTCCCAGCAGCATCAGGAACAGCAGATACAATCTCCACAATCAACTTGATGTTCCCTGCATCTGTGGAATACCTGATAGACAACGAATCATTCCAAATTGAGGTGGTGGACTTTAGGAGCAACAATATATATATATTTTTTTCCTCTTTCCCTTTCGTGAGTGTGTATGTGTATGCTTGTGTGTGTGATTCTGTCTGTATAGCTTTGCTTTTACCATTTGTCCTAGGCTTCTGTCGGGTTTTTGTTTTTTTTTTTTTTAGTATACTTTTTAGTGCTTGTTATCATTGGTGGATTTGTTTTTTGGTTTGGTTGCTCTCTTCTTTCTGTATTTCTTTTTTTTTTTTTTTTTGCGGTACTCGGGCCTCTCACTATTGTGGCCTCTCCCATTGCGGAGCACAGGCTCAGTGGCCGTGGCTTACGGGTGCAGCCGCTCCGCGGCATGTGGGATCTTCCCGGACGGGGGCACAAACCTGTGTTCCCTGCATCGGCAGGCGGACTCTCAACCACTGCGCCACCAGGGAAGCCCTATATTTCTTTTTTATAATTTGTTCATTTTTAATAATTATTTTTTATTTTAAAAACTTTATTTTTCTTTCTTTCTTTTTTTCTCCCTTTTATTCTGAGCTATGTGGATGACAGGGTCTTGGTGCTCCGGCTGGGTGTCAGGCCTCTGCCTATGAGGTGGGAGAGCCGAGTTCAGGACGTTGGTCCACCAGAGACCTCCCAGCTCCATGTAATATCAAACGGCAAAAATCTCCCAGAGATCTCCATCTAAACACCAAGACCCAGCTCCACTCAACAACCAGCAAGCTACAGTGCTGGACACCCTATGCCAAACAACTATCAAGACAGGGACACAACACCACCCATTAGCAGAGAGGCTGCCTACAATCATAATAAGGTCACAGACACCCCAAAACACACCACCAGATGAGAACATGAACACCAGAAAGACAAGATCCAGCCTAGAACACAGGCACTAGTCCCCACCACAAGGAAGCCTACACAATGCACTGAAACAAACTTAGCCACTGAGGGCAGACACCAAAAACAACAGAAACTATGAACCTGCAGCCTGCGAAAAGGAGACCCCAAACACAGTAAGTTAAGAAAAATGAGAAGACAGAGAAACATACAGCAGATGAAGGAGCAAGGTAAATACCCACCAGACCTAACAAATGAAGAGGAAATAGGCAGTCTACCTGAAGAAGAATTCAGAGTAATGGTAGTAAATGTGATCCAAAATCTTGGAAATAGAATGGAGAAAATACAAGAAATGTTTAACAAGGACCTAGAAGAACAAAAGAGCAAACAGACAATAATGAACAACACAATAAATGAAATTATAAATTCTCTAGAAGGAATCAATAGCAGAATAACTGAGGCAGAAGAACGGATAAGTGACCTGGAAGATAAAATAGTGGAAATAACTACTGCAGAGCAGAATAAAGAAAAAACAATGAAAAGAATTGAGGACAGTCTCAGAGACCTCTGGGACATTAAACACACCAACACTGGAATTATAGGGGTCCCAGAAGAAGAGGAAAATAAGAAAGGGACTGAGAAAATATTTGAAGAGATTATAGTTGAAAATTTCCCTAATATGGTAAAGGAAATAGTTAATCAAGTCCAGGAAACGCAGAGAGTCCCATACAGGATAAATCCAAGGAGAAACACGCCAAGACACATATAAGTCAAACTATAAAAAATTAAATACAAAGAAAAAATATTACAAGCAGCAAGGGAAAAATAACATACAAGGGAATCCCCATAAGGTTAACAGCTGATCTTTCAGCAGAAGATCTACAAACCAGAAGGGAGTGGCAGGACATATTTAAAGTGATGAAAGGGGAAAACCTACCACCAAGATTACTGTACCCCTCAAGGATTTCATTCTGATTCGACGGAGAAATTAAAATCTTTACAGACGAGCAAGAACGAAGAGAATTCAGCATCACCAAGCCAGCTTTACAACAAGTGCTAAAGGAACTTCTCTAGGCAGGAAACACAAGAGAAGGAAAAGACCTAACAGTAACAAACCCAAAACAATTAAGAAAATGGTAATAGGAACATACATATCGATAATTAACTTAAACGTAAAAGGATTAAATGCTCCAACCAAAAGAAATAGACTGGCTAAATGGAAACAAAAACAAGACCCATATTTATGCTGTCTACAACAGACTGACTTCTGACCTAGGGACACGTACAGAATGAAAGTGAGGGGATGGAAAAAGATATTCCATGCAAATGGAAATCAAAAGAAAGCTGGGGTAGCAATTCTCATATCAGACAAAATAGACTTTAAAATAAAGACTATTACATGAAACAAGGAAGGACACTACATAATGGTCAAGTGATCAATCCAAGAAGAAGATATAACAATTGTAAATATTTATGTAGCCAGCATAGGAGCACCTCAATATATAAGGCAAATGCTAACATCCATAAAAGGGGAAATCGACAGTAACACAATCATAGTAGGGGAGTTTAACACCCCACTTTCACCAACGGACAGATCATCAAATGAAAATAAATAAGGAAACACAATATTTACATGATACATTAAACAAGATGGACTTAATTGATATTTATAGGACATTACATCCAAAAACAACAGGATACACTTTCTTCTCAAGTGCTCATGGAACATTTTCCATGATAGGTCATATCTTGGGTCACAAATCAAGCCTTAGTAAATTTAAGAAAATTGAAATTGTATCAAGTATCTTTTCCAACCACAACGCTATGAGACTAGATACCAATTACAGGAAAAAATCTGTAAAAAATACAGACACATGGAGGCTAAACAATACACTACTTAACCAAGAGATCACTGAAGAAATCAAAGAGGAAATCAAAAAATACCTAGAAACAAATGACAATGAAAACATGATGACCCAAAACCTATGGGATGCAGCAAAAGCAGTTCTAAGAGGAAAGTTTATAGCAATACAATCCTACCATAAGAAACAAGAAACTTCTCAAATAAACAACCTAACCTTACACCTAAAGCAATTAGACAAAGAAGAACAAAAAAACCCCCGAAGTTAGCAGAAGGAAAGAAATCATAAAGATCCAATCAGAAATAAATGAAAAAGAAATGAAAGAAACAATAGCAAAGATCAATAAAACTAAAACCTGGTTCTTTGAGAAGATAAACAAAATTGATAAACCATTAGCCAGATTAATCAAGAAAAAAAGGGAGAAGACTCAAAAGAATTAGAAATGAAAAAGGCGAAGTAACAACTGGCACTGCAGAAATACAAAGGATCATGAGAGTTTACTATAAGCAACTATATGCCAATAAAATGGACAACCTGGAAGAAATGGACAAATTCTTAGAAAAGCACAACCTTCTAGACTGAACCAGGAAGAAACAGAAAATATAAACAGACCAATCACAAGCACTGAAATCGAAACTGAGATTAAAAACTTTCCAACAAAAACCCAGGACCAGATGGCTTCACAGGTGATTTCTATCAGATATTTAGAGAAGCGCTAACACCTATCCTCCTGAAACTCTTCCAAAATATAACAGAGGGAGTAACACTCCCAAACTCATTCTACAAGGCCACCATCAACCTGATACCAAAACCAGACAAAGATGTCACAAAAAAAAACCCTACAGGCCAGTATCACTGATGAACATAGATGGAAAAATCCTCAACAAAATACTAGCCAACAGAATCCAACAGCACATTAAAAGGATTATACACCATGATCAAGTGAGGTTCATCCCAGGAATGCAAGGATTCTTCAGTATACACAAATCAATCATTGTGATACACCATATTAACAAATTGAAGAATAAAAACCATATCATCATCTCAATAGATGCAGAAAAAGCTTTTGACAAAATTCAACACGCATTTATGATAAAAACCCTCTGTAAAGTAGGCATAGAGGGAACTTAACATAATAAAGGTCATATATCACAAACCCACAGCCAACAACGTTCTCAATGGTGAAAACCTGAAACCATTTCCACTAAGATCAGGGACAAGACAAGGTTGTCCTCTCTCACCACTGTTATTCAACATTGTTTTGGAAGTATTAGCCACAGCAGTCAGAGAAGCAAAAGAAATAAAAGAATCCAAATAGGAAAGGAAGAAGTAAAGCTGTCAGTGTTTGCAGATGCCATGATACTGTACATAGAGAATGCTAAAGACCCTACCAGAAAACTACTAGAGCTAATCAATGAATTTGGTAAAGTAGCAGGATACACAATTAATGGACAGAAATCTCTTGCATTCCTATACCCTAATGATGAAAAGTCTGAAAGAGAACTTAAGGAAACATTCCCATTTACCACTGCAACAAAAAGAATAAAATACCTAGGAATAAACCTACTTAAGGAGACAAAGGACCTGTATGCAGAAAAGTATAAGACACTGATGAAAGAAATTAAAGATCATACAGACAGATGGAGAGATATACCATGTTCTTGGATTGGAGGAATCATCATTGTGAAAATGACTATACTACCTAAAGCAATCTACAGGTTCAATGAAATTCCTATCAAACTACCACTGGCATTTTTCACAGAACTAGAACAAAAAATTTCATAATTTGTATGGACACACAAAAGACCCCGAATAGCCAAAGCAATCTTGAGAATGAAAAATGGAGCTGGAGGAATCAGGCTCCCTGACTTCAGACTATACTACAATGCTTTAGTAATCAAGACAGTCTGGTACTGGCACAAAAACAGAAATATAGATCAATGGAACAGGATAGAAAGCACAGAGATAAACCCACG
Organism: Monodon monoceros; assembly: GCF_005190385.1. Taxonomy (NCBI): domain Eukaryota; kingdom Metazoa; phylum Chordata; class Mammalia; order Artiodactyla; family Monodontidae; genus Monodon; species Monodon monoceros. Next base: position 41,509,786 of record NW_021703781.1, read on the forward strand.
CACATGTGGTCACCTTATTTTTGATAAAGGAGGCAATAATATACAATGGCAAAATGACAGCCTCTTGAATAAGGGCTGCTGGGAAAACTGGACAGCTACATGTAAAAGAATGAAATTAGAACACTCCCTAACACCATACACAAAAAGAAACTCACAGGTGATTTCTTTTTGACCCACCTCCTAGAGAAATGGAAATAAAAACAAAAATTAAAAAATGGGACCTGATGAAACTTAAAAGGTTTTGCACAGCAAAAGAAACCATAAACAAGATGGAAAGACAACCCTCAGAAAGGGTAAAAATATTTGCAAACGAATCAACTGACAAAGGATTAATCTCCAAAATTTACAAGCAGCTCATGCAGCTCAATATAAAAACAAACAAACAGCCCAATCCAAAAATGGGTGGAAGACCTAAATAGGCATTTCTCCAAAGAAGATATACAGATTGCCAACAAACACATGAAAGAATGCTCAACATCATTAATCATTAGAGAAATGCAAATCAAAAGTACAATGAGGTATCACCTCTAACCAGTCAGAATGGCCATCATTAAAAAGTCTACAAATGATAAATGCTGGAGAGGTTGGGGAGAAGAAGGAACCCTCTTGCACTGTTGGTAGGAATGTAAATTGATACAGCCACTATGGAGAACAGTATGGAGGTTCCTTAAAAATTAAAAATAGAAGTACCATACGACCCAGCAATCCCACTACTGGGCATATACCCTGAGAAAACCATAATTCAAAAAAAGAGTCATGTATCACAATGTTCATTGCAGCACTATTTACAGTTGCCAGGACATGGAAGCAACCTAAGTGTCCATCGACAGATGAATGGATAAAGAAGATATGACACACACATGCAATGGAGTATTACTCAGCCATAAAAAGAAATGAAATTGAGTTACTTGTAGTGAGGTGGATGGACCTAGAGTCTGTCATACAGAGTGAAGTAAGTCAGAAAGAGAAAAACAAATATATATGCTAACACATATATATATAGAATGTTAAAGAAAAAAAATTGGTTATGAAGAACCTAGGGACATGATGGGAATAAAGATGCAGATCTACTAGAGAATGGACTTGAGGACCCGGGGAGGGGGTAGGGTAAGCTGGGATGAAGTGAGAGAGTGGCATGGACTTATATATACTACCAAATGTAAAATAGATAGCTAGTGAGAAGCAGCCACGTAGCACAGGGGATCAGCTGGGTGCTTTGTGACCATCTACAGGGGTGGGATAGGGAGGGTGGGAGGGAGGGAGACACAAGAGGGAAGAGATATGGGGATATATGTATATGTATAGCTGATTCACTTTGTTATAAAGCAGAAACAACACACCATTGTAAAGGAATTATACTCCAATAAAGTTGTTAAAAAGAAAAAGCACTATTAATGCAAAGAACAATTGAAATTTATATTTAGTACAGGACAACGTATTTACCACCTGAGAGAACAGGAAATGATAATGAGGGATATATCCAGGTGTAAAATGATTACAAAGAGAAAAACTGTGACCAGCCTGTTCAGTCACACATTTGGAAATATGTTTTTCACTCACCCATTTAAAATATATACCCATTTAAATTATTTAATATTTGCCTAAGAAGAAATACCCACCATTTTTTGCTTCACAAACCCCTGCTCTATTCATCTTGCTGTGCCTATTAATGCTACATTACTTATTTATGAGATCCAACTTTATACAAATTGTACTTCTGTTTTATAGACTGATGAGGATTCATGGCCTATTCACTTTAGTTGGATTTAGTTATCCTTCTCCACAAACGTTATAGCTTTCCACAGTTACTTATGCTGACTTTACAGCCTCACTGTTGATGAAGTTTGGCAATCAATTTTTACTTTTACAGGAAGAATTGCAACTGTTTCTGCAGCCTTTTATTAAGAGCAAATCTTGTCCTTTAAACTTTAAGAAAAAATGTGTAATATATAGACATTGATTAAACATGAATGCACCATTTAATAAATTATTATAAAGTAAACATAAATGCAAGTATATCCCAAGTATATAATGCATCACCAGGAAAGCCCGCTGGGTGCTTCTTCCTAGTCCTAATCACTCTCCTCCACTTACAATTAACCACTCTGACCGTTTCTTTCTTTCTATTGTAGATTTGCCAACTAAATAAGCATCCATAAATAATATAGTTTACTTTTGTCTATTTTTAAATTGTATATACAGAATTACAGTGTATGTATGTTTTAGTATGTGCCTTCTTTCATTCATCTTTATCTTTTTTAGGATTCAACCACATTTCTTCTGTTCATGTATTTTATTTTCTATGTGTATGTATGCCACAATTCACTTTCACATTCCACTATTGATGAATATTTGAGTGGTTTCTAGTTTGGGGCTATTATAATCAATCCTGCTGTGAATATTTTTATATGATTTCTCCCGGTGCACAGAGAATGTGCCTGAGTTTCTCTATAAGCATAGTTAAGTTTATTGAAAATGTGAAATTGCTTTCCATAGTGACTGTTTCAAGAATTCTCTGAGTAATGGTCCCCATCTGCATTCTTGGTGTGTCAATCTTTCCAATTTAGATCAGTGTGGTATAATTTTAGTGGTATCATATTGTGGTCTTGATCAGCATTTCCCTAATGAGATTGAACATTTCATATATTTATTTCAATTTTGTTTTTTCCAAAGTGCCTATGTAAATCTCTTATCCCTTTATCCAAAGGATTGCCAATGATTTTTCTTCTTGAGTGTTCTTTTTCATTGGTGGGAGATCTTTATATATTCAACATATTGCTCCCTCCTTGTTACATGTATTTCAAACATCTTCTTCAATGTTGGGGCTTTCATTTCACTTCCTTAATGGTGTCTTTTGATACACAGAGATTTTAATTTTAAGATAACCAACTTTATTCATCATTTTTCAATTGTTAATTGCCATTCTCAGATCATGAATATATTCTCCTATATTAAGATACTTTTTTGTTTTTTTATTTATATTGTCTATCATCTGAATTTTATTTTTGTGTATGATGTGACATACAAGTTCATTTTCTTTTATACAAATATTTATTTATTCTCTTTATATTTTATTTTAGGAGTGTTATAATTTCAGGTCTTATAAGTCTTTAATCCATTTTGAGTTGATCTTTGTGTGTGGTGTAAGATGTTTCCCCTTTCATTCTTTTGCATGTGGATATCCAGTTTTCCCAATACTATTTGTTGAAGATTTTTTTTTTTCCCCACTTGTAGTCTTGGCTCCCTTGTCAAAGATCAGTTAACTGTATAGGTGTGGACTTATTTTGGGGCTCCTTTTTCTGTTACCTTGGTCTATATTTCTCTTTTTATGCCAGTATCATACTGTTTTAATTGCTGTAGCTTTGAAATGTATTTTGATTTCAGGACGTGCAATGCCTCAAATTTGTTCTTTTTTCTCAAGATTACTTTGGCTCTTTAAGGTCTTTTGTGGTTCCATACAAACTTTAGCATTGTTTTTCTATTCCCATAAAAAATACCATTGGGATTTTGATAGGGATTTCATTGAATCTTTAATTGCTCTGAGAAGTATGGATATTTTAATAATATTAATTCTTTACATTCATGAACATGAGAGTTTTTCCATTTATTTATGTCTTTAATTTCTTTCATCAATGTTTGTCTTTTTCATCAGTGTTTCATCTATCACAGGAGACAGAGAAGATCATTATACAGTGATTAAAAGGGTCAGTTCATTAGAAAGATATAATAATTATGAATTTATATGTATGCAGTATCATATCACCTAAATATATAAGGAGACATTGACAGACCTGACGTGAGAATTAGGGAACTCCAGGGTAATAGTAGGAGACTTCAGTACCCTACTTTCAATAATGAATAGAGCATCTAGACAGAAAATCAATAAGGAAACAGCAGGCTTGAACAACACTATAGATGTACTGTTCCTAACAGATATATACAGGATATTCTACCCAGGAGCAGCAGAAAACACATACTTCTTGAGTGTATATGGAACATTCTCCAGGATAGATTACATACTAGGTCACAGAACAAGTCCCAACAAATTTTAGAAGATTGTACCTCTTCCTGGGACACTTCTGTCTAACTCTTCACATGATTTACTCCTTCATTCAAGTTTTAAAGATCTTTACTGGAGGATTTATTTATTATTTTAAGGTCCTGTATTACATATTGGACTACCTATATTTTTTCCCAAGGAAGAGATTTAGAGTACCTTTTATTTCTCTCTTCTACTACTAAACATTTACTGTTTGCATTAAAAAAAAATTCATTGACTTCTTGCTAGATTAATTTCTGGTTCACTCTATGTCAATCTATCTTTCACAAAAAACCTCCACTGCTTACCATAGAAGAGCATTATCAGTCAGGAAGTCTGTTTTATAGCAAGTAGATTTCAGATAAGCTTCAAAGCCATGTGGATAAATAGGAATTTCTGAACAAAAATGGTATATCTTCCACAAATAATATGTATATATAAATATATTTTTAATATATTACTTGGGGTCACTAGGCTTCTCAATATATAACCAAGATTGAATGAAACCTCAGATTTCTGGGTGGAGTCGGCCTGTTAGAGGAAGGTATACGTATACTCATGGGCCAATTCTATGTCTGAGTTCCTGCTCCAGTGAATAGTCTCTCCATTTCATACGTTGAAATTGTATATGTAAAATTTAATCCCTGCAGTGATCAGTTTTGCTGTAATAATGCTGTGTAACAAGCAACAGAAAATCTTCATGACACAACAGTGAATATTCATTTTTCTCACTCTTGAGTCTGTGCATAGGTAGGGGTTGTACTGGGGTTTGGCTGATCTCCACTGGCCTCAGATGGATGTGGCCCCACAGCAGAGCTCAGGTTTAGGCCTACTTCATAAGTGTCTTATTCTCTTTGCACCACTACCATGTTTTTGTTATGAAGGTCAAGAGTGTAAGAGTCCATGCCTAATTTCATATGTGTAAAGTCTTTTCTAATGAGAGTTACTGCAATGTCACTTAGCAAAGGCAATGTGGTAAACAATTCAATAGCAGGGAGAAAGTGGAAAACTGCACACAATAATTCAATTTACCGTAATCCTTTTTTGATTTTTACTAAAATCTATTTATACAAATTATTCATCAGAATGTTGATTATACTAGGAAGATAATAGATGGTAGAAACATTCAGAAACTACAGATAGCTTCTTACTGTTCAGTTACGTTCTTTAAATTCTGTTGACTATCCCAATACTAATGATTTTTTCATTCTACTCTCAACCTATATTACACACAGCCCTCCCTAAGCCCAGTTTTCTGACTTTTCTCCATCTCTTTTATTACTTCTTCGTCTCTCTAAGGAGTAAAAGAAATAGCTTTTCTTTTAACTATTCAACAGTTTAATGATTATTTTTTGTTTAGACTCTTATAAACATTTATGCCTCCTGTTCCTCATTTTTAACCCAAGGAGTAGCAAATCAATGTATTTTCCTCTAGGGAAAGATTTATTTCCTTCCTGAGAGTCATTCTTGTGGAAGTTGTAAAAGATATTTTATAAAACTGTCTATATATACCATTATAAAATTGTGGAATATAATTTTAAGCCCCTTCCTTAATTATGCAAGGGAAAAATATTTTAAAGTATACTGTTGGAAAATAATCACAAAAATGCTATTACTTTAAAATATGTTTTGCTTGTTATTTTTACTTCTCTTACCGTCTATTTGCATTGTATACCACAGTTGACCAAAGATTTAAAACATGAATATGGATGAATAAATGAACATTCATTAGTACATTTTTTCTCAGAGTACAGTGAAGGAAGTCACACCAATAATATTGCCCCATTTTACAGATAAGGTAACAGGGCATCAGAAAAGTTATGTGACTTTCCTATTTTCATACATTTATTTATTGATTCAATTACTACTTGAAGTTGGGTATAGCTACTCCCAAAGCCAATTATACTGTTCTGTCACACTGCATGCCTTTATTGAAAACGTTTACATCTAATCATATCCAATAGAAAAAGATTATTTTAAAAATTAATTAACATTTATTTTTGGCTGCCTTGGATCTTTGTTGCTACACGTGGGCTTTCTCTAGTTGTGGTGAGCAGGCGCTACTCTTTGTTGCGGTGTGCGGCCTTCTCATTACGGTGGCTTCTCTTGTTGCGGAGCATGGGCTCTAGCCACGTGGGCTTCCATAGTTGTGGCACACGAGCTCAGTAGTTGTGGCTTGTGGGCTGTAGAGCATAGGCTCAGTAGTTGTGCATGGGCTTAGTTGTTCCGCGGCTTTGAGAAATAAAGAAAAATTCTTCTGGTTAAGGATGTGAAAAGGATTCTTAAAAATATATTAAAAAAAAAATTTCTTTAAGCTAAGTAAATATGTACAAGGTTGTTTTAAATTTGATTTACTTTTACACTTATTTTCAGTTGTATGTATGTATTGATCATGTTTCATCCTGATCCTTTTAGAAGAAAAATGTCCAATCATGAAAACTTACGATATGAAATAACAACTAAAGAGGAAATTAAGGTGGCTTTTAATAAGTCCATTCATAATATCATATTTTACTTAAATAAACATATATTTCATATTTATGCCATTTTTTAAAATAAAGAGCTGTTGCTCATGTAGCAAGAAATCATGTCTAACCTTTATCTATCCAAACTTTCTATTGTTCCTCTAACAAATCTTCTATCAGGACTGTATGATCATTTGTTTGGTTTAATAAAAATAGAGCATCTAAAATAAATTATAAAAGCATACAATTTTAAAGGTGGAAAGCACCATTCAAATAACTTCTCTAAGAAAATCTTTTAATTTTAAGAATTAGGAGAATAAATACCAAAGACCATACAGTTAGCATGTTAGAAGGAGGGCTCAAACTAACTTTCACTTCTACATATAATGTCCTTTCAACTACATCACATAGAATAATCTATCCACTTTTCCAGTGCCCAGTAGGAATCTTCTGATAGATCTTCACAGAATACTGTGTATTAGATATCTAAACTATGTCTGATCCTGTAAATCCAATTATACTAGATTGCATTGTAATAATATTTATTTTCTATACTTAAAATTCATAATATGTTATTGTAATGGTAAAACTCATATATACAAAAGAAAGTCTGATTTACTTCTATACTTTATCTTTACCAATATTTACTAATTTAAATCTTAAAAGAAAAAATATAATTACATCTTTTATGAGGATCTCTAATCTGACATTGACATTGTAACAAAGAAATTTTCTTAAGCAAAACTTCAAAATACAAATTACCATAAGCTGTCTAAGAACGTTTATTTTTAAAATGCTGAACGTATGTATGATGAACAAATTGGCCAGATCATTTAAGATGATAATTTAGATGTTACTATAAAGCAGGCTGAAGTTTTCTATGTGTAACTCTTTTCTTTTTTCAGTTTTACTGAGGTATAAGTGACAAATAAAATTATAAAGTATTTAGTATATAATACTATCATTTGGTATATGTATACATTGTAAAAGGATTACCCCCATCAATGTGTAGCTCACTTTTGAAACTTGCCAAAAAAAAATTCCACAAAGGGGAAAAAATTATTATTGCTGATAAAATAGCTTAAAATGGCACGAGATGTCAATGTTACTGAGCTTATTAGGTTCATTTCACAACAATTTAAATTTTATAGGAAATTTAAAAAATATCCTGGGTTGACTGGTTGGCTATTTTTAATTCCATGTTGTGTAGCCCAACAAGCTTCAAATTATGTCCCTTTGGAGCTGAATTTAGTCTTTCTCTCTGGAAGCCCCAAATTTGCTGTGATTGTTTACCACCTGGCCATTATTTTTATAGCTAAAACTGTGCATCAGGAGATCATCTATTTCTCTTTCTTTGACTTTCCTTATTATTTAGTTATACAGTCAATATTCCATGGGATGTGAAAGAAACATAATAAACAGGAAAAAATAGTGAAGTTAAGGGAAACCAGCAGAATCATGGGATGACTAAAAACAGAAATTTATCAAAACTAGATACTTCTTACTGTTTCATTGTATATAAAAATTAAGCGTAGAAACAGTAAAATTACCACAAAATTGGTTATTTATGAATTGCTTCACTTTCATTTAATTGAGCTCTTCCTCACGCTGTGTGGTACCAAACAATTTCTTCTTCACGGGACTTTTTGTTTGTTTGAGCAGTGGAAAGTTTAATGTTGATAGAAGAAATGGAGGAGGTACAAAGATAAAGACTTGGGAGGGTAGTGGTAGAGAAATCAAGGTAATATAAAAAAAATAGAAAGGTAAGAAGATGCCAGTAAGCAGGTTCTACTTTGTCCTTTCAAATAAGGAATTTTTTTTTTTAATTCCAACAAAGATGAGAATAGCTACCTTCCACCCTGAAATCTGGATTGTGAACCATACCTTCCTCTAACTAATGAGGCATGTATTTCAGGTGAAAATATTCATACCTAGAAAATTTTATATTCAATTTATGGTCTTACTAAAAATTGCAGGTAGCCTTGGTCCTAAGAGACTAAAAGTCAATATTAGTGCATCAAAATAACGTCATTCACAGGAAGAACTTAATGAATTAACACAGCTCAACAGTTTCATCAGTTAAGTAAATGTAGTTGACTTTTCTAAGCAAGTTTGCCTTTATGATTTTTCAGTTTGATTATCACTCAATTAGAAATCACAAATCCCATGAGCTAAAGAATAATTCACAAGTGCATAAAATCTTCCACAGACTTAATGTGGATCACTTGGTATTTCAATTTTTATTTTAAAGAGATGCATGTGTCATTCCCAATTGACATGTACACACTGCTATATTTAAAATAGATAACCAATAAGGACCTACTGTGAAGAATAAATAAAAATTAAAAAAACAAAGAGATGCTACAGATAAAAATATTTAGAGAAAATGTTTTAGAGCAATAGCACCATATATCTTTTACTATTTTATTTTTTTCCTATATTTGGCTTACTGTCAGCTTTTGAAATAAGAGTAGGTGAGAAGAATATCTGGGACCTTGTGAAAATTTATTGAAAATTAAACAAATGACAATGAATGAGTGCTAAATAAATTGAGAGATTATAATTTTTGAGAGATTATCTCAATTCCACACAGATCTGTAGGCATTTAGCCATGGTTATAAACCTAGGAAGACATTTATTATAAAATTTTAAAAATAATATTAGCATTATTAACTAACATATTGATTGTTTGCTCCATGCCAGATACAGTTCCAAGTGCTTTCTGTGTATTAGTTCATTCAATAACCATAAAATCTAATTTGGTAGGTACTAGTATTTTCTCTACACCTGCAGACCCTAAGAGGTTAATTTCTTTGCCAAGACTGTATAACTGGCAAATGGCAGAATCAGTGACATGAAGCTGTGAAATCCTAAAGAACTTGTAATTACCTTGGTTGGAAGAAACCTAAAATTCTGGATAAGAGCACTAGTCTTGGCATTAGACAGTCTCAGTTTTGAATTCTAGCTTTATTACCTAGCAACTCTATGACTCTGGCAAATTACCTACCTGAAACTCAGTTTCCTTGTCTACAAAATGGAGAGAGTAGGTCTAGTTTATAGACTCCCCTAAGGCTTGAAGGAGAGGAGTCACAGTTGCCTAAGCATAAGAGCTCTAACAGCTAATGTGATAGTAGTGGCAGCAGTAACATTTTATACTCTTGAATTTTGAGACCTACATTGAGATATATCTTAATTTTGATTCAACCACCTATGGTATGAACCATTTTTCTAAGACTCCTACTATGAATACATTTCAAAATCATATCCTTTATGCTTTCATAAAAATGTGGAGCCGATTATTAATTACTAAGAAGCTTGCAGGTTGCCATCAGAGTCTTGTCAAGTTTGAAGTCCAACTTGGGGATGATTCTTCACTGAGCTCCCAATCTAAATCATTTTGTCATCATCTAGGAAACATCTTTTCCCCTATTTTAACAACTAAAATGGAATTTTAAAAGTTTCAAGAATTTTACTGAAGTCAAGACATACTGTATCTATGGCCATTTTTCCTAAGGGGAAAAAACAGTGATTTTGTCATGACTTGTACTTAGTATAAGTAATGTGAAAGTCATCCTGAGGATTACTGACCTTATTAAACCTACAGTTTAGGGGTGATGGATGTGAGTTGAATGCCATTTGCTTTCTTGGCCCCACAAAACTGGATTAAGTGCCTTTATTTAGGTGCTCTCACACCTCGCTATACTTTTTTTCATAATACTCATTAATATTTGAAATTGTTTATTTGTGTATCTTTTTTTTTAACTTTTATCTTCCCTATTAGAATGTAATTTCCAGGAAGGCAGGTTAGAAGCTCTATTAGATGCTGTAATTGTGCAGTGTATCTTTATTACTGGAGGTTATTAATTTTTCAAGACAATTATTGTTTAATATCTACTTTTTTCACTACGGTTCAGGTGACATTAGATGAAAGAGCACTTTGCTCTTACCCTTCTTTACAGTCCCAGCAGCTAAAATGCTGTTCCGCACAAATTTGACAGTAAATACATGTGAATAAATCAATGCATGAAAGCATATATGACTGATTTCAAACCAATTTTAAAAATTAGTATTTTGTATTTTATGCATTGATATATTTTTCTAATATAGGACTGGGAAGAATAACACGATTCAAAAAAATTCAGCTAATATTTACTGAGATGGAAACTCAGTTCTACACTAGAGCATTAATGTGAACAAAGCACATTCTCTCTTTTAGAATTTACATTAGATAGCAGAGGTATAAATGCAAATAATTATATGCAATGCAATATGAAAAGTGCTGAGACAGGCATGTACAAAGTGCTGTGGGATCAGAGAGAAGTGGAAACTAATTTAATTTAACTCTAGCATTTAAATGATGATATAAATACACATTTTTATTTATCTTCTTTTGGTTTGATTTGATAAAAAATAACATTGGTTCTGTGTCTACACAAACGTGTTTTTGAGGAATGCTCCGCTGAAAAAATATTCTTTGTTTTTAACATGCTTTCCTGAAAGGAAAAAAGGATTTCCTGTGTCTTTATCCCTTTAGTGTTTATTTCTCCTCTCTATATATTCAAGTATAGTTTAGTATTAAGTTTATCCCTTTAGTGCAAACCTTCTTTAAATAGATTTCTTGCCTGTTTCGATTTGTATGAAATCCCAGAAGGCCTAGTTAAAAGTTAACCTGCAACAACAGAACCTCACTTAAGTTTTAGAGCTAGTAATTACATCCATATCTTCGTATGTTGACCCACTAAGTGTTTATGAAGTCTGCCATTATGACCGGACAAACTACATGCTGTGTGTAGATCATTAAAAATTTTATATAGAATTCAAAATCCATATTTGAAATGTGACTGTTTATCTAGTGGTATGTTTTTCCATCATCTCTCTGAACCCTGCAGTACACCCTGACAGGCCATGCTTTGTATGCTGTTTACATGAAATCAATTATGGTAAAAAAAGATGAGATAATCTTGGTTTATTTTAGATGTAATAGTATTCTTTTGGGGACGGATGAAGGTTAATTTTACTTTATATTTGATACTAATGTTAATTATCAGCTGAGCAAAGTTTATAATTATTTTCATGTTTATATCACTTTTTAATGAAGTTAATTTTAGGTAATGTGAGCAGATTGGCATGAAAGGTGAGATTTGAGGCATGTATGGTATGGTATTATACATTTCTTAGTGTATTAATTATCATGTAGATTTGCATATGTTACTACAATGAATAGAACAAGAGAGAAAGTGAGGGGGAAGAAAGTTGATGTAGTAGGAAAAGCAAAAGTTTTATAGTGGAGTATGTGGGTTGGAATTTTAGTTCTGCTATTTATTAGCTGTACAATATGGTCAATCTGTTTAAGTTCATATAAAATCAGTAAAATGAAGGTGCTCATAATAACTTCTTTACAGTTTTGATATGATAATTAAGAGATAATGTACATAAAAGCAGTTTTCAAAATAGAAAGTACTAGACAAATATCAATTACTATGTATATATACACACATAGGCATAATTATGTCTAATTGGCATGTAGCACTTTATTAGCATCTACACTCAACATCCAACTTTATTCACAGAGCACATTTATTAACTGAATATAGCAAAAATTTGATATAATTCTTTGTTTTTTCGTTTTATTTTTTAAATAAGTAATTCTGGCATCTTTAAGAGCAATTAAGTATCTGGTATTAGGGAACATATCTGATGCTTCTATATATCTAGAACCAAGCATAGCACCTGGTGAATATTACATGTTTTAATATATGCTGGTTAAATGAATGATTAAAGTTACAGTTCTGCTTTTAAGAACAAAGAGCAGGGTAACAGCTTTCAGTCCCCATCAATTAGGTTAAGAATTGCCTTTTCTAAATTTTCAGTTTAATTGCCAACAATGATTTGTAGAAGATAAGTGTTTGTAGAGCACTTTAAAGCCTGAATTACTTTCCCACTTCACTGGCATGGCATCTCAGGTAGAAGTAAATGAGTGGGAACTGTAACACAGCTTATGAATAAAATAACAGAATACAAAAGGGGAATTTTTAGACCAAAAGTTTAGTATAATTTTAAATGCAGTATACTAAGATAAAAATTTAGAGGCTGCAAGAATATCATGATCAGAATACTGTTCCTCAACCAACACCAAAGACAACATTCACAGGTGCTTCTGATGGTAAATAATAACTTCCTCTGCCTCTTCTTGAAGAGTTAGATTCTCTCTCACATTTAAAAAGGAGGAAAGGTAGTATTTTGTCAATATGTTTTTCTACTCAATATACTACCTTGCACTGATGTATTTTCAAATTTAGTTGGATGGTTATGATCTGTTTTATCTTTCATTTATCCATTCCTTGAATGAATATTTATAAGGTGTCTATTATGTGTAGAGCACTGGACTCACAGCGCTGGAACAAGCAAAAGGGTCTCTGCTGTCATGGATCTCACAGACCAGTGAAGTGTCAGCCATTAAGTACATAAACACACCATTAAATACAAAAGTAAAAATTGTCATGAGCACTGTGAGGGAAGGTAGTGAGTACTCTGAGTGTATCCTTCTGTGTGCTGAGAGGCTCTGGAAAGTCTTCTGTGAGGGGAAAGCTATGTAAGCTGAGAACTGAAGGAAAGGTGGACTTCTGTGAAGACTACTCCAAGTAGAAGAAAATGAAAAGACTAAAATAGAAAAAGAATAGTTTGGCTTGACTGAATAACTAAATAAATAACTCATTAAGGAATGAGTGCAGCAATGGAGATAATGTAAGTTCACCTTTTTTTCCCCCTAGAAGACTGGGACGTGAAGGAATTGTAGCAAGATAACAGACATGTGATTATTTTTTACTTCTTCATTCTTTTTTTTTTTTGTAATGATAAAATGAAGGCTAATGGAAATAGGTTCAGTAAAGAGGGATGTGGAAGATGCTGGAAAGAGAGGCAACATAGTCCCAAGAGCATAGCCCCCCAGAACACAGGAGGGGATTGAATCCACTGATGGAGATTCTCCTCAATTTCAGTAACAGGAGAATGGAGAAGACAGGAATAGATGTTGGATGGTTTATACATTTATTTTGAAATGACTACCTTCATGTTTCAAAATGATCAGTAAAATTCATAGTTCTTAGTATATTGTATATTGTATTTCCCAGGATTTGATGCAATGACTTCCATTGACTTCACTGAATTATTTTTTTTCCCTCTGACATCAGTCCAGACTAGATTGAGGCAGAGCAAGGAATAATGTGAGGGGAACCACTGACAATTTTCTGTAACCTAGGTTTTTATTTTTCTCATTGAATGCATGTGAATTCTGAGCTACTCTGTAATAATAATCTTCAAGGTGTAGATTTCTGTGATATGGCTCTTCATTTCCATAATTAAAATAAGTAAACTATTTCAGAGTGAATTCTAAAATGTTTCCAAGACATCTTACTACTTATCTCTGGGATCCAATCTATCATGCAGCTAGAATAATTTATGATGCTGCACCAATTACAACAGCCTCCCTCCCTGAACAAGGATCACAAGCAGATGATATATTAATGTCCTAAATTCAAATCCAGGTTCTCTTATTTCCTAGGTATAAGAACCTGAACAAGTTTCTTAGCTTTTCTGCAATATTCTCATCTATAAAATGTGGACAAAAAAACTGTCTTGCTGAGTGTTTGTAAGAACCAAAAGATAGAAAAGATGTAAAGCTCACCATCTAGGATTTCTGCTCTTAAAGGAGAATTAAATTCAAAAAGAAAATATGAACCATATCTCTGAGTACAAGGGTAGAAATAGGTCATTGTTAGCTTGGGTCAGCACAATCAAACCAGAGAGTTTTGTAACTTTGAAGTCATTCTGTAGCTCTGGAGCTGATTATTTCATTTGAAAACAGTGAATGACTGACATTGGAATGATTCTAAGTATATATGTGTGTGTGTGTGTGTGTGTGTGTGTATACATATATATATGAATATATATACACACACATGTGTATGTGTGATTTATTATGTTTTGATAAATGAGAAGTTTGTAATCTAATGAAAAGACAGTACAGATATTGGCTTGTGATGGAGATTGAGATGCACCTCCTAGATTCCCCTTCAAAGAAGGACATTCTGTCTTCTGGGACTGATGTAGGAAGATATCCTTTAGCTGCCAACCAGGGTTACCTCAGTTGCAGAGAGAGAAGGGTCACACCTTTCTCAGTGTAGTCCACTGACTGATGGCCAAATGCAAAGGCCTGGTTATTTTAGCACAACTGGGAATAACTCTAACATGCAACTCTAATTCCACAGCTTCTTCCAGAATTGGCCAAGACTGTTGTTGGCCCTGGCTAGTTAGGTTTTTCTCTTAATACAGTCCTGCTTCTTTTGTCTGCTTTCCACATGCGTGGATCCAAAAGGTACACTTGCAACTAATTGCTGTCCCATTGTCTGCTTCATAGGGAATCCAACGTGCAAACAAAGACCCTTATATATCACAGTATTTTCCCTCAGGTCATACAAGAATCAAAGATAGGAGGCTCATTTTTTTAAAATCTAGATTCAGTCTACAAAATAAATAAATAAAAGCAGGCAATATTTCTTTGGCTTGTTTTCTCACTCCTTAGTTTATGATATCTCAGAAAGATTAGTTCACTGGAATTCTGAAACCCAGGACTGGAAATATTCCCTATGGGTATCATAATTCACGATGTGGATATATAGCAAATACAGTCTCTTTTTCACTGTCTTATTCTTTCTATCTCAACATTTTTATGAGGAGCTCCTCTGAGCCTACAGTCTTCTCTAATGGTTTTATGATTCCACGGTATCATACTCACCCAAGTCTGCACAGACAGATTTCTGTCAAGAGCGATCAGTCTTTATGAAAGTAGCAAGAGTAATGCTTCCTCTGGGCAAACAAAATCAAAGTCGTTCACACCTGTCATGCTGGATGGTAGCTTCAGTCTCCACTTAAAGTCTTTAGACTTTAAGTTTGAAATAAGTCAATAGCTTTCTTCTTTTTAATCTGCAAAGATTCTTGATAGATTATAGAGTTTTGATTTCTCAGAGTAATACGTTTCATTTTAACTTATGATTTTTATCTATTTTTTATGCCTGTCTCCACTTCTTTTATTGATTTAATTATACTGACTAGACCACTTCTAACCATCAACATAATTCAATAGAATAAAAACCATTATTCTGAGGGAAAATTTCTGCTAGGCCAATTGATATGAAAATCTTATTGAGAATGTGCTAACAATAAAAGAATGTATGTTCAAAAGAAGTTTTTTTCCCCACTTTTTTTTTTTTTAAATCTCCAATTGGGCTTATTTTCTCTCATTTAATCAGAAAAGCTTAAGAATGTTGATAAGATATCTGGGTCTTTTATAAATCTATAACTTAAAAAAATCTATGCATATTTCTAATATTAAGGTGAGCAGCAGTAGCATTTTACACCAGAATTTAAGGAAACAAACAAAAAGCACCTTGCAGAATGCCTGCCGCATAGTAATCATTCTAAAATGGTTACCAACTGTTTACACAGTCAGTGGCACATAGAGATGTGCTCTGAAAGTATATTGGAAGGAAAGCAACTAGAAAAGGAATAGCAAGCAGAATTTAAAATTTCTGATTCAAAAGGCAGTTCTACATTTTGTACATCTTAGCTCTTTCCCCCTGCCCATGAATGCAGACCTAGGGAGTAAATATGAAAAGATAAGTTATTCCTTCCAATTAATTCCATTCCACTAATTTAAATGAATATGTTAGACAAAACCATAGAAAATGTAATCTTCTGTTACTTCAGTGCATTGTTGGCACAGGAATGAATATAAAACATACATTTCCAAGTCAACCAAGTGGGTGACATCCCAGATTGGGGAAATGGAACATAACTAAAAATTGCAAAATTTTAAGCTTACCTCCAGGGATGATTGATGATAAAATAAAACCGAGAGTTCAGAATCTGTATCCTGCTCTACCCCAGTGAACATATCAGGGTAGGTGACTATGATAAGATAGTGGCGATATGTATAAAATGGAGAAATTCCTTTTAATTTTATGGTTGTCATTTGGGAAACAATGTGTGCTTATATCAAGCAAAAAGCATTATTCATAGGAGATATTTTTCTCTCCTTAAATGGATATCATATTGGCCAAAGGCCTTTTCATTTCTTTTGTCTTAGATATGTATCTGATAATCTAATATTTGGATATTCTGCAGAAAATGCAATTATGGAGAATTTCTTAGAGAATCCAACCTGGCTGTCACATTTTTTCTACTTTCCAGTTATGATTTTCTTCTGCCACTGATACAAGCAAATCATTTGTGAGAGCTATAATAGCAAAAGTTCTGTGATAGATAGAAGGGCAATACTTAGGGCATAGATCATTCTTGGCTCTTTAGAGAAATATATGGGAATGTTTATATTTAATACAAAAAATACTGGGTAAAAATAAAACTTGAGATTAGCAGAAAGGATCATAAAGACATCAGATAAACAAATATTACATCTTTAATAAGCATAGAGGAAACTGTTTAAAGTACAAAAAAACAGAAAACAATACTTAGTGTCAGAACTTGACAGACAAGGTAAGCACAAATATAAAAGAAATGCCTGAGCCAAGCAGATTATTACATAAAATGTCATCTATGATGATGGTAGTTTTCTCTTACTTTATACTTGAAAACTGATGACTGATGACTGCAGCTCCAGAGGTGCCCTGAAATAGTTACCTTACGTAATAGTTTGGGCATGTATTTTGAAAGTGATGCTATTGTAATCAGTGTTGAAGGAACAATGCTTACATGAAAATGTTTATTTTTGGTATATTAGGAAGTTACAGAAGGTTTTCTTTTGACTAGAGCATTCATTCTTAACAGGGACATATCACCCCCAAAATGGAAAAAGTCAGTTTTTGAAAGGCAAAAAATATATACTCTTTATATATATAAAACACAAACATATACATAAACAGATATGCAACAAATCTGTGGTAATAAAATTTCATAGAGGTGCAATTAGGAAGAAAAAATATCTAGAAAGCCTATTGAAGGAGGGGTATAATGAAAAAAGTTGGAGCAACCCTGGGATAGAGTATTGAAAAATAAAACTACTGTATTTAATTCCACAAAATATTGAAGATATACTTACAACACTTGTTTTCAAACTGAACTACAAATAGATTTTCTTATAGGATTTTAGCTGACTTAAAATGAAATAAAAGAAAGCAGTAAAACAATAGCATAAGGACAAAGTTCAGGAATAAACAATTATTGATATGATTGCTCACTTAATTCTCTAAAATGGAAAACGTGTTACATCTCATAAAAGGAAAAAATATTAGCTTTTTAAAAAGAATTATACATACTAAATGATATTTTATTTTCTTCATGTGATTGGGTATTTGGGGTAGGAAGGATATGTAACTGCATCATGGAAATAGCTTCAGATGAAATGTTTGCAGAAAACTTTTATCTGCTGCCTGTCAATGCGAAGAACAGGCATGGTTCAGATACGAACAAGCCAGCCTGCTCTTAAGAAACTCTTAATTTTGTGGGGGCTATAAAAAAAAGTAATAAGGCTTTTGGTAAAGGAGTATACAATGAGCTTAAGGAACATAGAGATAAGACTTTTAACTTAGATGTTTCTGAGAGAAGTGACATATGGGCTGAAGAATAATCAGTTTGTGAAGTAGGGGGAGAACTTCAAGCTAGAACAAAGCAGGTATGAGACAGCATGGTTAGTTTGGCAAAATGCACTTAGATTTAAGGCCTAGAACATGTTTGTCCATAGAAAAGAGATGGGACTGAAGATGTTGGAGAAGTAAAGTAGGAAGAAGGGAGTAAAAATAAAATATAATTTTATTTTATGACCTTGCACCATCAACAAAATGATACTATACACGCCAAACCCACAATGCAAATATATCAGATGTAAAGCAATAGGAGAAAAAATGAAAATCATGGAATGAGAAATAAACATCAGTGACAGCAAACCACTGTGATTTTGGAGTTGTTTGAAAGCTGACTGATATAATAAACTCTTTTGACTAAAACATAGAGTTTATGTCAAAGAGTTAGTTATGAGATATAAGTGCATAAGGGTAGGTTCAAAAAAGATCATGTAGAACCTTGAATGTTAGAATAAAATGTAGTTTATTGTGTAACTAGAAGTAATTGCTTTGACTATTTGTCAATTCAAGCAAACTTTCATTTAAGACACCTACTGCTTCATAAAAGGCAGTCCTTAATGCAACATTGATTCAGCAAATATTCACTGAACATTAATGAAGAAAAGGTATTAGAAATTCAGCTATGAGCAATGCATTTTTTTTTGTCCTCAGTTTGCAGGAAGGATAGTATAGGAGCCAAGCAGGTAAGCAGGCAATTGTTTATAGAGCTAAATAAAAACAAAATGGCAGGGAGTCTCAGTGGAAGGACAGCTGTCTTGACTTGGGGAAAGCATCCTAGAGAAACATCCAAGCCCTTAAAGACAGTTTAATAGAGGTTTGTTCCATGGTAGAATAGAAAGAATTTAAGAACACTAAAAAAGGACATAGCTTTGGAGAAAAATATGGGCAGCTGTCAAACCTTTTCTGTGGGGTAATACTATTTACTGAGTTCTCTGGGTAGAAGTTATCTTTTCAGATTTGGAAGGATGGCCTGCAGTAGTTATGACAAGCAAAGAAATGTTTAGTGTAAAATAGCTCTTATACCCCTTTTAGCTCTCACTATAATGATTTTAAGAGCCTCACAATTTATGATCAGGTCATGACTTCTCATCTGTTGTCACACATTTGTTTCCCAACCCATGATAAAATTACTTTAAAATGTAACTGGAAGTTACCTTTCCTTCTACTTTCAAATGAAATACATTTTTGATTTTTAAAAATTCAACATTTTTCTCAGGCCAGACATAACGAACATTTCTCAAAATGTGACAATGTCCATAAAATCATCAGACATACTTTTTCATAGAAATTTCTCTATAATGTGTCTAATACTACCTGAATTCATGCCTCAAGGACCTTAAATCTTCATTATTGTTTCTTGTAATAACTAAAGTGCTCTTTCCTTTTTGTTACATATCATCTGCTCATACAAGTTTTCCTTATATTTTTATTTGTTACACTAAAACCACATATGAGCAGGTTTTATGATCTTTCACATATGAATTCGTTAATTAATACAGACACCCAAATTCTCAGAACATCTTGATAAAAACAAAGTTAATGGAACCTAATGGACTCACTATACCAGGTTAAATGTGATCCTAAGGAAAATGAAGTGTATAAATAAACCAAATAAAAATAGACTGATTTATTCTTCACAAAAATATTTTTAAGAACTTTAGGACAGAATTGAGCTTTTTAAATAGTTTCTAAGTAGATGTTGAAAACCTCAATAACAATAAACTTACCTAATTTTTAATTGATTACTTAATATGCTCTAAGCATGCTGCTAAGTGCGTTCAATCCTCATAGTAGGTAGTGAGATAAATACTTACTATCATCATCATTTTACAAATGAAGGATGGACGCTTAGAGTGACTGACTCACCCAAGGCCATAGAGTTAGTATGGGAAAGAGCTGGTCTTTTAACCTAGAGCTTAAACCCTTAAGGAATCTCTAGGGATTAAATATTTGAGATTCCTAGGGATTAAATATTTGAGAGTTCCAATACTTGATAAAAAAGCTATTTACTCTTATTATGTTTTTAGTGATTTGAACTCAAGTACACTTGTTACCTTCTAGCCAGTAAGTCTGTTTGCCATTGTTCAATAATGAATAGGTGTGGAGAGAAGAAACATTTACCAGCATGATGAGTCACTAAATTGCTTCTCCCCTTTTACACTGATAATCACAGCCCTTGAAATAGCTCAGCTTCTTTAAAGAAATAAAGATGACAACTATTTTATGCCTTTTTGAAGTTGGCAGGTAATTTTAAAAATGTACTTCTACTAGTAATGTCATTAAGGATGCACTTCCCAACTTCTCCTTCGAACCTCCCTGCTCAACACCTTTTAAGGTTCCTGCTTCAAGGTGAGAAAGGAGTGCACAGCCTCAAAAATTGCTGTGAAGGAAAAGCAAAAACTAAGGGAGCTAAGCTCCCTCTCAGCTTCACACTGGGCTAATTAGGTGCTACATGGTAGTTCACACCTTTCTAATAGCTATACTTTCTGTTTGTCCTCAAAGTTCTTTGCATAGAACTGATTTTTGTGAGAATAAACAGAAATTATTTTATATCTAAATAATCTGAATGGATATGAGTATAAAATATTTTAAATTAGAATTAATCATTGAAAAAATAATAAGTAATTTACCCAGAAACTTCTCAACGGAAGGGGTGCAGACATCAGACTCTCCTTTGAGGTCTTATCCCAATATATTCCACCCATAAAGACATACTTTTAAATCTCTATAGAATTTGTAACTCCCAATGTAGGTATCCCAGTAATGGGCTTCCACATTTATTGATGGGAAAGCATGTATAGTAGACCACTCTAAAGATTAATGAGGGAACAAAAGGGGTAAATATAATGTGTAAGAAATATTTTTCCCTGCTTCCTTTTCAAATGATATGCTATAAAATGGTGCTCAAGGAATAGTCAATAAATGCCCTTATACATGATCTGTTGTCTTTATTAAGTAATAATTATTTGGTTGTCTGTAATGTATTCTAACTTTGATTTTAGTGATTAAGATTTTCCAGAAGTATTTCTAGCAAATATTCAAAGTTTTGTCCAGTGAGGTCTTTATTTGACTACAGACTATTAGCCAATTTCCCAACAATACTCATTCACAAATAAGTAGCCAAAGTCAGGCCCCCTGGTAAGGTGTATATTACAAAATGTGTTAACCATGAACAGATGATTATAAATTGCAGCTATTACTGTTTTTTGCTTTGATGTAGTACAAAGGGAGAAGAGGTGTGATTTTTCTTATTAACAATTTTAATTAACTTTTAATTGATTTCTAGGAAGATAAATGTTTTCATTACAGCATCACACACTGAGCTCCTTGGTTAGATATTAAACATCAGTGCAAACTTCTTGACAGTATTGCTGATAATAAGGGATTTTATGTTTGGTTATCTTTTCTAACATGTTCATATTCATCTATAATACTAAGTAAGTGAAACTACCTTGTTTAGCCAGCCCATATCACTTAACTTACATGACCTTATTTATGTTCCTCAATTAATTAGGACACAGAAAAGGAAGCAAATAATCCTGTATTTTACAAACATTCTAGTTCCTTTGTCTCTATTAGATGTGTGTCTGAGTTACCTTAAATTTTTTAGAGCACTTTCTTATAGAATGTTAGTCTTTTATTCCATGAGCATCAAATAAACCTCCTTTCATGGAAGCTAGACAGTCAGTGAATTAAGTTGTAGTTAATCGGGTCAAAACGTGTGTGTGTGTGTGTGTGTGTGTGTGTGTGTACTTGACTTTGAATATATTATTTACACTTTATACTTAAGCTGACTTAAAATTACGAAACCCTATTAATAAAAATGCCCCATCTAATATTTATTTTTAGTCCCCTTGTTGAATATGTGTTTGGATATTTTCTCTCAACAAATTATCCCACTGTAAGATAAAGATTGCTGTATATTTGAAAAATTCAATAAATGAAGAGTTATGAGATATGCTTCTATTCTCAAAGGACTTATAGCTGTGGGGAAAAGGTGTAAATAAAAAGTAATGTGGGCTTCCCTGGTGGTCCGGTGGTTAAGACTCCATGCTTCCAGTGTAGGGGGCACAGGATCCCTGGGCAGGGAAGATCCCACACGCCGTGTGGTGTGGCCAAAAAAAAAAAAAAGTAATTTACAAAGCATTTGTTAAAATTCTAATTTATAAAATGATCTATCTCTAAATGCTAGACATTTTCCTAGGAGAGATTGAATTGGGGGTTGGGATTTGAAGACTGGATGAAGGATTGGAATTTCAGAGGTGAATAAGGAATCATCAATGCAAGGCTTGAAGAAAAATGTCAAAAAGTGTATGCTGAGTCCTAAGGAAACGAAGAAAATTGATTAGACTTGAGCAGAGTGTTTATATAGGACAGTGAATAGTAAGAGAATGCTGAAAATGTAGGTTGGAATTAATTCATGCATAGGAGTTTGGACTTCTGTCTATAGTTCATTTGAAAGGATTTCTATTACTCAGGGTTTTTAAATCTGGTGCATACATTACTCCCCTTGAGAACTTTGCCTTGCTCATTAAAATATTAATGACACTTGAAAAGTTCTGAAGTAGTGAAAACTTTTAAATTTTCTTTAATCCCAATTTCCCAAATTTATTTATTTGAACAGAGACCTCCCCTTCTCTCTCCGTCTCCCCTCACTTTTTCCTGGCATCATAAGAGACGTTCATTAACATTCCATGAAATGTAGCACCTAAAGTTAGTTTATCAAAACCATGACTAAAATTCAGTGTTTACTTCTCCCTCCATGGCCTTTTCTATCAATTTAAGCCATTGTTAAAAAAAATTTCTCATTGGACCTTTTGAAAGCATATGTTTTTCTGATTATCTTTTCTCTGCCATTTATTATTTTACTGTAGACTATTAAGGACCCTGACATGTTTGAGAGTAGGCACCATTGATTCTATTAACTTAAGGTAGGTAGTTTCAAGTGATGGGTCATAGAGAACAAAAAGTATCAAGTGGAAATATTGTGTGAAAATATCATGGACAGATTATTAAAAGAAGGCCTTATTCCCAGTGTTGCTCATTGAATTATAACAGTATTTAAAAAAATGTATGTCCCTCAAGATATTAGTAAATATTTTGCTAAACAAACAACAATGAAAAAGAGTCTATGACTAAATTTGTTTGGAAACTGTGGTATAAACACCCCTGGGGTTTGGGACTCTCAGTAACTAACATCCTATACCTTGCCCAGGTTCAAACCAATTCAGTGAGAGACATGAAATTCTGGCAAATAGGTGAAACTGATATTGAAAGGAAGGAGGTTTAGTAATGAGAGCCAAATGGGTTGGTAAATGCTACCCCATGATTAAACTTACCTACACAGCCTCAGGCAGAACTGAAATTGTAGGTCTTATTCATAGGGAAAGAGCTCATATAGCAAAACCAGCAAATCCTTTGACATCCTTATAAACATCAGATGTTAAAGGAGGCAGTGTGTTTACCCAATTCTTTCCATCAAATTCACCACTCATGGGTGAGGGAGGGAGCAGAGAGAGCAGTTTTCTTGCTAAAATGTCCTTCCTCTTGGCAAGTTGAAGCCTGGAGAGGGGAAGTTTCCATTCAACAATCCTCAGTGAAAGAGAATCTTTTAATGCAACACTGCTCTGAGGTACTGTGTATTGGGAAGTTCACAAGGGAAAACATGATTAGTGCAGCAATTTGGGAAATACCAACATGATGCAAGCACTGTAGGTGGTTCATTCTGAAATTAAGTTTGTTTTTATATCTTAATGTCCTGTTAGAGCAAGTTTCCTTTAACAATCCTCTAGCCCAGTAGTTTGCAAACATGGGTTGTTCTGATCAAATGTGAGGTCTTTTCCAAGTCATTTGTTACTGATGTAGGTACTACATTTGCATTGTTCTAATACTAGTTATTGGCTTATATCATCTATAACAATGCTGATTCACTTAAATTTTTATATATTTTATTCAGTGGAACAGAATAATGGCTTTGCAACTAGATTACAGAGAATTATGCAACAGCTATCTTCTTATTCTTGTTATAATTGATGATCTGTGCCATGTTTGTGAATTTCATCTCAGACATGTATAATGGTAGCAAAAGAGATTCAAAACTGCTGTTCCACTTCACATCTTTTATTTTATAGTTGAGATACCTGAGACCTAGAGGGAACAAGTGACATACCAAAGTTAATGATATGAAAAAATATATATAGTGGAAACACTGAAACTAAACAGCACTTCTATAAGGTAGCAATTTCTTTTTATATATCAAGGTCATTCACTATCTTAACCTACATAGTCCCTATTTGTCACTCTACAAAACATTAAAAATGCAAAGATATTTACTTATTATCATACTCTTATCTAGGTCATAACAAAATACTACTTTTTACTTTATAAAAATGATATTTTTCCATATAGACCTGGATTCAGTAGTTCCGCCAAGATGATCACAGTCTTCCCACTTGCAAGAAGGGAGACAAGTGTTAAACAAATAATCACATTAATAAATCTATAATTTAAATCTAGTAAAAGTGATATAAATTATACATATATGGAGTTCTTGCCATGTATAACAGGAGGGTCTCATTTACATTTCAGGAGTGATTTGAGGAATCATTTGAGGAAGTGATGTTTAAATGGACATTTGAAAGATGAATGGGTGTTAGCCTAGCGAATAATAGTGGAAGCCCTTTAGGAAGAGGCTTTGGAGACATTTGGAGGTTGGAGAGATTTGCATTATTCCAGAACACAGTGAAAGTAACATTTAGTAGGAGAACTCTTGGTTATGGTAAACATTTGAATGGTGCTGAAGGCAGTGGAAATCACTGGAGGATATTAAGAGGAATGATGTCATTTATCTATTATAAAAGATCTCTCTGAAAGGAAATAACTGAAAAGAAAATAAAGACATAATCTAGCAATCTAAGCCACAGTTGGTGGTGGCTTGGGCCAAGGTGGTTAGGATTGAGATATTGCATACATTGGAAACAATGTATTATAAATGGAATAGGGATTTTTCTGTAAATGCCATATCTTGGACCTTGTTACCTAATATACCAATGTATCTCACAGCTTGGAGCTGAGCCTCATGCATAGTATTAAATAAGCTTTTCTGAAATTATTGAATAAATAAATAATTGAGAATAAGCTTTTCTGAAATTATTGAATAAATAAATAAGCTTTTCTGAAATTACTGAATTTCAGAAAAGCTTTAAAATAAGCTTTTATGAAATTATTGAATAAATAATTGAGAAGGTAGAAGAAGTAGATCTCAGGAACATCTTCTTTATTTCTTATGTAATCTGTTGGTCAGTGGAAGAACCATTTAGTGAAGTAGGGGAATTGGAGATGACAAAGATTTGGACATAGAAATAATCAAAAGTTCAATTAGAAACATGTTAAGCTTCTCATTCTATGGTAGACAGAATTATGATCCCCCAGATACATCCCATGTGTGAATATGTTACCTTACATAACAAAATTAACTTTGTAGATGTGATAAGGTTAAAAACCTTGAAATGGGAGGATTACCCTGGATTGTCCAGGCGGGCCCATTGTAGCCATCTAAGCCCTTAATAGTGGAAGAGGATGATAGAAGAGTGGATCAGAGAGATGAGATAGAAGAAGGAGAGATTCAAAAAATGTGAGAGGGACTTGACCCACCATTGCTAGCTTTGAAGATGGAAGAAGTGTGCTATGAGCCAAGAGAAAAGGTATGTGGGTGGCTTTTAGAAGTTGGGAATTGTCCTTACATGACACGTAAAAAGGGAGTGGAGATCTCAATCCTACAACTTCAAGGAACTGTATTCTGTCAATAACTGGAATGAGCAAAGAAATGGATCTTTTCCTACAGCCTCCAGAAAGGAATACAGACCTATGCATACCTTGGTTTTAGCCAGGTGAGACCCATGTTGAACTTCTGATTTATAGAACTATAAAATAATAAATTCGCAATGTGTAAACAACTAAATTTGTGGTAATTTGTTATGGCAACAATATAAAACTCATATAATATGCATAAAGTGTCCTAGTAGAGATATTAGTTAAGTAGCTGGACATACATAGTACAATACATACCTAACATCCCCCTCCACCCCACAGATATACATACACAGCCATATTAATCAAATTAAATCATTCTATCATAATGAATCTTCCAATATGGGAATAAATAAGAATATATCTTGGGCAAGAATCATTTAAATTATGGATTACATAAAAATACCCACAGACAGAAAATGTCCCTGAAACTTTTAAGAGTGTTGGTTTAATGAAATAGAACGTACTTACATTATTGGTTTGTATTTTTCTATTTACTTGAGCAGTGATTTAAGACAAAAAATAACACTTTTTGTTTGATTGGTTGTTTTTTTTTGTAAGGGATGTGGCAATATTGTTGTTTGTTTTTTCCACTAAGATGACCAGCTTGACTAATAATGTCAATAATCTGTAAGACAAATTCTAGGAAAAATGTAAAAGTAGAAGAAAATATGTCTATGGAAACTCTGCAACTCTTTTACAGTATTTTTGTCCTCTTCAGACATTCCTGCAATTACTCTTCTATCTTTTCTCAGGCTTAAAACTCCAGAGGTAATGCCCTCCCAGGGGCATTTGTGTTTTGATGAATAAAAGGGACAAATCCTGCTGGAATGTCTGGCATTATGACAGTCAGAAGGAGCACAGTTATGGACATCTTGGGCTTTATTGTTTCAAACAAGGCACAAGTGTTCAGCAAACCCACCCCACATGCTTCCCCAGTCTTTGTAAAGGTGGATATACATCTGCTCGTGTGCTGTTCAAAATACATTATATTGCATCCCAGGCTTTGTAGATATTAAGTGATTATTGTGTCCCTGGCTCATAATGCAGCCAAGTGTCTTGTTTTCCTTCCTTTCCCTAGTGAAGTTTGGGGCATAATTATGTAATATTTTATAGATGCTAAGATTCATTCCAATTTCTTTGAGAAACAATAACATAGAACTGTTTAGCACAAAATGCACTGTATTTGATAATGAAATATCATAATTTATATTCCAATTAATTGATTTTTAGATTATTTTAATTCTCATAACACTCCATCAGAAGAATAGTCACTCAAAATTTACCCATTTTATTTGATGCAAAGTGATTTAATATTACATAAAATTTTCAGTTACAATAGGTTTATTATAGCATCAACAATTCTGTTATTTGGAGATTGTATTCTAATATTAAAGAAGAGCCCTTTGCAGTTGCTTTACAGTTACTATACTTTCACTTCTATTTGGGTTTTGGAACATGTTTAGTTTTAAATCTCAGTTCCTTGCATTAATTTATTCTAACATTCATTAATTCCACAAATATTTATTAAGTAGTTTTATATGCAAGACATTATACTAAGAACTGGGGCATTGAGGTATTTATTTCTTGTGTAACCCTAAGCAAGATAATTAAAGTACATAAGCCACAGCTTTCTTATTTGTAGAATGGGACCAATGATATTTATTCATAAGAACATCAGGCAGATTAAATGCAGTTATATATACATATGGTGCTTATACACACACACACACATATATAGACACATATAGTGCTTGAATTTAAAAAGCTGTAAAATCTTAAGTTGTCAGTCAGTTATGTTTAATTAAAACCTAAATGTGTTTTTTTAAATTTTAGAATTCAAAATCTATTAAAGAAATGATAATACAGGAAAAATTCAGTATTTTTGAAATGTGAATTTTCTGTCATAATATAATATTGTTATTTCTACTGGTATCAAATTATGTTATGTTCATTTTGAATGAAGAACATCAATTAAACTATAGTATATTTCTTTTCATGTTCTAGACTTTTGTACTACATTGTCATTATCTTTTAAATTTTCTCCCTAGAGAAAAAAAATATTTGCTTAGAAATATGTCATAATTCTTTAACTATCCCCTTCTGGCAGGGCAACATAACAAAATGTAATGTGAAAAAATCATAACAAAGAGTACTATGTGAATTCCTTTGTTTTTAATTTTATTTAGGCAACAGACGCTGATGCTGGAATAAATGGCCAAGTACACTACAGTTTGGGTAACTTCAATAATCTTTTTCGTATCACATCCAATGGGAGCATTTACACATCAGTGAAGCTTAACAGAGAAGTCAGGGACTACTATGAACTTGTTGTTGTGGCAACTGATGGAGCGGTACACCCTCGTTATTCAACTCTAACAGTGGCCATCAGGGTTTTGGATATTGATGATAATAGTCCTGTGTTCACCAATTCAACATATACTGTCGTCGTTGAAGAAAATCTGCCAGCCGGGACCAGTTTCCTTCAAGTAGAGGTGTGTGGAAGAAGCAATTATTTCATGAATTCTGTATAAGATTTGACATTCATGTAGGGCTGCCAGACTTAGTAAATTTAAAAGAAAAAAAAAAAGCATATGCAGTTAAATTTCAATTTCAGATAAGTGAGTAAATTTGAATATAAGCATTCAAATATTACAAATATTACTCAAATATTACATATTGTGCTTTATCTAACAACCCTATTTTAGAGATATACCAAAATTTAAAGGGAGAAAAGTTGCCTTTGTGAGAAATTGAATAACACTTCTTAACAGATTTCTTTTTAATTTACAAAAGTAATGCTAAATGTTTATTGCAACAGTTGACAATATGAGACTATTTAAAAAAAAACTTAATAGACTCTCACCTTGTACCTCGGTATTAAATTTTATGTGTATTCTGTTACATTTATGTTTGTGCTCACACAAATATCAAATAACTATTTACATATATATATAAATACACATGTATGCAAGTGTGTACATATATATATACATTCATACGCATATATACATGTACAGAATTGCCTCATATTTTACAGAAATGGGATATTGCTGTACCTATTATTTTGTAATATCTTTTTCACTTTCCGTACACAACTGGCATCCTTCCAGAAGTCTAACTCTCCTTTTTATTAGTGTCTTCATAGCTAAGCCTCTTTTTTTCAGTCCTCAAATAAATTATTACCAGAAACTCTGGACATTCTGATTCAGTAGGTTAGATTGGCCTAGAGATCTGCATTTTAAGCACAACCTCTTTAATTCTGACATAGGTGGTCTATGAAGTGTATTTTGTAAGAAAAAAATATAGTCCTTTCTCAACCTGTAGTCTACAACTTGAATTTTGTTAGCATGCATTTCAGGAACTTGTGTTTCTTCCATAATTCAACTCAGTATGTGTTTACTTAGTCAGCAAACATTAATACATCTAAAAAAGGCAGATGCTGGCCAAGGAGAGGGCCATTCTTTCTCCATTTATTCTTCTATTCATCTATTCATTCACTCATTCCTTTATTCAATAAGCATATTTTCAGTGCTCACTGCATGCCAAGTCCTCTGCTAGACTGCGGATTCAAACATGAACAAGACAGGTTTCCTGCTTTCATTGAATTTTCAGTCTGGTGTAGCAAACAGACAAGTAACTGGTAATTAATATAGAGGTCCTCAATGCAAGGAACCTGGGAGATCACAGGAGGGGCTCTTTAACCTAATCTTGAGAACAAAGAGAATGTTTCCTGGAGAAAGTTTATTTCTAAATTGTGAACTGAAGGGCAAATAAGAGGCATTCAAGGGGGAAGAAAGAATATTCCAGGCAGTGGAAGAACCTGCTCAAAATCCTGGAGGAGAGAAGAGTGAGGAGCTAAAGGACTGGAAAATATATGTGTCCTTCTCACCATGTTAAGGAGATTGGAGTTGATCCAAAATGAAATGGAAAACAAGAAGAATTTTTAGGCAGGAAGGTGACATCATAAAATCTGTGCTTTAACAGCGTCTTTCCCATTGTGATGTTGATAACTGTTTGGAGGGGGCCAAGACTGACATTCACAAAGATGCTTGCTTTACTGCATGCATTTTTTAACGCACCCTGACCTTCCCCACTCTGTCCTTGCTCCATTCCATTTCCTCTGCCAGAGCTGCCTTTGCCAGTCTCTACTACTGAATGAAAGAGTCATCTATAAGACTTCCTATTGAAACCTGTTTTTTCAGCTGTTTTTTGTTTCGCTTTAATGTTTCGCTTTAATGACTTTATTTTTGGAAATGGGAATAAAAAAAATTTTATTAGAGTATAGTTGATTTACAATGTTCTGTTAGATTCTGGTGTACGGCAAAGAGAATCAGTTATACATATACATATATCCACTCTTTTTTAGATTCTTTTCCCATAAAGGCCATTACAGAGTATTGAGTAGAGACCTGTGCTGTACAGTAGGTCCTTATTAGTTATCTATTTTATATATAGTAGTGTGTATATGTCAATCCCAATCTCCCAATCTATCCCTCCCCAACCTTTCCCCCTGGTAACAATAAGTTTGTTTTCTACATCTGTGACTGTATTTCTGTTTTGTAAATAAGTTCATTTGTACCATTTTTTTAGATTCCACATATAAGTGATATCATATGATACTTGTCTTTCTCTCTCTGATTTACTTTATTCAGTATGACAATCTCTAGGTCCATCCATGTATCCCTTTTATTTTGGTATTTCTGTCTTATTTCTTCTTTGAGACAGTAATCTGGAGGGTAGGTATCTTGTTTGTATTCATCTTGTGCACACTCAATAAGTATTAGTTAAAAGAAGGGAGGTATAATAGAGTGATCTCTAGAAATGTATTATAGGATCTTTGTGAGAAGATATATTTACGTTTTCATATAGCCCTTTAATAACCTGTTATGTTTATGGAAAGCACACACTAATACTTATTTTTATTTAAGGTATTATTTTTCATGGTTATACAATCGTCAGGAAATAATAAGCAATCATTTATGACAATATTTATTTCTTTACTGTGGTATGATCCTTTTCATTAGTGATTTTTTCAAATAAAATAGATACAGTAACAAGATCAACAATGACAAAACCTCATGGGTCTCTGTCTCTGACTTGTTCTCTTTCTTTCTCTCCCTCTCCCTCTATCTGGTAAATTACTTTAAAAAATGTTTCTCTCTGAAACATGCCTTTTGATCATCATTCATTTCATGCTGTTCTAGGTACTGACACATGACTTCCATCAGTCCTGCATTTCTTTATTTTGGCAATGGCAGTGATATAACCATTCTTCTTCTTAATTTGTTACAGGCCAAAGATGTTGACCTCGGAGCTAATGTATCTTATCGGATAAGAAGTCCGGAAGTGAAGCACATTTTTGCACTACATCCATTTACAGGAGAACTCTCCCTTTTAAGGAGTTTGGACTATGAGGCATTTCCAGACCAGGAAGCAAGTATCACTTTTCTAGTGGAGGCCTTTGATATTTATGGAACAATGCCACCTGGTATTGCTACTGTCACAGTGATAGTAAAGGTAAGGAATATAGATGACTTCTGGTTGCCTACTTTGTACTCTCTACATGTAGTTCCTGTTTTTGTTATTTTCTTAAATCCACACTATAGTATAATATCTGGGGGCAGGATTCATAATTATATGTGGTACCAGAGCCAGAACATAAAATTTTGAATGTACAGTATTTACAAAGACTTGGGAAATAACTATATTATTTAACTTATAAAAAATAAGTTTGAAAGAACCACTAAATAAGAGTTCAAACACTGTGTCTCCCTGGGTCCACCATTAGCTCTGTGACTTCAATCAAGTCATAATTTCTCTAGACTACACTTTAGTCCAGATTCCACAGCACCAGGGATAATAACTTCATCCAAATCCTTCAACTTAAAAAAATAAAAATTAAAAAAAAACATAAGAGGATTCTGAAAGTTTAAGAGTTCTAAGCCCCCAAGAACTAGTTAGTTTAGTTTAGTTGGAACTCAAGATTCTGGAATGAAACAAGCTTTGGAATCAGATGGAATTGGGGTTAATTTCTTGCTCAACCATTTTCAAGTTCTATGACCTTGGGGACTCTCTCAACCTCTCTAGATTTGCCTTCTAGCTTAATAAAATACCCTGCACCAGTTGATTGCCTAGAAAAGCATGTCGTCTTCTACCTTTAGGGTTTCTTGTGATTGTTAAGCTGTGTATTTAAAAGAAGACATGAGGAAAGATTCATCAGTTCTCACATGTTAGTGTATATAAAGGTCATCTGAGCTGCATACCAAACTTTCAGATCCCTCTTCTCCTTCCCAAAGGGGCACCTTTCTCACAGGAGCATCTGAGACATCAGTATATTAGAAAAGTACACAGATGATTCTTACACAGGTTGTGTGAGTATCAGATGTTGAAAAATATACTTCAGTTACAAATATACACATACAAATGATCCTCGAGCTGCTTTATTAAAGGTGTTTAGTACTAAAAAATGACTTCAAATGACCTTTATTTCTTTGGTGACATAAAATAAAAGTGCTTTCATAAACATGTTTTGTATGATTTTTGGTCAGGGGAAGAAAGTACAAATTTGAAACTACCCTCTTAACATGTTTTCTCTGGTACCCGACTGGAGTTTGAATGGTTAAAAAGACAGAGCTAGTCAGAAAGAAACAGATTCACACAGAGTGAGAGCAAAAGAGTGAGAGAGGAGAGAAGGAAAAGGAAAAAGGGAGAGTGACAAGGATACAGAAGATCTATATGATAAATGAAGATTTTACAAGGAAGCTTATAGAAAGTTTCAATAAGTCCATGAATGAAATACGTGAATAAGATTAATTGGGTAAGCAATTTAAGTTCACTTTAATATAGATATTTTAATTCATATTATGTTCACAAATGTATATGTTCTACAAAAAATATATGATTTATGATTATGACTCAGATTTTGCCAGGTAACCACTGAGACCAGGTTTCCATGTTAAAAAAATGAAATTAGACAGAAGAAAACATGGAAATATGTGTAAATTTTGAATTAATATTTAGTTATAGATGGTAGAACTGCAATACAAATTTGGCAACCACACATTGGTCTGCTATACAGCGGGACTATTTGTACTTCTTGCAGTCACCTTACATCACTAGAAATGTATCCTAACTGAATGGGGTCAAGTTATTTGACTCACCAGTTCTGTTAGGTTGTCTGATTCTGGAGATCATTCAGAAAACCATAGGAACCTATGTTCATTTAAAGTTTGCTGCTTGAGATGCCTAGAATTACAATCTGTAATGTGTTTGAGGTAAATTGTTTAGCAGAATTCACCTATGATAAATTACTCAGGACTTTACACCATCTGGTTCTAGTTGGCTACCTAAAGCATGTGGAAAGTTCTGGGAATGACTTCAGTTCTTGAAAGCAGCTTTCCGTAGAAGGCTGTATGTACACAGGTTATAAGGCACAGAAGGTCATAGGCAGCTTTTGTACAATGTTCATTCTTAAAGGGCACTGCCAGGTATAAATGATGGTACAAGAAATCATCACTTTTGTTTGATTGTTTACCTGATAAATAAGGTATGCAATTGGTTTTCTTAGACAATAAAATATTGATATGAAAACATAGAAGATTGTTAAAGATTTCACCAGTATATGATTAGCATAACTATATTTATCATATAGGTAAATGCTCTAATGCTCTTGACTGTAAGATCTTTGAGTGTGGATTTTCTTGTGTGTTTTGCTGTTGTTGTTAAGATAATCCTGCAATCAGGGTGGGATGTGGGGATTATTCCATTGCCTTTACTTTACACTTGAATTAGGCTTATCTGCTGGTACACACATGATGTCACTTCTTCCCTGGAGTCCTGCTGTCTTCTCTAAACTATTGGGTTGGCCAAAAAGTTCCTTCAGTTTTTAAGGAAAAATAAAAAACACATTTTTCATTTTCACCAAGAACTTTATTGAACAATGTGTTCACCGTTTTACTCCACTACCTTCTGCCATTTTTCAGGCAACTTCATAATTCCATCTTCGCAAAACATTTTATCTTTTTGATCAAAGAACTGTTTCAGGTGCCTTTTACAGTCTTCCAGGGAATTGAAATTTTTTCCATTAAGAGAATCTTTTAAATACCAAAATAAATTGAAATCTGTAGGTGCAACGTCTGGTGAATTAGGGCGGATGAATCACAACTTCCCAGCCAAGCTGTAACAGTTTTTGCCTGGTCATCAAAGAAGCATGTGGTCTTGCATTACCTGATGGTAACAGGTGTTGCTTTCAATTGGTCTCACTGGGAGCAGCACTTGTTGGAATTAATTGTTTGGTTTTCCAGAAGGAGCTCATAATAGATGACTCCCTTCCAATCCCACCGTATACACAACCTCACCTTCTTTGGATGAAAATGAGCCTTTGGTGTGGTTGGCGGTGGTTCATGTCACTTGCCCCATGATCTCTTCTGTTCCACATTATTGTACAGTAGTGCCTTTTCATCGCCCATCACAATTTGTTTTAAAAACAGAACATTTTTGTTACGTTTAAGAAGAGAATCCTATGTGGAAATATGGTCAAGAAGGTTTTTTCTCTTATGTGGAACCCAAACATCAAAGTGATCAACATAACCAAGCTGGTGTAAATGATTTTCCAACACTTGATTTGGATATTTTGAGTATGTCGGCTGTCCTGCGTGGTATAACGTTGATTGTTTTCAATTAATGCCTCAATTTGATTGCTATCTACTTCAACTGGTCTACCTGACCGTGGAGCGTCGTCCAGTGAGAAATCTCCAGCACGAAACTTCACAAACCACTTTTGACATGTTTGATCGGTCACAGAACCTTCTCCATACACTGCACAAATCTTATTTTTTTGCGTTTCAGTTGCATTTTTATCTTTCTTGAAATAATAAAGCATAACATGCCAAAAATGTTGCTTTTTTCTTCCATCTTCAATATTACAATGGCTACACAAAAATTCACCAGTTTTGATGTTGTTTTTTTTAAACGCATGCTGATATGGCAGCTGTCACAATACATTCTAACAATTTTTTCGAATGAAGTTAGCTACTAGAGTCACCTTACGGAAAAAACTGAACGAACTTTTTGGCCAACCCCAATACATTGGAAAGGGGAACACAAGTCCTTTCCATTCTCAGATGCCCTAAAGCTATCTGGAGTATTTTATTAGGGTCTGCATTCCTTCTTTCTCTGGGGTCCACGATGGTTCTGTATCTACTCCTTCCATTTTGTGTTTCTCTATCCTAAGAATTTTATCTGTTTCAGGGAGTTGTAAATGTATCATTTCAGGGACTTAAAATTTTATTCAGCATTAAGTTCTCTTTGGGAATAGCAATGTGAACTATCAAAATCTTTTCTTGGGTAAGCTGCTTTTCTATTTGTGTCTCTCTTTCCTGAGACATTGATTTTCAGTGCTCTAGTAGTCTAGGGAAGGATCAAGGAACAATACAAAATCATCGAGGGCCTGAGGGGCTTCAATGCATATTTAGAAATATTATTTTGCCACAGTATTATGATATGACATTTAGAAATTTAGAAATCTGCTTACAAAAATTATAGGAACATGATAATATTGGTGGTTATGAAGATGCCATGATAGGTAAAGACATGAAAAAGACTAAAAGATGAGACTGCCCTAAATGAACTAAATGAGCAAAATGGCTTCTGGACCATCTACCTGGTTTTGCCTACCCATATGCTTTGATGGTGTTGAACACTAAAAACATTTTAAATAGAAAAAATGGTCCATCTATTGGCTGTTCTGGGCAATAAGTGAAGAAAAGATTTGCTACTAAGGACCTTCACCCTATAATTCCCAGATTCAAAGATGGATGCTCAAGTGGTATGTAGCCTTCTCTCTCAGGATAGATGTGGTTGATAATGGAGAGTTATAATCCCTCATAGACTCTAGCTTGGCTGCTCTAATTTCAGTTTAGACTTATGTGCTTGGATTTTTTTTTTTTTTTTTTTTGATGGAAGAAGTCATTGGTGTCAAACTGAGTCCCAAACTATCATCTGAACAAGCAGGATGTGCACTAATAAGATTCATTCTCTATCTGGGACTTAAGTCTCTTAAAATGCCTTCTACATTCCCTAACCACCCCTTTATTTTAATACAGGGGATTCACTCAAGGATTTTACATCAGCTTGTGCGAAATGTTGCTCATTGATGGGCTCCTTCTTTCTTTAGAAATAAGAGTGATTTTATTGTCTCAGTTGCTCTGTCTCATTTAGAGAAGTCAAACTATTTCATTGGTCAGGGGTTCCTGACCTATACAAAGTTATTTCTGGATTATTGTACATTTAAAACAAAACTTAATATTTAATTCTAGACATTTTTCAGTGCCACTTTGTTTTCTTTTTCAAGGTTATTTAACCATAATAAAATTTGGTGAACATTTCTCCAAATGCAGGCTGACACTGGCTTTCCTTTCTCCTGATCACTCAGGATAAGATTATCACAAAGAGAATTTTAAAACTGTATTGTATACTATTGGGGCCCATAAAAATATCATATTTGTTTGTTTTGAAGAGAAGAGTGGAATACAATTCTCATTTCTCTACAAATGTAAATCTTTCCCAAGCTTGCAAATTTTCTGCTGTTGGTCTGTTTACTTGCAGTACTGACAAGCTGTTTTACTGATAACATAATTGCATAGGATTTGCCAAGAGATATTTCTACCCAAAACAGTCACCAAGGGGAAAGCATCTTGTAGATCTCTCTTTGAAAATGAGCAGAAACATAATTTCTTTTGTAAAGAAGGAAAAAAAAGATCAGGTACTTCCTATCTAGTCCATCAAACTTTTTTAAAATTGAAGTGATAATGGGGAAATTGAAGTATTTGAAATAATTGAGATAATATTTATTTCAAAGGAAAAATATTTTCACAGTAGAAGGAAAATGGAATTTTATCACAGACACCTGCAAAGAGCTTTCTTGGTGTCAAATTTCAAGGATCCAAAACAAAACTAATCATGATCGTACAAGTAATATGTATTTTTGTTGCAAAGGTTTTGCAGAACATTTATAAGACAAGGCCTTTTTCATTGTATATTTATTAAATATCTATAAGAATTGAATCTGTGATAATAGTAAATTACATGATATGGGTAAACCTCTGGAAAATGAAATAAAATTCTAAATAGTTTTACACATAAAATCCAGAGAAAAATCTGCCCTTACAAACTGAGTTATAATAATATAATATAGAAAATACACGGAAAGAGAAGATCTGTTTTCTATAGTAAGCCAAAAGCTGAATATAAGCCAGAAAGGTTGAAATATTTAAATATGTATATAATTCTGGGTAGCATTAAAAGGAATGTAAAGAACTTGTCCAAGATAAACAGATGACTTAAGTCATTTGCTGATTGTAATTTTAGATAGAATGGCTGCATGCGAGTAGGAGAGAGAGTGAGGGAGATGCTTCTGTGAAGGAAGGAGACTGAATTCACCCCTGGTTGTGTTTACCTGTAAAAGAGGGTGCAGGTATGGGAGTAGGCAGGGATAGATGGAGGGACCAGAAATGAAAGACCATCTAGAAGGGCTGAGGTTATTAGTAAATACAGTGAGTCTCGGAAGATAGAGCTAGCATTTTCATCTTTCAGAGTGGTTTCTTCTGCGAAGGAAAGGAATGTTCCTACCCCCAAAGTGTATAGGAAAGAAGATAGATAAAAACTCAATGCCCAGTACCAAGGTGGCATTTGCCAAACTATGGACACCTGACAGGCAGTGATTTGCCGCTGATGTTCTGTGGTGACAGTATTAGTAGAGTCCTTGTTTTGATTTGGTCAAAGGAGCTGTGGTTTGAGAGACAAGGAGATAATCCAGGATTCAAACAAATCAGAAACTCTGGACATTTCAATATTTATAGCATCTTTCCTTCCCTTGCTCTGGAGGGAGGAGACTGAGTAAAAGATATCTTCAATGGACCAACTAGTGGGATTATGGTCTAATAGATTGATCATTATTTTTTTTTTATTAAAGTATAGTTGATTTACAATATTGTTAGTTTTAGATGTACAGCAAAGTGAGTCAGTTATACATACATATATTTTTTTCTCTTTTCCATTATAAGATACTGAATATAGTTCCCTATGCCACACAGTAAATCCTTGCTGTTTATCTACTTTATATATAGCGGTGTGTTAATCCCATACTTCTAATTTAACCCTCCTCCCTCCTCCCGATTGATCATTATTTTTTATGACTTGCTGCTTTTCACCTTGAGGTTGGTTCGCCTGGAGAAAATACCCATTTAGGACTATGGCCTTCAAATATTATCCTCTGTTCTATTCTGTGCTATCAGATTCTTAAGAGTATATTCTTTCTAATATATTCACTTCCGTGTTTAAAGAATATGAATACATCAAGGAGGGCGTGTCATAGGGCTGATTCAGATGGTTTCTTAAAGTATCTGCCTATTCTGCTATTCTGCAGCTTTACAACAAAGATGTAACATATTTTCACTAAAGAACCAAACCAGATGAAACAGATAAAAATGTACAAGCCCAGAGATAACATAATATCTCAAACAGGAGTAATTTATATTGCTATGGCTCCTCATATATCACCCACTGATTTCTGGGAGTCCCAAGAAAATGCTTTACTTATAGAGTATACACAATTAAGTAATTTTACCCTTCAGTGATTATCACATTCTTCCCTGCCTGCCAAGGCAAATGAGACCAGGCTTGCCTTACCACAGCTCTCCCAATGGGGACAATAGATGCTGATAAGCCTTGTTGATACTAGTTACTGCTAAGCATTGGTACCATTTTCCAATCCTATCATGACTATAGCTGCGATCTCTACCCCAGTGAATTGGCTGCCTCATACTGGGGGGCACTCTTGATATGTTGGTGTCCTCAGTATGTACTCTGAGAACGTGACTTCACCAAAGTCATACAGTATTCCAAACAGTAATAATTTGTGCCTTCAATATATTATTATCATCAGGGTCTCTCATGATATACTTCATAGAGCACTAGCTCCTCAAGAATGGTACTGGGTGTCTCATACACAGAGTATTACATAGACAAGTAGATTTGGGAAACACTGGTATATATAAAAATAAACCGATATCTATGCCGTAGGCCTTTATATAGGAGCCTTAAATATGCTAGTGTATGTTGTGAATCTCAAGAAAATAAAATGTGATTTCCCACCATTGATCATGGAATTTCTTTTTATTTGTAAAGCTTTTGATAGGACTAATTTTCCAAAGAATGCAATTTGGAAAAAACTTTATTAGGTTTTAGTGAAAATAACTATTTGTAGGGTTAAATATTGAATAAGTTGTTTAAAATGTACAAATACGACTGCTGAAAGTCTCTTTTTACCAAAAAAAAAAGCTTCATAAATAATTATAAAAATTATCTTCAGGGAAATAGATTAGAATTATGCAGTGTTTAGAAGCTTGCAAGGTTGCCAAGATAAAATTGTAGTAACTAGTTAGAAGAATTCTTAAAAAATGTAAAATATTTTTGGAAAGAGGTATTTAAAATTTTATGTGTGGAATTTTAATGAAAATCCTGCTCAAGTCATTTTATGTATAATCTTCTGATGACTTTGCCAGTTCCCTTTCTCCTCACCTGCAAGTAGCAGAATGATGCCTTTAGGATCCGACATACCAGAATTAAATCTTAGCTCTACCCTTTATTAGCTGGATAATCATGAGCAACTTAATTTCTCTAAGCTTCAGTTTCCTTATTCTAAAAATAGGAACAATAATAATAATAGCTAACATCTATTTTAGGCAAATTAATTGAGATGATAAATTTAACACACTTAGCATAATGTCTGATATACAGTAAAAATAAACCATATACATACACACATACATATATATAATTGTGATGCACTTTTGGGGAAGTCTGAAATAGGGTGATGTTATTTGAATTGATGCTCAAATATTCAAACTTAGAATGTGCACATATTCTCCCAATTGACCACAGTGTCATGGCTTGGAAAAAAAATCCAAAAACCTATCAACTGCCTTCCCCCTATATTACCATTCCAGTTCAGAGAAACTAGATGGGAATGGAATTTTGTATTAAATTAGTGGGTTTGTCAACATTACACAATGTTAACCTCTTCTAATTTAACCATCAATTTTGAAGGACTGTTTTACCTGCCAGAGTGCATGAGTGATGAGGCAGTTGCTCAGGTAACAGAGATGCATCCTATGTGAAATTTAAACTCCTTACTATATATTCCCATCACATCCTTATATTTTCTCTTTCATAACATCCATCACACTTGCTAATATTTATTTATTTTTTGCTTTCCACACTAAACTGTAAGCTCAGTACTAGCAGGCACTGTATCTTTCTTGGTGGTAACCATATCCCCAGCACCTAAAGTACTACCTAATGCACAGTGGGAGCTCCATCAATATTTGTGATACTGAGAGCTATAGTGTACATTTTGCTACTTGTGGCAAAGTGTAACATTGATTACCTTACATTAGGGCTAATACTATCCCCCAAGAATCCAGAAAAGCTTCAAACTCAGAAATAAAACCAAACCAAAACAAAAAACAAATTTAGGCAGCTAAGAAAGAATCTTCCCAGTACAGGTTTTGTTCCAAAAACAAAAAAGGACATTGAGGTAAGTTTGTAACTTGTGTTTAAGAGAGCCCCATGCAAAACATAGAAGGAAAGATTTGTTTGGTTGGTTGGAGATAGGGCCTTTATGACCCTATGTGGCAGAATCACAAGAGAAGGTAGAGAAGTCAGAAAAGACAGAAAGGCAAGTAAAGAAACCAAGACGGAAGAAACAGCAGAAGGTAGATAATATAAAAAAAAACAACTGAAACAGTAAATAGAGGGTGTCTGGTAGTGCAGAACAGAACTGGTAACAGGCAGAGGAAAAAATCAACTGTGTCGTCTGCCAAGGAAGAGGAGGCATCAGCTCCATAAGCCTTAAGGGATTTCAGAGGGCAGGGCAGCCAACGGTTCTATGTGGCTAGTGATAACACTAGAGGGTACTGTAGGAGCCATTCCACCCACTGGCGCACACCATCTGGTCTCCTCACAGAGCATGCATGAGCGCTTAAGATGAGGGCTGACGTTCTCTTTATTTTCATCATTTAAAGAAAGATGATCGGAATATAACCAGTTAGTACTCTTCTGTCAGGAAAAAAGCCTCTTATCCAGAACAGCTTTCAGCCTATGATTCCAGAAATTAAAAATTCTGTCATCTATTTCTCATCGCTTTCAATAGAGAACGTGCCATTAATTTGTAAATTCACCAGCAAGTTCCTATCTTCCTGGTATGCTCATTAAAAAGGGTTCCTTAAATCTACTCTGTGGTCTGTCAAAGCAGAAATGGTTTCTGTGATTATTTTAGACTTGAGTTTAGAAAATAAGTAAATGAAACTCATATTTTCTTTCTCTTAGATAACTACCTTCAGGTGCAGTTTTCGTTGCTTGATACATGGAAACTAATTATGCGTACTTGTACAACAGTCTTTTTTTCTAAGAAGATCAAGTCTTAGTTCAAGATGGTAATATTCAGAATACTCTTTAGAAACATGAAAAGTAATTTTTGTTCAGACCAACAAAAAGTATAGCCACAGAAAGGAAACTTAATAATAAACTTGTTAACAAGAGAATAGAAAATGAAATTTTATTTCTGTCAATACTGCCCTCTAGTGGAACAATGGGCAACAGAATAGGGCTTGCGTTTGGAGAGTGGAGTTTATCCTTAATTTGCTGCGTAGTAGAGCATTTGTACAGAAGCAGATTTATGTACATTTTTCTTCAGACATCCCTGGAGCATAAATATAATGAAGTATTGATTATGCTCTTTGGCATTGCATTTCAGTAAATTCTCTAATCTGAAATAATGCATCATGCAGGAACTGTGTGCAACTGGCTACACAGCTTAGCCACAGTGAAAGATTGTAACCTCAAAATATGTACAATGTACCAGAAGAAGAAACACAGCTACAATAACTGTATTGATTTATTCTTCACGTTGTCAGTGGCAAGCAGACCAAAGGGGGATACCAGTCTTTTAATGGTGTTCAATTATTTAGGTTTCTGTATAATCAGTTTGTGAAGCCAGATTATAAAAATGTCCACTGTGTGTTCAGTTAGAAGGTGATCAGTGACTACTTTCCTGGCCAAAAAATAAAAAGGCTACTGTACTCAACACTGTCAGCGGCTGTATTGACATAACTAGGAAATCACATATTATTTTTTTCCCTGAAGAATTAAGATTACATTAAGATTTTTAATGTCCCCTGCGGGGGCGGGAGAAGAAAATTCATAGGAATATATTGAGTTTATGTGATTTGGGAAACTCATGTAGAGAAAAATCACAGTTGGGCTCCTTTTCTAACCTTCAGAAGTTATAATTTAGGAGTGCAAGAGGAGTTCTACCCCTTTGGTTACAAGACTCACTTGTTAAAATAATTGGCACTCTTGAAAGCAGGAGGAAGTGTGCATGCAAATGTTTTATATATTCACCCCCTGCCTGAAACCTCAAGATCAATACCCTCCACTCTCCTCATTATAGAGAACCAGTGCTTCCTAGGTTTATTTACTTGTTCAGATTCTAAAGCTCATCATTTATAAAGGAAGTCTTTTTCATGTAGAGGCTGTGAATACTACATGTCAAAACAGAGAAAATGATGTTTTTTATTTTTCAGTTTTGCTTACAGCTCAAGGTCTCCAAT
This sequence comes from Monodon monoceros, assembly GCF_005190385.1. NCBI lineage: Eukaryota > Metazoa > Chordata > Mammalia > Artiodactyla > Monodontidae > Monodon > Monodon monoceros. The sequence continues at coordinate 41,552,426 of NW_021703781.1, forward strand.
TTTTACTAGAATCTACAGGGTTTTTCAGATTCACGACTCAGAAGTCAGCTCTATTGTGAACATAAAAGCAAGCTCGATTTGATTGTAATAGTTAATTATCCTGACCTCTTTGCAAAAAGAGGTGTTTATAATCAGTTAGTTTGTGTGTTTCCAATTTACATTGTGCACAAAAATTGTTGTATCAGAGCAAATATCAAAGACTGTGTAGAATAATTTTCTTCTTTTGTTTTTAACATCAAGTGAGAAAAAGATGACAGGGAGAATAAGGTAACTAACAAATTTAGTTTGGGGCTCAAATATATTTGACCAAAAGTGCCCCGCAAAATGCAGGGTGCAATGATTATTTTTTTTAAAAGTAAATTTAGGAAAGATAAATCAGCCAGGTTAATAAACATTATTTTTGAGAAAAAAAATGATTTGAAATTCTCCATCAAAGATAAAATGTTTGAGAAAAACATGGTCTTGCTCTCAGGAGGCCAGACTAATTAGTGGTTTTGCCAAATAAGTAGATTAATTTAGGCGACGTTGCTAAGCTATCGGCAGAATCAGTAACTTTACCTGTCAAATGGCAGTTAAGTGACAAATTCAGGAACATCTTTTCTTGAGCCACCACACTGTCCCCAGAGCCTAGCATTGGGTCATAAAAATGGGAGGAACCGGATAAATATCGTTTAATGAATAAAAATAATAGCAATGCATTTATATCATTGAATTGTGAAAATTTAAAGGATGCATATAAATCACTTTGAAAAATCTTTAAATAAATTAAAATTGTTTTCTGACTGAGAACATCTAACCTATGTGTCATTATTGTAGTGTGGTGCAGGGAAAACATCCTTTAATCATTTTATGTTTGTAAAAATGTAAGATGGCATAAAAGGATATTTCACAATTTGCATTTGAAATGTTCTAATCATACTATTATGCTAAGTATATATATAAAGAATTTGCAATTGCAACAGAAACATTAAAGAGCTTTCTTTAAAAGCAACAACAACAAAACAAACAAAAATACTGTCTTCTACACCTGTCTCATAGAAGGGCACCTTTTATGAATGTTTTCCTGCTTTTCAGAGTTCAAAACTGCATCATACCATTAGAAGTACCTTTAGAGAAAATTTCACACATCACTCCAAATATCTGAAAGATGTATTTGGAGGAGCACAGGGTGTGTGACAGCCTCTTTACTTGAGTAGAATGGCCTTTGGTAGAATGGGGCAGGTATCACACACATTGATATTGTATAGGAACTCTGGCAGTTTCCTCTGGGGTGCCATTCTGAAGTGAGTGTAATGGAATTGAGAGGATGGAAGGCTGACAGTGGCAAACGGGTTGTGTGATATGAAGAGATGGAGCCGGTCTAGTCACTGTGTACCTCACCTGGTTTCAACAGAAGCACTAAATTCTTAATTGTGTTTTTACAGGATATGAATGATTATCCTCCAGTATTTAGTAAACGGATCTACAAAGGGATAGTGGCTCCAGATGCCGCCAAGGGTACACCTATCACAACCGTTTATGCTGAAGATGCAGACCCTCCTGTAAGTAGAAGACGTTGATTAACACCCTGAACTAAAGTGAGAAAAATCTTTAACACTTATAAATGACCCAGTTCCCAAGACAGTGCAGTGAGTCTGTGTGAGTTCCACTCTGTTCACTCACATACATTTGATGTACTTTTGCCTGTTGCATCCACAGGTACAAACCATATTTCAAGCAATTATTATTGAACTTAGACAATTAGGGATATGGTTTTTGTTTTACTGGGATTCAACATTTACTGTTTATCAATTTATCTAGTACTAATGATAAATATGTATAGAAAGAATTGTCTACGTTTGTAATCAATATCATTCATGTTCTTTATTTAGAATATGGTAAGCTGAATTTAGCCTGGATAAATTTTATCCTTAGGTATTTTACATTTTATTCATATTTTGTTAGCAAACACTAAATCAACATATGACATAATATTATATTGAATGTGTTAATTTTGGTAAACTAAAGTTGTATTGCTTTTAGAACATATTTAATAGATTCTTTTATTATCCAGAATTTCAGGGCATCTTTTGAGATGCCCTAAATTGTCTTTCAAGATAGAGGGTTCCTAATTAAAATATTATTATAGCAGAAGTGAGGTAAATTTTCCTGAATATTGTTTCTTAATGTATTAAAAATAGCATATAAAACTAATAGGGCTTCCCTGGTGGCGCAGTGGTTGGGAGTCCGTCTGCTGATGCAGGGGACGCAGTTTCATGCCCCGGTCCAGGGGGATCCTACATGCTGTGGAGCAGCTGGGCCCGTGAGCCATGGCCGCTGGGCCTGCGCATCCGGAGCCTGTGCTCTGCGACGGGAGGGGCCACAACAGTGAGAGGCCCGCGTACCGCAAAAAACAAACAAACAAAAAAAACCTAATAGTACCAGTATAAAAATGCTTTCTGTAAATAACTTGAGGGTGTTATAGGTATTAACTATTTATTCTCATAATAGCTGAATGATGAAGATTTGAATTTTTTACCTTGGGTGAGCTTGAAGTACAAGTCAGTGGCTGATATATTCTAGAAAAATGTTAAAAGTGTTAAACCATTTTAGAAAAGTAAGAAAATAGAAAAAGATCTCAATTTTATAAGTGATTTAAAAATTCAGTTTTGTGTTGCTAATATAAACAGTATTTATGTAATGCTATTTATTTAATAAAATATAAATGGCAATCATAACATTTTTCAGCTTCAGTTGTGACAAGCCATATAAAGTCTTTTGTGACTATGACGTCTTGAAAAATAATAATGTTAACATGAAAGCAATGACCTTTCACTCAGAAGTTCCTTTTCTCAAGTGTGTTAAAATGTCTTTGAAACTGATTTATTGAATCTTGGGAAATACGACAGGCAAAATTTCATAGCCTTGGACATACCAATAGAGATGGTGGATGTGAAATTGGTGTTTTGTCTGCTTTTTAAGTAAACTGTCAGAGGTACAAAATACTTTGAAATTAGGACTACAATTCAATTGTATTCAAGATGTGTTTTGAGCACCAACTCCATAGTAATCACTGTGCTAACCAGGTTTTGCTCTCCAGAAACTGACAATCTCATAGGAAAAGCAGAACTGCACATAGAAACTAAAAAGCACTGTATTGAATGAGCGTACGTGTAGGGGAGGAAGACTTTTCCTTTCTTCCCCTCTAGGCTCTCTGGCTGGTCTAATAATTAAATTGACATAAACAGATTAACAGGAGAAAAACAAATTTAAATTTGTACCGGAGCTCATAAAAACATGATGCTCAAATAAGTGACTAAAGTAGGAAGCTTTTATACCTTTTAGACCAAGAAACAATACATTTGTGAAGAACCGACAAGATGAAGGGGTTTGGGCTTGGGGTAGTATTTTAGTAAAGAAGTAAAAAGGTTTGCTTACACGGCCTTCTTGTCTTTGAATTCCCTATCTTTGGTAGTAAGGATTTCTTCCTTTCTCCTGGTGCAGGCAGGATACCTTTCACATGGGAGATTTATTTCCTGCTTTCAGGGGGACAAAGAGGAGTCAGAGTTTCCATCTTATACTGACTGTTTCTTAAGTAACTTTAATTCAAAATAATCAATATGCCCAAGTGGCATATTTTGGGCAGACTGCCGTGAACCCTGTCATAAGCCAACACAGCATCTTAAAATACTAATATTTCTAAGAAATTTTCATTAGCACAGAATTTAAGATAGTGTTAAGCTTAATGACACTAATGATGAGAGGCTAAAAGTAGGCCTGCTGTTTACCTATGTGGGATAGACCTCAAAGCCTTAGCATGGATGGCAAAATCCTCACTTCACATGTGACACCGTGACCTTAGTACCTGGTTTGACATTCAGTCACTGCACTGATGTGAAAGAAGCTGTCTTGGTCTGTTGTCTGTTTTCTAAATAAGTTATATTACTTCTCTACAGTATTTACCGAGAGAGAAGGCCTCCTTTTTACTCCCTAAGCCCGTTTACAGAAACTTAGCAGGCTCGAATACTATATTTCTTTGGAAGAAGCTCTGAGGTTTGCATTCCTAATAGTATTTTTTTTGAACAGTTAATGTCTAATGCTGGCTTTTCAGTATATGAAAGGTGGATGCCAGTCATTCAGCTGGAATACTGAGCATGCTTATTTCAGCTAACAAATATAAATTTTATCAGACTTAGTTTCGATCCTTGAAACACTAGCAGTCGTTTGGAATAACTAGTATTCAGCATTAAGTTTTCCATCATTGCTGCAAATTGTGTCCCTTAAATTAGCATAGTTACAATTTGGGTGCACCTACACCAATCTGTAGGTGCTCAATAAAAGCTCAATTCCATGAAATTTTTAAGAAAATAAAAATGACACAGCTTTCAAAATGTTATGACTGAGTTCACTTTTATTATTTTATGTAAGTACCACAAATCAGAATCAGTATTTTTTGGATGAGCTTGCCAAGTGTTTTCTATTCTGTTACTATTGTAAATATTTATTAATTAGAGGAAGATAGTTTCAATTTCATATCCTTCAGGGCTCTTATGTCAGTTCCACTACTTAGGTCTGTGAGTATCTATGGGTAACACTGTGTTTATTTAATGGTCTCTCTTCCAAACTAGAAGGTAATTTCCTTGAGGGCAAGAATCCAAACTTATTCCAGTTTGTTTTCCCACATCTAATTATGTTTGGTACTTAGTAGCAAATGCTTGTTGAATAACTGAATAACTGAATAAATAAGCAGTTATTTCTATGCTCTTTAGAATTGTCAAAATGTGCCACATCTTCAGAAGTTTAGTTATTTGTGACCCTGGGCAAGTTTCTTATTGTCTCCAAGCCTAAGTATGGCCATTTGAGGGCTGTAAGAATTAACTGGAGTGATATATATATAATGCTAAGCGCTGCTTCTGTTCCCTCATATAAGTAGGTATTGTTACAATTCTGCAATAATAATGTGCATCTCTAGAGGCTGACCACATCTTTTTCAAGGCATCATGTTTCTTGTGAATGAAATGAGAACCTCCCATTTTAAACTAGAAAATTGCAACCACAAAATACCAGACGGAGAAATGGGTAAGGTCTTAAAGCCAGAGAGAACATTCTTGCCAAACATAAATTAAGAATTATAAAATGCATGTTGTGTAAACCTGAAGTGATCTAGAGGGAGAAAAACATCTTCCAGGGGTTTTTTTCCCCTGAATTAAAGCTGTTAGGACTTTCATTTTCTGCCTTGCTTTTGTGACACCATTGACATTATGTAGTTCACCGGAAACGTGTATAGTGAATGACTGATTATTTTGGATATTAAAAATTGCCAACCTTTTCTTTCTGCTCACTAGAGACTTCTCACTCCAAACTTTCACAAAACAAAACTGCAAGTTTAATTTTCCATTTGCATATTTTTATTCTTTCTGAAGCTGTGGCCAAACCCCATGATACAAGAGGTCTCTTTGTGGGCAGGGAAAATGCCTCACAGTATAGTATCCTTCGTGAGCATATAGACATGGAAAAATTTGGATAAATAAATGAAGCTTACATTTTGCTAATTTCCAAGAAGTTATGAGGAACCCATGGAGGAATATCTTCTCATTGTTGTGTCATTCTTTCCATTTAATGCATTTGAGGAATTTATAAGATTCTTGTTTCAAGTAAGTCAGTACTTGGAGCATGTTTAATATTAGCAATTTTGACAGACTTTCTTATTTGCATATATTCATGTGAGAAATATTTATATATTGAAGACATCTTTTGTAGGTTTCAGTATCAATTTATGAAATGAATGTGCTCCATGAAAAAGATCTTGTAAGTTCTCAATAGTAACTGGCTTTAAACATCAATGAGTATTCTCACTACACATTTTTTTTCAGAAAGTATTTTTGTAAAGGCATAATAATTGCAGCTGTGAGGTAATTTTTTTCCCCTCTGCTGAGATTTTGAGAGCTATACTATCCTTTCAGAGTTCAGACAAGCTACCTGAGGAATTATTATTATTATTATTTACGTCTTTATTGGAGTATAATTGCTTTACAATGGTGTGTTAGTTTCTGCTTTATAACAAAGTGAATCAGTTATACATATACATATGTTCCCATATCTCTTCCCTCTTGCGTCTCCCTCCCTCCCACCCTCCCTATCCCACCCCTCCAGGCGGCCACAAAGCACCGAGCTAATCTCCCTGTGCTATGCGGCTGCTTCCCACTAGCTAGCTACCTTACGTTTGGTAGTGTATATATGTCCATGCCTCTCTCTCGCTTTGTCACAGCTTACCCTTCCCCCTCCCCATATCCTCAGGTCCATTCTCTAGTAGGTCTATGTCTTTATTCCTGTCTTACCCCTAGGTTCTTCATGACATATTTTTTCTTAAATTCCATATATATGTGTTAGCATACAGTATTTGTCTTTCTCTTTCTGACTTACTTCACTCTGTATGACAGACTCTAGGTCTATCCACCTCATTACAAATAGCTCAATTTTGTTTCTTTTTATGGCTGAGTAATATTCCATTGTATATATATGCCACATCTTCTTTATCCATTCATCCGATGATGGGCACTTAGGTTGTTTCCATCTCCGGGCTATTGTAAATAGAGCTGCAATGAACATTTTGGTACATGACTCTTTTTGAATTTTGGTTTTCTCAGGGTATATGCCCAGTAGTGGGATTGCTGGGTCATATGGTAGTTCTATTTGTAGTTTCTTAAGGAACCTCCATACTGTTCTCCATAGTGGCTGTATCAATTTACATTCCCACCAGCAGTGCAAGAGGGTTCCCTTTTCTCCACACCCTCTCCAGCATATTGTTTCTAGATTTTTTGATGATGGCCATTCTGACCGGTGTGAGATGATATCTCATAGTAGTTTTGATTTGCATTTCTCTGATGATTAATGATGTTGAGCATTCTTTCATGTGTTTGTTGGCAGTCTGTATATCTTCTCTGGAGAAATGTCTATTTAGGTCTTCTGCCCATTTTTGGATTGGGTTGTTTGTTTTTTTGTTGTTGAGCTGCATGAGCTGCTTATAAATTTTGGAGATTAATCCTTTGTCAGTTGCTTCATTTGCAAATATTTTCTCCCATTCTGAGGGTTGTCTTTTGGTCTTGTTTATGGTTTCCTTTGCTGTGCAAAAGCTTTGACGTTTCATTAGGTCTCATTTGTTTATTTTTGTTTTTATTTCCATTTCTCTAGGAGGTGGGTCAAAAAGGATCTTGCTGTGATGTATGTCATAGATTTTTCTGCCTATGTTTTCCTCTAAGAGTTTGATAGTTTCTGGCCTTACCTTGAGGTCTTTAATCCATTTTGAGCTTATTTTTGTGTATGGTGTTAAGGAGTGATCTAATCTCATACTTTTACATGTACCTGTCCAGTTTTCCCAGCACCACTTATTGAAGAGGCTGTCCTTTCTCCACTGTACATTCCTGCCTCCTTTATCAAAGATAAGGTGACCATATGTGCGTGGGTTTATCTCTGGGCTTTCTATCCTGTTCCATTGATCTATATTTCTGTTTTTGTGCCAGTACCATACTGTCTTGATTACTGTACCTTTGTAGTGTAGTCTGAAGTCAGGGAGTCTGATTCCTCCAGCTCCGTTTTTCGTTCTCAAGATTGCTTTGGCTATTCGGGGTCTTTTGTGTTTCCATACAAATTGTGAAAGTTTTTGTTCTAATTCTGTGAAAAATGCCAGTGGTAGTTTGATAGGGATTGCATTGAATCTATAGATTGCTTTGGGTAGTAGAGTCATTTTCACAATGTTGATTCTTCCAGTCCAAGAACATGGTATATCTCTCCATCTGTTTGTATCATCTTTAATTTTTTCATCAGTGTCTTATAATTTTCTGCATACAGGTCTTTTGTCTCCTTAGGTAGGTTTATTCCTAGATATTTTATTCTTTTTGTTGCAGTGGTAAATGGGAGTGTTTTCTTGATTTCACTTTCAGATTTTTCATCATTAGTGTATAGGAATGCCAGAGATTTCTGTGCATTAATTTTGTATCCTGCAACTTTACCAAATTCATTGATTAGCTCTAGTAGTTTTCTGGTAGCATCTTTAGGATTCTCTATGTATAGTATCATGTCATCTGCAAACAGTGACAGCTTTACTTCTTTTCTGATTTGGATACCTTTTATTTCTTTTTCTTCTCTGATTGCTGTGGCTAAAACTTCCAAAACTATGTTGAATAAGAGTGGTGAGAGTGGGCAACCTTGTCTTGTTCCTGATCTTAGTGGAAATGCTTTCAGTTTTTCACCATTGAGGACGACTTTGGCTGTGGGTTTGTCATATATGGCCTTTATTATGTTGAGGAAAGTTCCCTCTATGCCTACTTTCTGCAGGGTTTCTATCATAAATGGGTGTTGAATTTTGTCGAAAGTTTTCTCTGCATGTATTGAGATGATCATATGGTTTTTCTCCTTCAATTTGTTAATATGGTGTATCACATTGATTGATTTGCGTATATTGAAGAATCCTTGCATTCCTGGAATAAACCCCACTTGATCATAGTGTATGATCCGTTTAATGTGCTGTTGGATTCTTTTTGTTAGTATTTTGTTGAGGATTTTTGCATCTATGTTCATCAGTGATATTGGCCTGTAGTTTTCTTTCTTTGTGACATCCTTGTCTGGTTTTGGTATCAGGGTGATGGTGGCCTCATTGAATGAGTTTGGGAGTGTTCCTCCCTCTGCTATATTTTGGAAGAGTTTGAGAAGGATAGGTGTTACCTCTTCTCTAAATGTTTGATAGAATTCGTCTGTGAAGCCATCTGGTCCTGGGCTTTTGTTTGTTGGAAGATTTTTAATCACAGTTTCAATTTCAGTGCTTGTGATTGGTCTGTTCATATTTTCTGTTTCTTCCTGATTCAGTCTTGGCAGGTTGTGCCTTTCTAAGAATTTGTCCATTTCTTCCAGGTTGTGCATTTTATTTGCATAGAGTTACTTGTAATAATCTCTCATGATGTTTTGTATTTCTTCAGTGTCAGTTGTTACTTCTCCTTTTTCATTTCTAATCCTATTGAGTCTTCTCCCTTTTTTTCTTGATGAGTCTGGCTAATGGTTTATCAATTTTGTTTATCTTCTCAAAGAACTAGCTTTTAGTTTTATTGATCTTTGCTATAGTTTCCTTCATTTCTTTTTCATTTATTTCTGATCTGATTTTTATGATTTCTTTCCTTCTGCTAAATTTGGCGGTTTTTTGTTCTTCCTTCTCTAATTGCTTTAGGTGCAAGGTTAGGTTGTTTATTCGAGATGTTTCCTGTTTCTTAAGGTAGGATTGTATTGCTATAAACTTCCCTCTTAGAACTGCTTTTGGTGCATCCCATAGATTTTGAGTCGTCATGTCTCCATTGTCATTTGTTTCTAGGTATTTTTTAATTTCCTCTTTGATTTCTTCAGTGATCACTTCGTTATTAAGTAGTGTATTGTTTAGCCTCCATGTGTTTGTAGTTTTTACAGATCTTTTCTTGTAATTGATATCTAGTCTCATAGCGTTGTGGTCGGAAAAGATACTTGATACAATTTCAGTTTTCTTAAATTTACCAAGGCTTGATATGTGACCCAAGATATGATCTATCCTGGAGAATGTTCCATGAGCACTTGAGAAAAATGTGTATTCTGTTGTTTTTGGATGGAATGTCCTATAACTATCAATTAAGTCCATCTTTTTAATGTATCATTTAAAGCTTGTGTCTCCTTATTTATTTTCATTTTGGATGATCTGTCCATTGGTGAAAGTGGGGTGTTAAAGCCCCCCCTACTATGAATGTGTTACTGTTGATTTCCCCTTTTATGTCTGTTAGTATTTGCCTTATGTATTGAGGTGCTCCTATGTTGGGTGCATAAATATTTACAATTGTTATATCGTCTTCTTGGATCGATCCCTTGATCATTAGGTAGTGTCTTTCTTTGTCTCTTCTAATAGTCTTTATTTTAAAGTCTATTTTGTCTGATATGAGAATTGCTACTCCTGCTTTCTTTTGGTTTCCATTTGCATGAAATATCTTTTTCCATCCCCTCACTTTCAGTCTGCATGTGTCTCTAGGTCTGAAGTGGGTCTCTTGTAGACAGCAGATATGTGGGTCTCTTGTAGACAGCAAATATATGGGTCTTGTTTTTGTATCCATTCAGCCAATCTGTGACTTTTGGTGGGAGCATTTAGTCCATTTACATTTAAGGTAATTATCGATATGTATGTTCCTATTCCCATTTTCTTAATTGTTTTGGGTTCATTATTGTAGGTCTTTTCCTTCTCCTGTGTTTCTTGCCTAGAGAAGTTCCTTTAGCAGCTGTTGAAAAGCTGGTTTGGTGGTGCTGAACTCTCTCAGCTTTTGCTTGTCTGTAAAGGTTTTAATTTGTCCATCAAATCTGAATGAAATCCTTGCCGGGTAGAGTAATCTTGGTTGCAGGTTTTTCTCCTTCATTACTTTAAATATGTCCTGCCAGTCCCTTCTGGCCTGCAGAGTTTCTGCTGAAAGATCAGCTGTTAACCGTATGGGGATTCCCTTGTGTGTTATTTGTTGTTTTTCCCTTGCTGCTTTTAATATGTTTTCTTTGTATTTAATTTTTGACAGTTTGATTAATATGTGTCTTGACGTATTTCTCCTTGGATTTATCCTGTATGGGACTCTCTGTGCTTCCTGGAGTAGATTAACTATTGCCTTTCCCATGTTAGGGAAGTTTTCAACTATAATCTCTTCAAATATTTTCTCAGTCCCTTTCTTTTTCTCTTCTTCTTCTGGAACCCCTATAATTCGAATGTTGTTGTGTTTGATGTTGTCCCAGAGGTCTCTGAGACTGTCCTCAGTTCTTTTCATTCTTTTTTCTTTATTCTACTCTGCAGTAGTTATTTCCACTGTTTTATCTTCCAGGTCACTTATCCGTTCTTCTGCCTCAGTTATTCTGCTATTGATCCCATCTAGAGTATTTTTCATTTCATTTATTGTGTTGTTCATCGTTGTTTGTTTCATCTTTAGTTCTTCTAGGTCCTTGTTAAATGTTTCTTGCATTTTGTCTATTCTATTTCCAAGATTTTGGATCATCTTTACTATCATTCTGAATTCTTTTTCAGGTAGACTGCCTATTTCCTCTTCATTTGTTAGGTCTGGTGGGTTTTTATCTTGCTCCTTCATCTGCTGTGTGTTTTTCTGTCTTCTCATTTTGCTTATCTTACTGTGTTTGGGGTCTCCTTTTTGCAGGCTGCAGGTTCGTAGTTCCTGTTGTTTTTGGTGTCTATCTGCAGTGGCTAAGGTTGGTTCAGTGGGTTGTGTAGGCTTCCTGGTGGAGGGGACTAGTGCCTGTGTTCTGGTGGATGAGGCTGGATTTTGTCTTTCTGGTGGGCAGGTCCACGTCTGGTGGTGTGTTTTGGGGTGTCTGTGGACTTATTATGATTTTAGGCAGCCTCACTGCTAATGGGTGGGGTTTTGTTCCTGTCTTGCTAGTTGTTTGGCATAGGATGTCCAGCACTGTAGCTTGCTGGTCGTTGAGTGAAGCTGGGTGCTGGTGTTGAGATGGAGATCTCTGGGAGATTTTTGCCGTTTTATATTATGTGGAGCTGGGAGGTCTCTTGTGGACCAGTGTCCTGAAGTTGGCTCTCTCTCCTCAGAGGCACAGCACTGACTCCTGGCTGTTGCACCAAGAGCCTTTCATCCACACGGCTCAGAATAAAAGGGCGAAAAAGTAGAAAGAAACGATTAGTAGAAGTAGAAAGAGAGAAAGAAAGAAAGAAAGGAGGGAGGAAGGAAGGAAGGAAGGAGGGACGGAAGGAAAAAAAGACAGGAGATTAAGTAAAATAAAATAAAGTAAGATAAAATATAATAAAGTTATTAAAATAAAAAAATAATTATTAAGAGGAAAAAAGAATTAAAAAAAAATGGACGGATAGAACCCTAGGACAAATGGTGGAAGCAAAGCTATACAGACAAAATCTCACACAGAAGCATACACATACACACTGACAAGAAGAGGAAAAGGGGAAAAAATCATAATTTTGCTCTGAAAGTCCACTTCCTTAATTTGGGATGATTCGTTGTCTATTCATGTATTCCACAGATGCAGGGTACATCAAGTTGATTGTGGAGCTTTAATCTGCTGCTTCTGAGGCTGATGGGAGAGATTTCCCTTTCTCTTCTTTGTTCTCACAGCTCCCAGGGGCTCAGCTTTGGATTTGGCCCCGCCTCTGCGTGTAGGTCGCCGTAAGGCATCTGTTCTTCGCTCAGACAGGACGCTCAGACAGGGGGGTTAAAGGAGCCGCTGATTCGGCGGCTCTGGCTCACTCAGGCTGAGGGGGAGGGAGGGGCACAGAGTGCAGGGCGGGCCTGCGGCGGCAGAGGCCTGCGTGACGTTGCACCAGCCTGAGGCGTGCTGTGCGTTCTCCCGCGGGAGTTGTCCCTGGATCCCGGGACTCTGGCAGTGGCGGGCCGCACAGGCTCCCGGAAGGGGGGTGTGGATAGTGACCTGTGCTCACACACAGGCTTCTTGGTGGCGGCAGCAGCAGCCTTAGCATCTCGTGCCCATCTCTGGGGTCCGCGCTTTTAGCCGCGGCTCGCGCCGGTCTCTGGAGCTCCTTTAAGCAGCGCTCTTAATCCCCTCTCCTGGCGCAGCAGGAAACAAAGAGGTAAGAAAAAGTCTCTTGCCTCTTCAGCAGCTCCAGACTTTTTCCCGGACTCCCTCCCGGCTAGCTGTGGCACACTAACCCCCTGCAGGCTGTGTTCAGGCCGCCAGCCCCAGTCCTCTCCCTGCGCTCCGACCGAAGCCCGAGCCTCAGCTCCCAGCCCCGCCCGCCCCGGCGGGTGAGCAGACAAGCCTCTCGGGCTGGTGAGTTCCGGTTGGCCCTGATCCTCTGTGCGGGAATCTCTCCGCTTTGCCCTCCGCACCCCTGTTGCTGTGCTCTCCTCCGCGGCTCTGAAGCTTTCCCCCTCCGCCACCCACAGTCTCTGCCCGCGAAGGGGCTTCCTAGTGTGTGGAAACTTTTCCTCCTTCACAGCTCCCTCCCACTGGTGCAGGTCCCGTCCCTATCCTTTTATCTCTGTTTATTCTGTTTTCTTTTGCCCTACCCAGGTACGTGGCGGGGGGGGGGGGGGTTTCCTTGCCTTTTGGGAGGTCTGAGGTCTTCTAACAGCGTTCAGTATTTGTTCTGTAGGAGTTGTTCCACGTGTAGATGTATTTCTGGTGTATCTGTGGGGAGGAAGGTGATCTCCGCATCTTATTCTAACGCCATCTTCCCGGAAGCCTCAGATTTGGAGGCTCGAAGTCCAGAGTCAAGGTGGAGGCGGGTTTGGTTCTTTCTGAGGCATCTCTTCTTAGCTTGCTGGTGGCCACTTTTGCACTATGTCCCCATGTGGTCTTTCCTCTGTGTGTGCACGTGCCTGAAGTCTCTCCTGAGGAATTATTTTTAAAGTGATTGTACAGGTAGATTTAACATCCTTTTTATGTCATTTGAGGATACTTTTGTTGATCTCTAGAGAGTAAAAAAGATGGTCAGTTTTTCTTTTTCATGATGCATGACTTAAAATGTCATGATGTCACCAAATAATGCAAGGTAATTATGGCGATATTCTCAAAATGCTTAACCCTCTGCCTAGTTATTATGTTGCAATCTATTAGCAGAGGGCATAACAGTAGAATAAAAACAGCATCGTCTTTATCCATGATTTGCTGTTTGCTGGCTTTGTGTGCAATAGTTGAAACTGTTCAGGGCTAGGAGTGTCATAAGATTGTATTTTTATCTCCAGATAATATGGCTGTTCTGTATTATTTTCCATTGATAATATCTGCAGATCTGTTTTTCATCACTGATCACATACTGGTTTGTGTTGTTTTGCTGTATTGATTTAGGTTATTGCTAGCAATGTAGCGTAAACTCTGGTTTTAAAGATCAGTGCCTAATAACCACATTTGCTGACCCTGGAGCATGTTGGGGGAATGTATGTAGCTCAGTGGGTGTTTTCCTTCACATCAAAGCTGTTAGGGAAATAATCAAGAACTATTTTCACGGGCTTCCCTGGTGGCGCAGTGGTTGAGAGTCCGCCTGCCGATGCAGGGGACACGGGTTCATGCCCCAGTCCAGGAAGATCCCACATGCCACGGAGCAGCTGGGCCTGTGAGCCATGGCCACTGAGCCTGCGCGTCCGGAGCCTGTGCTCCACAATGGGAGAGGCCACAACCGTGAGAGGCCCGCGTACCGAAAAAGAACTATTTTCACGAATCATGTCTGCTTGTGAATATTGAAATGAGGTAGCCCAGCCTGAGTCCCTTTGGTCTCACATACTTAATTAGAAAAAATTCACACAATGAAACAGTTGGGACTTGATCTTTAGAATGACAATGGGTTATAACTAGATTTGAAAGTGTAAATGAATACAAAAGACAAGGTTTTATGAGACAGTTTATACATGATTATGTCTAGAAAAGGCTTATCTAAGTGTTTTAAGAATCTGTGTCAGTTTCTTTTGTGGCTTATAGATTCTTTTCAAGAACAAATATACTGTTAACATTACTTGAGATCAATATTAGATTTAACTGTTTCAGATGCAAATATTTTTCTTCTAATTCAGAAACTGCAATGCCTACCAGGGCTAACAGGGTGTTTTTCTTTTAAGTAGTGATGTCTATAAAATTTAGGGTTTTTTTAACCTTTACAAAAGTGTCATCCAGTGATATGTCTTTTTTTTTTTTTTTTTTTTTGATGAGGATAAACCTCATGGGATTAGGATCCCAATACGTTGCAACAAGAGAGGTTTCCAAGGGAATTGAGTGAAATATAACAAGCTGCCTCTGGGGCTCACTCATAGGTCTCCCTTATGGCTTAAATAATGTGCTTTATTTTGAATTTCTTGCCAGAGGAAATGGGAAGAGACCCTCTAAAAGAGTATCTTGGCTTCTTATAATCTGGATTCTTGGCTTTAACACCCTCAAAGCCATCCTACTGTTATCCTCAGGTCTTATCATTACCCACTTCACAGTTCTTCCGTATCCTTGAATGCGTGGACAGTAGACCAGCAGTCAAACATGTGCTTGTTGCAACATAGACACTTCGTAATACTGTTGAATCAATCAGCCAATAAGAAAACATTTATGGTGGACTTAACAATAAGAATATGACACTATAGAGCCATGACAGTGTGTAAGAAAGGTGCCAAGAATAGACAAGTGAATGTGTCCTGGTGTAGTCTGAGCCTGCTGTAGACAGGAACTCAACTTTTCCAGAGTATAGGAGATTCATTTAAGTGAGGGTAGAAGAAACTAGCAGCGGAAATATATTCAAAAATTACAGAGTCGAAATATTCATCATGTGTTCATAAATTTGGGTAACATGATTTGAACTATGTCTGATTCAATTAATATTAACTACTTAAAAGAACATATTAGGGCTGTCTTAGAGACTCATTTGTAGACAGGAAATGCAGCAGATATGTTTTTACAAACCCATTTTATTATATAGAAAATGGAAGCTTACTAAAGACTTACAAACAGGGCAATGACAGAATCAAAGCTACATATTAGAATACTTATTTCCTGTGATATGTAGTCTTCATTGGATGAGATAATAAATGAAAACCAGAAGATAAGTTAGCAGCTATAGCTTTCATTTAAGTATGAAAAAAACAAGGTGGACAATGGAAATGGAGAAAACAGAAATACTTAAAAGCCATTGAAATGGAAAAATTAATAGTGACTGAGCAGGATGGTTGAAGATCACAGACAGAATAAAAGCACAATCAAAAGTGAATCAAGAGTTTCTAGCTGGAGTGTTAAAGATATTCATGATCTTAGTTGATAGAAATAAGATAGAAAAGAAAGCCATTTAAGGAGAAAATAATGAGATCAAACTAGGACAGATTGAATTTTAAATGAGTTCAAAATATCTAAATTTATCTACAGAATGATAGAAGTTGTCTGATTTCCTTCCCTGAGCAAGGAGGCTCAGAGGACTAAGCCAGGACATGACTAGTGAAGGAGTAATACTCACCAGATCTACCCAGGAATCATAGTACCAGAGCTGGCAGGAAGCTTATCTCTTTCCCAGAGTTATACGTGCCTCAAACTAAAGAACACATAGCCTCTAGTGCTGACAGGAGGCTGGAGGCAGATGGCAGGATGGTGCCAAGATTCCTTTGCACAGATGAACAATATGAAGAAGTCCATGAAGAAGTCCTGAGGCAGATACTGGGTTGCCACAGCTGCTTTGATCTGACGCCGGGATGGATCAGGTAGAAAACATGGGATTAGGAGCACAGGAAAAATTGTGCAAGAGGAAACACCTAAATGCAAGCTGAAGCTATGAGAGTAAATAACATGCTCCAAGAGAGAAAGCATAATCAGATAAAACAAAAACTTGGAAATAAATCCTCACATTATGCCCTTTTGAGGATGGGCCAAGAGCTGAAGTGTGGAAAGAGTGAGAGAAAAGAAAGACTAAGAGCATAGAAGAGCAGTCTGCCAGTGATGTGGTTCAGAAGAAATTTTCAATGCAGAGAAAGAAAATAAATGGTAAAGGGTTTTTTTGTTTTGTTTTGTTTTCCAGACAGGGCAAGGAGAGTGAAATCAAGCTAAGTGAAGGACCATTGTTCTGTTGATTAGAAACTCATGAGTAACCTTCATGGTAAATTGGCCTCTGCTCTCCTGCAGTTTCCTTACCCTTTGATTTTTCATGTGTCTGAGTTATTTTGGAGTGTAACATGTATATATACATCATTTTTGCTTTTGTTTTTGAGACTATCAGTTTATTATTTACATTTTCTTTGAAGAATTACTTATGTGCATTCTCCACAGAAATTATTTATGGAATTTAAATTATATTTCTTGGACACGTTTACAACTACTTATATGTATTTCTGTATTTAAGTCTATATATGGTTTATGCCATTCCTTTCATATTCTGACTTATCCATTTTTAAGTTCTTCATTTTGCTGCATCCCTTGGTTTATTCATATGTGTCGTCAATTTTTTAGAAAGATATATACCATGTGAGTTTTTATACATATGAAATTAATTTGCTTATACATAGAACATAAAACTTGACAAACTATTAGAGTCTTGGGTTCAAACTTCTGCCCTTTAAAACCATACATAGGATTTTCCACTATTTTCTGGTTTTTAACACTGTAGAAGTATTAGGCTATATATATTTTTTAATTTTTAGGTTTTTTTTTTTGTTTGTTTCTGCTTATAAGACTCCCTATTCCGGAACTTAAATGTTTTCACCAGTAAATATTTAGATATCCCTTGCTCTGTATTAATGTGTCTGGTATATGATGGCCCCTTGCAATCTGCAAACTTGTGTACGTAGTTCATCAGCCCAGGAAAGATTTACATGGCTTCGACAGTAAGGGTTTTGGAGTGAGACTGGCTGGTTTCTACTCCTAAAGTTCCTACTGACTGTTCTTGTGGCCTTGGACAATTTGCTTAGTCACTCTGCTCCTTAGTTCTCACATTTGTAAAATGAGAACAAAAATAACATAAATGAAACTTTACACCCTTTGAACAGGAACTCTCCATTCCTCCCTTCCCCCAAGTAACCACAATTCTATTCTTAGCTTTTTTCAGTTTATTTTAAATACCTCGTCTAAATGGAATCATGCAGTTATGTGCCATTCTGTGACTGGCTTATTTCACTTAGCATAATATCCACAAGGTTCATCCATGTTGTCACAAATTGCAGAACTTTATTATTTTTTAAGGCTGCATAATATTCCATTGTATGTATATGACACATTTTCTTTATCTATTCATCCACTGATGGACAGTTAGGTTATTTCCTTATCTTGGCTATTGTGAATAATGGTTCAATAAACATTGTAGGGCAAATACCTCTTTAAGATTTTGATTTCAATCATTTTTAGATATATGCCTAGAAGTGGGAAGTATCCTGTGAACTTCTTGCACAGCAGTATTTTATGAACACATAGCAACGAGAATGGAATGTAAGAACCTAATACTTAGTGAAAACAGTGAGAAAAAGAAAATAATACATTATGTAAAGTTAAAAAAAAACTAGAAAACAAAAATGCACACAATAACATGAACTAGGTTTTCTTACTAAAATGCTGCATAGTTAACAATACCAAAATACCACTCATTCACTCTAAAAAAGGTTTATATTTTTATTCATGGATCTTTGAGGCAGCTAGGGATTGGCTGGCCTTGGTTTCGGGCTGAAGGTTGGGTTGGACTCATGTCAATTCCACATGCCTCCTCCTTCAGGAATCCATTACTAAGTAGGTCTGCTCTTCACACAGTGAAGGACAGGAACACAGGAGAACTTTCCTAACCACATGATCACACGTAAAGCTTCTGGTTGTGTATCACAATTCTTCACATCCCACTGACCAAAGCAAGTCTCATGACCAAGAGCAAAGTCAATGGGGCATGAAGTAGAGGAAAAAGAAGTGGATATTGCTGAACAATGATACCACAACAGTCTAGTTAAAAGACACTCTTTAAATGCATTACAATGGTTTTCTTTGAAGGGAAAAGGAGGTTGAATTGAGGTGCGAGCATGAAAGGAGATAGGGGAATGAGAGGTAAATATGCCTAGCAGATCCATTGATAAAAATGCTCCATAAACTATGGATTATATTTAACTTTAATCTCTGTCCCTGTGATCCAAACAAAGTACATATTCCTCAATGTTTATTGCATGTGTGTGCATCCAGTGTTATTTAAGCATAGTGCATTAAGTATTGAGGATTAAAATTGTCATGAAGCCTTAGAACTGTAAACTTAAAGACATAGAAATTAATCGAAACCAATCAAGTAAATAGAAATGACAAACTGAAAAGCTCTAAGAAATATATCTTTAGGGTGCTGTAAAACCAGACGAGAGAGAGCCTGATTTTGTCTGGATTGTCAAAGAAGGAACGTTTTTGGAGGAAATGACTCAGAGCTGAGGTCTGAAAGATAAGGAGGTGTTTCCAAGGCAAAGTGGCATGGCAGAAAAATTATTCCCTAAAGCAGAAGAAAGAAAACTAGGTTTCAAAAACCAAAAGAAAGCAATTTTTTTCAGGAGGCTAGAGAGGTAAACCTGAGTCAGATCCTATGGACTCTGAAGGCATGAAAACAGTGCCAAGATTTCTTATTTCATCATAAGAAAACTGGGAGGGTTTCAAGGCAGAGAAAACAAATAACTAATTACTAACACCAGTTCAGGTTCGTATCTATATTTATGTTCCTTTGGTTTTGCGAGTTGGTTTTTGTGAGGGAAGTTGAATGTAAGCCCACTATTATCTTTATAAATTAAAAAAAACCTTATCTATATAAAGAAATTTTATAAGGATTATATTATTTATTTGATGTCATTAGGTATTTAGTTTAAGTTTACCATTGAAAAACATGTTTCCCAAGAGAGATTGTGGTAAATAATCTTGCAGCAAATATTTCTTAGAATCTTTAATGGCTATGCTAATACCATATCTGCAGAAACTGAATTATGCATAGACATTGCATTAAATCAGTGACATCTGTCATAAGGAATTTGCCTATAAGAGTGTTGACTCACTATGTTGTCAAAACATAGTAATCACTTCAGGGGTTAAAAATCAGGGAAGGGGAGAGAAAAAAAGAAAAGCACAGGATCTTTTCAGTGATTACATGGAGAGTTTGACCTGTAGTTTTTCTTTTTTTATTTTTTTAACATCTTTATTGGAGTATAATCGCTTTACAATGTTGTGTTAGTTTCTGCTGTATAACAAAGTGAAACAGTTATATGTATACATATATCCCCATATCCCCTCCCTCTTGCGCCTCGCTCCCACCCTCCCTATCCCACCCTTCTAGGTGGTTGCAAAGCACCGAGCTGATCTCCCTGTGCCATGCAGCTGCTTCCCACTAGCTATCTATTTTACATTTGGTAGTGTATAGATGTCAGTGCTACTCTTTCACTTCATCCCAGCTTACCCTTCCCCCTCCCTGTGTCCTAAAGTCCATTCTCTTAAGTCTGGGTCTTTATTCCTGTCCTGCCCCAAGGTTCATCAGAACCAATTTTTTTTTTTAGATTCCATTTTTTTATATATGTGTTAACATACGATATTTGTTTTTCTCTTTCTGACTTACTTCACTCTGTATGACAGACTCTAGGTCCATCCACCTCACTACAAATAACTCAATTTTGTTTCTTTTTATGGCTGAGTAATATTCCATTGTATATATGTGCCACATCTTCTTTATCCATTCATCTGTCGATGGACACTTAGGTTGCTTCCATGTACAGGCTATTGTAAATAGTGCTGCAATGAACATTGTGGTACATGTTTCTCTTTGAATTATGGTTTTTTCAGGGTATATGCCCAGTAGTGGGATTGCTGGGTCGTATGGTAGTTCTATTTTTAGTTTTTTAAGGAACCTCTACACTGTCTCCATAGTGGCTGTATCAATTTACATTCCCACCAACAGTGCAAGAAGGTTCCCTTTTCTCTACACCCTCTCCAGCATTTATGGTTTGTAGATTTTTAGATGATGGCCATTCTAACTGATTTGAGGTGATACCTCACTGTAGATTTGATTTGGATTTCTCCAGTGATTAATGATATTGAGCATCCTTTTATGTGCTTGCTGGCAATCTGAATATCTTCTTTGGAGACATGTCTATTTAGGTCTTTCACCCAGTTTTGGATTGGGTTGGTTTTTGATATTGAGCTGCATGAGCTGCTTGTATATTTTGGAGATTAACCCTTTGTCAGTTGCTTCACTTGAGAATAGTTTCTCCCATTCTGAGGGTTGATTTTTCGTCTTGTTTATGTTTTCCTGTGCTGTGCAAAAGCTTTTAACTTTCATTAGGTCCCATTTGTTTATTTTTATTTCCATTTCCCTAGGAGGTGGGTCAAAAAGGATCATGCTGTGATGTATGTCAAAGAGTGTTCTGCCTATGTTTTCCTCTAAGAGTTTTATAGTGTCTGGTCTTACATTTAGGTCTTTAATCCATTTTGAGTTTATTTTTGTGTATAGTGTTAAGGAGTGTTCTAATTTCATTCTTTTACATGTAGCTGTCCAGTTTTCCCAGCACCACTTATTAAAGAGGGTGTCTCTTCTTCATTGTATATTCTTGCCTCCTTTGTCATAGATTAGGTGACCATAGGTGCATGGGTTTATCTCTGGGCTTTCTATCCTGTTCCATTGATCTATATTTCTGTTTCTGTGCTAGTACCATACTGTCTTGATTACTGTAGCTTTGTAGTATAGTCTGAAGTCTGGGAGCCTGATTCCTCCAGCTCCATTTTTCTTTCTTAAGATTGTTTTGGCTAGTCGGGGTCTTTTATGTTTCCAAATTGTAAAATTTTTGTTCTAGTTCTGTGAAAAATGTCAAACACTTGACAGCTTGATAGGGATTGTATTGAATCTGTAGATTGCTTTTGACCTGTAGTAGTCTCTTTTAAGGATAACTTAGCAGCTGGTGAAGATTCAGTAAGAAGAAAAAAAAAAAGAAACAACCTTAAGTTATTGCTGCAATAAACAGTATAAACCACTTTACAATAATCCCTTCTGCTAAATCATACTTAGGCGATTTGTGAATTACACTCTTACAAAATAAATCAGATTAGTTGCTTTCAAAGACATTGGCTAAAAGAATTTTGGAAACCACATCAGGGAGAAAAATCTTTGTGTACTTGAAAACAAATTACTTAATGTTTGTGTGTGATGATAATAATAGGTTTAGTATTCCCTGATATAATGTGATTGCCATTATTATGAAGAAAATTATGTGGGTCTGAGTAAGTAATTTCTTGATAATTACGTATTTAAGAAAAATGACTAATTCAACATATCCCCTCATATTAAGGACTTAATTATTTTGGTCCATTATAGTCTCATTGAAATTTCCTGCATTTGCAACTTTAGCACATCTTTCATACAGATCTGCAATTACCTTCTGTAGTAATTAATTACATTCTCAGCATCATAAAGTCAAAACATTTTGTGTTGAGCACTCACTGTAAGAATAAAAATAAAAAGTATAAAAATTGAGTAATGAATAAATAATTGAGATTTAAGGTTTTATTTTTTATATAAATTTACTTTTATTCTGATACATAAATTTTATCAGTCTGTATAAATATGTTACTTTTGATTTTAAAATTATAATGTAAGCACCAACATGACACGGTTTTTGTCTATCATGTTTCCATCATCTAGAAAAATTACCTCATTCAGAGTATCACTATATCACTATATTACTATATATGTATTAAATACATGACTATTCCAGTAGCATTGTCTCATACTAATATTTATTGAGTTTTACACATGTCAAATTTAGTAGATAAAATGGCATCACAAAGTTGAAATCATGCCTTTCACTTTTGAAAACCATACAATATTTAAATAAGTCACATACTACCTCAAATCATATTTGGAAAGAAGCCTAATACATGAACAAACAAATTAATTAATTCATTTATTAATATGTGTCATAAATCATATCCTTCCTGAGGGCAATTAGGGTTGGCAGACCTCTCCAGAGTCTCAGAGCTATTGAATAATGTCACTAGTGCCGGCATCTGTGTGTAACTAGGAAAAATGATATTGTACAGCAGTTACTTAACTTCTTTAAACCTCATTTCCATATAAGAATAATAAGACCATTTCACTGGATTAGTACCCAGGTTTAATGGAGAATGAAAGCACTTAGCTGATGCTGGGCACATAGACGTTAGTTAATATCTCCTCCTCATCATCCTTGCTTTCAGGGTGATGGCAAACATGCCTAACTTTGCCTCTGGTTTGGTACAAGACTTATATACTCATCATGTGTAAACCTTAGGATGTCAATGTCTGCACCCATGAAGTAATTCTGGTGTCACCTATGACACTGTAAAATTTGAGAATAAAGTTTTCATAAAAACACCATACTAATAAGGTCTTTACAGTCCCCCCAAATAAATATGTACATATTTTAATAAAGTTCTTTTCCCAAATTAGTAAGGTATTTTATTTAAATAGACATCTTTAATTTATTTCACTTCGTAATGATACATATCTACTTTTATCTTTTTTTTCCTCTGACTTCAAAGCTCTTCCTTTATTTATTTGTTGAAAGTGACCTGAATGAAGGAAGCCCTACTTTGTTTTCTTATTAGGGATGTTTTGGGGAAAATAACCAAAGAATGATTGCAACATGTTTTGCAAAGTAAAATATGCTAGTGAAGAACTAAGAGTATTGACCTGCTCCACAGGAATTGTGCACATGATGAACTTTTAGATTCACTAAACCAGTTTCTCTATTGTGTAATTCCTCCTCCTGTCACTGGCCTAAATATGCAGTGTCATCTATTATGTATTGTAACCTGTGCAGCTAGTTCTAATTCTACTGCTACTCAGATAAATTATGTTTAAAATTGAAGTCGATAATTTTTTTTTTTTTTGGCTGCATTGGGGCTTCATTGCTGCACGTGGGCTTTCTCTAGTTGCGGCGAGTGGGGACTGTTCTTCGTTGCGGGGGCTTCTTTTGTTGTGGAGCACGAGCTCTAGGTGCTCGGGCATCAGTAGTTGCAGCACATGGGCTTAGTAGTTGTGGTTCGCAGGCTCAGTAGTTGTGTGGCACGGGCTTACATCCATGGCATGTGGGATCTTCCGGGACCAGGGATCGAACCCATGTCCCCTGCATTGGCAGGTGGAATCTTTTTCCTTTTTTTTAACATCTGCATCAGAGTATACTTGCTTTACAGTGTTGTATTAGTTTCTGCTGTATAAAAAAGTGAATCAGCTATATGCATACATATATCCCTATATCCCCTCCCTCTTGCATCTCCGTCCCACCCTCCTTACCCCACCCCTCTAGGTGGTCACAAAGCACCAAGCTGATCTCCTTGTGCCATGCAGCTGCTTCCCACTAGCTATTTATTTTACATTTGGTAGTGTATAGATGTAAATGCTACTCTTTCATTTTGTCTCAGCTTACCCTTCCCCCTCCTCGTGTCCTCAAGTCCATTCTCTAAGTCTGGGTCTTTATTCCTGTCCTGCCCCAAGGTTCATCAGAACCTTTTTTTTTTTTTTTTCAGATTGCATATATATGTGTTGGCATATGGTATTTCTTTTTGTCTTTCTGACTTACTTCACTCTGTATGACAGACTCTAGGTCCATCCACCTCACTACAGATAACTCAATTTTGTTTCTTTTTATGGCTGAGTAATATTCCATTGTACATATGTGCCACATCTTCTTTATCCATTCATCTGTTGATGGACACTTAGGTTGCTTCCATGTTCTGGCTATTGTAAATAGTGCTGCAATGAACATTGTGGTACATGACCCTTTTTGAAATATGGTTTTCTCAGGGTATATGCCCAGTAGTGGGATTGCTGGGTCATATGTTAGTTCTGTTTTTAGTTTTTTAAGGAAGCTCCATACTGTTCTCCATAGTGGCTGTACCAATTTACATTTCCACCGACCCAACAGTGCAAGAGGATTCCCTTTTCTCTACATCCTCTCCAGCATTTATGGTTTGTAGATTTTTTTGATGATGGCCATTCTTACCGGAGTGAGGTGATACCTCATTGTAGTTTTGATTTGCATTTCTCTAATGATTAGTGATCTTGAGCATCTTTTCATGTGTTTATTGGCAATCTGTATATCTTCTTTGGAGAAATGTCTATTTAGGTCTTCTGCCCATTTTTGGATTGGGTTGTTTTTTTGATATTGAGCTGCATGAGCTGCTTGTATATTTTGGAGATTTATCCTTTGTCAGTTGCTTCGTTTGCAAATATTTTCTCCCATCCTGAGGGTTGTCTTTTTGTCTTGCTTAGGGTTTCCTTTGCTGTGCAAAAGCTTTTAGGGTTCCATTTGTTTATTTTTGTTTTTATTTCCATTCCTCTAGGAGGTGGGTCAAAAAGGATCTTGCTGTGACTTATGTCATACAGTGTTCTGCCTATGTTTTCCTTTAGGAGTTTTATAGTGTCTAGCCTTATATTTAGGTCTTCAATCCATTTTGAGTTTATTTTTGTATATGGTATTAGGAAGTGTTCTAACTTCATTCTTTTACATATAGCTGTCTGTTTTTCCAGCACCATTTATTGAAGAGGCTGTCTTTTCTCCATTGTATACTCTTGCCTCCTTTATCAAAGATAAGATGACCATATGTGCGTGAGTTTATCTCTGGGATTTCTATCCTGTTCCATGGATCTATATTTCAGTTTTTGTGCCAGTACCATACTGGCTTGATTACTATAGCTTTGTAGTATAGTCTGAAGACAGGGATCCTGATTCCTCCAATTCTGTTTTTCTTTCTCAAGATTGATTTGGCTATTCGGGGTCTTTTGTTTTTCCATACAAATTGTGAAATTTTTGTTCTAGTTCTGTGAAAAATGCTATTGGTAGTTTGATAGGGATTGCATTGAATCTGTAGATTTCTTTGGATAGTATAGTCATTTGCACAATGTTGATTCTTCCAATCTAAGAACATGGTATTTCTCTCCATCTGTTTGCATCATCCTTAATTTCTTTCATCAGTGTCTTATAGTTTTCTGCATACAGGTCTTTTGTCTCCTTAGGTAGGTTTATTCCTAGGTATTTTATTCTTTTTGTTGCAGTGGTAACTGGGATTGTTTCCTAAATTTCTCATTCATATTTTTCATCATTCGTGTATAGGCATGCAAGAGATTTCTGTGCATTAATGTTGTATCCTCCTACTCTACCAGATTCACTGACTATATCTAGTAGTTTTCAGGTAGCATCTTTAGGATTCTCTATGTAGAGTATCATGTCATCTGCAAACAGTGACAGTTTTACTTCTTCTCTTCCGATTTGGATTCCTTTTATTTCTTTTTCTTTTCCTATTGCTGTGGCTAAAACTTCCAAACTATGTTGAATAATAGTGCTGAGAGGGGACAACCTTGTCTTTTTCCTGATCTCAGTGGAAATAGTTTCAAGTTTTCACCATTGAGAATAATATTGGCTGTGGGTTTGTCATATATGGCCTTATTATAATTAGGTAGGTTCCCTCTATGCCTACTTTCTGGAGAGTTTTTATCATAAATAGGTATTGAATTCTGTCAAAAGCTTTTTCTGCATCTATTGAGATGATCATATGGTTTTTATCCTTCAATTTGTTAATATGGTATATCACATTGATTAATTTGTGTATACTGAAGAATCCTTGCATTCCTGGGATAAACCACACTTGATCATGGTGTATGATCCTTTTAATGTGCTGTTGGATTCTGTTTGCTAGTATTTTGTTTAGATTTTTTATTTCTATGTTCATCAGTGATATTGGCCTGTAGTTTTCTTTTTTGGTAACATCTTTGTCTGGTTTTGGTAACAGGGTAATGGTGGCCTTGTAGCATGAGTTTTGAAGTGTTCCTCCCTCTGCTCTATTTTGGAAGAGTTTGAGAAGGATAGGTGTTACCTTTTCTCTAAATGTTTGATAGAATTGGCCTGTGAGGCCATCTGGTCCTGGGCTTTGTTTGTTGGAAGATTTTTAATCACAGTTTCAATTTTAGTGCTTGTGATTGGTCTGTTTATATTTTCTATTTCTTCCTGGTTCAGTCTTGGAAGGCTGTGCTTTTCTAAGAATTTGTCCATTTCTTCCAGGTTTTCCATTTTATTGGCATATAATTGCTTGTAGTAATCTTTCATGATCCTTTGTATTTCAACAGTGTTAGTTGTTACTTCTCCTTTTTCATTTCTAATTCTTTTGTTTTGGGTCTTTTCCCTTTTTTGCTTGATGAGTCTGGCTAATGGTTTATCGATTTTGTTTATCTTCTCAAAGAACCAGCTTTTAGTTTTATTATCTTTGCTATTGTTTCCTTCATTTCTTTTTCATTTATTTCTGATCTGATCTTTATGATTTCTTTCCTTCTAACTTTGTGGTTTTTTTTAGTTCTTCTTTCTCTAATTGCTTTAGGTGTAAGGCTAGTTTGTTTATTTGAGATGTTTCTTGTTTCTTGAGGTAGGATTGTATTGCTATAAACTTCCCTCTTAGAACTGCTTTTGCTGAATCCCACAGGTTTTGGGTCGTTGTGTTTTCCTTGTCATTTGTTTCTAGGTATTTTTTGATTTCCTCTTTGATTTCCCCATTGAGCTCTTGGTTATTTAGTAGCGTATTGTTTAGCCTCCATGTGTTTGTAATTTTTACAGTTTTTTTTCCTCTAATTGTTATCTAGTCTCATAGTGTTGTGATCGGAAAAGATACTTGATACAATTTCAATTTTCTTTAATTTACGAAGGGTTGCTTTGTGATCCAAGATATGGTCTATCCTGGAGAATGTTACATGAGCACTTGAGAAGAAAGTGTATTCTGTTGTTTTTTGATGGAATGTCCTATAAATATCAATTAAGTCCATCTTATTTACTGTGTCATTTAAAGCTTTTGTTGTCTTATTTATTTTCATTTTGGATGATCTATCCACTGGTGAAAGTGGGGTGTTAAAGTTCCCTACTATTATTGTGTTACTGTCAATTTCCCCTTTTACAGCTGTTAGCATTTGCCTTATGTATTGTGGTGCTCCTATGTTGGGTTCATAAATATTTACAATTGCTACATCTTCTTCTTGGATTGATTCCTTGGTCATTGTGTAGCATCCTTCTTTGTCTATTGTAATAGTCTTTATTTTAAAGTCTATTTTGTCTGATATGAGAATTGCTACTCCAGCTTTCTTTTGATTTCCATTTGCATGGAATATCTTTTTCCATCCCCTCGCTTTCAGTCTGTATGTGTCCCTAGGCCTGAAGTGGGTCTCTTGTAGACAGCATACACATGGGTCTTGTTTTTGTATCCATTCAGCCAGTCTGTGTCTTTTGCTTGGAGCATTTAATCCATTTACATTTAAGGTAATTATCGCTATGTATGTTCCTATTACCATTTTCTTAATTGTTTTGTGTTTCTTATTGTAGTTCTTTTCCTTCTTTTGTGTTTCCTGCCTAGAGACGTTCCTTTAGCATTTTTTGTACAGCTGGTTTGGTGGTGCTGAATTCTCTTAACTTTTGCTTATTTGTAAAGTTTTTAATTTCTCTGTCAAATCTGAATGAGATCCTTGCTGGGTAGCATAATCTTGGTTGTAGGTTTTTCCCTTTCATCACTTTAAATATGTCCTGCCACTACCTTCTGGCTTTCAGAGTTTCTGATGAAAGATCAGCTGTTAATCTTATGGGGATTCCCTTATATGTTATTTGTTGCTTTTCCTTTTCTGCTTTCAATATTTTTTCTTTGTATTTAATTTTTGATAGTTTGATTAATATGTGTCACAGCGTGTTTCTCTTTGGGTTTATCCTGTGTGTTACTCTCTGTGCTTCCTGGACTTGATGGACTATCTCCTTTCCCATGTTAGGGAAGTTTTCGACTATAATCTCTTCAAATATTTTCTCAGATCCTTTCTTTTTCTCTTCTTTTTCTGGGACTCCTATAGTTCGAATGTTGGTGCGTTTAATGTTTTCCCCGACATCTCTGAGAGTGTCCTCAATTCTTTTCATTTATTTTTCTTTATTTTGCTCCCTAGCAGTTATTTCCACCTTTTTGTATTCCATCTCACTTATCCGTTCTTCTGCCTCAGTTAATCTGTTACTTATTCCTTCTAGAGTATTTTTTAATTTCAGTAATTGTGTTGTTCATCACTGTTTGTTTGCTCTTTAGTTCTTCTAGAGCCTTGTTAAATGTTTTTTGTATTTTCTCCATTCTGTTTCTGAGATTTTGGAACATCTTTACTATCCTTACTCTGAATTCTTTTTCAGGTAGGTTGCCTATTTCGTCTTCATTTATTTGGTCTTGTAAGTTTTTACCTTGCTCCTTCATCTGTAACAAATTTATTTGTCATTTCAATTTTTGTTGTTGTTGGGTGGTGCTGTATTCCTGTTTTACTGGTTGTTTGGCCTGAGACATCCAGCACTGGAACTTTTGGGCATTTGAATGGAGCTGGGTCTTGGACCTCCAGTAGGCCTCACTCCAATTGATATTCCCTGGGGTCTGAGGTTCTCTGTTAGTCCAGCGGTTTGGACTCTGAGCTTCCACCACAGGAGCTCGGGCCCGACCTCTGGCCTGGGAACCACAATCCCGCAAGCCGGTCGCTGGGGGTTCCTCCTGTCCCCTTGAGTGTCCGTGGTCCCCCACTGGTTGGCAGACGGATTTTTATCCACTGCACCACCAGGGAAGTCCCTTGAAAAGACATCATAGAGACTTGAGGTGTAGGTTTGCCTCCTCAGTTGTTCGTGGCCGGCCAATTAGCTGTGCCTTTCCTGTTCTCAGTTTTTCAAGTCAAAGTGTCCAGGTAAGATGATAAATGCACAAAATAATCCACCTTGCTACTCTGAAGGGCTGCTCAACCTGCAGGAAGTGCTGGGTGGCTACTTTTATCTTTTTGAGTTTAAGATAAATTGTCCAAAATCTTCTCACATAAATTAAATATTAGTTTGCCATTTTAATACTCAAATTACATGCCAGATTGGACTCCACATGTAACACAATTGCAACAATCTTATAAATCGAATACATTTTAAAGCACATCAGATTTTCATATGTAAGCACCTACACAGTGAGGTATAAAGTCCACTTGACTATAAATCTGAAGGTCTTTGCTCTAGTTCTCAAACCTTTATTTGGTAATGCTCATGTTTCTCCTTTATAGCCAGAAATGTTAGGAGTTTATTATGTTTATCTGTGTACCTTCTGTCTCTCCCGTCTGACTGATTATGAGGCGCTAAGTATAAAAGCGCTATCTCTAATTATTGGCCTATGATCATGAGAGATGAATATGAGTAGGTATGGATAAGTATCTATGAACATATATTGGTGGGTAGTAAACTGAAAATTTGCCAACAATTTAGCCACATTCTGAGGTAAGTAAATTCTTAGAGGTCCTCTAAACCATATAGAAAATTACCTATGTAGCTATGATTCTTGCAATTACCAAACGTATACTCAGAAATCTCAGTCTTATTCAACATTAGTTTAACCCACTATGTAACTCTGATTTTACACCTTGTATAGTGTAGTTGGTGTAAGAAAACATCTATATGCTATTAATATAGATCACATGAGGATTAATTTATTAGAAAAATCCAGAGGATTATGTCATTATTTTAAAGGATTGACATAACAACAGAATGTATTAGATATAATTAGAAAAGTAACATAGACTAGAAGGACAGAGGCTGAGAAGTAGGAGAGAGAGAGTACATAATATTCAGGCAGTCCAGAAAGAAAGGGAAGGACTTTCCTAATGATACATGGTTTTATTTCTCCAAACCTTTTCTCAGGAACCTTTTTGAAAGACTATTTATTCTCCTTCAAACTTCTACTTGTTTGGAACTCTGTTTTCATAAGTTTTATTTTCATCTCTTTTGTGAAAGCTCTTCCCCAACAAAAGTCACTGATGTAATCTTTCTTTCTTCTTTGTTCTTAAAAAATATACATGGAGCCACTGCAAACAGGAACACAGGATATATACATTTTTAGCAGGGGGTTTTAGCAGGGGAGGTCGGGGGTTACACAGGCAGCCATTCCCATCATATCTGTATATGTGATCCCCCCAGAGTTGTTCATCCTGGCAGCCCAGCCCAGGATCCACATATACATGAGCACTGCTTGTATTATACTTATTTACTTAACAAATTCTTGTTGATCTCTTAAATAATGCCAAGCCAAAATTAGTATCTTCTCTAATGGAGCTCGCAGTCAAGGAACAGAGATAGGCTACAAACCCACAGACAAGTAAATATGTAACATAAATTCACATAAGGATACATACTATAAAGAAAATAAAATAAGATTTGACTCAAAGTGGTTTATGGGTGGGTATAGGCAAAAGAGGTATCATTTGAGACCTGGATGCCAGAAGGAACTAGCCACATACAAGAGTATTGCAGGAAGAACAAACAGCAGATGGAAAAGTGCTGAGATAGGAGTGAGCTTGGTGTTTTATAAGGCTAATCCGGCTAAATTATTGTTAATGAATATCAGGAAGGAGGTGATATAAGATGAACTCCTCAACTAGGCTGTGAGTTTGTTCATCTGTGTGCTCTTAGGACTCAGCAGTGTCCATTTAATGTGTTGAATGAATAAACAAATAGATGAATGAATGAATGAATCCCACATATAATGAATTAACCTTTGTACTATAAAACATGAGTAAAATGATAAACGTTAGGGGATAAATAATCTATAAAATTTTCAATTGCCAATATTTTATACAATTTATACATCTCTCTTAAAAATATGCCATATATGAAATAAATGTATAATGATTTAGTTCTATAATTCTATTTTTTTAACTGAGTTAAATATTTTTTATCTAATGGCAAACAAAAAAGTCCTTTGGAATTTGTTGTAAATTGTGGTTAATTTCAATTAACCAAATTAAGGTTAGTTAACTTATTAACCTTAACTTGATGCCAAGTTAAGGTTTTCAGCACCCCTTGAATGATTAAGCTGCCAGTCATATCATGTTTCTGTTTTGAACATTTCCTTTAGGGAAACATATCCCTCTAAAAGTCAGTGTGTCACTTATTTGAAAATTCAGGGAAAGTATCGAAGAATATTTTGGTGAATGGAAGTTGACATTAAGAAGGATTCCTGTGCCAGCACCTCATTAATCTTTTAAAATTACGGTTATCTGAAGTAACGCTTGCTCCAATAATGAGGTCAGCTGGATTTATAGAAATATCTGTCAAAATGAGGAGGCTTCAAAAAAGCTGTCGTGCTATGCTTCTCACATGTCCTCAGTTTCCATAAAAATTTAAAGAAGAAACTCATTGTACTTACCCATCAAAAGACTCCAAGAGGCATAATGATAGGAAACTATTTTTGCCACCACTGCCTGATGAGAATCTTTGCAGACAATTTCGTCACTTTACCATTAAATTAATATTTATGTCTTGGTTAATTCTGTCTTCATTTCTTGCCTTTGTTAATGCCTCTTCATAGTGGCTAGGTAAATAGAGCAAAATTCCAAAATAGCTTAAATAGTCTTTTTTTATGTGATATTACATGTATTATGGGATTACCTACTAATGTGTCATAAATTGTGTTGGATCGAAGTCCATTTTATAGTCTCCTTGTGAAATTTTGCCTGTCCTGAAGTGGCAAAATACATTTTACCACATGAGATTAAAATATCTGTACTAAGAAAGAGATGTGATTTAACCATTGAACTAAGGAATAAAACTAAATGGATTCCACTAGGTGGATATCAAAGTATTTTTTTCCTTGATGGTGACCTAAAACAATCAGGTAATTTGTTTTATTCTCTTGAATCCACAGTTTGAGTACATTTCCTAAACAACTATGGTAGGTTAAAAGGGCATGGAGAAAAGATATAAAAGCAGGAAAAGAATGCCTAGGATGATACAAAAACAATTAGAAATATCTATCCTAATAAAGCGAGGCTCAGGGGTAAAACATTGGTCTTCAAAACTACGAAGAATTTTATTCCCCTGAAAAAAAGAAAACACTATGTTCCATCACTGCCGAGGAAAAAATGAGGTTTGGTTTTAGCAAGTGTTTCAGAGAGGAAGAGCCTTTAGTGTCTGAAGATAGGAAGCTAACTAATGACCTCCCAAGATTTCTTTGGTCCTAAATAAAGACAAATAAATTTTGTTGATCAGAGTGCAGCACCAAGGAGTCATTTGTTCATCATTTATAAATTAAACCACAGCCTACTTTTAGTTTAGTATGAACTTTAAGAAAGCAATTTTTGTAAACTACTTTTAGTGTTGCTATTAGATTGATTTTGTGATAATTTGGAAATGCTATAGAAAAGGAGTCTGTTGCCATAGTAATAAAAATTTTGAAGACTGACTTTTTTTTTGTAAAAATATAGCTCTTTTTTCACTATTGATGGTCCAAAATGTCCCTCTTAATACACTTATAAATACATATAGGTAAAGATACAATATAATCTATATACTATATTATCATAAATTGAAGTAGAAAGTAATGATTAAATATTTCATCTCAATTTTAAGTATGTTTTTATAGATTAGTTTACTTTAAAAAATAAATATGATTAACTAATGTATTCAACTGGAAGAAATATCAACTTATTGGAAATATGTAAGAGTAAAGAAAGATCACTCTATTTCTAGTACAATTTAAAATAAAAGACCAAATATTTCATAAATTTTTATTATCTAAATGGTAATTTGAATATTTATATGTCATCTCATAATTATCAAAATGTATAATTTATAAGCTCAGTGGACTAGTTTTTAAAATATAATGAATGAATTTTGTACAGTATAATACTGTGATCATATCTATTAAATTTTTAACGTGATCAGATATTAAATAATGTTTAATAAATAGTAATATAAATAATTTTAAGAGATAAAGCTTATGATGATTATTTTTTAAGTTGTGTCATACATCTGGATTGCACATTATTTTCCAGATTAAAGCCATAATAATTTTAATTTTTATGAATTTATAAAAACCATGCATTTGACCTGATTCATATTGTAAATGTCCCAGAGACAATGTTAGGCAAGTTAATTGAAGCTGTTTCCCAAAGCCAGTTACCTTCACCTATTACATAGCTTAATTATTTAACTGTAAAGGCAAGACTATCTTTTTAAAGACTTTGGAAAGAAAATTAGGAAGGGAGGGAAGGAAACAGGGAGGAAGAGGGAGAGGAAGGGGAAAATAGAGGGAGGAAGAGGAGGAGGGTGGGAGAAGAGAGGGAGGGTGGGAGGGAAAGAAAGAGGAAAAAACTTTTGAATATATTCAAAAGAACATCTAAATCAAGGTATTTAGTTGTATCGTGTTATATGAAATAAAATGTGGTGCCTTGATAACAAGGGTGATGGAAGAAACAATTAAAATGCCTTTTGCGGGCTAACAATGTCATCTCAGGGCCACTTTTTTTATGTGCTAGCAATCTGTAGAATAACAAATCAGAATGAAAAGCTTACTGATATAGCTAAATATAATGTACATGTTCTTATACATACAATCTTATCTGTAACAATCCTCCAGGAAGATTATAGGATGTTCTGGATAGCAAAGTGTTGTAGGCATCTACAAGATAACACTCCGCAACACCAAAACATTTTTCTCTTTTATCAGTTAAAGGTATAATTCCAAATGTATCATTAATACCTTGGCATTATTAAAGACAACATGCTAAGTGTAACTGACATATTCTAAGTTTCTTTAAGTTTCTTGATAACTGATTCATGATAGTCATAAAAATTTTAATACTGTACTACAGACTGAATGGGTATTGATGCCAGCAGAAACTGAAAATTTGTTCTTGAAATGGTTTTTGCTGTAGTTTTGCTCTAGTGACAAAAGAGCCAAAAATTTAAATTTAGGATTTATGAACAAATAAGAGGTATTTAAAGGCATGGAACTTGAGCAGAGGTAGAAAAGACAAAAGTGCCTGTGACAGAGCCTTGGGAAACTCCAAGAAGATTGGGAACAAGCAGTCTGACCCGGAGCCTCCAGATAGGAATAAGGAAAGGCAAAAGAGTGAAAAGAGTTACATAAAGTATTCAAGGAGGTAGTGATAAACTGAGGTGTCATGAATGAAAGGACTGGAGTTACAGATAATCATTAGGGAATTATAGAAGTCCTGAAGGCTAACATATTTGTCCTATAGCCCAAATGTGACTCAGGAACAAACACGGAGCAACACGTTCCTTTCAAGGACAGTCATGAAGAAACTCAACAATACAGAGAACAATGTTCTCAGAACCATTCTTCCCCAAAGCATAATTAACCAATTCAGGCTATGGGCGTAACATGGGGGTAATATCCTGCTTCTCTCACATCAGAGTAATGTCAAATAGAGGTGTTCTTCTCTAAAGAGTTTTGTGGTATAATATAGTGTCTGTTAGGGTTTGAGATCAAACTCAACCACATACTAACTCTGAGTCTGAGGTGTTTATTTTATTGTACTTCTAGGACTGACTTAAGAAATTTACAGACCTTAAGCACTTAAAAAGATTAGAGTGCCCACCCAAGTGTCACCTTGTATAATTAAAAATAAAACCAATCTTACCCCTAATATAAGTGAGGATGTTCAATAAATTTTGACTGTTCTCATTATAGTCTTTTTCAAAATTATCAAGTGTTAATTTTTCTTGAAAAATGAATTTTTTGCTTGCTATTCCCACTTACCTTGGTGTATATCTGGGACATTTCAACATTTTTAAACTCCCTATAAGCTTCAAGTTCATTAACTGAAAAATGTGTGGTAGACTATATATGTATCATTTTTAGTATGGTTCTCACACATAATAAGCTTTCAACAAATGTTAACTATCATTATTTTACTGTCATTACTATCAACATTAGTAGTAATGTTATCCTAAAGGATTGTTGTGAGAATTTATTTATTTAAGAAAAAACCTATCCTGGTAAAGCACAGAACAGATGGTAAATAATGTTTCCTTTACTTCCATACCCACTCCTCCACTTTACCTCAATCCTCCACACTTTATTTTCTCTGAGTATCACAGAGTTCAAATAAGTATAATAAAGAAAATAACTTATAATGGTCTCAGAATATAAAATATTAAACACCGTGTTCAAGGAAGAAGCTGAGATTCATATAATTAAATGTGGAAGGGAAGACACCCGAGGAAACCACTGATTTATTCTTTCACATAAATGATTTTAAATAACATGTAGTAAAGACAGTTCACTGATTCAGATTGTTATTCTAAAGAAATAAAGATTCTGCTACATTTTAAACCTGAAGGTATGAAAAGTTAAAATATGATTTTTCATTTTTAAAAGACTATTTATTTTACAAATCAATTTTATATTATCATTACCCTTTGTTTTCATTTTGTGAAATAATATTTAATTTTATTTTAGGGATTACCTGCAAGTCGTGTGAGATATAGAGTAGATGATGTCCAGTTTCCTTATCCTGCCAGTATTTTTGATGTAGAAGAAGATTCTGGAATAGTAATGACTCGAGTTAATCTTAATGAAGAACCTACAACAATTTTTAAGGTCAGTGCAGTGTTTTCTCTTTGGTGTCTATTTGATGTTTAACTTTTGATTGAGAGTTTGGTTTAACACATAACCATACATCTTCCCATTTTCCTCCTTTGTAGTATTTTAAAATTACAAAACAATGCATTTTTTACTGCATAGACACTTAGAAAATACAGTTAAGTAAAAGGAAAAAAAAAACACTTGATATTTCACATTTTGGAGATTAATATTTACCATTTTAATCTCTATCCTTATGATAACATTCCCTGCAAATAAAAGTATACAAATATATATTTTAAAATAACATGATTGCATGATTGTATTATTCATACTTCTCTTTAAAATTTAAATACTATTAATGCTATTATTTAAATGGTTGTGTGATGTTCTATTGTATAATATACTATTGTTTTTTTTTTGTCCAATATCCTGTTGTTGGATAATTAGTCATTTCCAATTTTTGTTATAACCACCTTTGCTGTCGTGAAACTCCTTGTGCAGATATTATTTGCCACTTGCTATTTTTTTTCCTCAAAGTAAGTACC
This sequence comes from Monodon monoceros, assembly GCF_005190385.1. Classification (NCBI taxonomy): domain Eukaryota; kingdom Metazoa; phylum Chordata; class Mammalia; order Artiodactyla; family Monodontidae; genus Monodon; species Monodon monoceros. Next base: position 41,588,812 of record NW_021703781.1, read on the forward strand.
TAGAGGCAATTGCTGGTTCAAGTTTATGTACTCTTGATACGTTATACTTTTAGAAAATTTTAAATAATACTACCCTCCACTATTATCATAAATAATCCATTTTATTAAATGTTTGACTGTTTCCATTTTCTATAATTACTTAGAAAAAATTTTGTCCCTGGGAATAAAGCCTTTGACCGTACATTGGGGAAATACCGTCATCAGTTAACCTTGTGAATATCAGTGAGCACTCTGTCTCACTTAATTTCATCTCCATTTGAAATAATTGTTCTGTTTGTAAAGTATTAACCCAAAGGCAGATTGTGGCTCTCAGGATGACCCTTGGTTGTGGTTACATGATCTAGATTGAATTAGTTTAGATTGGTCACCTGCAGCTTCCAAATTTATATACAATCTAGAGAAACACATAGTTTTGAAACTTAACATTTCTTAAAATAAACATTAGAATTCTTCTTGACATAATAGAGGTTATCAAAGCAAATGATCAATTATAAAAGCTATTTTACTAATAATATATAGAGATTACATCTTAAGACTAAAGCTTTTCTTTAGTTTGCATCATTTGAACATTTTCTATTCTACAGTATGAACTTCATTTTATATAATTTGTTTTTAAGAGAGTGTATATCAAAGTGTGTTAAACTATAAAGCTTTCCAGTTTTATCCTCCAGAGTGAAGTATTTCTGCCCTATAATCTTGCAGACAATTAATTCACTGGAAAAATTAATTTCTTTTTATAAGCAAGCTAATTAGCTTTTCCTATCCATGTGACTGAATTTAATGCTTTTGAAATAGGTGTTGGCAGTTATAAAGTTTCATGTTTTTACTGTAGGCACCAGTGGGATTGTGAAAGAGAAAAGTTTATAATTGGAGAGATGTAGTATCATATACCTGTTTTACCGGTAGTTTTTTTTTTTTTATCATAGAGTTATTAACTGAACTTCTTTGAGTTTCCTCACCTGGCAAATGGAAATAATAATATCTACCTGGTGGGATTGTTATGAGTATCCTAGCACAGTCTCTGCTACCTGGTAGGCAATGAGGAAATGATCACTGCTCCCCCTTTTGGAAACAGGCAGTCCAATAATTAAAAACATTCATAGAAAAATGATGCTTTTATTTTCTTCTTTTAAATCATCTTTAACTTGAATATTTTTTTACTTTTTAAGTTGGTGGTTGTTGCTTTTGATGATGGTGAGCCTGTGATGTCCAGCAGTGCCACTGTGAAAATTCTTGTCTTACATCCTGGAGAAATCCCACGCTTCACACAAGAGGAATACAGGTATTGATTCCTATCAGGTTTTGTAACATATGAAGGCTTTTATTTTGTTGTTTTTTTTTCTTTTGGTCTCTCAAAATTGACGTGATATGAATTTTCCAGTGAAGCAGGCTTCTAATTCTAGTTTAAGCTTTTTAAAATTAACATAACATTATATTTATTTTAAAAGTTAATATGGTTAAAATGACAATTCAGTGTAAAATATCAGTTTTAGTAATCCTTTGATGAATAATGGATCCTTTAAAAATACTTAAAGCTAGGTTTGAAAATGACAACATTGTGTTTGGGGGTTTAAATTGCAACTGATTAATGATCTCAGTGGTACGAAGTAGACATTTAGTTTCTTGTTACTGCCAGACACATTATGTCATTTAATTTTGAGGTGTATCTGAAATGATATTTCCTATATAATCAGTGACAGAGAGAGAAAGAGAGTTTATGTTTATGTGTATAATATATATTATAGCTGTAAAGTTAGTATATATACCATCTTACGTTAGGCTGTCATAACAAAATTCAAGGACTAGGTGGTTTAAACAACAGACATTTATTTTCTCACAGCTCTGGAGGCTGGAAGTCCAAGATCAGGCTTTCAGCATGGTCGGGTTCTGGTGAGAGGTCTCTTCCTGACTTGCAGACTGCTGCCTTCTCGCTATAACCTGACACAAAGGAAAGTGAAAGAAAGCAAGCTCTCTGGTATCTTTTCTTATAAAGGCATTAATCCCAAGATAAGGGCTCCACTTTTATGACCTCATGTAAACCTAATTACCTCCCAAGGGTCCTATCTCCAAATACCATCCCATTGAGGGTTAGGGCCTCAAAATATGAATTTTAGGGAACACAGTTGGGTCCATAGTGTGTGTGTGTGTGTATGTTAGAAAGTGAAGAATTTATTGAAAAAATAATGAAACTAAAATCACTATATGTTCATGGTTGCTTCATTATTGGATATAAATGAAAGAATGTTTTATAATGCTCTTCTGCAAATACAGTAGAATTTTCTTTCATGAGTTTTTAATCTCAATTAAGTTAAAACATTATGTACTTTTATTAGTATGTTAGGACCCTTTGGAGATAGTTTTCTCACAAACATTTGAAGGAGGCTCACTATATACTGTATTTTACTATTTACTTGTTCTGGACATAGCATTAAAAGGCAGCCAGTCACTACACTCCAGAGGCTCACAGCCATGGGTTGGAAACAAAGAACTATGTGAAAAATATAATACACTATAAAAACACAATAATAGAAGCTCAGAGTACTGAGGAAGCATGTCGGAGACACACTTACCTGTGTCTGAACATGATCAGCAAAGTTTTGAGCTGTTTCTTGAAGGAAAAGTAGAGTTGAGCCACTCCACAAAAATGTGGAAGAATGCTCCATGCCAAAGAAGTATAAATAAGGGATATGGGAGAATGTATTGAATAACAGAATATTTTACTTCTATCTATCTAAAGAAAATTGGAAGTTAAACAATTACATTAATTGAGGCTCAAGAAAAATGAAGATTTCATATAATAGAACATTTTATCATATTCTACAGTTTGGATTTTATTCTTCTCATAATTTCAAAGAACAACCTAAGAATTTTAAGCTGAAGCAGTGACTAAGATACTGAGGGAAGAACTAGCTGATGCATCTGGCAACATCTACCACATTAAACCAACAAGTTTTCACTTTTCATAAAAAGCTATCTTGACAATATTCAAGGACTAAATTAAATTATGCAATATCATTATAAGAAAATGCTATACAACACATGTAAACCATTGAGATGTAAAATATATTTAAAACAATAAGAATTCTTGGTCAATCTGTGTTAAAGGTCATTTTCTTCCTTATGTCCATTACCTGTTTTCTTTCCTTTTGTGTTGACTTGATAATCTGTGGACTCCAATTCTTTGCTGTGGGACATACAGTTTGCTGGATTTTTTTTTTTTTTTTTTTTTGCGGTACGCAGGCCTCTCACTATTGTGGCCTCTCCCGTTGCGGAGCACAGGCTCCAGACGTGCAGGCTCAGCGGCCATGGCTCACGGGCCCAGCTGCTCCGCGGCATGTGGGATATTCCCGGACCGGGGCACGAACCTGTGTCCCCTGCATCGGCAGGCGGACTCTCAATCACTGCGCCACCAGGGAAGCCCCAGTTTGTCAGTTTAAAAACAGTATTTGTGAAGAATAGTTCATGTTTGGTATTTTCTTTTTATATGTTCAACCAGTATCTGTGTCAAAATTCCTGCAGTGTTTCAAATTGCTGTGAAAGGCAACACAGTTTCCCTCTGTAAAAGAAAGAGAGAAACAAGAAGTAAGAGAAGGAGAAGAAAGAAGGAAGAAAGGGAGGAAGGGAGAAAGGTTGTTAACCTCATACGTCCCCTTCCCTCTCTTATTTTTCTTTCAAATTCATTTACTGCCTCAGCTGAATGCATAAAACTTCCAGAGACGCTAAGCAATCTTATTAATGCTTGATTTTCAGGATGATGACTTGTGTTGGAATTAAAGAATGGCAGAATATGCCACCCGAAGATATGTCACTTTGGCATAGGTTTATTTTGAACTGAAAGCACTTAAAAAAACAGTAGATGTTTCACTCCCCGTTAAAGAAACTCAAGATAATTCTATACAAACAGACCTTGATAAAATAATTTATATCTTCCTTTAGCCTCATCACATAGTTTAATTACGTTTCCACTGTTGCCTCTCTTTGTTCATCCTAATATAAATGTATGTAGATTTCACCATTTCTTTGAGTCTTCATTTCTTTATGAGGACTCCCATGCCACATGAAACTTATATGAATGTGTATGCTTTCTCTTGTTAATCTGTTTTATGTTAGCTTAATACTTGGGTTCAGCCTAAAAAACCTAAGAAGCTAGAGATAAAATTTTATCTCCGCTATAGAATTGCTCCTGGTGGAAAAACTTCAACTTCACGTGATCAAATTTCAGGGACTCACAAAATGATAATGCAAGATTTCCAATCTTTGTACGGTGTGGGGAGGAGGATGCTTATAGTTTACAAATAGAAAGCAGTAATGCAAGATAGCTAGCATTGCAAGTTGAGGTATATTTGGTTTTTACGTCTTAGGAATGTCTTCATTCCAATATTGACTTTTGAATTCCTTAGGAAAAAATTAGTTTTCAACAAATAACTAAATATTAAAGAGAGATCCTAAAGATAAAATGCTCATTTGTTTTAGAATTTTGAACCTGACCTCCCTCCCCTTGCCCAGTTATTTTTAGAATGGTCAGTCATGAAATCTTTAAACCTCAGGATAATAAGATTAGTTAGGGTAGATTGGGCTGCTGTAAAAAGAATCCCCTAAAGTTCAGTGATAAAAATACATGTGTTTTTGGCTCATGTGAGAGTCTGAAGTGAGTGTTTTAGGCTGGCAGTAGCTCTTCTTCTTACAGTTTCTCCATGTGGTCATTCAGGCACCCAGGCCAAGTTATGGTCTTCCATCTGTAACATTCTGTTTCAAAATAATACCAACTATTGCCATCTCAGTCCATAGAAAGGGAGCAGGGGCAGAAATCCACATCTAGGGATTTCCTAAATCAAGGGAGGTAGGAGTTGCAAACTTCACATCAGCTCACATCCCATCTTGAAAATCCATGCAAATGTTTATACATAGCCACAAAAGAGTGGAGAAATACTTCTGGCTAGGCAGCTATGTCCTAGTTCCACTTCTATTATTGAGGAAAAAGGGGAAATGGTGTTTGTGGAGAACTAGCACATTTAACATGTAATTTTAGACAAATTATAGACTTTAATTGCAGTAAGTCATTTTAAAATCGCTTAGTTTCTATTAAGAATATATAATGTTGGGTACATGAACCAATGATGTAATAGTATAGAAACATTTTTATTTTTAAATATGTATTGGTGAAATAGATTACATTCTTCTTAAAATTGTAAAAGAATACTTTTTTTAAATTCAAAGCAAATCTCATATGAACATTTTTGGGTGTTTTAAATTATTCTAAATTATTTAAGCTTATCAAGCTTACTGGACTTCAAGCTAAAGTTAAATTATAATTTACTATTGTTGCTTTACTATTTGGTTACAATTAACTACTCTCTCCATTTTCCTAAGAAGTCTAATTGTCTTCATCACTAAAGTAAAGCAAAAAGAAAATGAAAAAGAAACCATTATGGCAGAGTGTGAATGAGAGTCATGAGCTGTAGACTAGCTTTGTGGAGATCATCAAAAAAACTTGAGAGATGGCATTTACTATTTGATGAAACTTTTTCCAATGTACTGGTTTTACCTAGACAGGGAAACAAAATTCATTATTCTTTTTATGGAATTAAAAACATTTACATGTTGAACTACTGGTAATAACTTGGTCGCTGGAGTATAACAATTATGTTTTCTAAAACTATAGAAGTAAAAATAGCAATAAGAAATTCATAAACATCATAGTAAACAGTTTAATATTTACTAAAGGAAAAACCTGCTAGATTGACAGCTAAATTTTTTGTTTTTAAGCTATGTTATTTTTTTTTATTTTTTATTGAAGTATAGCTGATTTTAATTGTGTTAGTTTCAGGTGTACAGCAAAGTGATTCAGTTATATAATATATATGTATATATGTGTATATATGTAAATGTATATGTATACATTCTTTTTTAGATTCTTTTCCTTTATGGGTTATTACAAAATATTGAGTATAGTCCCTGTGCTATTCTGTAGATCCTTGTTGGCTATCTATTTTACATATAGTAGTGTGTATATGTTAATCCCAAACTCCTAATTTATCCCTCCCCACCCTTTTCCTCTTTGGTAACCCTAAGTTTATTTTCTATGTCTGTGGGTCTGTTTCTGCTCTGTATATAAGTTCATTTGTATCATTTTTTTTAGATTTCACATATAAGTGATATCATAGGATATTTGTCTTTCTCTGTGTGGCTTACTTCACTTAATATGATAATCTCTAGGTCCCTCCATTTTGCTGCAAATGGCATTATTTCATTCTTTTTTTATGGCTGAGAAATATTCCATTGTATATACGTGTACCACATCTTCTTTATCCATTCATCTGTTGATGGACACTTAGGTTGCTTCCATGTCTTGGCTATTGTAAATAGTGCTGCTATGAACATTGGGGTGCCTGTATCTTTTTGAATTATGGTTTTCTCTGGATATATGCCTAGGAGTGGGATTGTAGTATCATATGGTAGCTTTATTTTTGATGACATATACTTAGTAGGTTAGCTGATTAATGTAAAAGTGGAAATATAACAAAAAGTCAAACCCTTCTTTCACATACTTTTGTTATGCCTCTGTTTCCTATTCTTAATTTAAAAGTTCCTTACTTTCTGCTAATGGTTCTTTGAAAAAGAAATAAGGAAGATTCTTCAAAATTATTCAAGGATTTTATAGACCACACTATATTATTGAAATAATTTAACTTATCAAAATTAGAAGAGAAATTTCTCACATTATTTTCTTGTTTATAATTTATAATATGGAGATAATTTTTATGTGTTGGAAAAAATTTTGATTTTGTCTTTCCTCAAATCCTGTGAACTGAAGTTGTTTCTGGATGGTCTGACTTCAAATATTTTTTAAGGGTGGGAGGAATCTAAAAATGAGAATGCAATTTGCCCCATACCGATATATGTTTACTTTTATAATGGCCAGATTTACAGTTATTCTTAAGTATGCACTAGATTCTCTTTGGTCCCTCACGCAGTTGTTATACTTAAAACAGACTCATTCCATTAATTTCATGACCTCTTCAAACCAATCTTTCTTTGAGTCATTGAATTAGGTTAAATGGAGGATCAAGACATCATCTATTTGTCATTAGATGAACATCCACTTTTTCCAGAAAACACTGAGTTCTTCTTAAAACTTTTGAAAAGTATGTAACTCTTCAGACTGTATATTTATTTTTATAATTGTAAATAAGCAATCATGTTGTGTGGAAGCATGCATACAATCAGAATTTTCAAAAGTGTAACAAATTTCCATTTTCCTGCATCATTCTTGTTTTATTTGATTCTTTCAGTTTCTCTTTTTGACAAAGATAGACATATCAATAATTTAAGTGTCTTAGAGTCTGCATGCCCCAAATCATCCTTCTTTATTCTCCCTCTCCTCCCTTTCCTTGAAATAATTTCTTAAAGAATTAATGGCATTTCTTTATCTTTGGTTGTCAAAGCAACACTTCCTTCTTAAAAATCATCTCCAGCTGGCTTCACTTCTTTTTTTTTCTTTTTTTTGCGATGAATAAGTCCAAGTATTAGACCCTACCTTATACAAATAATCATAAATTTTGAGTTATTACCATTCAGGCAATTAAGAAGTTTCTCTCTATCCATATTCAATCTTATATCTTAATTTAAACCATTTTTCACAATTTGATTTTCATTGGAAGTAGAGAAAAATAGGTAATCTTACTCATAAAATTCTGTTCTCAAAGTCATACCATGTAATGGATGAAATAGACCATAAAGACCATTTATTCAGCCTAATAATACGTGATTTCTCCAATGTCCTTGCCACAAAGTTGACTACGCTTTTTTAAAAACCTTACAGTTGTGAGAAACTCACCCCTTCAATCTTTGGATAGCTGTGAATATTGGGAAATCATTCCTCATGCTTAGGTTATTATTGGTACATTTACTCTTCTAAATTATTTTATATGCATTTTTCTCTGAGCCTTCATCAATTTTAGCATTTACTCATTTCAAGTAGTGTAAATGTAGGGGAGGAAAAATAACTTTTCTTGTACCCTTCAGATTTATTAACTGAGATCCCTGTCGTAAAAGACAGATTAATAAGAGAAAGACAAACAAATTTATTAACATGTATCTCTCATGTATACATGTGAGATACACAGGGTGATGAGTAACACAAATAGGTGGCTTCAGAATACAGGATTAAATACCATCTTAATGGGAAATGGGGAGGAAGGATGTAGGCCTCTTGGAAGAGAGTAAATAATAATTTTAAGAAAGATGAATTGGTCCCTGGAATAGATGGAAAGTATGATAGTTTGGGAGAAAGTTTGCCTGGCCGTGCTATCCACTTCTAGTCTCCTCTCCTGTGAAAAGAGTCAGTCTTTACTGGTCGATGAAACTCCTGGAAAGAGAATCCATGATGACTAAGTTCCTTTTGGAGGATTTGTCTTTAGGTAGATAAGGGAACTCAGAGAAAGCCTCTCCCTGCATTTGCTGTTTTCTAAGTACCTACTGCTCAAAATAATCCATATACCAAAGCAGCTTATTTTGGGTGTGGGGTGACATATTTTGCTACCCTTTAATTGAAACTGAGCTAAACTTCTTACTTAAGACAGGTGTGACAAATAATACTCTCCTATTAATAATGAGCAGGTATCTTGATAAGGGTTGTGCTTATTGGGAAAGAGAAATCTGCATACCTGGTAATATCTGCCATTAATATGGAACAGATAAAGTGATAGTAGCCATGAAGTTGCTGAATTGAAAGAATATTAATTCCAATTTCTCATACTGGTTTAATACATCCATATGGCAAACTCTTGTACATTGTTATAATATTTAATAATGGTTAACTATCACAATCAAGGCTTTCTTTTTTGTCTCCACATAAATTAATACATATTAAGTCTATTCAATTTATTCATCTTCATTTTAATATATCAATATGTATTAATACTTATTTTAATATATATTACAGTTCTATATTAATATCTTTTAAAGTTTTTCATCTTTATTTTCCTAGAAATTTTTTTCTAAATGTTGAATATTTTGTATTTAATTTATATCTTTCAAAATACTAATACTCCTTTTGAATTTAATCCCCTAAGGTACTGTATTAGTTCATGTTCATCCTCTGATAATTAGACATCAAGATGAGATTTAACAAGCAAGTATTTTATTAGGGGAAATACCTATGGGAGAGAAATGAGGAGAAAGCAGGGTAAGGCTAGGAGAACTTTAAAGCACATGCATTCTGACCCCAAGTGAAGAACAGGGAGAAAAGCTCATGTAAACATCCTAGCCTGCTGTGTCATTTGAGTGACTAATGTGTCATTTCAGTAAGTTTCTGCATGATGATTGGGAAGTCAAACCATGGTCTGATGTCAGAGATATATCCTGTGTTTCCCAGGAAGGGACCTACCTTAGCATCTCCGCTTTTCTTAATCACTCTGAAAGCAGTCCCTAGGAACATGACCTTCATATAAACACAGAAATATACTTCAGAGCACAGCAACTGGAACCTTGGTCAAGCATACTTCCAATAGTTGGAGATCTGAGAGGCACACTCTCATTGCTGCCTCATGTCTTCATATCGAATAAGAGGTTTTCAGTCAATTATCTACATCGATCTTCTGGAAAATAGTTACACTCTCATAGTCAGAAAATACATTTTATATATCTTTCATTTAATCCAGACAGAAATATCAAAATCCCAATAGTAGTTCAAACACATAATATTACTTGAGAATAGATTGACTCCTGTAGGTCAAGTGAGTTATCATTCAGAAGCATGACATTTGGCCTTCATCTCAAGGTGATGGACTAAGACTTAAACACACTGGGATTCACTAGTCATGAGTTTTAGAGGTAAATACCATGGAAAGGTCAATGTGTCTGGAACAGACCATAGAGTCTAAATGTGAATATTGATTTTGAGTGGGAAATGCAGTATCTTTATACAATTTATCAAAAATTTTACTAAAGATAATTATTTACAAATTTTCTAAACAAATATGTTACCAATATAGGATACCTTGGTATTTATTTAAAATGGAAGTGTATCAACATTGATTATTAAACTTTGCATGATTTAATGCCACATTTATGTTAATTTTTAAGGATTCATGTATTTTAATATGTAATTCCCATAAACATAGAAACTCAAAATTTATATTTGTATATATAGAAAAGAGAAGGGGCAAATATTCATAAGGTATTTTTATTACCCTCTGGAACAAGTTGTTATTTTTCTCTTAGAAAGATATCGTAAGTCATTTTCAATTTCTAGTATTACTTAAATTTAATATATCAAATCCAAAATAAGAATAACATACATATACATATTTTGACTTTTTAAAAAATTCAGATACACTTGAATGAAGAAAATAATCTTGTCAGTTTTCCTGTTAAAGTAAAAATTTGATACTTTGCTGATTAATGTGCATTAATCTTGTAACAAATGACAATGCAAAAATTTTGTACACTTTATATTCAAAATAAATTTCTCAAATGGTTTTATACTGAAGAATAAAAATAGAGTAGACTTTATAAAGAACTCTAAAAGATAAACGGTTTACCTTCTGATGTACAAAAACAGAAAAAGCATAATTTAAAATCCAGAAATCCATTTTTATATACTATGAAAAATGGAAACAGTGTTATTACAATGGCCAAGGAAATGATGAGTGAGCAGTTCTAGTTAACATTTCATTATTCAAGAGAATTAAAATTACCTAATGTTGAGGAACATTGCCATTATTCTTATATAAACCATACAAGTTTGGATTCAGGAATTTTGAGAAAAGATTTTTAATCAACAAGTACAGTAGTTTAGGAGGAATTATTGGTCTTGCTTTCGAAGAATGAAAAAGAAAAAGAAAGCTATGTGAAAACTAGAAGTATAAAATAAACCCATATGCAGAGAGCATCACTTGATTGCTAAAGTTGTTTTCTATTTTAATTTAGATTTATTGTTCAATGTAAGATCTGACTTTACTTGAAGATAACCTTTCCTGTCTTTTTTTGGCACTACTAAAATATTGCCTCAAAAATAATAGATTTTGCCTCTTTCACTATTGAGTGACTCTGACAATCCTTCATTTCAGCTTTCATAGGCTTTCTCTGTATCCACATGGAATTTAATTTCTCCTTCACATGTTCAAGGTTATGTATAGTTTTTGACATTTGCTCACAGAGCAGAGTGAAGCAAGTCGTCCAACAACAAAGGACTCAAGTTCTAACAGTTCATTTTAAATCCACTGTTTAGAATTTAAAACAAATTTTTCCATACAAAGAGTTACTATAGATTCTGTTCTTTCATTGCATTCTCTCTATGAGAAATTTTGGTTCAAGTACAACATATAGTACATTACTTTTATTTTGTTAATAGTTAATGTAAACTTTTTTTTTGAGGAAAAATAACTTAATAGTGTCCTAAGGTTTAAATCCTGGCTGCACCTTTTATCAGCTGTTGCTTGAATTTGGGCAAGTTACCTAAGCTCCCTGAGGCCAACTTCCCTAGGGATCTGATACTTACTTTATATACAAGAGAAAGGACTTTGTAAAGTGCTAGGCACAGAAAACATGCTTAAGAAAGTAGTTGTGATATTCTTATTTAATAGGCTTATGCCAGGTGTTGGTCATGCAAAGATTTTTTTAAATGTAGTTTTTGTTTTCAAGGAGTTTATACAGAGGAAGGAAAGAAGCAATCCTAATTGCCTGACTTCTGGCTGCCCCCATGTGATGAGATGAAAAGCCTCTGTTTCTGTGTTTGGAAGAATAGCACACATTTACCATATTTTCAAAACAAGAGAAGTGGGAATAAATAATTGCCTAAAAGCAAATAAAGATATGAGGAAGAAAAAGTAGATACTAAGCAAAACAAAATGTCACAAGTTAATTTCTCTACCCTCATTGGTTAAGAGATCTTCAGCAGTTTTTGATTTTAAAATATTCTAGGGAAATATCACTCTAGTTGCAAGGTGGGGAATGAATTTCTATGAAATTTGAATGTTTAAATAATAATGCCTTGAATATATATGTGATGGTTAAAGATATATGGTTCTAATTACCAAATGTGGATTGTTATTCTTTATATCATCTTCTAATCATCTTCATAAACAAAATAGCTCCTTCAATGATAGTCATGTAGAGGGATATTCCCACACTTTAGAGTCAAGTTCCTGATGTCCAGGATGAACAGGGCCCCTTACAGAATTGTTTGTGAAGCGTATTTCTATCTCACTGATGCTATATTTTACTTGTCTTTTTACCAAAGTTCTCAGAATGTTCTGTGAGCAGTGAATTTCAGTTCAGGGTAGGATGAAAAAGATGAAGCAGGAAAACTAGTTATTTTTCCTTAAATTTTACTAATTCATCCAGCATCTTTGTCCACTAATTTATTTAACAATTTAAAAAAATATAGGCACAGGGCTTCCCTGGTGGCGCAGTGGTTAAGAATCTGCCTGCCAATGCAGGGGACACGGGTTTGAGCCCTGGTCCAGGACGATCCCACATGCCGCAGAGCAACTAAGCCCGTGAGTCACAGCTACTGAGCCTTCGTGCTGCAACTACTGAGCCTGTGTGCTGCAACTACTGAGCCCGCGTGCCTAGAGCCCGTGCTCCGCAACAAGAGAAGCCACTGCAAAGAGAAGCCTGCATGCCTTAATGAAGAGTAGCCCCCGCTCGCCGCAACGAAGACCCAAAGCAGCCAAAAATAAATATAAATTAATTTTTAAAAATATATATAGGCACAATGCTATGTACAGAGTATAAAATAGAGCAGTTAATAGGGAACACATGGTCTCTCTAAAGTGTTTAATTCATAAGAGAAGACAAACATTGAAAATGTTTACAAATGAGGTAAAATGGCTGCTATATTCAAGTGGCATTAGTTCCTTTCCTCATCCTGTCAATGAATATTTATTGAATACATAACTGCACTAGAAATAATAACACTGAACAAAATATACATGGTTCCTACCCTCAGAGATCTTATAATATATGTAGTAGATAGAAATTAATCAAATGATCATAAGAAACAGGTAATAATTACAAACTTATGTGATATCAAAGAAAGGAAAAGAACAGAAAAAAAAGTGCTTTATGAGCACTTATAACAAAGCACACAACAGCAGCAGTGGGGGATATTAAAGCAAATTTGAGGAAAACAGGAGTTGAGATGTCAATAAGTAGTAATTAGACTTGTAGGTGAAGAATATAGTGGACTCAGGAATTGGAAGGAAATTGATTGCATAAAAATCCTAAATTGGAAAGGAGAAGACACATTCCAAGATTTAAAGAAAGGTTGAGGAAGAGAGAATGAACGTAAACTACTGTAAGATGAGTCAGAAATTTGGGGCATATTAGAGATTTGAGTTTTATTCTTTGAGCACTGGGAAGCCATTGAAATATGGTAAGCATGTAGTGGGCTAAGAAAGCTCAGATCGATAGTGATGTAAGTACATGTGAACTTTAAAAAGATGACAGACCACTCTGTGGAAGTCAGACAGGAAAGTAGTCAAAATGGATGAATATGGACTGGTCAAAAAAAACTATAGTATTTGAAGCAAAGAACAATGACAGCTGGCCTAGAGTAGGATGTTGGTGGCGAAGGAAAATTGGTGAGACCTAAAAGAAAATCTCCTAGACAAAGCAATGTTAAAGTGGAAACCTAAAGAAGTGCCCTAAAGAACTTGTCAGGGGAAGATTGTGCTAGGAAGAGAGAGCAGCATATATAACAGCCCAGAGAGAGGAGAATTGTAAAATGTTCTAAGAATTCAAAGCCTAGTATAGACCTCAGAAATCTCTAGGAGAGAGTAGTTGGTGATGAGAAGGGAGACATAAGTAGAGTCAGATTTTGAGGGTATTTATGAGCCATATTAAAGGCATTGTTCATTTTCAAGGAGAAATTTGAGGACACTGAAGGAATTATCTCTAATTTTAATCCATCACACCATGCCAGTATTCTCCTATCTTCCTCAGCAAAAAGTGGAAAAACAGTTAGATTAGAAGAGTAAAATATTTTATGCAAATATTTAATGAGGTAAATGCCACATTTTGAATGATGATATAAAAACAGTAGCATTTTAAAAAATGTATTCAAAATGTCACACATTATTTCTAATTTTATAACATTTACATCTCAAACTAAAAAATTATTCCAGGATTAAGGGGTTTTACATGAATATTTTATTTCTTTATTTTCATTTCTCAGTGTGTCAAGTAGGCATTATAGAAAAAAAGAGGGAAAAATCAAATTGCCAATCAGACATAGTAAGCATAATGAATCTGTTTTTGGTAAATGGACATTTAAAATCTTTATCTAATGGATTCTAAATAATAAATTACCATATTTAAAGGGAAAGGGTTGTTTATTAAACAACCTCCTGTTTGTTAAAACAACCTCTCAGGCTTTTCAAAGTTTAATAACTAGGGGATGCTGTATGGATAAAAGAACTGGGTAGGGGATATCTAGCTATAAATTTTTTTCCAGTTTTTTTTTTTTTTTTTTTTGCTGTATGCGGGCCTCTCACTGTTGTGGCCTCTCCCGTTGCGGAGCACAGGCTCCGGACGCGCAGGCTCAGCGGCCATGGCTCACAGGCCCAGCCGCTCCGCGGCATGTGGGGTGTTTCCGGACCGGGGCACGAACCCGCGTCCCCTGCATCGGCAAGCGGACTCTCAACCACTGTGCCACCAGGAAGCCCCTTTCCAGTTTTATTGACATATAATTGACATGCACTATTATATTCATTTAAAGTGCACAACATAATAACTTTATATATGCATGTATTACAAAATAACTACTACAATAAGTTTAGTTAACATTCATCACCTCATATAGTTACAATTTTTTTTTCTTATGATGAGGACTTTTAAGATCTACTCTTTTAGCAACTTTCAAACATACAATATAGTATTTTTCACTGTAGTTGCCATGCTGTACCTTCATTCCCAGAACTTACTTGTGTTATAACTGGAAGCTTGTACCTTTTGACCACCTTCACCCAGTTCCCTCACCCCCCACCTCCCACTTCTGGCAGCCACCAATCTGTTCCCTGTTTCTGTGAGTTTTTTTTTTTTTTTTTTAAGTTTCCACATGTAAGTGAGATCATACAGTATTTGTCTTTTTCTGATTTATTCCACTTAGCATAATGCCCTCAGGGTCCATCCATGTTGTCACAAATGGCAGGATCCCCTTCTTTTTTATGACTGAGTAATACTTCACATATTTACATATATATATAAAATATATATCATTATAAAAACTAAATCTAGAATTAATGTATTAATTACAACTTCTTTAGCAAAAACTTGAAAATGAAATACCCCCACTTCCTAAAATAATGTTGAATTTATCTGTCTTAAGGTATTGAATACTTAATCCATCTTAAGATATATATCCTCCTACCTAGATAGCATGATTGTAAATATTTACTGTCTTTCTAGGGTATGAATAACACTTAATGAAAAATGATTTATCTCTTTCTTTCTTAGAAATTCTAGCAGAATTTGAACATCTATTTTTATTATGCTATTTTTGAGGTAGTACATTCATTCAACTGTTAAAAGTAGAATTGAATTGAAATATTAAATGCTCTACCAGAGTATCTATTTTTCTTTTTTGATGTTATGTGTATGACTACACTAATATATTTCAAGATTCTATGGTGATTCATTAGGTAAGAAATAGTTTCTTACCTAATGGCATAGAGTCTAGTGGAATCAATAGAAAACAACAAATAAAAGCATTAGAGAGCCTGTTTCAGAAGATTACTGTCAGACGCCCTTCAAAAAGTCCAAATGTACAGATTCATCTATAAAGGAGAAAATAAACACTCTTTTTTTTTAACATCTTTATTGAGGTATAATTGCTTTACATGGTTGTGTTAGTTGCTGCTGTATAACAAAGTGAATCAGTTATACGTATACATATATCCCCATATCTCCTCCCTCTTGCGTCCCCCTCCCACCCTCCCTATCCCACCCCTCTAGGTGGTCACAAAACACCAAGCTGATAAATAAGCCAAAATACAAAACTGTTTTCTCAGAGGTTGTTACTAAGTATATAAAGACCTACATCATAGCCTATTTTTAGTAAGTAAATCAATTAGCCAGAAATGAATATGCATGGTCTAGTCATTCATCAGACCATGCAGCCCGCTGATTCCACTTACAGATACTTTGTTGGTATTTGGGGAATATAAAATATAAATGATGCATGCCATGTTTACTACTGAACTTTTAACCAGATATCTGGTATTAATGTATTTACTACATTTTACTGTAACTGTTTACACAACTATCTGGTTTGCTTGTGAAGCTATAAACTCCATGACTGCACAATTCACTTCCTCTATCCTGTCTTTGTGTCTTTACTGCCTAGTGGATGTCAGGCACATGGTATATGTTCAGTAAATATTTATTGAATGAATGAGTAAACCCCTATGCATAAAATCGTTACATTTTAAGTGATTTTGTTGTTGTTTAAGTTTCAGAGCCAGCCTATACCAATCCCACCCCACAGTAGTTGTTTTTGAATGAAACCCCAAAAAGTCTATGAATTTAAAGCTGTAAAGACAGTAAAAAGAAAAATATTATCCCCATTTCAGATATAAAATTGATGTGATTGAGAACTGAAAAGGGAAAATCAGAGTGTATAAAACATAGTCTATAATATTAGCCAAGATAGATATTAATAAGTATTCCAGTTTTATTTTTATTGTGTCTACTGTCTATGAGACAAAGCTACACATCATAATATTTAAGCTAAACTTCCAGAAGCGTAGCTTATAAAGTGATATATTAACAATGGCTATAATTTATGGAGTACCTACCACATGCTAGGTGTAAGGAAAACTTTTTGTATGCATTATATCCTTTAGTGAACTCAACAATCTTCTGATCTAGTTAATGTCCCCATTTTACAAATAAAGAAATAAGGTCAGGGAAACTAAGAATTTTCCCAAGGTCACATAGCTAGTAAATATGAGAGCTATAATTCAAACTCAGAGCTATTAGAATCTGAGAAGAGTGTTCTTAGCTTAATTCTAGTCTGTGAAAGGACATTGACTGCTGTAGAGTAAGCACTAAAGGTTGGTGAGTAGAGTGAGGGAAGCAAAGGACAGAGGAAGGCAGCAGGCAGAAAGTCCATTATTCCCCAAAGACATGATTTCAAGCCACTCCTATCTGAATCACCTGGGGACCTTTTATAAATGATAGTCCTGGATCTGACTGTATGGACCTACTAAATGGGAATCTTTAAGCATGATGCAAAAGTCTGAAACTTTAATAAGTTATTCAGTTAATTCTTACAGTTTAAAGTTTTAGAGCCAATGACTAAGAAAGATTAAACTCCATTAATTCAAACAGTAAATCAGTCAGTCAATCAATCAAACAAACAGACTGCAGATTTAGCTTTCAAGTAGTTTTCTGAACTTGAGAAAGTGCTTACTACTCAGGACCTCAGTTTTCTTGTCTTCCAGACGGGGTCACTTCATGGATCTGAACAGAAGCAAAACTCTTAACAATAGTAAGTTCACTTCAGAAAAGATGTAAAAAACAGTGTCTAACCATTGGTCTTTCGTTCATTTTCTTATCTACAATCCATCCTAAGAACTGTAGGAAAGCTGGCGTCTCTCTCCTGATTCACGTCTTTTTTAGACTGTTTTTCTCAGTTAAATATGTCAAATTAGATCACCCTGATGCAATTACTCCAAGGTTACAAATAACAGGAGTTCCAGTGGGTGTTTTTTTTTCCTTCCCATTTTCATTAAATTCCCTCATAGTAGATATAAAATCAGTTCCTTAATTGGCACTGATTTGCAAATATATTGAATTCAAACATGTCAAAATAAATTAATTTGTCTCTCAGTAGAAAGAAAGCAATACAGCCAGATTGAATCCCAGTGAAATTTTATAGCACTTATTTACAAACACTTTTATATCCTAAACTGCACAGCATTTAAAATAATTAGGAGCTTTATGCAGCACATATAACATTTACTCTTACTGCTACTTCTTAAAACCAATGATAAAAGTAAATTTTAAAATAATTCTTCCATTTTATATTTATACTGTAAAACTGGGGCTAACATTTGGAAACCACACATTCCGTTATTTTAGTATTGTCATTATTCAGATGACCCAGATACATTAAAATATTTAATTGAGAGATTTATTGTAATCTATATTTTCCAAAAAATCAATTTTAAATGTTAAACAAATATCTATGAATTAGTTTATACATTCATAAGAAAATTATGGTGTATGTGTTTTGCATATAAATTCTGTAGCAGTTAACTTTTCTAGGTCACACTTTATTTGCAAAAATGTATTTCTAAACAACAGATTTGGAGTTATTTTGATCAACTCTCTTCTTACTAAAGTGTACCTATTTGTAGTACACTTATGATTCAGCAATAAAACATATCAAACCACAAAAAGACATGGGGGGAGGCTTAAGTACATATTGCTAAGGAAAGAAGTCAGGCCCCAAAGACTACATACTATATGATCCCAACTATATGACCTTCCGGAAAAGACAAAAGTATGCAGACAATAAAAAGATCAGTGGTTGCCAGGTATTTGGGTGGGGGTAGGGGGAAAAATAAATGAGGAACAGGAGATTTTCCATCACTGAAACGATATTCTGTATGATACTGTATGTAATGGTGGATATATGACATTATATCTCTGTCCAAACCCATAGAACATAAAGAATGAAACCTCATGTAAACTATGACCAAAGTGCTGCCTTTGAGGGATAAGTAGTAGCCAGTGCTGCCATCTGGAGTATGTCAGGACATGTAGGCATTAAACCCAATTCAGATCAAGCTTTGTGAAAGAACCTTTAGTGAAGGTCCTTCCTTAAGGCATTTTAAAAATGTAAAACCGTCGGTCACTCCAGGGCTCCAAAGTCCATGTCTGTTTAAAACATACCATTTTCTTTAGCATCCTCTTCGCAACCTTTTTCTGGGGAAAGGGAATCCAGTCGGTCTTTTGACTCTTAAGCTTCATCAGTAAGTCTATATATTTTCACTAGTGAGCCCTAGCTCTTTCAAGTGTCTTTTATTGTAAGAGGGCTTTTTCTCAATTATATTGGCAGTAAATCTGGCTTTAAAAAGTAGAATTCTTGAATTTCAGATTCCAAACAACTATTAGTTTTGAATTAGTTATTAAAAAGTTAAATTGGAAGAGGGTTAATCATACATTGTTTATTATAAAATGGATGAAGTGCAACTACAATTATGTGAATTGATAGCAAGAGAAAAAAATTGTTTAAAAAAAGTGGCTTATGAGGAATCATTTATTTGGCTATAATTCTTTGCTTCTGAAATTAATCAGTAGATTTTGATTGTATTCTACAGGAAGAAGGGGAATGATAAATCACATTATATCAGACTCAGAATGGTAGAATTGGAAAATACTTTACAAATAGTTTACTGTAAAAATCATAAATTGTCAGCCCACAGATCAAACCAAGTCAGGTGATGCTTTAAAAAATAAATTTCGTTGGATGCCAAAATGTAAAAGATCATAGAATTTACATAAAAATTTGAATTTCCTTTTTCCATTTTAAAATCACTCTGGACTTGCATTATTGCATGCTGATTATCCTTATTAAATAGAGTATGTAGTGTCCAATTCCTTTCCACCCCTTTCCCCATTAATTTATTCCCAACCCATTTTATTTAACTTTCTTATCTTTTTATCCTCTCTAACATCTGATTTTATGGATCCTGATTTACACCAACTCCTTCATCTTATATTCAAGTTATATGTGACTCCAAAGGGAATATGTAATTTGCCCCATCATGTAACTTGTACTTTCCAGGGCATAAAACAAAAATAAAATGGGCCTTCCCTGGCAATAAAATAGAAAAGAGTTGAAATTTTGTAATCTAATGTTCATTATCATAAAGGTTGATTTAAATCTAGCCAGGAGAAAATTGCATTTTTTTTTTTTTTTTTGTGGTACGCAGGCCTCTCACTGTTGTGGCCTCTTCCGTTGTGGAGCACAGGCTCCAGACGCGCAGGCTCAGCGGCCATGGCTCACGGGCCCATCCACTCAGTAGCATGTGGCATCTTCCCGGACCGGGGCACGAACCCGTGTCCCCTGCATCGGCAGGCAGACTCTCAACCACTACACCACCAGGGAAGCCCAGAAAATTGCATTTTTATAGTATGTTTTGATTCTGGTAGAAAGAAGTATGTTGGAACAATTAAGACAAAGGTTAATGAGATATTTTGTCTAGAAGTCAATCTGTTTTAAACATTTACTAACAAATAGAAGTTTAAATGTTTTTTAGTGGTGGGTGTAGGATTTGAATTCCTTCTTAAACTATGTCAGTTGCTTTTTCCAGTATTAATCATTTTCATCCTGATTGTACAAAAATATGCATAAAATATTTTATTTTTAAAGTTTGAAATGAAAGATGGCATTTTTATAATGTTAAAGCTGAAGGCATATTAGCTGCAGACTTTATATTTCTATAGTTTATAAGGATCAAGAGTTCATTATGAAATAATTATGGAAAGTATAAAATTTAGCTCTTATCTCACATAGTAACAAGATAGGTGAGTAAACAATTTAAACAGCTTCTGTTTCCACAAAAAGAAATTCAGTATATGAAAATCATCACAGAATATGACTAACATGTTTTCTTATATCACACTTAAGTTGTATGAAATTTGATCTGTCGTTAACAATTCATTGCTCTAATATCCAAGCCATGTGTATTAGTTGTCTATTGCACCATAATAATACTACTGCAAATGTAATGAGTTCAAACAACACACTTATTATCTTGAAGTTTCTGTAGGCCAGGAAATTGTTGGCTGTGTCCTCTGTTTCATAGTCTCACACAGGTTTTAGTCAAGATGTTGGCCAGGGCAAGAATCTCACTTGAGGCTTGACTAGAGAAGGGTCTACCTCCAAGCTCATGTGGTTGTTGCTAGGATTCAGTTCCATGTGGGATGTTTTACTGAGGGCCTTAGTTGCTTGCTGATTGTTGGTCAGAACTCACAATTCCACATCTCCACTCACTTCATTAAATGCAGCAAGGGAAGTAGTCAGAGTCCGCTAGCAAGAAGTTACAAGTTATAATCTAATATAACATAGTCACTGAAGTGACATCCCATCTTGTTTGCTGTATTCTGTCCATTAGAAACAAGTCACAGTCTGCCCCTCCTACAAGAGGAGATACACAAGGGTAGGAATACCAAGGTGAGGATCCTGCTGTGTTTCCGTAACTCTTTAATTTTAACCCTTTCCAGGTTTAATGATTTCACGATCACCAAGGTCAACCACTAGCCAATGTTGCAAACAACAATTAGTCTTAATGTCTGTTTATAATCTAAAATATCATAGAAAAAGATATCTATTCATAATCCATCAAAACTAACCTTAGTGTCACTTTTCTAAGTGCCTTCCTTTTTGTGGTAGTCTACTGTCATTTTCGGTTCAAAATTACCAAAGGCATCCTTATTTCACTAAACTGACACTGTGACGATGCCTAGGTAAATTGCTTATAAAATATAATTGTGTTACCTCAGATATCTTTCTTTAGAAGTCTACTTAGGTAAATGTATCCTTTTCTTATCTAAATATTTTTTTATTCTTTGGGACTCTTTTGATTGCAAGTGATTGAAATACTAGATAAAGGAGAATTTATTGTTTTAGTAACTGAAATGATGAGTTTACCTAGCTTCAAGTATAAAAGCATTTAGATTACTAGTCAGAGTGTACAGGATGTATTTTCAACCTTTAGTTATTTCATTTGTGTTGCTTTATTATCAGAAAGAACCCCCTCATAGGGAGAAACATTAATATTCTAGTCAAAAACAACAAAAGAAGTTTTTTTTTTTTGGTTACAGTAACATTCTTGGACAAGACTTTCATTGGGTTTGCATGAAACATTTACCACACATGAACATACAGCAAAGCAAAATAAAGTGCCCTCATTGGCCAGAGCTGGGTAGTGTGTCTATCAATATACCTGGGGGATTGGGTCAGTTCTACCCAAACCATTTAGACTAACAATGAAGGAGGTATGGTTATCCAAAGCAATATCTGGATGCTATTAACAAAAGAAGGCAGAAAATATGCAGAGAAGTAAAATTAAACAAATAAATAAATAGATAAATACTTTATAATTTTCATTAAAAAATTATACAGGTTAGCTCTTACTCTTTATCAAGAAATAGTTATTGACCATTCACTGGAGATATGGACCACCATTAGGTGCTATAACATCTGTCTGTAAGATAGATCATTTTACATTTAGGTAATTTTAGTCTATCAAGTATATGGAGTACAGTGGCAAAGAACATAGCATTTTGGACAAGATGTTTAAGAAGGATTGTATGTAATTAATTTTTCAGACTGTATTTGTAGCTCAGAATTTGTTATAAAAGGCTTCATGTAAGCACAATATAATTGTGTAATGTAATCTAGATTAGAAGAACTGAGAAGATGGAGATAAAAATGAAGGGTAATATTAAGAGAGTAAGTATTACAAGATAAAAGGCCATGTGAAAGAGTGTCAGTAGGATTTATCTTATCAGTTTGAGGAAAGAGGCTAAAGCTTATAGAAATCAGATGGGTTAGATAGATTGGACTTTAAAAAGATTCAGAGATGTTAAAACTTTATATTTAAGAATTTTCTAAATCTGTTGGAGTTGGATGATATAAGTATGTGAATTGTAAGAGTGAGATTGTTTGCATTAGTTTATGAAGGTAAAGTTATAATAGCCTAGTCACAGTGACCAATATTGTAAAATAAAATGGATATTTTGAGAACGAGATACTGTGTTGTTGAAAATATATTTTTAAAATTAAACAAGTATCATGCAAACTATTATATATAAGATGGATAAACAAGGTCCTACTGTATAGCACAGGGAACTATATTCAATATCTGTGATAAACCATAATGGAAAAGAATATGAAAAAGACTATATATGTATAACTGAGTTACTTTGCTGTACAGCAGAAATTAACATAACATTGTAAATCAACTATAATTCAATAAAAATTTAAAAATAAATAGATAAATAAAATTAAGGGTCATAGTACTGGGGGAATAATATGGTTACAGTTAAGTAAAATAAGTGAATTCAAAAGAAATATTAATTTTGTGATGCCATCCATTCAAATACGTTTAGTACAGTTAAAGTTTAAAGTAGAGCAGGGTAAGGACTAGACTAGAAAGAGATATCTGGAGGCCATTTGCTTAAATATGCTAATATTACCAACATAAAAGCAATATTTTTCTTTAGCAACTTGAGATAGCAAACTGTATCTACCTATTGCATTCTGTCCAGAAGTTGAGACAAGTAAAATGAATTTTATACAATTTTTGGCAGATAATAAAGTAGTAATATACAGGTGACAAGACATTCTTAACAAAGAACATTTGCATAATTTTGAACATAGTTAGGGCTGGAGTCTGAATGTGTTACTTTGTTGAAAAGTTCAAAAAATAGTATTATTCAAATAAACACACACGCACAAAACTAACATATTCTATTATTAAATTCAAAACTCCATCATGACAAAATGGACAAGGAAAATAAATTATCTTCTCTAAACCTGCAGACCGCCTCCAGTAAGTGAACTTGCAACCAGAGGGACTATGGTTGGTGTAATTTCTGCTGCAGCCATCAATCAGAGTATTGTGTACTCCATTGTTGCAGGAAATGAAGAGGGTGAGTATATGTTTAGTCTGTGTTTTCATCATAAAACAATAAACTTAGATTTGGAATAAATTTCAGACTTAATTACTCTTTACCCTATTTTTCTAGTAAGATGTGTCTGACTTAAATGTAACTATGTGCTGAATCTGATTAAAAATCCAGTTATATTGACAAATGCTATTTATTTCCCTTAGGGAATACTCAATATCCAATTCTGAAAGTGTTCCCCTCCCCCTGAATTAGGGATATTTTAATAACGTGTTCAAAATTAATGCATACTTTGAGCTTTTGGTCATAATCATAGCCTGCAGTAGTCTCTTGCCACTGTTTTGTGCCATCCACAGCCCTTACCCCATGTCATACATTAACTAATCCTGAAGAAATTTTAGGAACAGAAATAACTGTGAATGCCCAAAGAGCCACATCCATGATAAAAAGCCTTTTGTATGAGTCCTCAAACTGTCAAATCAAACATAATCAACAGTTATAAGTAAATAAATAATTTGAGTTTTGTCTACCATCACTTTTCACTGAGAATGGAATGGTTTGCTAACCTGTGGGAATAAGTTCATAACTCAGTTTTTCAATTTGCATATTGATTCTTTGTTTCACCTATGACCCACAGGTTAGTTGTCCTTTGGTTTTCCCTTTTTATGAGTTAAATGGTCTGGCATGTTGTAGGTGGTAAAAAAACAAACAAACTAAAAACCCAGTTAATATACATTTAAAAAACACATGCATATTCAATATTAAACGAATGAATGTTAATGTTGTAAAGCAGTTTGCAAGGAAATTATAAAAGCTGTTTTCAAGCATTTCAGTGACCAACCATTACTGGAAATTACTGCCCCTGAAGCAAGTGCTCAATGTAGTACTTTTCTTATTGTCTTTGTTTCTCCTGTGCTGTTATGCCTCCTCTCCAGATATTACTGACTTTCCTTTTTCCTTGAACTTATAACATCTGACTGAAGCTAAGATTTCTGAATATGTTCTTATAATTTTTTCTGTAATTCTATCTGTTCTCTTCCTTGAAGTTAGCAAAGTGGCTCTACTTATTACCCACACTCCACCACAATGTTTCTTTTTACATTCAATTTATTTGCTTATCAATTTATTCAGCTAATATTTATTGAGCATCTATCATGTACACAGTACCTTCTAGCTACTTAGGATAGAGCAGTGAACAAAATAGACAGATCCTTGCCCTCATAGAATTTATCAATCCAATAAGAGGAGATAGTAACAATTATTAAACAATTATTAAGCTAATAAACATATAGTGTTTAGGTAGTGATAAATGCTGTGGAGAAAACCAAAGTGAGGAAAAGACAGAGAGAGTGAAAGAGGTGGGGTATTACAAAGGTTGCCAGTGTGCCCTGCCCTTCACTCAAATATATATGACCAAATTTATTTTAATAAATAGACTTCAGGGGCTTCCCTCGTGGTGCAGTGGTTGAGAGTACGCCTGCCGATGCAGGGGACACGGGTTCGTGCCCCGGTCCGGGAGGATCCCGCATGCCGCGGAGCGGCTGGGCCCGTGAGCCGTGGCCGCTGAGCCTGCGCGTCCGGAGCCTGTGCTCGGCAACGGGAGAGGCCACAACAGTGAGAGGCCCGCGTACCGCAGTAAATAAATAAATAAATAAATAGACTTCAGGGCAAAATATTTTAAGATATTTAGAATAATAAATAATATTTTCTGAATAATCAACATATGAAATTATGTTTGTTCTGTTTGTTCCCTCTCACATTCTTAGCAAAACACTAAATCTGCAGGATAATAAGATGCATTAAATCATAAAAAGTATAATAATCCAATAAGGTCATAAAATAATTGCTTAAACAAAATTAAATGGATTTCTTTAAAACAAACTTTCTAGAAGCATTTAGTATGGCAGAAGATTATGTGTATCTACGGTGAGGGAAATAGTATATGCATTGTTTCAGATTTAATTGACCATAGAAACATCAATTTCCAGGAGGATCTCAAAAAAACTTGAATTTCAAAACATGCATTTAGGGAAACACTGATGTTGATAATTTCAGGAACTGGAACAGAGTTTCCAAAGCCAGCATTTTGTAACTCTTATTATATGTGTTTTAAAAATCACAGTGCTTTTTAAAGAGAATTATTTTCCCTTATAGTGTGAAGAGAGTAACCAAGGAATTGCGTTTTAATTCTAGATAAGTTTGGAATTAATAACATCACGGGTGTAATCTATGTGAATGGCCCTCTGGATTATGAGACAAGGACAAGCTATGTACTTCGAGTCCAAGCTGATTCCCTGGAAGTAGTCCTCGCCAACCTACGTGTTCCTTCAAAAAGTAAGTTGTATTACTTAAGGATTTTACAAGAATTTTATGGTGTTTTTACTTATTTTCTAATGAAATACATACATCTAAATAAAATCCTCAGTGGAGAACGCAGAAAGATCATTAACACTCAAAGATGACTGCCCATTCATTTTAAGATCTGATATATGACAATGCAGAGAATGACTTCATACTTCTTAAATGTCAAGGTAATAACACAATGTTTTCAAATTTTGTGCACAGTCTTACTGGAATGCCATCATTATTGGTGTATGTTGCATAGAAAACCTTATTCTTAATTACACTGGGTAGTTATGGCTAACCCCTTGGAATGTATATTGTTAAGGGGCACATGATTACCATACATTTACTGAATTGTGTGGCTTCTGGTACTTTGTATTTTCTTAGAGCAGAGGTAAATGCATCTTAAAAAGAGTGACTAACATTTATCATAATGTTAGCATTATACTTAATTCACACCCATTTCTAGGAAATGAGATTTATTATCCCCATTTTACAAAGACAAGAAAAGGTTAAGTGATTTTTCAAAAAAATGTTACTGTCAGTAAATGAAAAGTGGGAGATTTAAGCTATCTTTTGACTCCAAAATCTTTCTTCAACATTTTGGTGTAGTGTAGTTTACCCATACAGTGAACCAAGTAAAAGCCAATTTGTGAAGGGGGCCAGCATAGATTCTTAGAGATGTTACTGGTAATGGGATAAACACTGTTCTTTTCCATCCATTGAGATAACACTCCTTTGCACATTAAGCAGTCCATCTTTTTGTAGCTTAACATTGTCATATATCAGCTGTTACAATGAATGGGAAATTTTTTAAAACCTAGAAAACCCAGGCAAACCTGATTTAATTTAACTACTAGCAGAATAGAGGCCCAGAGAAAGTATAAATAACAAAACAGGGTATGAAACATTTATATTTTACTCCGGGCCCATTTCTGGACATACTCTCACAGCACTCCGTCAATCAGCATCTTTAAAACAGGAAAGAGGGAAAAAGAAGAGATCCTGAGAGCCAGAGCAAGAGTACCCATATGAATGCCAGAGAGAGAGAGAGAGCACCCCAGCAGGCTAAGAGAAGAGTAAGCAAGGTGGGAGTGAGACGCAA
Organism: Monodon monoceros; assembly: GCF_005190385.1. NCBI lineage: Eukaryota > Metazoa > Chordata > Mammalia > Artiodactyla > Monodontidae > Monodon > Monodon monoceros. Next base: position 41,615,912 of record NW_021703781.1, read on the forward strand.
AAGATGTGCTACAGAGTTTTCTGTATCAGTTCAGCAATTGATGATCATAAAAATAAATCACTTCTGTTCATGTATTTCAAATCTCACTTACGGATCTAAGGTAGAGGCCTGCACAGTTGTTTGTAAAAGCACAACCAAATCATTGGAAAAATCAGATTATATACAGTGTGTCTTTGGAATTACAGGAATTAAATTGTCTTCAGTGATTATGCATCACTTACATAATTGTTTAAAAATAGCAGACCAGGGGGCTTCCCTGGTGGTGCAGTGGTTGAGAGTCCACCTGCCGATGCAGGGGACACTGGTTCGTGCCCCAGTCTGGGAAGATCCCACATGCGGCGGAGCGACTGGGCCTGTGAGCCATGGCCGCTGGGCCTGCGCATCCGGAGCCTGTGCTCCGCAACGGGAGAGGCCACAATAGTGAGAGGCCTGCGTACCGCAAAAAAAAAAAAAATAGCAGACCAGTTATTTGAGTTTTTAAAATCTTTAAACTGCAAGCAATTACATTTTTATAAAATATAGAGGACGCTTACAATTTACAATTCAATTGTAAATTAAATTGACTAAACCAGGAGTTGAAAGGTTAGAGTAGTTCTAAATTACATAATGTAAACTACCTTATTGCAAATAAAAATAAATGTAAAAGTTAATTGAAAACCATTTGTCATCTTTCTTTGAAACAAACGGAAGTTAGAATTAGAAAAAAATTTTGCCAAATATTTAAGTTGTAGACCCTAGCATTTTTCAAGAAATAGCTCTGATTTCTAGGCATAAAGACATATTGATGTTTCATATGTGAGTATAGTAAACTAATTCTCACTGTAATTTAAATGTAAATCTGAGGCTAATAAAAGTTTAGCTAATACACCCATGTATACTTACATGTGCCCTAGTATGCATGCACAGTGAGACCAGTTAGCAAATTCATGAATTATCCTCTCAGAAATGTGTGAAGCCGAAAAGCTAAATGTTAGTTTGTTTAATGCCTAATGCTTTGACTATTTGTTATTATCAGGTTGGCCAAAAAGTTCGTTTGGGTTTTTCCATAAGATCGTACGGAAAAACCTGAACGAACTTTTTGGCCAACCCAATAACATTTCATGACTGACTTTTTTTTTTTTTAAACATCTTTATTGGAGTATAATTGCTTTACAATGGTGTGTTAGTTTCTGCTTTATAACAAACTGAATCAGCTCTACATATACATATATCCCCGTATCTCCTCCCTCTTGCATCTCCCTCCCACCCTCCCCATCCCACCCCTCTAGGTAGTCACAAAGCAACGAGCTGATCTCCCTGTGCTATGCAGCTGCTTCCCACTAGCTAGCTAGTTTACATTTGGTAGTGTATATATGTCCATGCCACTCTCTCACTTGGTCCCAGCTTACCCTTCCCACTCCCTGTGTCCTCAAGTCCATTCTCTGTGTCTGTGTCATGACTAACCTTTGCTTCTTGAGTCTGAAGTACAAACCCATGTAGTATTTCTAATACAGTTTCACTTATTAATGACTGTTAATGGCCTATGATCAAACCCTACCATTAGCTATGCAAATAATAAGACCATTATGTAAATTGAGGTTAATTGTTTAAAGTTTCATTCCTTCTTCAGAATTAGCTACCCTATGATCTTTAGCTCTATCACATATCATATGAATAAAGGTAATAAACAGAATAAATTTAATTCATTAAAGAAGGATTTTATTATAATTTCTTTACCAAGAATTTATTAATGAAATAATTTTCAAAGTAAGTTTTACAACTATGCTGTAAGTGAATTTAATATTTAAAGCAAATTAATAATTAAAATAGAAAAAAATTACAGCACATTTCCAAAATTTGATATTAGCAGTGTTTAAGACATTTTAATCTTTTAGCAGGGAACATTTCAAACGTAAATAAAATTACAGACTATTATAATGAACCTCTATGTATCAACTACCCAACTTCATTGAGTCCTGGGAAATCTTTCATTTAGTCTCACTCCATTATTTTGAAACAACACAGAGACATAATATTTCATCTGTAAGTATTTCAGTATGTATCTCTTAAAGATAAAGACTCTTAAAACTTAATCAGAATACCATTATTACTCTCCCCAAACTAACAAAAATTCCTCAGTATCAACAGATATCCATTCGATACTTGTACTAAAAATTTATTCACATTTGAATCCAAATAAGTTCATATACTGCAGTTGGCTGACAGCTCTTTAAGTCTCTTTTAATCTGTAGGCTTCACCATTGTCACTCCTTTTTATCCATCTTGTTATTTATTTGTTTGAGAAATCAGATCTCTGAAACCTGGATTTCGACAACTGTATCTTCAGTGGGTCACTTCATATTTTTCTCTGTCTTCTTTATTTCCTATAAATTGTCATTAGAGCCGGAGTCTTGATTAGATCCAGTTTTTTGTTGTTGTTTTTTAAGAAATAAATCATAGGTGAAACTCACTACTTCTTTAAGGAGGTACACCAAGTCTCTTTGGCTCTCTCCTCCTGTGATAATAGCAGCCACTGTTAATCATTTCCCAACTATTAATTCCTTCCTTTTATTTCTTCTATATGTATTAGCCAAAATATTTCTATAAAAACTCTCTCAATATCAAATATTTGATTACTCTGAGGTCCAACCCCTATAGGAAAGGCAGAAGAAAAGGTTTCTGTTCTTTTGCTCACTGTTCTCTTTTTACTTTGTGGCTTTGACCATGATCTTTTTCTATCTTTCATGTTTCTCTTTCTACCTTCTATCTTTTTAATCTTTCAGGGTAGTTTCAGGAATGCTTTTCCAATTCACAGCTGTAGAATACCTGTTTCAGTTATTTTCATAATGTGTTAAAAATTATTCTTCAGCTTTTAGAAATCTGCTTGCTTTCCTCTGCACTCCCATTTTACTTGGAGACGTTTTCTTTGCTTTTCCCCTATTGTGCCTGTCCTGCTCAATTTATATTCTGCTCTCACTGTTTTTTCCTTTCTCCTTAGTGTGGAGTTTTGTCCTGCTACTGCGTTCATATTAACTTAGTATCTTCTTCATTTAGTGTGTGCTGGTAACTTTGAGGTTCACCAGCTCTCAGGGCCACCAGAAACCCTTAGCCCTCTCTGAACTCCCTTAAAAGCAGTAGTTATCACACTTGCAGTTAGTACAGAGATCTGGTTTATGTCATTTGTTTTCCTCAGAAGTTCATACTCTGTGATCTGGAGGCTAGCTTGTTGCCTTATTTAGTTTTAGATATTATCTGTAGGTTTTTGGTTTGATGCTAGGATATTATCCTACTTAAAACTTGATAGTGGGGAGGAGACATAAAAGCAGGAGAATACCCACAAGAATAACTACATGGGTTAATAATTTAACCAATAAAGTTCTATGGATGTTGGTACAAGATAAAAAAATAAACTTCTGGGTCAGATGCAAGGACCCTATTACTCCCTATAAAAGTATAAGCAGGAGTATCAGCTTAGCAATCAGCATAGCAATGCAGCTCCCTGAACTCCAAACCTCATAGGCAGTGTAGGGCCTTAAGACCTGCACATGAGTGGATTGCACCACAGGAGAGAACTTAGAGGGTCTGCCGCTTTTATAGCAAGTGATAGCAAGTCTTTGTCAAAAGGGAGGCATTCCTGCAAGACATTGTCTTGCTTTTTAGAATTGCCAATTGCATGGTATATTTTCTCCCAATATTTTGCTATCCAAATCTCTGTCTTTTAGTAATGAGGAAGATTCAGGAAGATTCAAATATTACATTGTCACCTTAGTCGTCTTCCTCAAATCCCTAAACACATTATCTTAATCCAAGGATATTTGAAATATTTGTTGAATCAGGGGAATTTTTTTCACAGTCAATGAATTTAAGATAATAGGAACTATATAGCCCTCTCAGGTCCTTGCACTGTGCTGTTAGCGAGTTTAGGATTAAATTTTCCCTCAAGTGCTTTAGATTTTTCACCCAGGGCTTCTAGATATATTTTTTCCCTCTCTTAACTACTAACTTTTATCTTTTAAGCTTCATTAATCTTCTTTGGAAGTAGTGGGTAATATAATAAATATATGATCAAATGAATGAACAAATGATGAATAAAATAATCCAAATTAACAGAAAACATTTGTTAAACAGCAAATTCAGCCAACCTTGGACAGTATAGTACTGTAGTATTTACTATTACAAAATAACTATTATGAAAAATAAGTGGACCCGTGCAGTTCCAACCCATGTTGTTCAGAGGTCAACTGTAATTGAAAAGCACTTCCAAAATAAAGTTGCAGCAGGAGAGAACACCAATACTGAAAGTGCCCTGTTGACAAAGTCTGTTTTAAACACAGGTCTGGCCCAAAAGTGTTCAGCCGTTTCACAGTAATGATTAAGTCGAAACTTTCCTGCCTACCTTACCAATCTTTCCTCCTCAATCTCTAATACCAGACGATGGCAACCTGAGTGTTAAACAAACAGCTGCTAGTAAATAGGTGAAGAGGTAATTAATAAAGAAAAAAGAAATCTCTTACAATCTCTTCTTCAAAGACAGGATACTTTCCAGGAGCACATCTTAGCTGGAAAGGAAGAAAAAGTTTTACCTTTAAATGAGATTTGAAGTATTGATTAATATATTGAACTAGGGAATCTTTTTTAAAAAAACAATATGATCATAGTACTTTCTATTAACTAAATCTGTTTATTTTTTTAAATTATGGAATATCTTGAGGTTTTATTCAACAGCAGAAAAAAGATTGCCTCAGATCAGCAGGATGAAAGGGAGAGCAGAAAAGAAAAAACAGGCTTTTATAATTAAATTCCATATGCCCATATTAAGCTCACCATTTCAGTGTGGCTGGAGAGCAGAATGTAGTTGAAACATTTTTTTTTCTTTCAGTTTTATTGAGATAAAATTGACATATAGCACTGTAATAAATTCTCTATCTCCCCTGAACAACTCAGTCTCTCCTGGGTCTTCAGGATGAAAGTTATTGGCCCCAAAGAGATTTCAAGGAGCCTATGTCCTTGAGAAATTCCTCAGAAACTTATATCAATATTTCTGCCACAAAGTCATCACCATTTTTTATCTTATATAAAACAAAAGCAATAATACATAATGTGCAATTTTATTAGAGCTCAGTTTGATATATGGAATTTCACAATTGAAGTGCAATTTTTCTTTTACAGTAAAATTATCTTCAAGTGTGGAAGAAAAAACATAGCTTTGTATAAATATATCATTGTGTTTTGATGCAATAACTAGCCTTTCAATAAGGAATAAATGACAGGACAATTAAGATAAACCTTAAACTGGTATTAAAACAACTCAAATGATATTGATTTCACTTTATGGTTTTGCTTTAGGGTACAAGCTTGTAATACATCTCATTTCCCTGGCTTTTCTGGCTCCAAACAGAAGGTCTGTGACAAATAATGTTAATGACTCTTTACTCATGATTGACTGACTTACAAAAGCATTCCTGATATAATTTAGGTAACAACACTGCAGCATGTTACATGTTATTTTTTCAGTCCTAAAATCCCAGGTATATTCAAGGCCTTATATTTGTACTATAAATATATGACCACAGTTTTTTAGAACCTATATTCATACTTTATTACTTTAAAACTTGAGGACTACTATATGAAAACTAATGCCATAGATCCTTTATGGTATTTTTGTCTCAAACACTCTAAGTATTTTATATAAATACACAGTTGAGACAACTACATTTTTAAAGAAAAAAAATCTATCTGTCCAAGAAGACAATTTAGTTGTGTGAAAAGCTTTGCTTGGAAATGTGATTTTAAAATGGTTATAGAATTTTATTAATACATTTCTGAAGCTAAGTGCATTGAGGCAAAGTTCTTCCATTGATCCCAGAAGTGGTTTGTTGAATTGATGACAGAGATGTGCAGTTAACCTTTCTAAATTACATTGTAGATTATAATATGTATTTCTTCACATGTGCTATGCAGAAAAAATCATGTTTCATGAGGAAAACATTTTATATTGCTTTTACTGGCAATTAAAATTAAAATATTTAATAGTCCAAGAGTGCATAAAATGGTTCTCCTTAACTTACATCTAAGATTAAGTGCCAGGACTTAAAAGACAGGAGGTATAATTTTCTTTATTCATGAGAACATCTGTTTAATTATTACAGTTAATTAACTATATATTTATTTTGCCTTTTTAGTCTGAATTTCAATTGGGATTGGTCTGAATTTAAAATGGGAGACTATTCACTCATTCACAAATATTTTTACTTTATATTCTATTTCTGGGAGCAGCAGTCATGTGATTAATAATGAAGTCCCAAAAGTATGCAATAGAAACTCCATGCCTTTTGTTTCAAAAATATCCACGATTTCAATAGCGGCAAACTAAGCCATATTAAATGCATATGAAACTGTGCACAGAAGTGAAATCTGTTAAGTCATATGTATTATAGAAATATCAATGTTTTCAGAAATGGAAAGCTTGAGCCACTATCTATACAACATAAACATAAAGTTCATTTTAGTCATTAAAAATATGGGAAATAACAGAACATTATGAATCGACTGTGTTTCAATAAAAATTTAAAATATGGGAAAAATTATCAGGATTTGCTGCTAAATACATTATCTTCATTTTGTTTATGAGCACAGTTATTGGCCCTCTACACTCTGTTGTTATATAATCAAGGTCAGGTCTTCTCTACAGGTTAAGATAGCACAAGTCTTTTTAATATTTTGCTAAATATTTAGATAGCTGTTAGATTATTTTATTTATTTTTATCTCATAAAAAATGAAAACCTTCTTTCTTTTGGTGACATGTTCTATTTTGCCAAGTTTAACAAGAAGCCGAACTTACTGGTTGATTATTTTGAGAAAAAAAAAAGCTTCCCGTCGATTAACTAGACAAAAGTAAATTTCAGCATTATGTTTAAATAATAGAAAGAAATATGGGGGAGAGTGTCAACATAGGAAGATTTTATAAATAGGTTGAACCTTCAGAAGTTTTCACTGTCTCAACCTCAGTGGGGTTCTCAATCCTGCTTGGCCTTTCCTAGGTCAAGCTAAACCAGATACAGTGACCTCGTTATTTGTTAATCTGGCAAAAGAGGAGAGTTAATGACCCTCCAGGGCCATCTGACCTTGTCTCTCTGAGACACTGGCAGAAGAAAAGAGCAAAAGACTGAGTTTGAGGGAGGCCATTTATTTAGTGAGTGAGAGAAAGGAATAGCCATAAGAGGCCATGGAGAAAAGGAGTAAAATTTGTGTAATGATGATCGGTTAGTCAAATGAAAGAAGGCATTTCAAGAAAGGTAGAAAATGGCAAAAACTGCAAACGTTACAGATATTCAAGGAAATTTATGACTAATAAAAATATGTTGGATGACACTTACTTGGGATACACAGTGACTATAGCTAATGCCAAATAAATAGAGAAGACCTGCATGTGGATGGAAAGGAAACTATAGATCAAGGATTTCTTGGTTAAGTCTACACAATAGACACAATTTAAAAATTTAGTGTATTCTTATTAATATTTATATTTTATGAGGCATGCATTTCAGTTTAATTTACATACTATATAAATGTAAAAGCAGAAACAGAATTTTATGTTTCAGACATAAGAAACATAAATTTAGCCTGTCATTCTTTTTAACCATTATTCAAAACAAGTCTAGTAGTCAGTTCTTCTCCTGAAGGGAATTCATTTTTTTTATTCCCAGGAACTTTTATAAGTTCAATTAATCAGTCTTATTCCTGTTTTTCTCCCTCTTGGTATCTTGTACCTAATTAGTTCCCTATGTAATATCTTAAAAATAATTACAGACAAACAATTTAAGGGAAATCATTATTTTAAATGCTATCACTTTCAATTTTGAAAGTCTGTTCCTAGTTATTAATTTACGGTATATTCTTGCCATCAAGATTTCCTGATAGAGATTGCTATGTTTATATTTTATTAAAATGCGCAAGGCAGATACTCTATCCAGTCCAATAGCTCAATTTCATTTATGGAAGATTTCTACTAGATGATATTCTATAAATGTTAAGATATACATGAGATTAAAAGAGGTAAATGGCAATTCTGTAAAAAAATATTTATTAAGAAAAGTATTGTAATTCAGAAGATTTACCAATGAAACATCTCAAGATTAAAAAATAACCTTAATAGAACAGCAGAGAAAAAGGCAGATAACTAAAACTCTGATATAATAAATTGTTTAAGATTCCTGAATTTGGTATCAGGCAGGCCTGGGTTCCAGATGCATCTTTGATTTTTACTAACCTTTCTAAGCTTTAGAATCTTCAAGATTATATCAAGATAAATATGTCTATTCCTCTTAGGGTGTTTGAGAATTTTAAGCAAAATGATGCCTGCAAAGCATTTACCTTATTAGAGCGCTGTAGACATCCAATAAAAAAAGCTATAATAATTATTATTATTGTTTTGTTATTATTACTAGCTGTGATATGTTTGAGTGACACTTAAAAATATAGCAATCACATACTAAAAGTGCTTCATTTATTCCTGTAGATTATTGTATACAAAGGAGTCCACATGTTTCTAAGCTCTTTGTGTAAACAATGGTTGTAGGCTGTGACATTTTAGAAACACAGTCATGACATCTTTTGGAGTCTTTAGATTTGAGTACCATTATCTTGATTGACAGCCAGATAATGTAAGTACAAAAATAGACAACATTTTCCCCAAAAAGAATGGTCAAAATAATGTAATCATCCATGACAACATAGGGGAAAATATGCTAAAATATAATACTTAAGTTTTGCAACACTAAACAGAAAATTTGCAGTTTATAATGTCTTTTGGTACCTTGGGATGGAAAATCCAAACTTTTTCTGTAGGTAGGGAGATATGGTCCCCATTCTCTGATGTGGACTAAGTTGGTCTTTCCACCTGTACTTGGAACAGTTATTTGGTTGGAAGCAACAGGAACCACCTCTGACTGATTTATACTAAAAGAACTTCTCAGTAGAATACTCTGTGACTTGTACAATCAAAGCAAAAGCTTAATAAGATCTAAGAAAGGACAAGAAAAGAGAGAAGCTTCAGCAATCTTAGTCAGAAACTCAAAACACTGCTTTTGGGGGCAGTATCTTTAAGACAGCTGGGATCATGGACCTTGAAGCTCAAAGATCTGAGGGGGAGAATCTAATTAGCCTGGGTTGAGACATGTACACCTGGCCAAGTGTGGAGTGCAGAGCACTGTGATTGACAGTTCCACTAAGCACATGGAGTATGGAAGTACAGTAACCCAAGGGGAAAAAGATGGAATTCAATGTTCAAAATAAGGGAGGAAGTGATGTTGGGCAGACAAATCAAGGAAATTCTACTTAACTTTTCAAAAATCAATTTAGGGCCCAAATGTGGTTGAATGAAATGCTAAGCTGGGCACTGTGGGGACAGGTGTAGAGGAGTGGCATATTACTTGAAGTTTATAGTGCTAGATTTCATGTTCTGTCATAATGAAAATTTATTTTCAATTTTTACTATGACTGATGCTTAAAAATTTTAAGTATCTGGTTACTTGGATTTTTGAAGATTCACAGATTTATGTTGCAGCAAAAAATTATTTTTTTCTTATCAGATGTTTTGGAGAAGATTAAATATAACACTTGAATTTAGTGTCATATTGCAAGAACTATGAATCTCTACTTGACACATTTTTATTAACTACTTTCTAAGGACTAAATTTAGCCTGTTCATTGTACTAAATTGCTGTAGTTAAATTGCTTCATCTTGTATCACCTCTACAATTTCTGCAAAAATCTAATTATTAAATATGTTTTGTACCAGATGACTAATGAACTAAGCAAAGATATACAGATAAAGAATAATTAGATTGTGTATTGCAAGGTCACTTTTCTCTTTAATCATTCCTTTTCGTCACAACTAAATTACATAATGCCTGGGGAAATACCTTCTTACAGATGAGCAAGCAAACAAGTAAGCAAATTCATTTGATTTTAGGGGGAAAAATATAGGCTTAACTAGCATCATGCAGGGCTTGTTTATGCTGAAAAAGTAGAGTCACATGGTGTCTCTCCAGACTTTTTAGATACAAGAGATGACATTATAGAAAATGCATAGAAAGGAACCAATGAAGTTTATTTCAATTTTTTTTTCATTTTTGTGTATATGATGCATTAGGTTCCAAGCTTCTAATCATGGCTTGGTCTTTCTGGTGACCAGTGTCCATCCAGGAGCCCGCCAAGAGCCACCTCATTAGAACCAACAGACATTCCTATCACTCATCACTCAGGAAATTACAAGGGTCTTAGGAGCTGTGTGTCAGGAACCAAGGTCAAAGACTAAATGTTAGAACAAAAGATTCTCCTAGTACCTCTACTTACAGCTTTAGGAGCTCTGTGTCAAGAACCAGGCACAGATATATATATATAAAATAAGAATATATACATAATACTATTATATATATATAATAGTATTATATATATAATAGCATTATATATATAGTGTACTATTATATACACTTTTACATAGTTTGCTCACTATGCAAATGTTTTGAAAATAGCATGTATGCCAAAACACTTCTTAATTTTTATGGACAACAACTCTAATGCTTTACATTTTTATGGTGATGATAGGCACATATCTGTTCATTATAACATTTAATCACCAAAATAATTCTATCATTTTTCAACAGATTATAGATAAAGAAGCAGGCCTTTGTCCTTGTCCAAAATCAGTCCCAAAGTACTCAAGTATGTGCAAAAAAATTTTCTCATTTTGAATCCATGGTGTTTCTACTTTGCCTCAAGCTCTTATGAAGTAGGGATGTAGGATATTTTCAGTGAGGGATATATAGAAAGACTTCATTGAGCAGTTTTAATCTAAACAGGATTATCTACATAGTCTTTCAACCATTTTCCTGGTACAACTGAGAAGTTGGCTTGATTGCCCTGGCTCCATTCTATCACTCTATATTCTCAGCCTCCAGGGCACTTATTAAAATTTAGAAAACTTTAGAAATCCCCTAGTAAAATGTCAGTTTCTTGTGGTTTTAGTCATAGAAATATATCTAAAAACCTAATACCTAAATATAAATTAAAATTTTATGCTAGTTGACACAAACTGTCCTGCCCCACTCCCCACAAATCACAAACTTTAGAGAGACTTAAGGATTATGTTGGATTTTTTAAATTACCCAAACTGAAGGAAGGCCTTAAAGTGAAATGGTTAAGAATATGTATTGTCAGAGTTTGGGTGAGAATCTTCTGCCTTTTCCTAGTTGTGTAATCTTAGACACGTCACTTAATCTCTCCAATCTCTGTTTTCTTCATCGATAAAATGTGGATAATCAATAACACTGTGTTTTTATGGGGATAAATTAAAATAATACACAGAAAGCATTTAGCTCACTCAATTATTAAGTAATTGGTATTATCATTGTATTAGTCTGCTTGGGATGCCATAAGGAAATACCATAGACTACGTGGTTTAAGCAAAAGAAATTTTTTTTCTCACAGTTCTAGAGGCTAGAAGTTCAAGATCACGGTGTATCAGGGTTGGTTTCTGGTGATACCTCTCTTCCTGGATGGTAGATGACCGCCTTCTCACAGTATCCTCACAGAGGCAGTTGGGTAGAGATAGAGAAACAGAGACAGGGACAGAGACAGAGAGAGACAGGGAGAGAAAGTATTAGCTTTCTGATGTCTCTTCTTAGATGGACACTAGTCCTTTTGGATCAGGGCCCCACACTTACAACCCCATTTAACCTGAATTACTTCCATAATGGTCCTGTCTCAAATTAGGGGCTAGAGCCTCAACATATGACTGTGGGGGAGACACAATTCAGCCCATAACAACCATTAGTGACCAGAGTCAGTAATGTTGTTTGTACATAAAAGAAAACTACAAAAACTCCAGTGTTTGCAATATCACAGAATTTTGCTTTTCCTAAATTTGTCATCTGTGAGCACCCTAAAACTTTTCTGTCTTCTCTGCATTTTATGTTTTAAAAAATAATCTTGTCTTCTCCAAGAGATGCCCATGTCCTAACCCTTGGAGTTTATTGAATATGTCACCTTTCATGGCCAAAGGACTTCCCATGTGTGACTAAATTAAGGATTTGAGATGCTGTAGTTATCTTGGGTTATCTAAGTGGCCCCAATGTAATTATGAAAGTCCTTATAAGTGAAATAAGATAGGGCAGTCAGTGTCAGAGTGATGCAGAAGGAGAAGGACTCAGTCAGCCATTGCTAGCTTTGAAGGTGGAAGGGAACTATGAACCAAGGAATGCAGGCAGGCGAATTCTAGAAGCTAGAAAAGGCAACAAAACAGATACACCCCTAGAGCCTCCAGAAACGAATGTAGACCTGCACACATCTTCATTTTAGCCCAGTGATACCCCTCTGCCCTACAGAACTCTAAGATAACACATTTATATTGCTTAAGCCAGTAATTTACAGAATCAATAGGAAACCAATATGATGCTCATATTTTCTTTGCATTAAAGAGAAGAATCTTCTACCTGTACTGCTATTAAATACTTTAACATATTATTCAAAATACTATTTTTTTCTCTTCCTTCAGCAATGCTGTAGGCATTTATAAATGATTCAAGTCATTACTCATTACTCAGACTGATAACCAGATATAGAAGGGGTGACTGCAATAGTCTGCCCTTTGAAATAGAATTATCTCTTTATTCAGAAACATTTTATTTGGTTTCTACTGTTTGCTTGCCTGTATTCTAGAAAACGGTGGGAACTGATCTCTGGTCTCTAATGGACAGTTATCTTGTTTTTATTACAAATCTTACTTTTATTATGAAGAGAGACCTGAGGGTGAATTTTAGCCATGTCTGGATATAAAGTCTGGCTCTTCCTTATAATAGTGACTTAATTTCTTTGTCTTAATATCTTTATCTGAAAAGCAGAAATGACAATCTACTTTATGGATCATTTAAAAGGTTTTAAAGAGATACTGTAAACAAAAAAGCCAATACAAGGACTGTTACAGAGAAACTATTCAAAAAAGAGCAATGCATCTTCCTTTCCTTCTGTCAAAATATGGTAAACCAGAGTTTGCTTATTAATTTCTTCTTGATGGATTCTTTTCTACCTTTTTGGACAAAGCTCCTTTATAGTCTCAAGAAAGAAGAACGTAATGTTTCTCTCTGTTGTGTGTTTGTGTGTGGGAGGGGGTGTCTGTGTGTTTAGGGACAGGTATGACAATTCAAGACTGCCTATGTGACATTAGTCTCTAGAGTCAGTGTACATTTTCAAGTGCTTAGTAAATTGCATTTTCAAGACACAATCTTTTTGTTTGTTGGCTTGGCTTTTTGTTTGTTTATTCATATAATTTACCAAATTTATCAATCATTGTTTATGTTTAAATAAAACAACTTTGGGCTTAAATATATACTTTTGTTTATGACTGTGTGTCAAAAATACAAAGTTCATTTTTTGTTCCATTCAAACATAATTATTTTCTCTCAGCTATGATTCTGAATTTTAGGATAAAATGATTCTTTCTAGGCTTGTAATGTCCACAGAATATTTTTACATCAAATACTGTATAGTGTGTGTCTTCCTCAAAGACTGTTGACTTTTTAAAATAAGTTCTTCATAAATTTGTAGTCCTGTCATGTAAATAAAAGTATGGATAGTTAATATGGTACTTTTACTGTCTTCCAACAGTATTTCATACTATTTAAATTCTTCTATTTGCAGTAAAAATATATGTATTTTTCCACTACATTATTTGATATTCCATATATAATATCCCACATGAAACAAATTTATAATTCAATGCTAGAAATTATTATTTTTTTAAATTTCATGGTATTAATATTCTTCCTCATTCAGATAAAATAATAATAATAATAATAATACTTTCTCTCTCCTACCTCGAGAGGCAGGAAGCTCTGAGACATATTTGAAATAGTGATGCCATCATGTACTGTATTTAGTGCTTTACATTTATTCATTCATTTTACCGTGTTGTTGTTGAGAAACTAACTCAGAAAGGGTAAGTAACCTGTGTAAGGTCACACCATGTACATGGAGTATTACTGGCATTTGACCCAGGCTCTGGCTCCATAGCTTGTGCTTAAATTTGTTTATTTCCCAGTTTACAACTACAGCAGTTTTATTGGTCCTTATGACTCCTGTATTAAACTGTTTTTGTGGAAAGAGATGGAGTTTAATAGATACAAATGAATTAAAATAGTGTTTGTTTATTCTGAATGGAAACATACTGAGCTAAAAGTCATCATCATTCCTGTTGCAAATGCCTCTAAATGCATCAACGTGGTCTCAGCATTAGCACAAAATGCTAGCAATGCCAGTGAAAAGAAATAATGTTGCATTCTTAGCTTCTGTTTTGTTGGTTACTGTTTACAGGGAAACTTAGTTTATTAAATTTTCCTAATGGGAAAAATACGTTAATAGAGACACAAAGCCAAACTTTAATTAATATTTAGAATATTACTCCCCTGATTATCTCCTCATCACTATAGTTGTAAAATTGTCAATGTCGTCATTTTCTTCACTAAAAGGCTTAGCTAAAAATCAAGTGTATATTAAAAAAAAAAATCAAGTGTATATTATAGTAATCTGAGTGTAAGTTTTGAAGCCAGTAGTTACATGCAGTTATTTCTTTAATTCAGTTATTAACCTTTCAGCCAACACATATACAAAAATGTATGTTTTAGATACAAGCAATTAAAATCATGCAAAAACTAATTAAATCAACATCAAAGCTAAATTAGAAAACTACTAAAATGAACCTCAAAATATTGTCTCTCTTGCTGCCTAACTACTTAAAATAAGCATTGTATATAAATATGACTAAGTACAATTCCTGCAGAGCAAAAAGCTGAGAGATAAGAAACAGTGACTTTTCTCATTCTGACATACTTACTTAATAACTTACTTTTCAAAAGATCATGTAAATATATTGTATTCCTAATTCCATCTAATGAACACACTATAACACATTTCTTCTATACTTTTTTTTCAAACTCTATTTTCTTAGTGAATAACTGTCTATAAACCCTTTAGTAAAATCAGATTACATGCTTATCTCAGATGATCCTTTTGTTCTTAAACATTCCTTTATCTATAGAAATAGTCATTTATCTGGCATATAAACTAAGGCAGAGGAACAGAGAGGAAGTTAACAATAGTGTAAGAACCATGAATCTTCAGGGTAATTCCAGACAGCCCATGGAATTATGAATGGTTTTAGATTTAGTATTTTCCTAATATTAAACTTTAAAAAAAGTCTGTTATCTTTAAGAGAGAGATGCTTACTCTTAACCACAACATGCGCTTGCTGGGCACTATGATTTTTTAAGGGCTTAAATATGTATCATCTCATTTCATTTATGGGGATAAAATACAGTGATTCATTCTATTTAAGCGAATATCAGGTAGGGGAGTGGTAGCAATTTTAGTCTAATTCAACATTTATTAAACACCGACTGTGTAGAAGTCATGGTGCTTCTAAAATTTAGTTTGCCAGTAAAGTACATAAAAAAATAGTATTAAAGGAAAAATAGCATAAAAGATATGTGTGTGTGTGTATGCACTTTAAAGAGGATCTAACTTTGATCTCTTGGCACCAGCAAAGTAAAAAATATGTAACTCTGGTATTCCATGCATTTTTTGAAAGTTCTGTGCAATAGAACCACATTATGATACAATTCAAAAAAAAAAAATCTATGTAATGTGTTAGACCACAAAGAACATTTAACAATAAGAAAAACACCATCCTTGGCTTCAGGGTTTTACAGTCTAATCTAGTGTATGTTTTCTATCAGACTAAGCTCCTGTATTCCCAAGTATTACAGTCAATATTTCTTTGATGTTTATATGCTAGTAATAATTACAGATATGGTTGGAGTTCACAGCATACGGATTGAGGGAATGTCAGGAACAGATGCCAATGGGCAGTGACAGGGGTGGAGGTGAATGGGATTGAACCCCTGACTTTAAAGAATGCAGTGAAGATGGCGATGACCAATGTTTGATCAAATAATTGCAGCCCATTTTAATTGAGTCCCATATCAAAGGCATGTGCACGTAAATGGGCTCAGGAGAGGGCATTGTTATATATTTACACACACTTTCCATTTTATCTTTATTTCTCTAGCCAATCTCTCTCTCTCTCTCTCTCATTTTAACTAGGGTTTTTCAGCCTCATCACTATTGACATTTTGGGCTTGATAATTTTTTGTCATAGGGGCTTGTCCTGTTCATCACTGGATGTTTCTCAGCATCTCTGGCCTCTACCAGCTAAATTCCAGTAGCACTCCCCCCACTGTCCCACCCTCTGTAGTTATTACTACCAGAAATGTCTCTGGATAGGCAAAATCAATCATGGTCTAGAACCATTGCTTTAACTCCTTGGAACATTATTCAGAAAGTATTTTATGAGAACCTGATGCAATGTAGGCAATAGGTTGGTCATGTGGATAGAAGAAACAGATTCATCTTGAGAATAATAAGGGTTCCCTAAGAAGAGAAAAATAACTGTACAGAATTAATTATTAAAAGTAAAGGAAAGGGAAAAATATCCAAACCAAATTTCGTTTTGAAAAACATAGAGTCAAGTTAAAGTTAATGGTATTTTGACTGTCAGTTACTCTTCTGAACACTTCACCTTGTTTAGGATGTCTAACATAGAACAGAAGATCTACTCAATGAGTTTTATATCCTGACTTGTATTTCCTTTTCTGAGCTTTACTTCTTAATAGTTCTATTTTCTCTTTCTTTAAACTAGTAAGTACCAGGAACGTAGCTCACATTTCCTTGCCTCAAGGGTCACTTCTGGAACTTCCTGACTCAATCCAAAAGTACTGCCCAAAGAGAAGTTTCTCTCATACAGAACTGGAGAAAAAGAATGTTAGTGAAGGAAGGGAAATGAGGCGCTGGGCCCCAAAGTGCATAGAAGGATACAACGTCTTTTAACCAAAACACTTGCCAAGCAGTCTTTCATCCAGTTTATAATTTCCTTCATCCCCGGTGGTTCTCCTTGGAAGCCTGTCATTGTCTCACCCAACCATAAGGAAGACTGCAAGAGGGTATTAGGTCATCAGGCACTTGTGTTGTCCTTCTCACAGTATTCTCTTATCCATTTTATCAACACCACTTTCCTTTCTCCCCCACCCACCCTGCATCTTTCTTGTTCTATGCTTCATAACTACCTTAAAAAAATGATATAATATGGAGGGAAAAAAAGATTCTTCAAATACTCAAGGAGGTAAATAGTATATTCCCTTAAACGAATTTAAATGAGAGTTGCTTCCAAGTTTCTGCCTTAGAAATAATCAAAACCCAAATTAGGTGAAAGATCGTGATACAGTCCTTAGTCCTTACACACACCTAGTGAAAGTGTATGAGCCTCAGAAATCTATGGTGTCATGGACATTGTATGTTAATGAATCAGAAAATCTAAGTGAATGCTATTCTAGTGATTAAACTATAGGGGTACTTTAATTATTTTTGGACTGGCCAACATTTATTTTATGTTCCTTAATTAGATGCATCACAATTTCCACCCTCCTGCTTTATTCAAGTATAATTGACAAACTGTATATATTTAAGTTGTACAATGTGGTGTTTTGATATACATATATACTGTGAAATGATTGCCACAAGTTAGTTTTCACATCCATCAGCTCACATTTGTGTCCTGTTGTGTGTGTGTGTATATGTGTGTTTGGTGAGAACATTTTAAATCTATTCTCTTAGCAGATTTAAGTACATAGTACAGTATTATTAACTGTCATCACCATGCTGTGCTTTAGATCCTCAGTTTTAGTTTGACTTATTTTTTTAAAAAGATTATCAAATTAGCTCCTTTGATTCCAGAAATTTAAAATTGCTACTAAGATGAACATGGGTTTCATTTTGGATGAACTCTGTTGGTGGCTGACCAGGGTGCAATTTGAAGCCCTGGTACTGTAGGATAGAGAAGCATAGTCTATCATTAACCTTACTTCCCTGCTGGTACGCTTCTTTGTTGACCTAGTAAGTTTTTCTTTTTGATTCTAGCTTCTCCAGTTCAGGAATGGTGGGAAAGAGGCCAATAGGGGAGAAACTAAATGAATAGCAGTAGGACAGGTGTAAAACCTTGTGGTTAACTCTCTTGTCTCACTGACCTTTCCCAAGTTAAGCAAAAAGGAGCCTTTTTCTAAATTCTTACTAGGACAATGAAGATTATTCATTCATTTAATCGACACATATATTATATACCCATGATCCACCCGCTGTGCCAGTAGGTTGGTGTTAATTAGTTATAGCTGAGGATACAATAAAGTAATAACATCTGGGTTTGCCTGATAGTTTGTAGATCAATTGCTGTATATTTGATCCTACTTGAAATGCATGAGAAAAGTTTACTTAGATAATACATCAAAATATTTATGTAATTTGAATCTACTTTTTGCAAAATGTTTACCAGTTATTCCTCATTTTATCTGGTTTGTAAGTTATTTTCATTTATCAGATTCTTTGTAAAGGGTCATTCCTGTACTAGTAAAAAGTGCTACATTTTTCCTTAAGAGTGCGATGATTGAGGGAGTGAGATTTTAACATGTGATGAAATGTATTCTTTATAGTATATTTAATGTGGTTTAAATTATAAAACCCAGTATTTATAAGTCATACAATAATCATCTCTCCAGCTACATATTTTCCAATGAATGCAAGATAGCCTCTAATGCACGACAAAATTTGTTTTCCCTTTGTGGAAATAAGCACCTCACCCAAATATTGTTTACTTCTAATCTTAATATATATATATATGTGTATATATATATATATATATATATATACACACACATATATGCATATATATATATAATACTACATGTTAAGCTAAGATAATATCATTGCTAGTTCTGTACTTAAGAATAAAAATATTTTTAAATTTATGGCAGACTATTCTTTCATAAGGTGTTTTATATATTTATGTCACTTTGGTGTAATTTGTAATGTGTGTGAAGTATTTGTAAATATGAAAGGTTGAATTGTTTTATTAAAATTAGCAAAACACAGTAGTGTCTATTAAATCAAGTAAGATGAATTAACAAGACATTATAACTAAAAGAAATAGCAGCAACTTAACATTATGTTGCCAGAAACATCATTATCAATGTCCTCATTGGGTATGGGGTACTAAGCATGCCAATTAGGAATGACTTTCTGATTTAAGTTTCTTCCACTGTTCAAGTACAATAATTATTTACTCCAGTCCATCTTTTTCTAATTAATGACCATCAATAAAAAATATATTATTTCTTTTCCTCCAGGCAATAGAGCTAAAGTGTATATTGAGATTCAGGATGAAAATGATCATCCCCCAGTGTTTCAGAAAAAACTCTACATTGGAGGTGTATCTGAAGATGCAAGAATGTTTGCTTCTGTGCTCAGAGTTAAGGTATGAGAACATTTATTAAGATACAGAACTAAAAAGTCAAAGAGATCATATTTTGTAGATGAACTATAACCATGTAATTTATATTAACTGAGTACATTTTCATAGTTTAAACAAAAGTCTGAAACAGATAAATGAGTTTAATTAGTCAAACTAAATACAGATTAATTATGAGGTGAATGCTAAGCAACTTTTTGTGATTTATTTTTACTATAAAAATAGGAACAAATTATTTATGATGTTTTACATTGAATAAGATATCAAAATGTCTGTTTTCCTAGTATATTTGTATGCCTTTAATATTCAGGATTAATTTACAATAACTCCAAAGAGTCTCAAAATGGAGTTTCTTGTAGCAAATATAAAATTACTATTTTCTGATTGAAGGAATAATGTAATAAATTTTGTAATTCTTTTTTCTGCAATAATTTTTTAAAATTCAAGATGCTAGTTAAATCAATGTAAAAAATAACACTACTAACATTAGTACTTTAGTAAAGATTTTTTAAAACCTTCATATGTCAGAAATGTTAGAATTTAAAAACACAATATCATAGACTAAAGTTGATAATTTTCAATTTTTCTTTAGTTAATTATCAAATACGTTTTCAGATTTTTTCAATAGTACATAAAGTTGAAATAGTTTTATAACTAAAAAATAAATTTGTAAATATTGCATTACACTGAGGAAATTTTATAGGCTATAGGATTTTAGATTATTAATTACAGAGTTATATTTCTGAAGCTATTTTAATAATCAATTTTTAAAATAGCTATTAGCATACAAACATAAAACCTAAATATTTCTAAGCAAATCCAGCTATTGATTGCCTCTAGTTTTGCATATGAGTAGTTGCCTTTCTTTCCCTATTACCAGGAGTACCATGATTGAGCTCTTCTTACATATGATTTTATCACTTTAACATCCTTAAGTAAGAAAGAGAAAAATCAACCAAGCAAATAAAGCATGTGTGTTGTACTTGCAAAATAGCTCTCCCACAGTGCCAAATTCTGACTCCTGATTTGAATCACCAGTTGCAACTAAAATTGGTGTACCAATTCAAGCCAATTACATTATATCCAACTTGCATTATGATTTACAGGTAACAGTCCTTTGTAGTTGATTTTTATCTTATTTTACATTTTAGTCCTATTAACGATTGATTCAGTTTATTCATTAAGTCAGTAAATAATTTTGGGGTGTTTATAGTGTGAGTTGTTCTAGAAGTTGGACATAGAGCAACTAAAAAATAATCAAACAAAAAACCCCCAAACTTCCCACCCTAGTAATGCAAACAAACTAATAGAAGAAACAAATTGTAGATCAAGAAAACAGGAACTATTAACATAAAGTCATGTGGTCAAGAGAGAGACTTGTCTATTTCTAGGTAAGGAGCATTCCAATATAAAGTCTCTAAAGTTGGAGGGAATTTGGGGAGGTCAGTGTGACTGAAAAAGACTGGCTGGGGATGAGACTGGAAATGCAGCCCAGGACCAGAATATGGGATTTATTTTAGATGTGCTTAGAAAGAAAGTTCTTGAATGGTTTTGTCTAGAAATGTGACATAATCCAATATAAAAGGATTATTCTGGATGTTGTGCAGGGTGGGATGTGGGAGTAGATACACAGTGTTTTTAGACAAGAGTAGAAACAGAGCCCAATGCATCACTAGTCCAGGCAAGATTTGGTAGTGACTTGAACCATGGTGTAGAATGGGGAGATGATGAGAAGGAAGTAAAAAGGAAGCCAAAAGGATTTGCTGATGGATTATATGTGGGGCATTAGAGAAAATCAAGGTTGACTCTGAGGGTTTTGTTCTGAACAGGTCCCCACTGCTCCCTCGGGAATTATGGTGCAAAAATCAAGAGTTCACTTTTGGATATTTCATGTTTGTGAGGCACTTTCAATATGCAAGCATAATTCTTGGCAAGATGGTTACAGATGCTGATTTAGATTCAGGAAAGAAATTGCAAGCCAGGATGAAATCATGATATTAATGAAAATGGATGTAGGTAGAAAAGTCCAGGGACTTCCCTGGCGGTCCAGTGGTTAAGACTTCGCCTTCCAATGCAGGGTGTGCAGGTTTGATCCCTGGTTGGGGAGCTAAGATCCCACATGCCTCGCAGCCAAAAAACCAAAACATAAAACAGAAGCAATGTTGTAACAAATTCAATAAAGACTTGAAAAATGGTCCACATCAAAAAAACAAAAAGCTTAAAAAAAAAAGTCCAAAGACTAAGCCTTAGGAACTCAATACTTAGGGATCAGGAAGAGGATTCATCAAATCATGCTGAGAAATTGCTGCCATGAGGTAGCAAGAATACTAGGAAAATGTATAATAGGGTCCCTGAGACTCGTAAGAACTAAATTGATGAAAGAGGGAGTGATCAACTGTCAAGCGCTGCTGTGAATAGAGTGCCCCTGTGTATTTTTACATGACCACTCATGCTAGGAGAAGTAATACTGTAGTGGAGAAAAAAAATAAGCTAAATGCTAAAATATTCCATTAATAAAGGAGATTATTCAAGAAACCTATAGATGACGGCAGTAAGAAAATTTAATGGGTGATATTATCTGATGATGGCATTTACTTCAGAAGAATTGCGAGAAGGTGGCAAAGGAGATAGAATAATGTTCTAGAAGCAGTGATTCAGAGACAGGACACGTGCCACCTATCTACCTCTAGGCATTGTGCTATGTCAGATACGGGAGCCACTTTCTGAGTCAGCCTTAGAAAGCAGTATCGTATGTAAGGGAGAGGACCAGGGTGGGAAGAGTAAAAAAGTAATGATAATACTCAAAGGGAAGGTTGAATATTTAGGGGATATTGCTGATGATGGACTATGAATTCCAAGGAATCCTGGTGAAAGGTTGGTGGTGGAAGTAAAGGTGAAGTGGGAAACTGAATCAAATTAGGGTGTGTGAAGAGCTACATGGGAAGAAATATCTGGGGGGTGAGAGATGCATCGGAGAGAAGCCATGTACTACTTTTGATGAGGTAGACAGGGATGGGATTGATTATTTCTCCAGGACTACCAAGAATTCCATAGGACAGTCCTTTCTTCAATTGATCAGTGGGTTATTCAGGCTAGGGAGAGGGGTCCTTTTCAGGAAACCAATTTCATGCCATATAATATTCTATGTAGGAGGGGAGACAGAGACAGAGAAGGGATGTGAGAAAAAGCATAGCAATGTATTGATGCAAGTATATGCTGTTATGATTAATTCAGTTAGGAAAGCACAAATTGTTATGTGGATTCAAGGGAAGGAGACATTTTCATTGGTAAAGAACATAAAAGTTTTCCTGGGGGATGAAGAATTTGAGTGGCACTGAAGAGCCATTAGACTTTCTCAAAGTGAAATAAATGAGAATAGTCCAAGCAGAGGAAACACAAAGCCAAACCCAGAAAAAACAAAGTGCAGAGTGTGTTTGTGGAACAGTGATAGGAGACAAGGACCTTAGGAAGTGATGGGGGTAATAAATCTTCAGTGGTGAACATTTTCAAATGCTGCCTTTAGCCTTGAAGCCTGGAAGCTTCTCCTTTAGAAATTTAATCGGAGTGAAAGTGAGTTAAGCAAGTCTTTTCAATTCATACTTAGGGAAGCAAAAAATGTTATTAGAAATAGCCCTGGATCAGGGCCAGCCAAGCCCAAATCTTGGCAGAAGATGATTTAAAAAACAGGGAATCAGCCTACGATTGTGAAAGAGGCTTTTTACCACTTACTGTATAATATTGGGGTAATGTTAGATTTTATCCACCATACACGCAAGTTAAATTTTTTTAGTCCATCATGAAATCATAAAGATAAATTTTTTAAAGTTGTGTTATGTGTAGGAACGGTAAGAGGAAACATATTACAGGATTTACTAAGAAATATGAGACTAAAATATCAATGAATAAAACAATACTTACTATTTTCAAATATGGACAGTGGACTAAAGGCATTACTAAAAGTATGCTAGGAGAAAGGCAACACAATGAGAGCATTATTGAAATTAATTATTCAATATAAGTGATAGTAAAAGAAGGAAAATTTTGTATATATATATGTTTGTGTATGGGTGCACTCTGAAATGGTATACCTAATATGCTTAGAGACCTATTTAAAGTTCTTTTTTTTTTTTTTTTTTTTAGAAAATATACATTGTATACCTAGTGTGTGTTGAAAATACAGAGGCAAACAAAACAGACTGTCCTCTGCCTTTATAGAGTTAGCACTCTAATAAACTAGACCAAAAAAGCAAGTAATTATTAAGGCTTTTATTTAAACACACATGTAAAGATTTGGATTCTGGCTCAATGATATGAATGTTCATATCATGTTAAAGTAATTCCTGGATTGTGTCAAAGGACACAGAACAAGAGAATTAATTAGGGACTACCTGCTACATTTGCTATGGTTTAATGCTGATAACTCTGTTACAACTGATTCTTCAAAACTGATTTCCATTGATCACACCAATCAGTCATTTTAATTGCAGGGAGAGAGAGAAGAAAATCAACTTGTAATTTTTCTCTTCAGTCTTTAATATAAGAATTAATGTCCCTTAAAAGTATCACCCTTAGCATATACCCCAAAGAATTGAAAGCAGGGACTCAAACAGGTATTTGTATATCAGTGTTCATAGCAACATTATTCACAATAGCTAAAAGGTGGAAACAACCCATATGTCCAGTAATGGATGAATGGATAAACAGTGATTGCTTTACAATGTTGTGTTAGTTTCTGCTGTAAAATGAAGTGAATCAGCTATATGTATACATATATCCCCTTCCTCTTGGACCTCCCTCCCCACCCCCATCCCACCCATCTGTGTCATCACAGAGCACCAAGCTGAGCTCCCTGTGCTTTATAGCAGGTTCCCAGTAGCTTTCTATATTACACATGGTAGTGTATTTATGTCAAACCAAATCTCCCAATTCATCCCACCCTCCCCTTCCCCCACTGTGTCCACATGTCCATTCTCTACATCTGTGTCTCTCTTCCTGCCCTGCAGACAGGTTCATCTGTACCATTTTTCAAGATTCTGCGTATATGCATTAATATATGATATTTGTTTTTCTCTTTCTGACTTACTTCACTCTGTATGACAGACTCTAGGTCCATCCACATCTCTACAAATGACCCAATTTCATTCCTTTTTATGGCCGAGTAATATTCCATTATATATGTACCACATCTTCTTTATCCATTCATCTGTCAGTGGACAGTTAGGTTGTTTCCATGTCCTGGCTATTGTAAATAATGCTGCAGTGCACACTGCGGTACATGTGACTTTTTTTTGTGTGTGTGGTACACGGGCCTCTCACTGTTGTGGCCTCTCCCGTTGCGAAGCACAGGCTCCAGACGCACAGGCTCAGCGGCCATGGCTCACGGGCCCAGCCGCTCCACGGCATGTGGGATCTTCCCGGACCGGGGCACGAACCTATGTCCCCTGCATCAGCAGGCATACTCTCAACTACTGTGCCACCAGGGAAGCCCAACACATGTGACTTTTTGAATTATGGTTTTCTCAGGGTATATGCCCAGTAGTGGGATTGCTGGGTCATTAGATAGTTCTATTTTTAGCTTTTTAAGGAACCTCCATACTATTCTCCACAGTGGCTGTATCAATTTACATTCCCATCAACAGTGCAAGAGGCTTCCCTTTTCTCCACACCCTCTCCAGCATTTATTGTTTGTAAAATTTTTGATGATGGCCATTCTGACAAGTGTGTGATGATACCTCATTATAGTTTTGTTTTGATTTTCATTTCTCTAATAATTAGTGATATTGAGCATCTTATCATGTGCCTCTTGGCCATCTGGATGCCTTCTTTAGAGAAATATGTATTTAGGTCTTCCACCCATTTTTGGATTGGGTTGTTGGGTTTTTTGATGTTGAGCTGCATGAGCTGCTTGTATATTTTGGAGATTAATCCTTTGTCCATTGCTTCGTTTGCAAATATTTTCTCCCATTCTAAGGGTTGTACTTTTGTCTTATTTATGGTTTTCTTTGCTGTGCAAAAGCTTTTAAGTTTAATTAGGCCCCATTTGCTTGTTTTTGTTTTTATTTTCATTATTATAGGAGGTGGGTCAAAAAAGATCTTGCTGTGATTATGTCAAAGAGTGTTCTTCCTATGTTTTCCTCTAAGAGTTTTATAGTGTCTGATCTTACATTTAGGTCTTTAATCCATTTTGCATTTATTTTTGTGTATGGTATTAGGGAGTGTTCTAATTTCATTCTTTTACATACAGCTTTCCAGTTTTCCCAGCACCACTTATTGAAGAGGCTGTCTCTTCTCCATTGTATATTCTTGCCTCCTTTGTCACAGATTAGGTGACCATAGGTGCGTGGGTTTATCTCTGGGCTTTCTATCCTGTACCATTGATCTATATTTCTGTTTTTGTGCCAGTACCATACTGTCTTGATTACTTAGCTTTGTAGTATAGTCTGAAGTCCAGGATCCTGATTCCTCCAGCTCCGTTTTTCTTTCTCAAGACTGCTTTGGCTATTTGAGGTCTTTTGTGTTTCCATACAAATTGTAAAATATTTTGTTTTAATTCTGTGAAAAATGCCATTGGTAATTTGATAAGGATTGCATTGAATCTGTAGATTGCTTTGGGTAATATAGTCATTTTCACAATACTGATTCTTCCAATCCAAGAATATGATATATCTCTCCACCTCTGTGTCATCTTTAATTTCCTTCATCAGTGTTTTATAGTTTTCTGAGTACAAGTCTTTTGCCTCCTCAGGTAGGTTTATTCCTAGGTATTTTATTCTTTTTGTTGCAATGGTAAATGGTATTGTTTCCTTAATTTCTCTTTCTGATCTTTTGTTGTTAGTGTATTAGAATGCAAGAGATTTCTGTGTATTAATTTTGTATCCTGCAACTTTACTAAATTCATTGATGAGCTCTAGTTTTCTGGTGGCATCTTTAGGATTATCTATGTATAGTATCATGTCATCTGCAAACAGTGACAGTTTCACTTCTTTGCCAATTTGTATTCCTTTTATTTCTTTTTATTCTCTGATTGCCGTGGCTCGAAT
Organism: Monodon monoceros; assembly: GCF_005190385.1. Lineage (NCBI taxonomy): Eukaryota > Metazoa > Chordata > Mammalia > Artiodactyla > Monodontidae > Monodon > Monodon monoceros. The sequence continues at coordinate 41,642,340 of NW_021703781.1, forward strand.
TTCCAATACTATGTTGAATAATAGTGGTGAGAGTGGACATCCTTCTCTTGTTCCTGATCATAGAGGAAATGCTTTCACTTTTTCACCATTGAGAATGATGTTTGCTGTGGGCTTGTTGTATATGGCCTTTATTATGTTGAGGTAGGTTTCCTCTATGCCTAGTTTCTGGAGGGTTTTTATCATAAATGGGTGTTGAATTTTGTCAAAAGCTTTTTCTCTGTTTATTGAGATGATCATATAGTTTTTAGTCTTTAATTTGTTAATATGTTGTATCACATTGATTGAGTTGCGTATATTGAAGAAGCCTTGCATCCCTGGGATAAATCCCACTTGATCATTGTGTATGATCCTTTTAATGTGTTGTTGGATTCTGTTTGCTAGTATTTTGTTGAGGATTTTTGCCTCTATGTTCATCAGTGATATTGGTCTGTAATTTTCTTTTTTTGTTGAATATTGATAACTGAAATATGCTAATGAAAAATGACTGATAAATTTCATTACATCAGAATAACGGACTACAATGGCAAAGAGCATAAAAGATTAAAATACAAGCAATTAGCTGAAAGCAAATATTTACAACATATATTTTAAAAAAAACTCAAAGAAACAGTTTCCAGAATATAGAAAGAACTTTAAAACAGCAACTATTTATCCAATAAAAACAAGGTTGAAAAGTCATGAATATTTGTCATATTATTCAAAAATTTCTGTGTGAGGTAAGAAAGATTAAGCTAGACCTTGGAATATTGTCCCTCTTGGGCTGTTGGAAAATACCAGTCAGTGAATATTATTTGTTAATAACAATAGCTGCCATTTATTTGTCTTTATTACTTTTCTGAGAACTGTGAAAACCTCTTTATTTTAGCCTACCGAAAGTGTTTAAATAAAGAAGCAAGCGAATAAAACAAACAAATAAACACACTTACCTATAAAGTAGATGCAACTATTCCTTGTTTTATTGTTGGAAAAATTGAAGATTAGTAACGTTATATAGCTTTCCAAGTATTACTCAGCCAATAACCAATGAAGTCAGAATTAAAAGTTTAAGTTTACCTTAGTTCAAGGCCTTTTCTTGTAATCTCTGTATCACATTGCTTTGTATGGGAAGTGAGGAGTAGTATCTTGGCAGGGGTAGAATGTTGGCAGAAAATAACATATTAAGTTCCTATGAAAAAATTGGAGATAATTAACATGGCAACTAACTGCTACTCAAATTGAGATGACCTCTGTGAATTATGACCCCCTCTATTAAGGGAACAAGTCAGATCTGGTTTTAGAAACACTTTTCAATTTATTAACTAATTTGTCTAGTTTATTGCATGTCTTTTTAACTGCAACCGATAGCCTAATTTAATACAAATATAGGGACAAGTTAAATGTGATCAAGAGTAATTTAAATCTTTCTGAAGTATGAAGATATTTTCCAGAAGTTAATGCAATAAGGATTAATCCCTCCTTATAAGTTGCAGATATGAAAAATTCAGTGTCAGAAAAATTGAATTAAAATGTAGACTTGATTTCTACTGAAAGTCAAAAAGACCGTGAACATTACATCTTTGAGTTAATAAAGAAGCCAGATTCAAGAAATTTATGGACTGAAAGAAAGTAATATTTCAAAAAAGCATCAAGAAAGGGAGCGTTCTGACCAATCTCTAATTCTTTATTACATTTCCTAAATAAGCTTGGAATGACAGCAAGAGATTTTAGCAGAAAGATGCTGGTGAGAGAAAAAAGCCACAGCCATGGTTAGAGGATGCAAATTTCCTTAGTGGCAAAAAGTATAGAAATATGCAAGAGTAACAATGCAGAGAGCAACATAATTTGTTTCTAGACAGAGATAAGGGCCTCTGAGGGATCCTGGTCTCTGGCCCTCTGCCTGCTCATATGGGTCTGACAGAAAACAATTCCAGCACACCCATGAGGGTTTAGCATGTGTTTCCCCAGTGTAGCATCTTTTACTGGGCCAGACTCATGCCTGGCTTATGTCAAAACTGGTACTAATAGCAAACCCTTACCCCGTGTTTACACAATGCTAAGTACTCTAGACACTTGTCAGGAATGAACTCATGTGTTCCCCTCAGAAAGCCCATGAGCCTATTATCATTCTCAATTTATAGATGAGAACACTGAGACACAGAAACAATATGTAACCTGCCCAATGTGTACACCTAGTCCGTAGTGAAGCCAGGATTCATAGCCAGGCACTCTAGCCCGGAGACAATGCTCTGTTCTCCCAGGTAGGACAGCGCTGGGCTGGAGTCACATCACTTGGATTCAGTCCCAGATCTGCTCTTAACTCTCTATGGAACATTACACTTCATCACTCTGGGCCATAGTTGTCTTCTCTTATGCAAATATACTGCTTTAGAACTAGGTGCCTTTAAACGTCTATAACCGCTTCTGATGGTTTGCATGTTATTTACCTTAGGAAAATTACAGTGTGGGGGAAAAAAAGCCAAGTACCCTAAGAGAATTGTTATATTTGAGAACTACATTGTAAAGGTCAAATTCTGAAATCCAAAGCACCACTTATTTTTCACAGTTTTTATGGTTTACTTGAAGTTATGGTCACTTGAAGCTGGTGGATTATTTTATGACAATTTCTCCCTAGTTGCTCCATATAACAAAGATGTAAACAAGTACCAGTCTGAAATTCCCATGAAATAGTAATTTTGATTCCCCTTTGCCAACTCTGGGAAACCCAGCTTTATACAAACACTACTTATTGTTTCAAGAGTGATGTTTCTTAGGAGATCTTACCATTTGTTTCCTTCATGATTACCATGCCATCTAACCTTTTATGGTTTGTACCTTGAACAAAGTGAATGCACACAGGTGCCTGAGGGCTCACTGTCTTCTTGGCTATAACCTTATAACTGAATTACTATCTATGTATCTATTTATCTATCTATATAATTTAGATATTATATTGTTATCATGTATCTATGTGCTTGTTTTCTCTACTAGAATTCACATTTCATCTAAGCAAGTATCATGCTTTCTCACTAACTTAATGACATTATAGATACATTGTGCTTAACATCTTAAGGTGGTGTTAGAAATTTTATTTATTTTTACATGTAGTTATGCCTTTTAATATGTTTAATCAAGACTTTCCATGTAATACTTGAATAAATTATTGACTTTCAGATAAGTAAAATACACTTTAAATTAAACTCTTGGGCCTGGTTACAGCACTGAGAGTGACAGGACCTATCATTTCTCTGGTAATTTCCCTTCTTGTCAAAATTAGGAGCTTAGATTTGGTGATATCTTTATGAATCTATCATGGTTTTCCATTGATTTAACCACTCCGGAGAAACCAAATGTCAAGAAAATTATTTTTTCCTAACAAGTGGTGTATTTTTGTTATATCTTATTGTAGCTTATGTATTTTTGGAAAAGACCTCATGCCTATTTTTGAATTCTATGGAGTATATGCAAACAGATGGTTACTAACCACTCTGTGTCTAAGAGTCTATACATTCTAAGCCTGTATTTTCCCCTGTGCAAGTTGAGAGATATGAACATAGCACCATCACCAGTTTCTGATGCATAACATTTGCCTCTTTTGGTCAGAACAAGCAGAAAATTATAGTTTTGTTGCTAGTATTACACATGGACAAGACCATGTCTATCTTTGTAGTCACAAATGGAGTTTCCAGATAAAATAATTCCACATATATGTTTTACTCTCTTTCTCTTCCCCTTCTCTGCAAAAATCTTTTTATTGTCCAGAAGAGAGATCTAAAATCATTTCATTTACATAGTAGTAACTCAACTTACAATTGTTGGTTTGAATGTAACCTAAGAATTGCCTTAATTTTTATTGCTTAAAATAGGAATGGGACTATTTTTTTACCGGCTATAAATGTCTGAAGAATGACAAATTTGGGGTCCTTAAAAGTAGAGGAAAATAGCTCTCATAACTGGAAATTACCTTAAAAGAAGAGAGTTTGAGAACTTTTCATGGGTTTCAAGCCATCAGGCATGTACATGAAGAAAAAGTAGTTTATTTGGTGAATGTCCAAATCATTTAACCTTCCACGAATTAATTGGTGGCCCATATATTTCAAAGTCTGATCACACTTTAGTGAGATTAAAAATGTATTTAATGCTTGCATGTCTTTCAGATGATTAAATGTCTAACAATCCAAGGTATGGATGTGGAATATTATCTTTTGAATCAAGCTTGCATTTTCTTGTAGGAGATTTTATATGTTGTTGAGCGGTGATGGCTATATATACATTCCTATTTTATGTTTCAAGGACCATATCTTCCATCACCTGGTAGGAATATTGACAATCAGAATTCTTCTGAAATTTTCTGAAAATTCTTCTGAAATTCTTTAAACCTCCATTTAACTTTGTGCTGTACTGAACTGACACAGGAGACCTATAACACCAATCTTAGCAAAAATGATAAAAGTGAGCTTTTTAAAAGGTTTTTATTCATACTTCTCTAAATACACTTTATTTTTGAATTGCCTATTAGTACTGCCAATGAGAAGAGTAAAGTAGTAGATTTCCCTAAAATGTATTTTGAAGAAAATTCATTTCTAAAAAAGTCATAAAGAATGGATGACTCTCCCTAGTAATTCTAATGAATTTACATTAATGAAAACCAGCAGGCCTGGAGCAAGACTATGTACATAAAGAGAATATAATTTATATCGGTTAGTTAATAAGTCACTGTATATCTGAGAATTACAAAGAGACTTTTCAAATTTTTTCCAAAAACAGACACAGAAATGTCTGCAATCACAAAAATGCATTCTAATGAATAGGAATAGTAAAACTCTAGAAATTCTCATCAAGTAGATCCTGAAACTTTATGTGGTTGCTACACTAATTTTTGTAAATTTATATCTCTTTTTATAGTGCCTCATTTTATTTGTTCCCAGGATTTTTTTTTTTCCTAGCAGTCATGGCCTCTTACAATCCCAGTGATCCATAAAAAGACAAAGTCAATGAGTTTCATAGTAATTTGAAAGACTTTATTACCACCTGAAGCCAGTAGACCTGATGATATGCTACAAGACAATATCAAAGATCTCCAATTCAGAGTATATAAGAACTTTAACAAACTGATGAGTGAAAACAGAACAAAACAAAGAGCTCAAGATAAAAAGATAGGAATCAGACTGGAATAGACCATGAATAAAGATATAAAAATTGGCAAAAAAATGTATAAAGAGGAATTCAACTTTATTAACTACTAGGGAATTACAAAATAAACCATAAGAAATCACCACATGTTCATCAGGATAGCTAAAATAAAAAAGACAAAACCAAATTTCAAAACAACTGAATTTCTCAGATATTGCCGAAGGGTTATAAATTGGAACAATATTTTGGAAAACAGTTTGACATCATCTACTAAGTGTGAACATATGCATATCCCCTAATTCATAATTTCTACTCCTGAATTTTTACACAACAAAGATGAATACATATGCTCATAAGAGATATTACAAAAAATCCACTATTTGTAAATACGTTAACTGTCTGTAAAATCAAAAAGCTGCAAACAACCTCAATGTCCAGCAAGAGTACATACATTAATATATGTGAGCAAATGAATTCAGACAAAAAATGCAAATTTCTTTAAGTCCCTCTATATAAAGTCCACAAACAGGAGAAACTAATCTAATCAGAATAGTTGTTATTCTTAGGAGGAGACTGATAATGCATGCTATTTCTTGATCTAGATGCTGGTTATGTCTAGAGATATAATTTGAAAAATAAAAATAAAAATTTTAAATGTTTAAAAAGTGCTAAATTCATAAAAACAAAAGGTAGAAGGTTATTCAACTTTCTGGTAATTCAAGCTGTTTTTCTTGGAAGGTGTAAAATCTGACCAAAGTAGAGGAGTTCATATTTTTCTTATTAGGCCTCTATGTAGTTAATATTAAGGAATTATCTATTTTTAATTCTTAGTGAAACAACACCACATAGTTTTCTTTTGATTTTTAGCAAGAAAGCATATTTTGGGAAGATGGGACACTATGTTATTGGTGGCTGTGACTGAGAAATGCCAGTTATCAAGCATGGTAGGTTGAATCTGGAAGATAGTATTGGTAGAGAGAGTGCAAGTTGGTATGAACAAGCACATGGGATTATCTGGTTCTTGGTTTCAGAATCCAAAATTGTAAGCCAGAGAGATAAGATTTGGACCTGAAATTTGTGTAATCGTATCCACAGGTTAGAAACAGATTGCTAAGTCCTTGCAAGACACATGAGCACAGGCAAAAGCCTTGCTGTTATGATATAGAGCACTGACCAAGAATCTGAGCTGAGTAGGAAGAATAAGTGAGAGGAAACAGATTGAAGTTTTAGAAGAACCAGGTGAAAGAAGGATTTAGGTGCTCAGCAGAGAACAAGCATCACAGGAAACATATAGTGTGCCTTCCAGACCTAGAAGGCCCCAGAGGTGAGCTCAGAACACACTCACTGCAGGGTTCAGTAACAAGGGCAAGGCCAGGTGATACTGAGACAACCACTTTTGAGGGAGGGGCTTTTTGTGGGTTTACAGTTCTGGGTTAGAGCTAAAATTAGAGAGTGGGATGAGACTGAGACCAAAAGTACAAAAAAAGGACTTCTATAGGCAGGAAATGAATAGAACAGGAATGTCTCTGCTCCTTCTATGACAGCAGGAATGACTTAGGGAACTAGGGAACTTTTCACTTAAGTCAATATTGATTAAAGTTTAATCAAATATTATGAATATGCTAAATCCCAAGATTATGAAATATCAGGTAAATGAATAAAAAACATAAAGGCCATAAAAATGAAGTTTTGATATTTAAATCTGTATCTTTTCCAAAAACATAACGAAGAACACAAATCTGGATTTTTATCCTTTAACCACTACTGGGCTGTGTAACCTTGGACAGATTTCTTAATTTCTCTAAGCATCATGTCTACAAGTGATGGCAGTACTGTCTAACAAATTTCTTTTGTTATAAATTTTAAAAATGCATAAAAAGCATGAACCCAGTGCCTGTCTCCCAGAAATCTCTCAATAAATATTCACAGTCATTATTAGTTATTTTATCTGAGTAGTTCTTTTTGCCTATAAGATAATCATAATCTCAGACTCCAGATGTTCTTAATTTAGCATGCACAGTGCATATAAGTTATTAAAAACACAATTCTTTTGAATGCTCAGGTATTTTATCATTGCCCTTGAAACCAAATAGTGGGCATGTCTTTCTAGAACTCACCTTTAGCATCAGTATGGACCACTAATTTTTCTTCTTACCTTAATGGTAGAATAAAGAATAATTATAAAAGCTGAAAGTTAATATTAAGATATTATCCCAATGAGAAGTAATCAATATAACTTTTTCAACTTACATATTTTAAATGAGGTGGTCAGTTCTCTTACATAAGCAATGATCATATTAATATTTTTGAAACATATTCATAAGTTTTAAATGAGTAGTATTATCTTAACACTGCATTATGAAGTATTTTTGTATATATTTTATTTATCAGTAATTGTCGATAGCTTGATAGTTCCCTTTTAGGAAGCCATAGCAAATTGAAGAAGAAAAAAATCTCTATATATACAGGCGTGACATTTGAGAAACAAAGCCTAACAGCACAGCTAGGAGAAATTTCAGCCTTCAGATAGTACCAGTATCAACTTATCCAGAGGACAGTTTTAAAAAGAATATTTTTTAAAAAGGGCATATTGAGTTTTCTTTTTTTTTTTTTGGTCCTTATCATACCATACCATACCATAGCAAACCACAAAATTGGATGAGGTTATCTTCAGTAACTAACATATGTCTGAGAAGTAGAAAAAAATCTTGAAGTTCTTTTAACTAAAATAGAAACGTAATTAAGATATCTGTAAAATTTCTTAAATAGGCTTTTTCAGAAAGAAGGTACTAAAGCCATATAAAAAAAGTAATCCCAGACTGGAAAAGTCCAGCAATTTAAGAATGTTAAAGACATCCCTTAAATTCCCCCCTTGTAGATAGACGTGGTCAAAAATACCATTTCTCCAAGAAAAAGTATTAATAGAAAATTCTGAACACAAAAAATTTATCTTTCAAGTTTATAAATGAACTGTCTGTTAAAAAGTTGAAAAATGAAGCAGTCCTTTCTCTGGCTTTAATGAATCACAGCATGACACTTCATCTTTCCTGGCACCTCCTGAGCATATTAACGTCATGTTAATAATCATCATGAAAATTAGGGATAACTAATGAGAAAAGGAAAAGAACACAGTGAAAATGTGTAATCTCACATACATTTATAAGGGTCTGATTAGCACTAAATGCAATTAAAATATTGAATTCTCTTTCAACATGTCATTTAGTGGAGCAGCACGACCAGGATAAGGATATAAACAACTCTATTTCCTGCCAGTGTTTGTGTCCTGAAAGAGAGATGTGGAGATGAAGCTACTTGTCTTAATTTAATTCCTACTGAACTCTGATAGTATCTGCACAGAAGGAAAAAATTGAGAAATATTAAAGTGCAATTTTTAATGAAATCTTTCGGCTTAGTACAGGGGCTATCTCTGAAGCAAGGAGCCTGGAAATAATCTTCACCCCACCACATACTTCTCTAGGCACAATAAGTCTGTTGGCAAATCCTTCATGGGCCTTAAAGTCAAAGATTAAAAGCTCTGCTCACCAACTGTGTGATTTGGGGTCATATACTGAGTCCTCCACAGTTTGGAATACCATTTACAGAATGGCTTTAGTTCCTTCTACCCATCCCAGAGTTAAGAAAATTAAATGATACTCTATTCATAAAGTGCTTAGCCCAGTGCAGGACACTGGTTATACCTTCAGATTATCTCTGATGTTTTCCCAGATCTTTCCTGATTATAATCTTCTATATATTATTCTTTTTCATTGCTGACAGTCAACCTACATTTAATTATTTCAATCATTGTCAGTGCCAATTCTTCATTGGCTGAAGAACTATTTAGATTAGAGCAAGTTAGCCAAAGGCAATTAGGTTAAAGACAGGTTGGCCAATGCTATTTTTTGGCCAAAACAAAACAAACATACAAACACGCAAATAAAAACTAGCAATTTTATTACATATAAATGCTATCTAGTAACTGTCTTTCAAGCTTTAACTTTGATGTTCTGTGGGGTGGCTTTACAAAATTTACAGCTTTTTATCTCTTTGTAAATAATTTTACTTGATTATAATTTTTTTTTTTTTTTTTTTTTTTGCGGTACGCGGGCCTCTCACTGTTGCGGCCTCTCCCGTTGCGGAGCACAGGCTCCAGACGCGCAGGCTCAGCAGCCATGGCTCACGGGCCCAGCCGCTCCGCGGCATGTGGGATATTCCCGGACCGGGGCACGAACCTGTGTCTCCTGCATCGGCAGGTGGACTCTCAACCACTGTGCCACCAGGGAAGCCCCGATTATCATAATTTTTTATCCTACTCTTAATGCTATGTTTTATCTGAAATGGAAATATACTCTCTTTTGTTTGAAATAAACAAAATTCTCAATGGCTGATTAATGACTGAGAATACTAGTTATAAAATCATAAAGATGACATGATCTCGATTGTTTGTGCGAGGCACTCCATTTCATACCTCAGTGAATATTCAACAGCCACCCTATTCAGCATGTCCTATTTTCCTCATTTTACAATGAGGAACTAAGCCCTAGAAAGTTATTTGCCCAAGCTCATATAGCTAATAAGTGGTAGATTCAAGCTCACATCCGTCACTTCTAAATATTGATCTCTGGTATTCTTCTATTGACATTTCAGCCAAACATTATTTGACCACTTGTTGGACATGATATTAGAATAAAAGATATGAATAGAAACACACTTTATGTGTAATAAAGACACTTAAATATTGTAATATGCAAAGGTAAATGCTATACTAACAATAATATAAAATATACTACTGGAAACATGTAGGTGGAAGCAGCACTCCCTAGGGGAGTCAGGCCAGCCTTCAGAAAAGCAGTAATTTAAGTTGAGGTTTTAGTGCCTTATTCAACATTACATATATTCAATGTGTGTGTGCAAACACACATGCCATAGTATAGTCCAGGAGTAAGTATCATGTGGCCTAGCAGACAAGAGACATTTAAGAGAGAAGAAGCCATGTGTGCAAAGGCCTGGAATCATGAAAGAACATAGATTGTTCAGGAAGAAAAAAGTAGGTAATGTGATTGGTTTTGGAGAAATATAAATAGAGTAAATGTAGGGCAAGAAATTGAAATATTAAACTAGGATCAGATTGTGAATATTTCATGGACTTGTCTTAAAGTTCATCTTCTGGGAGGTGTGAGTTATCAGTCATTTTTAAGCTATTGCTGAATTTAAAAATGTGATAGGAGAGCCTGATTTTGGGCAATATCAGCTTCATGGATAGTCACTGAAGTGAGAAGGATTCATAGTAGAACTCAGAGGGCTTGCTGATGGACTGAGAGTAGAAAGGCAAGGTGTGAGATAAGACAGTTGAAGTGTCTACTGAGATTTTTAGCTCAGTTCAATCCATAGGTACTGACGCCCTTACCAGGCAAAGAGAAGACAGAAGGAGGATCAAGTATGGTAGCCAGAAGAAGGACTAGGAGGGTGGGAGATGAGAAGAAACTAAAATTGGTTTGGATTGATCAAATGTAATGTAACTAAGGAAGAACCAGAAAGTCAGAGATAATGAATATGTCATTTAATTTCTTTTGAATACAGAAAGATTTAGGATTTGTAACTACAGAATTTCTGCATAAGTACAAATTTCTTAAACATTTTAATATAAGTAAGTTTTCGGTAAAAATCCATAATATTTTATGATCCAAAATCAACTTTAAAAACTAGTTTCCTCTCTCAAAGAGAGGACTGAAATTGTGCCTGTATTTTCTTTTCATACTGTGTCTGTTGAATAGAGTGCAATTTCTTTCTTTTCCACATGAATGAGAAGTTAGAAAAAATGATTTCAGAGTTCATTTCAAAGCATCATTGAATATATGATCACATTATATTAGCAATGATGAAAAGAATAAATTATTTTTTGAGATAATATTTATTTTTGAATACATTTTATAAGGAAATGGAAATAAAACTAAAAAAAATGTTTCAGTTATTACATAAATGCAGGACTTGATTATTTTGAACTCTCATGCCTTCTGTAATACAGAATGTTTCAATGTATAACTTTAAAAAAATTATAAAAGGAATATTTTGCTAATCTTCAGGTCAGTTTCTCTCTTTAATTTTTCAAATAGATACTACTGTGTGATATTTGCCACCACTCTTTAAGAGTAAAGTGGCAAATTCTAACTAGGATAAAATAATAATAAAACCCCTGAAAATTCTGTAATTCTGTGTTGCATGATCTTACAAACCATTATTAAATTGTTGTTTCTACACCAAGTTGTGTTTTACTCATTAGAATATCTCTGAATTACATTAGACTTTTACTTAACTATAATTAAGTAAATGATTAATGGGCATATTGAAATTAGAGATTATTTTATTGGACTATGGTCCTTTTTTTTGATGTTCTTATAAAAATTAAATACTAAGATTTCTTATTTAAAATGTTTCTTTCCTCTCTTTTTTTTTGTTTTCATTTTTACAGAAGTCTTAAATAGCCTTCTAACTAGATCAATCTACCTGACACTTTCCTTATTTATATTTTATTATATGTTGGATATATTGCCTTTAAGGGCTTTAAAATGAAGGTTTCTTTGTAGTTTCTAAAAATGCAAGAGCCATTTTGCCCCTTACAAACACAGCTTGACATACTGACATTAGTCGTGGTAATGTGAGATTTGAGAACTTTTACCCCGACATTCAAAAATATTTACACTCTATTTCAGGGAGAGTGAGCCTTCAGTGCTGTTAACTGTTAAAACGGGGTCTAATTGAGAAGCAAAAGTTAAAGTTAGCATTATTGGACTTTAATGGGCTTTGGAAGTTCTTTGGATATCACTAATTATTCCACTAATATTTCTGCATCCATAGTATTCATTTAGGCAACAGAGGGGAACAGTTATTTAGGCTGTGAGAAAATTAATGGGCTCACCTACTCCCCTGTATGATAGAAGCAGTTATTTGGTGATTTTCTCTTAATGTTGGGCCCCTGTGTGCATTAAAATTTCCAGATGAGGTCTTAGAAATGCATAAGTGGTTTCCTGTGTCTTAACCTTCATTTAAAAATATAATTACAGCAAATATAATTATAATATTCATTTCTGACTTTCCGTTTTTAAAAACAGCTCTAGACATAACTTTCCTGATTTTGCTCACTAAGAGAAACTCACAAAAGTCAGTGAGTCAGATCTTCCAGAGTCACCTCTTCTACATAATAATGGCTGTGTCAGGAACCCAGTATAAAGTTTTGATTATAAAGAAGCTGATGTTATAAATAAAGTGACATTCATTCTTTAGTAAATTTGATTCATTTAGAGTTTTCATGATAGATCAGTTTTAATTTTTAGACATTCGTTTAGCCAAACTTGTTAGATGTCCCCTTATTACTATCTAAAAAATGATGGACTAGATTTATAATTTTTTTTTCCCTTTCATAGAATATCTCTATGAATGTTTTCCCATTTTTAAGAAAACAATGCAGGTTATATACACAATAGTTTATTTATTTAAGAAAAAACCTCTTGGCTCTAACCTCTTGGCTCTTTTGCTCTATTCATGCTTGAGTTCACTAATGACATTTTAGGCAAAGCTTTTCCTTCCAAACTGGTACTTAGCCCCCCAGAATGCATCAGGCCTAACTTTTGCTCTGTCATTTAGTTCACTAATACTCTTGTGCCCTATGCCTAACCTTCTAACAACTTCATTTATGAGCTTTTTATTTCAATTATTATTTTTTTCATTTCTAGAAAATACATTTTACTTAAGTTCAACTATTCTCATTTTATTTGTATTTTACAGATCACTGTTGTTTAGTGGAACATATTGTTCATTTACTTTATGCTCTCTGTCCACTAATTCAAATATCTAAAGCTTTTGTGGGTTCGACTTTCATTTTTTATCATAACAGACTCTTTATTCATGGTATTTTGTTTCTTGTTCATTTTGAGAATTATGTGACTTTAAGTTTTCATCTTTCTTGCAACTTATTTGTTAGAATTCTTTGAGGCATACGTTGGAGGTAGCTTTTTTGAAAAAGTGCTTGCTTCTGTGAGGAGGCTAGGCCATTGTCAAAGACAAGTTTCTCAAATTCTCAGTTGTGGGTTTTCTGTTCATTCAGGTAGAGCTCAGGACCACCGAATTTACAAATTGAGAATACTGTGGTTTATCCTTGAGTTGAGGAAATTGGTAGTGTGTGAATAAAGGCTACAAACTCCGATGAAGGCTTGTGTTGGTTATGGATTGAGTCTCAAGGAAGTTTTGGGGTTTTTTTGTTTTTGTTTTCTGTTGTTGTTTGGTTGTTTCTTTTTTCTGCACTGCATTCAACATCAAGGTTTAAACCAGGCAGTTTTCTTTTTAGTTTTGGGTGGTAGTGGCAGTGGTTGCTGGAAAGGAGAGATGACTTTCTCATTCACCCTTAAAGTGAGAATTTAGCATTCTTGAGAGTGAAGTCTTATTAGACTAACTTCTATGCGTGGGCCTTCGGTCTTGCCTCCTATTCTCTGAGCCACTCAAGACCTCATAAATTAAATTTTAAGTTCACCTAGATCAGAAGAAACCCTCTAGGTGAAACTACCATCAGTACTAAGCTGTTTGTATTCTTGCTTTCTCTTGGTTGTTGACCTGCATATTTATTATTGTCTTTCTATCTCCTTGATATGTCTAGGAAAAATTCTAAAGATCATTTATCTAGCAGTTAATGTTGTTTTCACTGGGATTTTAGTCCTGGTACTTATTCTGACATATTGAATGTAGTGGTGATAGTATAGGTTTTAGAATGAGACTTACCCAACTTTGCTATCAACTATCTTTGTGATTATGAGCAACTTACTAATCTCTCTGTGCCTCCATCTCTTCATCTATAAAATAATAACAATAAAACTTACTCAAGGGCTTCCCTGGTGGCGCAGTGGTTGAGAGTCCGCCTGCCGATGCAGGGGACACGGGTTCGTGCCCCGGTCCGGGAACATCCCACATGTCGCGGAGCGGCTGGGCCCCTGAGCCATGGCCGCTGGACCTGTGCATCCGGAGCCTGTGCTCCGCAGCGGGAGACGCCACAACAGTGAGAGGCCCGCGTACCGCACAAAAAAAAAAAAAACTTACTCAAAAGAAAGAATGGCATGAGATTATGTATGAAAAGTATTTACATAGCACCTGGAAAATCATAATAGCTCAATAAAAGTTAGCTCGCCACAGCAGCTATAACATAACATTACACAAATAATGTAAATGGACTTTGTGGTTTAAAGAGCACTTGACAGGTTGTTAACCTGAGACTGACCCAGCCTCAGTCACTGACTTTAAGTGGACCCTCCGCAGTTCAAACCCAGTTGTGCAAGGGTCAACTGCATATAGGTTTTTGTTTTAAATCATGTGTTTATTGAAATTGAATAGACAAAGTTAAACTTAATAATTCTTTAAATTGATCATAAGTAGAGTACCTACTGGAATTTTTATCATTCATGTTTTAACTTGTTAGTTTCAACTATACTTGGGAGAGAGGGGGTAGATTTGAAAGACTGCTAATGGTTCTGGCAACTATCCTCATGTGTGTTTTCTGAAATACGATCTTTTCAGATTCCATAGAGGATCTAACCTACTCAAAGATTAAAAATTTAAAGTGGAGTCATTACTAACAACATACCTATGACAGTAAAGTTTTATATATTTGAAAAAAAAAACACAGAAGAAGCAGACTCACAGATATAGAGGACAATCCAGTGGTTACCAGTGGAAAGAGGGAAGGGGAGAGGGGCAATATAGGGGTAGGAGAAAAAAAAAAGCGGTTATAATGGGATTATATAAAAACATCTGTGTGAAAGTTTTGAAAATTGTAAAGCACTATAGAATTTAAGAAATCTTTCATTCAATTAAAAAAAAAAAGGTCCAGTAAACATGATTTTTTTAAACCCTGTATCTCATTTTTGACAATTTGCTACTAATGTACTAGGGAAAATCATTTAAAAAAGATATTTCTGAGTTACCCAGACTTTTGTATTAAATGATTATTTGTTTCAGGAAAAGTATATTTAAAAACACCTTAATCTGTTAAGGTAAAATGTGGCACTTTGTGGTTATAATAATTTAATAAATTCGGAATAGAGCAAAGTGAAATTACTTGTTTATTGAAATGGAAGTTAATCAGTAAGAACTGTGCAAAGAGGCTTAATATACCAAGCAATCATGATAATTTTACTTTAACTGCCTTTTCTTTTCTAAATGTGATTATGTTGTGTTACAGGGTTTATTTTAAAATATTGAGGTTTAGAATCTTACAACACAAAATTGAGTAGAAGAAGTCAGACAGGAAACAGACCATGTATTATGATTCCATCAATATAAAGTTAAAAAATAAACATAACTAATCAATGGTGTTAGAAATCAGGATAGTGGTTTCTCTGGTGAACTGGGTATGGCTGGAAGGACATGATGGACGTTCTGGGATGGTGGTAATGTTTGATTTCTTGATGCAGGTGCTGGTGCATTGGATGTGTATATTTTGCAAATTTTTATTGAGCTGTGTATTTATGATTTGTACATTTTTGTGCCAGTTTCTTATACCTCAATAAAGTTTGCATTAATGGTAAAATGTTTATTTCAGGGAAAATACCTATGTTAATCATAAGTGAAAGGATAATATTCAGCCTAATCTTTGACTGATTCAGCATGTCTTAAATTTGCTCACAGTATATGAAAGAAATGTCTTTGATTACTTAATTCAAACTGATTTTAATTTTAGTTGGGAATGTGCTTTTTATTTCTTATTTTATACTTTGTTAAATGAATAAAAACCTGGATTCAAAGCTTAAAAATAAACACTTTGATAACTATTTTTCTTTCTTTCTTTTCTCGTTAGTGATAATGTGACCTATGTTGGAATCTAATTACTATTCCTCTAATGCAAAAACTAAGCTCTGCCGTTATGTAAAACATATGGAGCATTTAAAGAGATGAGCTGGTAGCTCGAGCTTGTCCTGTTCTAAAGCTGAGAATTTTAACTTATGAATTTCAAGAAATATTTTATCCTGAAGCAAAATATCTGGATTTTTTTTTACTTTAAGTTACCTTGTCTAACAGATAAATTTATCCTGAAATGTTTTAAATGGTTAAGCACATATATAGGATTTAAAGCTAGAGATTCCAACTTATGCTGAATCTCAACACACATTTGCTATTATTTACTATTATTGTCATTATTTGTAGCCCAACTTTACCACTTACTTTGTCGTCTTTGGCTATTTACATTTAATAAAAAAATTCACATTTCACTGCCTTGGTCATATTAGCCTCATTTCAAGTGTTTAGTGGTCATATGTGGCTAGTGACCACTGCATTGGACAGAGGACATATAGAGTATTTCCATCATTGCAGAAAATTCTATTGGATGGCACTAATTTATGTAACTAGAATAATATATTCCTCAGAGAGTTTTAGTTTTGTTAAACAAAATTATTTTTGTAGAATTATTAGCATTGTAATGGTAAATCATAAATGCTTGATATCTGATATTTAACAATAATATTTAATAAAATCAGAATAACCAGATAATAAAAATAGTACTTATAATAATTAAAATATAAATGTTACCCATCTAGTATCATGAATAAAGTTACATAGCCTTGTATAAATTCACTAAAACTATCTCATCCATCATTCCACTTTCAAATATTTCACTGTGACATAATTCTCAAATTGGCATTCTGAAAAATTCCGCTGAAGTAGAAACCATAGAGCCAGGCTAATATTATTATGCTCACAGCTTTATTTTTTAAAAAGTATTCTAAGCAACTATTTCTTTTAAAATTCTAAATGTGAAGAAACCTCAACATGTAGAACATAAGTACCCACAACCAGGGAAAAAATTGGTTAATCAGGATACAAGCTGATGAAAAAGGAAGCTGGATTGGTATTCTAACCCTCTCTAATTTTGATATGGCACTAACTAATTAGGATCTCTTCATATATATATCTAGATTTAGGGCTTCCCTGGTGGCACAGTGGTTGAGAGTCCACCTGCCGATGCAGGGGACACGGGTTCGTGCCCCGGTCCGGGAAGATCCCACATGCCGCGGAGCAGCTGGGCCCGTGAGCCATGGCTGCTGAGCCTGCACGTCCAGGGCCTGTGCTCCACAACGGGAGAGGCCACAACAGTGAGACGCCTGCGTACCGCAAAAAAAAAAAAAAATTGATTTATTGTTTAAAAGATCTGAACACTGTCCTGTTGTCATTTGAGATATTTTAATACATTATTTTTTTCCCTTTAGGAAGTAGGTTAGATCAAAAGCACAATCACATGCTATGCCTATTACACAAGACAATGTTTAGGTAAACAGTTTCATCCTTAAACCATTTTGGATCTCAGCCCAGAGTTGAACCCATGAAACATGCCAATCAAAACACTTGGTTCATCAACTGGACTGAGTTAGTGTCTCTGTCCCTTGTATTCACAGTTTCATAGTCATTATCCTTCTCATAATAGCCATTCAACCCTGTGTACACAAAGTCTATAAATCTGTATAACAGCATCTAGAAAAATATAACCTTAGGAGGGCTTTATTGTGTTATTATTACACAAGAAATACAAACTGTCCTACAAACATAAATAAGCCCTTTAACAAAGGTTATTTTTTTCCTGCTTATTTATAACCTGTGTTTATTCCCTCCTAGGCTACTGATAAAGATACCGGCAATTATAGTGCCATGGCATACAGACTCATAATACCACCGATTAAAGAGGGAAAAGAAGGATTCGTGGTGGAAACATACACAGGGCTTATCAAAACGGCTATGCTCTTCCATAATATGAGGAGGTCTTACTTCAAGTTTCAAGTCATTGCAACTGACGACTATGGGAAGGGCCTAAGTGGCAAAGCAGATGTTCTTGTGAGTAGATAAAACTTCAGATAGGTGGGCACATGCAAGTACTAACCAGGGGTCAGTGTTTTAATTCCTAGAACTTTTAAATGTTTGAAATAGGTCTTCCAGAACATGAATGTGATTAATTTTCATCCAGGTTGTTAATATGTATAGTTTAGAATATTAAAAAATACTTTATGGGTTGTTTTTTTTTTCTGACATTTTGGAAATGTACCATATGTTTTTAAACATGACTGTGACAGCAATGTCTTAAGCACTGGTTTTCTGTTTGGTCTACAGATCTCAATTTTAATATAAAGTTGGCTGGAGCTACTTAAAATTTTAAAATGCTTCACAGAGTTGTGCTGTAGAAATTAAAATGTATGAAATTTTTATTACTGTTTACTTTTAGGCCTTTTGTAATTAAGAAAACAAAAGGAAATGTATTAGAGCAAATTCATGATCCAGCAGAGGTGACTTCCTTGTTTTACCAAAATCCCCACTGATGATATTGGTGATCCTTGACAGAGTTATATTTGGCTTCAGTCAATAATATCACTTTTCTACTCTGACTTTTTCTTAGGCTGTACACAAGGTCAGTGGTGGGTTATTACCAAGGGCAGTCTGATATTGGCATTTATTCAAAATACTCAACACCAAAGTATTTATCCTATGGAATTGCTACCAACTTTGGAAGTGTGGATTATTTAGACTTTTTTCTGATGAAATTAGTGAAAGTTATAATTATCACTACTATTGGAAATACTTGTCACATAAAGACAAAATCAAGTATAATTTTTCTTTTGCTGTTTATACCTTACTAAATCTTCAGTCTTCACTGTTCTCCTAACCTAGTTATCAGGACAATATTAACCATCAGATAGATGCAGACTCAATCAAATTTTTCTTAGGTAATGATGAAGACCAATCACCATAATTGTGGTGGAAATGAAGACCAGAACACTCTTTATATTTATAACAGTAAAGCTGCAATAGAATAAACAAAGGCCAATCTAAGCCAGAACGCTTTTGACATAGAAGATATTAAGGTTGGCATAGATTTTCTGATCAAAATAAGATCTGTAAACCTTATATAAAATAATGTTGTCATTTCTCTTCCTGTTATTTAAGATACGCACATTGTGGTCTTTAAGACAACATAATAAGGATACTACACTATATAATTAAAATATTATATAATTAAAATATTACAATAACATAAACAAAACATAACTATAGGTTATATATGTAATATGTACATAAGCAATGTGAAGTTTATAGATTTCTCATTTGGACTCTAAACTATTGTGAGGAAATTTAAAAGTATATCTTTAAAATTATCCAAAATATATTTAGAAAGATAAAATTTAAGGTAAACATAATGTGATATATTTATTAACCACAATATGTATATGAGAAACCCTTCCTAGCAAAATGATATTTATTATAAAATCAGAAATCCTTTCAATCAAGAGAAGGGAGACGTAGAGAAATAAGATTTAAGCAGAGGGAACAACACGTGCCAGAACCAAGAAGGAAGGGAAATCATGACAGTTCTGAATGACTGATATTTACTCAGCTTGGGAGAGTGAGGGAGAGAAAGTGAATGAGAGACAGGGCTGGAGATGGAAGTAGGTGGTCCATATATCAATAAAAGATGTAGCCCATATTAAAAATATTAAAACTTTTTCTTAAAATAATGGGAAATCATTGAAAAATTTTTAGTAAAGGTGAGTGAAGATATGATTTTTAATTTAGATAGAACTTTCTTACTTAATGCAAATCTGGTTTTCCCCTGAGGCTGCTACTTCTACTGCTGCCTTCTCAAGCAGTAGCTTTTGTTTGTATTCTTTTCTGTTTTGGTTTGTCACAGACTTCGTACTATCCACTGCTGGAGTAGGATCCTCAATGTACAACATCACTGCTTCTAGACCCTCCTTCCTAGGAATCAGCCTTGATTTTCATCATCTGGCTGTCACTTGCTGCCTCACTTTATTGCTGGGATCTCCCAAGCCTTGGGTCAATCCCCAACATATCTCAATGAGTTCCCCTCCTGAGTTACTGTTACTTTCTCCAACAATCCTCCTGTCCTAAGTTTGAGCAATTTCATTATATGCAGAGATGATTCTTCCAATATCCTGAACTCACAATCTCTTGAATGCCCTTCCTCCAATGGCTTTACTCTCCATCCTACTGCAACCACTTAAAACGTCAGTTATTTTTGCCATTACCACTTACAGCACCCCCTCTCTAACCTCCATTTCAAACCTCCCATT
The DNA here is from genome assembly GCF_005190385.1 of Monodon monoceros. Lineage (NCBI taxonomy): Eukaryota > Metazoa > Chordata > Mammalia > Artiodactyla > Monodontidae > Monodon > Monodon monoceros. The sequence continues at coordinate 41,662,562 of NW_021703781.1, forward strand.
CTTTGACCATAATACTAGGTGTGTTCAGCTAACTGCAGCACTCTTCTATCTCCACCAAGACCTTCAGTCTGTTTCCTGTTTAGCCTACTATGTTTTCATTTTCCCTCTACTCCTCATGTTTTCTCTTTCCTGCTTGCCAGATTTATAGTACATTATTAATTATTACAAGCACTCAATCACATAAAAATGCAACTTCCTTGCCCTCTTTCCCTACATCACACTCACTTGGAAAAAACATAACCCTTGTTCATTCCAGCTTTCTCCTTTCTCCAGACCTATATCCATGCTGGATGCCTGCAAAAACATGTACAATTATATAGTTAGTCTTACTTTAAATTGATGATGAAAGCCCCCAAGTGAGCTCTTACGTTGTCCAGTAACCACATTGTATTTCCTGGTCCATTCATGTTCCTTCTCTCCTAGAAGAGCTTCTCTCTCACAATCCTCCAACGCTTCCTCATCCTCACAATTGCCTAATTAACTGGCATCCTATTTCACTGAAAGATAAAGCATTTAGAAAGATACTTCTACAACTCCTACCACTAAATCCGCCTACTTACCAGTATTTTCACCAACATTCTATGCCTTATTTCCTGTTTGTTTAGATGAATTCTCTATGCTTTTTTTTTTTTTTTTGGCTGCATTGGGTCTTTGTTGCTGCGTGTGGGCTTTCTCTAGTTGTGGCGAGCGGGGGCTACTATTCACTGCGGTGCACAGGATTCTCATTGTGGTGGCTTCTTTTGTTGCAGAGCATGGGCTCTAAGCACGTGGGTTTCAGTAGTTGTGGCACGCAGGCTCAATAGTGGTGTCTCGCAAGCCCTAGAGCGCAGGCTTAGTAGCTGTGGCGCACAGGCTTAGTTGCTCCGCGGCATGTGGGATCTTCCAGGACCAGGGCTCGAACCCGTGTCCCCTGCACTGGCAGGCGGATTCTTAACCACTGCGCCACCAGGGAAGCCCAATTCTCTATGCTTTTATCTGGAGCCATTACCTCCACATGTGCAACAGATCCAATTCTGCTCACCAGCGCTACGACACTGTTTCAGCAACTCTCCTACTTCTTTTATACATTATCAGTAACAATAGCCCCTCTTTATTTGATTATTCCCATAACTGTGCTATTTTTCCTAGCTTCAAAAATTATAAAAAAAAAAACCCTCTTGACCTACATCTCGTTCCAGCTACCACTCCATTTCTATGTTCCTCTTTCCAGAAAAATTCATTGTTAGTGCCAACTCTAATTTCTCACCATCTAATCTCTTAAACCCTCTTGAATCAAAATTCCTCTCCCAACACTCACCCAGAATTGCTTATGTCAGCATCATCAATGGCTTTCACTTATTAAATGCACTGGTAATTTCAGTCTTCATCTTATTTGAACCATCAGCAGCACTTGATTGATTATTACCTTTCCTAGGCTTTCAGGCCACCATGCTCTTATTTTTCTCTTCCCTCACTGTTCATTCCTTCTCAACGTCTTTTGCTGGTTCATTTTCTGCTCCTGACCTTTTAGTCAATGTTCCGTAGAGCTTGGACGTTAATTCTCTTTTCTATCTGCACTCACTGACTCAGTAAACTCATTCAGTCCAACAACTTTAAAATATCGTCTATAGGGCTTCCCTGGTGGCGCAGTGGTTGAGAATCTGCCTGCCAATGCAGGGGACGCGGGTTCGTGCCCCGGTCTGGGAAGATCCCACATGCCGCGGAGCGGCTGGGCCTGTGAGCTATGGCCGCTGAGTCTGTGCATCCGGAGCCTGTGCTCCGCAATGGGAGAGGCCACAACAGTGAGAGGCTCGCGCACCGCAAAAAAAAAAAAAAAAAAATAAAAAAATATATATATATATATATATGTATATATATATCGTCTATATATTAGAAAATGTCAAATTTATATCTTCACCCCAAAGCTCATTCCTGAACAGCAAATTCAAATGTCCAAGTGTACATGCAGTGTTACACTTGAATATCTACTAAAGATCTATTTATGTTTCCTAAGCTGAACTCCTCTCCCTCATCACATGTCTTCCACCTATAATCTTCCCAGTTTCGCTTGACGACCAAATGAACTTTTAATTCTTTAGGCTAAAAATTTCTTAATTCCTTTCTCTACTCAACCACACATTTAATTCCTCAGTAAATAATGTTGTGTATATATATGTACTATAAGATACATATGCTACATATGTGTGTTATCGGCACATTTTCCAAAACTTCTGTTACAATTTGGTTGAACAATCATCATAACTCACCTGTGTCATTGTGCAAACTCACTAACTTGCTCTCATGCTTCCACGCTTGCCCTGCTAAAGTCTGGTTTTAATATAGCAAGTAAAGTGATATCTTAAAATGTAATTCAGGTCCTGTTATTTCTCTGCTCAGAATTTTCTAATATCACCCCAATTCTTTCAGAGAAATTACTTAGATCATTATAAAAGACTATGAGACCCTTGGTAATCTGGCCTCCAATGATCCGTTTTCTACTCTTCTCCCTCTGACTCCTTCAAACCCAATAATATTGGCCAATTTGCTGTTCCTCAAATAGCCAGAAATGCTCTCACTTTAGAGATTTTGCAATGGCTCTACCTAGAATGCTTTTCCCCCAAACGTGTTCAGGACTAGCTCTCTTATCTCTTCTAAATATTTGCAAGAATGTATTTCACAGTGAAGCCTACTCTCACCATCCTAGTTAATATTGCAACATACTGTGTCATTTTACATGGCTTTATTGCTTTCTTTTTTCAAAAGACTTATCATATTCATGGATTTTCCTCAGAAAAACTCCATGAGGACATGATATTTATTTATTTATTTATTTATTTAAATCCCTGATGTTATCTCAAGCACCTAGAATAATTCCTGTTACTGAGTGAGTACTAAATGCCTATGAGTTCAGTAAGTGAATGGCCCCTCTCTTACAATACAGGTTAGCAGTTCTCAAAGTGTGGTCCATGAAAACCTGAGGGTCCCCCAAATCATTTCAGGGCCCATGAGATCAAAACTCTCTTAATAAGGATACTAGGACATGATTTGCCTTTTTACCATGTTGCATTTGCTCTGCTGCTGCCATTGTATGCTTCATAGCCATACATAAACAGAAAAAAAGAAAGCCTGTTTCAACTAAGAATGCCCTTACTAACGCAGTAAAACATTAATTTTAACCAATGTCTACTCTTGACTAAATACTTTTCCAATATTTTCTGTAATGAAATAGGAAGTAGGTATAAAGCACTTCTGGTGTGTATGGAAGTATCATGGTTGTCTGAGAGAAAAGCTCTATGCAAGTTGAATTAGCTGCTTTTTTCAAGGAATAGCTTTTTATTTGAAAAAATAACTCAGAGATAAAATACGGTTATTCAGACTTGAATATTTGATAGGCATTTACACAAAAATGAATAAGGTGAGACTGTCAATTCAAGGAAAACAACTGACAGTATTTACTGTTAATGATGACATTCACGCCTTCAAGCACAAATTAGAATATTGGGAAGCATGTATTCACTACTGTGAACTTGACAGCTTCCCCATTACTCAAAGACTTTTCTGATGAGATCAGTGGTCATATTAAAGAATTTGATTTTTTTTCTTGATATTGTGTAATGAAATGTGTCAACATTTGAAAAATCTGCAATATTCAGTGAACCAATATTTTCCAAATGACCAATGCAAGATGTTAAAAAAAATTCAAAGATAAAAAATCCATTCAAAGTGCAAGACAGATAAATGTATTTTAATGTAACTGAACATGGTTTTAGATTTCACATTGAAACTCACCTTGAAGAAGCTTCCACTTGAGTTTTGGTGGAGTATTGAAGAAAATATACACAATTATCTTTAAAAAGTTCTTAAGATACCTCTTCTTTTCAAGAAAAGTGAGGTGGCACCAGAGACAGGAGAGATATTGTCCAGTCCAAGCAGTAAATTGTGTGGGTCTCTATTCACTGTATAATACGTTAGCTCTGTGGCTTCCGAGCACTTGAAATGTGGCTAGGTTGCATTTAGATGTACTGTGTAAAATACACACTGGACCTCAAAGACTTAACATGAAAAAAAAAAAGTAAAAAGTCTCCTTAATAAGTTGTTTTAGATTGATTACATGTTGGAATGATAATATATTGACTTAAATATATTATTGAATTAATTTCACTAGTTTTTGTCTTTCTATTGTGATTACCAGAAAATTGAAAATTATGTATCTGACATGTTTTTGTGTCTCACATTATATTTCTATTGGACTGCCTATCTAAACTATATGAGAATGAATAGAAAAAAGGGGAGTTATAAGAGGTTTATGAGAAAGAATTAAAAGGATTTAGAAGTAATAAAGTACGTAAATTGATAACCTCTGTTTTTGGAATTATGTGCTGCACAAATGTTACTTTTCCTTTTTCCTTTTGACAATACCTAGTAATTTTAAGCCATTACAAAGATCAATCCCAAAAATGATAAAAATAATTTTTTGGAAAAACTTTCATTAGTAATTAAGGCATAAAGAATTAAGTGAAGCAACTTTAAAGTAGAATTTTTTAAGTGTTTAGTATAATAAACTGATGTGTATTTCTGAAAGTATTTGCATAAAGGCTATACTAGAAAAGTAACATAAATAAAGTCTAGTAATCTTAAACGTATAAATATCTTTGCTATAGATGGTATAAGAAACCAATGATTCAGGGACATATAATATTTTTGAAAGATCAAAATTTAAGCTATAATAGCTTATTGTCTTCATTTTCATAGTTAAACTATGTACCTTCTACATGAATAATATGTCAATACTTTAAGGAGATTTTAAATTTTAAATTAACTATTTATAGGTAAATCTAAGAAAACTACTTTTGTAGTTAAATGCAGTCTGAGTTTTGTATCTTATCAGAATTAGAAATACATTATTGTTTTATTTTAAGAGTACAAAAGCATGTTTTCAAAATAATTAAGTTCAGAAAATATTTTTGATAAATTGTAAGCTTAATATGTATATATTCCAGAGGACCTTAAATCTTAATTCATTTTGTTTAACAAATTAAGTTAAAGTAATTTATCTTTCTGAATAAAGAGAAAGTACTGACAGTCCTTTAAAGGCAAATGATAGAGTTACTTATATCTGCAAGGCCAAATTTTGCTTCCAAATAGAGTCCCTAGCACTTGAATTGATTGCATTCCAACAGTTTACTTGTAAATCAACTTCCAAAACTCAGAACTTACGTACACAAGGGGAAATTTTACCATTTCCCTGCACCAAATATAACTAACATTCTAGTTTTTCGTTGTTCTACAGTTAGTGAAAATCTAACAGCTGTGTGTAATAGGTCCCTGGGTGTTTGTCTTGGTAGGCTGATTGTGTAACAGAAAATTCTAAAATTTCAGTGGTTTAAACTAACAAGTTTTATTTTTCTTTCACATGACACAACAATGAGAGCATATATGGTTGGGTAGTGTTCTTGACAGCTCTCTTGCAAATGTTTCTGTGCCCTTCTCTATGGCCTCTTTATTCAGATAGAGATTGGGAAAGAAAGGGGAAGTTCACTCATGAGGCAGATTTAAGAATATTTCTTCCTTTCCACTAACTTTCCATTGGTCAAAACTCCACCATACGGTTCCACTAAACTCCAGAGGGAGTTGAGAAATCTACTCTTGTTGAGAAAATAGTCCATGATTACTATTTGTTCCAGGCTGTTTGCTTTTGACCAGAATTTTTTTTTTACCTTTCCTGGTCCAATGTTGAAAGGAAGGGAAAAAAAGATAAGGAAGGAAGGAAGAAAAGAAAGAAGAAAGAGAGCAAAGGAAGGAAGAAAGGAAACACATTTGCACAAATCTCATATATATTTTTCTAGAGATTTTTACCATGTATTTTTACTACTAAAAACTAAAAAAACAGAAAACAAAACAAAAAAATAACAAAAAACCTTATATGTAATTTCTGTCTGTTTTTTTATTCAGGACCGATACAAAAAGATAAAAAGACAAAATTACAGAAAATCTGTGATAATCCCTAATTCTAATGAACTTAGATTTTTTTTATGTGTGTGGAGACACAATCAAGATTCATGTACATGTTTAAGGGAAATTTAAACATTTGATCCCAGATGCCTGTAATGAGTTAGGGATACAGGATTGGAACTGCCAATGTTAGCGATTTGCTCACAGGTCATAATAAGATAGACACCTGGCTAGTGGGCAGACATGAATTACTAGGCCCACAAAATGGTTTGAAAGATTTCAAATTAGTTGTAAATATTTCACATAGTATTTCTTTTCCTGAAAAATGGAAAACCCCAGGAAATCTGCACCTGTTTTCCCACATGGCAACATTCATTAGAGATGAGTAGTAGCTGACCTCTTCAGAGGAGTTGTATGCTCTCTGATTTGAGAGACTTCCAGTTCTCCCTATTATTTCATACTTTTGGCTACTTCACTCATTTAGGGTACCTGCCTGGTCCCTGAAAACATTTGAGTTTGTGACTCCTGATAGGGCATCTATGGGCAACTATATTTGCATCCTATATCAAAAATATATATAAACATGAAGTTATTCCCTAGTATAAATTATATTCAGATATATGGTGCTAAATATACCTAATCCAGAGTATCCAATTCATGGTCCTGGTGTATATGCATTTACAGAATTTTAATTGTGTAATGAATGTACAGCACAGTGTATGATTTGACTTTACATTTTTTACATCTGTATTGGGTAATAGTAAAGATCACATATTCTGGAGATGATGCTTATTTGGGCCCAGGTTATTAATGGCTCTTTGTTTTATTAGTTTTCATATTTAAAAATTGGAATGATAGTCATAACTACCTGATATGGTGATTTATAGAATTACATGAGTGCTAATTTCTGTAGAGCATTGAGAAAAACAGTAAATGATACATTGTGAGCAGAGAATAAATGCTATTGTTTTTATTCCATTTTTCTAAATAAGAACATAGAATGGACTCTGTAAATGTTACATGAAAGAATGGATTCATAAACAGCTGTTAAATTAGTTCATCTTAGCCCTTTCTGTAAGTTTGTATGTATATATCTTTTTATCTACACAAACATAAAGTTGGCTAAAGCAGACATGAATTCTGTATGTGGTGATTTCATGGAATGAATTATTCTAACTATCCATATCCCAGACACTTAGTCACAATGAATAAATGATCTCTTAGGATTTATAAAATCTAAAAGCTGGGTTTTCCATTTTTCTGAGTGTTCTTAAATAACCCAATTAAAGAAACATACAAAACTACCTTCGTTTATGCTTTTGTAAAAGCCAAGAAAACAAATGCAAAACCAACAACAGTCGAAGTCACTTAGGGTTCTATAACTTCTAAGTAAACAATTATTCTGTCATTCTCAACCTGCTTCAACATACCTAGTAGAGATTGTGTAGCTAGAAATATCATTTATTCCTAAATTTATAAATGGGAAACCACTATGCATAGTAGGGAAGGAAAGATGTTAATTTTTGATTATAGAAATGCTAATGAGTAAAAGCCAAATGAATTCTGTTTTTTCTTCTTTCAGGTCTCTGTGGTCAATCAGCTGGATATGCAAGTCATTGTTTCTAATGTACCCCCTACTCTAGTGGAAAGAAAGATAGAAGACCTTACAGAGTAATGGTTTTTCTTTACTTATATGTTTATTTTCATATGGCTATAGTTTTTATTGAATTAAGTCATTTTAATTATTATAGTGTTCAGACTAAACATATATTTTATAATACCTTCTTAAAAACAATTTAGCTCACTCTTATTGAAATAGGTAGCTTCATTTGGAATATGTGAAGATTCTAAGAGTACGTTCAAATAGGAATGAAAATTAGATGTGAGAAGATCTTATTATTCAGAATGCTTTGACTGATGGGTCAACATAAACTCAAAATGCTGCATATAACAAATAAATCATAACTTGATTATTTGAGTATATGTCTTGATTTTGTGGCCCCAGATTCTTGAAAAAGCTCATTATCTCAGTAATCCAGCTAGTCTGGGGAATGCTGTTTCTCAAAGTGATGTATCTAGATGGCTAAAGCTTATTCTTTTAAAAACTAAGATTGCTAATTTTAAACAACATATATTTAAATTATTCTAAAATGTATGTCATTCCCCTCTGCCTTTTGAACAGTGTGTACACTGTACATGGCTGAATATGTTATTGTTGGCTCAAATTGTGATTATGAATTCACAGTTCTCTAATATTCTAAATGTTATCAAGGATTATTAAAATGTCTTTACTATTTCACTCTTAACTACCCTAACCTAGCCTTCCGTCATCTAATTTTATAGTTGTATTTGTTAGCTATCCCTTGTCTTCTGTTGAGTTCATGTTGACAGATGTCAATTACTGTCAATTTGTCTCTTTTGAGCAAAATATCTTCCAAGTTGCCAGAAGAAGCTTCAGATAGTCATCCAGCTAACCTTTTAGTAATTATGTGTGAAATAAAATACAATAGGTACTGATTAAGGCATGAGAGACTCTCCTGTAATAAAAGCATATGTGCTTTGCAACCATTACTTGTTAGTTTCACCAAATTTAACCTATGGGTGTCACATAAAATGTCCTGTGAAAGAGGTGATTATCAACATTTAAGTGTAGAACAGCAATCACACAGTGTCTTGTTTACTTCTGCAGAAGTGGTTTACACATGCTTAGCCTTTATTAAACTAATCGCTGATTACACCTGAGAAAAGTTAGAATTATGCCTGTCTCTTAGCTGCTTTAATGTCATCTGTCGAGGCAGGCTTTTCTGACTACCCTATCCAAAATAGACGACACTCTTCTCAACCTCTAAGCCTTTGTTCTGCTTTTGTTCAAAGCATTATTCAGTGTTTATATTTATATCAGTTTAATATAAGCTTCATAAGGATAGGAAATCTACTTTTCACTGCCATAATTCCAGTTATATAGTAAGCATTTGATGCACTTTACTGAATGAAAATGTTGTACAAGCAAAATCATGATGCCCTTTTCTTCATATTGAGACAAAATTTATAAAAACTGGAAAAAACGGCAATGTAAAAGTATAATTTCATAGCAGTTATATGATTTATTCCTCTTACATGGATATGAAGATATGAAAGAGAAAAATCAGGCATCTTTCAAGTCTTGAGAGAAATATATCACTGTGAAAGGAGCTTTGACTTCATATAATACTGGTTTTGAAACATGAGCTTGGACAAATAATTTAATCTTCCCCAGACTCATTTTCACCACTTGTTGACCAGATAAAACTCCTGTCATAGAACTGTTGTGAGAACTAAATAATATAAGCCATCTAGGACAATGGAAATTGTGAACATTCAATGAATAATAGATATCCTATACAAATGAGGTTAGTGATCCAAAGTCAGTAGGGTAAGGCAGAGAGATGCCAGAGTTTTTGCATGTTCTATTAAAAGAGCATAGTTTAGTAATGGAGCTCAGATTATGGATTCAAATAAAAAAGTTTGAATCCTATTATAGCTGTGTGACCTCTGAGAAAGATATTTAACACTTAGGACCACATTTTCTCATCTTGAAAACTGGAATAAGGATGTCAATCTTGTGTTGCTTTTGATAGAATTAAACATAAATTTGCTAGTGCAGTAAGCACAGCAGGCACATGCCAGATTCCCTTTTATAGTTGTTTTTTTTTTACAATCTGTGTTAATTTAGAGATTCTTAAGCACAACAACTTTGGATCTCTTTTTAAAAAAAGAGGCTTTATTTTTCAGAGCACTTTTATGTTCATAGGAAAATAGAGTAGAAGATACAGAGAATACCCATATACTTCTTTCCCCCACACATATAGCTTCCCTCACTATCCACATCTTACACCAGAGTAGTGCATTTGTTATAATCAACAAACCTAGTTTGACACGTCATAATCATCCCAAATCCATAATTTGCATAGGGTTCACTCTTGGTGTTGTACATTCTGTGGTTTGGATTAATGTATAAAGACATGTATCTATCACTGTAGTATCATACAGAATAGATTCACTGCTCTAAAAAATCCTCCATGCTCCATCTATTCAAACCTCCCTTCCCCACTAACCCCCAGAAATCAGTGATCTTTTTACTATATCCATAGTTTTAGCTTTTCCAGAACATAATACCCTTGGAATCATATAGTATGTAGTCATTATGATTCCTTTTTGAAAGCTACTTTAGTAGATGGAAGATGGAAGTAGAGATAAAGACTGTTAGATCTAATCCAGCACCATGAAGCCCAAAACGCTCATTCTCAGTGTCTTGGGGTGGCCGGGAGGGGATGGGGAGGGCATAATGAAAACATACATATAGCCAAGGTAGACAGCTGAGTACCAAAAAGAGGTAGTAGGCTGGATTTAGCCTGAGGGCTCTAAGTTAGCAACTCCTAATTTTAGAGCATTATACTTTGTAGAGAGAAAAAGTTACAATGCAATATCTATTCTATTCAAACTCCTATAGGAAAACACATTGGGGAACATCTTGTGTGAAATTCCCAAGTAATATATATTAATATTTTTTTTCCTAGGAAGGCTGTTCCTTTTGAATTCAGAGGACCTGGGCTCAAGCCCTGGCCCACCAGTGACTAGGAGGTCTTGGGCCAGGAAATTAAACTTTTTGATTCCTAATATCCATATCTTAAAGCTGGCAATTTAGTCATTAAAAAAAGGGTAGGGCTTCCCTGGTGGCGCAGTGGTTGAGAGTCCACCTGCCAATGCAGGGGACACGGGTTCGTGCCCCGGTCCGGGAGGATCCCACATGCCGCGGAGCGGCTGGGCCCGTGAGCCATGGCCGCTGAGCCTGCACGTCCGGAGCCTGTGCTCCGCAATGGGAGAGGCCACGGTAGTGAGAGGCCCGCGTACCGCAAAAAAAAAAAAAAAAAAAAAAGAGTAGTTCCTGGTTGTAAGCACTGTAGATTTAACAGTGAACTAAAGCAAAGTCCCTGTCCCCATGATGCTTACATTCTGTTGGGGGAAAACAGAAAATAGAATAATAAATTAATTTATAATGTGATGCTAAGTAGTGATAACTATGATAAAGACAAAAGTAACAATATAAAAATATGAAAGAGAAGTACTATTTCATATAGGATGATTGAGGAAAACCTTTCTAATAAGATGAAAACTGAGCAGAAACCTGAGAGAAGTGAGGGAGAAAGTCATGGGTCTGTGGTGATGTGGGGAGGGTTAGGGGTGGAGGGAGTTATCCCAGAAAGAGGACACCACAGATATGAAAATCAAGATTAAGGGGCATACTGGTCATATCAAGATATAGATGTCAAGGTAGGGAATGAGTTATATAGGATCTCATAGGCCACTTGAAGGATTTAACATTTTACTCTGCATAAGATAGAAAATCCTTATAACTGTCCAATATAGTAGCCACTAGTTCCATGTGGTTATCGAGTGCTTGAAAAGTGACAGTTCCAAATGAGAGGTGCTGTAAGTGTAAAATACACGCCAGATTTCAAAGACTTAGTACAAAAAAGAAAGTAAAATATCTGCTTAATATTTTTATATGGATTACATACTGAAATGATCATTTTTGGATAGATTTAGTTAAATAAATATATTAAATTAATCTCACCATTTTTATTTTTAATTTTCTAATGTGGCTACAAAAAATTTGAATTTACATGTGTAACTTGCATTGTATTTCTTTTGGGCAGCATTGCTTTAAATGTTTTGCACAGAGAAATAACATTCTAGCTTAAGTTTTAAAAGATTGTTGAGTGGGAGATCAGGAGACAAGTTACGAGTCTAGAACAGTAGTCCAGGAGAGAGATCAATGTGGCTTGGACTGGTGGTAGGTATGGATATAGGAAGGGGTTAAGTTAAGGGTATATTTTTGAAGGTACAACCTACCAAATTTGTTATGGATTGGATGTATGAGAAAAGGTAGAAACAATAATGACTCCTAGGTGTTGGATCTGAGCAAATAAAATAAAAATAATATTTGCCATACTTGGACACTGAAGAATTTGATAAAATTATACATGGCGAAAGTAATGGTGTGTTCTTAGAGAGGATTGACTTTATTTAGCAATAGTTGATTCACATCCATAAAGACCCCAGATGTCAGCTTGCACTCTCACCATCGCCCTGATGGTTTCCCAACTTGGTGATGGATTAAAACTCCATTATCTATTACCCACAGTCACTTTTTTAGCCCTACATTAATATTATTCTCTTTTGTCTCATTTATTCCATGTGAACTGAGTATATTATATGTATCAGGTATGGTGCTGATATCAAACCAATGAAAATCTGTTAAAAAATATAAGCCCAGCTGGGACATATGAAATATATTATTGAATTGAAAGTTTTGTTGTGTAGTTTTGCTTATCTGCTGTATGCTAAATAGAATTGCTATAAATGTTTCCAATCACATGCCAATTTTGTTCAAGTATCCTTAACACAAAGATGTAGTTGAAGTTGAAGAGGTTATCAACAGAGAATGACCATAAATGACCTAATTTTATCAGACAGTAAAGCACAGACATTTCAATAGCACAGCTTTGGAAAGTAACATTTTCTGTAATAGGCGTATATAGCTGTAAAATAAATTGAAACCAGTGATAAAATAAAATAGAAACTTGAAATAAAATGAAATCCTACTTGTTAATATTCAAGGTATACATTATGATTCTTTTTAAAAAAGGTAAGTGTAATTTGGCTTTATTCAAAGTCTACGTGATTCATCTTTGTGACACAAAAGGGATGCATCTACTGTTTTTCTGAAATACTTAGTTTGGAACTTTATTTTGATAGAGAAAGAAGTAACTTCCTGCCTTTCCAGGAAGAAATACTTACTTTCAACTAATTATGTTATAAGAAGTCATAGTTTTTTTGCAAAATTAAGATAGCCCAGAATACAATATTTTTATCTTAACCTGTTAAACCTGACAAAGCAAAATATCTCTACATTCTCACTGCTATAATGCTCTAAGGGTCTTTACACTCTTAGGAAAAAAAAGGTATCCTACTGTTGCACCTTGACATATCACAAAATCTGGTGGAAGGTGTAATTTATAACACCAACCATATGAACTCAAGAGTTCTAAGACCCCATGGTTCCCATAAAGCATAGACAGTTTTATTTGTACAACATAGTTGGCATTTCTCATGAGCCATGTGAAAGCTCATGAGCCATGTGAAAACTTAAAAGTCCAGACTTAAATATGACATGGTTGATGACCTCTTTCTACGTTATTCAGCTTCTAGCATCATTGGGAGTTAAAAACTCTAAATATATAGAGAACTTTTTTCAAGAGTTCATATTCAGTAACCATTAACAAAAACCAGGCTGTCATCATTTTTCATTTACTAAATGTCATTTCAGGTTGAAGGTGATTTTTTTCCTCAGCGAGGCTGTCAGAATGTCATGTTTGTGCTTTGTTTGATTTACAGGATTTTGGATCGCTATGTTCAGGAGCAAATTCCTGGTGCCAAGGTTGTGGTAGAGAACGTTGGAGCTCGCCGGCATGGCGATGCCTTTTCTCTAGAAGATTACACAAAGTGTGACTTGACTGTCTATGCAATCGACCCCCAAACCAACAGAGCCATCGACAGAAATGAGCTTTTTAAGTGAGTATTTTTATTGTCTGTAACAGCTTTATGGTTACAGTATCACCCATAGATAATCCTGATTTAAGGATATAAGTAAATAGTTTAAAACCCATCAGATTTTTCTTGAAAGTGAAGTGTAATCAAAACAAAAGAAAAAAAATCTAAGAAACAATACCTAGGGTACTCACACCTAGAATTTTTAAGTCTGAGATAAAGTGACTTCGGGGGATCTGTTCTCCTTGAGATGTCTAAGGATCCATTATGCTTAAGAGCAAGAAGCAGTTCACCGAGATCACCTTGCATCGGCTTCCACTCTTGCTCCAAGACCCTGCTCTTTGAGAGGAAAGCACAGATCCCTTCTTAAAGTGGCAAGTTGCCTGCAATGATGTCAGTAGGCTTGAATTTTAAGAACAAGCCTAGCTCTCTTCAAGGTCTTATTGAATGGGCAAAAATTAACATCTGATTTTTCCCTTGACTTGGGGGTAGAGAACAGAGGAGATAATCACTTCCACCGAAGTCCATGTGACATTTCTTCCAGGTATGAATTTGAATATTTGAGTTTTAAATCTTTTAAAAATAAGGAATATACAAAATCTTAAACAAAACCCTGCTACATATTCTCCTTTGGAAATTATTCTAGAACAGCTTTAGTTGTTGTTGTTAGTTTCTCCTTTACTCTAGTGACATCTAGTGTCCAAAAGATTATTGGCATGTAATTCTTACCTAAAAACATGTTTTGTAGTAAAAATACATATTGATATATAATCATATGTATATATTCTAAATATTCAGAGATGTGTGTATATATACACATAATCTCCAAAATCCATTATTTCAGAATTTAGTTTTTCTATGTCTCTCTATGTAATAAACATCATGCAAATAAATATATACAAATTTACATGCATATATCCATATATGGGTGCATGTTTTTATTTAGTAAACATCTATTTACCCATTTATTAAAACTCATAAATTCTGAATTTAGTTTTACTTTATATCTGTTCATCAACAAAATTTCACTACTATTTTAGCAGCAATGAAATAGTGATTTAGTATCAACTTAATTTCTTAAAAAGCCATAGTTATTAAGTATTAATAATTAAGTATGTATAATTAATTTATATATAATAGATATTTGGGTGATATGCAAGAGAGTATACTAATCACTATGAAGAAATACAGATTACTGAAGCAATGGCTTCTTCTCAGGTTTTAGACTCACCATCCAAATGAAGGAGCATTTAGGTCTACTAAGACAATAATTGCTTACTTTATTAATTTAAAAAATTATTTAGAAATATACATTAAAAGTAATTTTTATATTCTTTCGATTGTCATTATTAACATTTATTTAAATCTATCTGCATTCTTTTTTTTAAATTTATTTATTTATTTTTGGCTATGTTGGGTCTTCGTTGCTGCACACGGGCTTTCTCTAATTGTGTCGACGGGCTTCTCATTGCGGTGGCTTCTCTTGTTGCGGAGCATGGGCTCTAGGCACATAGGCTTCAGTAGTTGTGGCACGCAGGCTCTGTAGTTGTGGCTCACGGGCTCTAGAGTGCAGGTTCAGTAGTTGTGGCACACAGCTTAGTTGCTCTGCGGTATGTGGGATATTCCCGGACCAGGGCTCGAACCCCGTGTCCCCTGCATTGGCAGGTGGATTCTTAACCACTGCGCCACCAGGGAAGCCCTGCATTCTTTTTTATATACACTGGTTTTATTTTAAAATATGATAGATTGTTCAAATTTAAGGTGCTTTCCTAAATTTAAAAATATCTATTTTCTTTAGGCTGACAGCCTGGCTCTAAAGAGTAAAATAATGGTGATTATAATTTGAATTGTACTTGTAAATATTTTAGAGATAAAAGATTTGGAAACTGAAGCCAATTTGGTTTCAACTGACACTGTGAAGTACAAGATAAACATTCTTCATTCTATTAAGTTTTCCAAAACCTAGATTATATTGTGAAAAGCAGAGTTCTAAATTCAACTGAATAACTATTATAGCCAAGAAGAAAGGAAAAAATATATAGAATAACTATAAATTTTAAAAAATTATATTGAGGAGAGGATGGAATAGCCATGAAGTATTAAAAATTTTGCCTTAGCGGTCTTCACCTTGAACTGTTAGCTAAGAACACTGGTCTAATTTAAGCCCTAGAATTGTTCTTTGAAATATTTTGTAATGAGATTATATAGATATATTTCAAAATGCAAGGTTGATATGCATAGATATTATTATCAGATACTATTACCTATTCTGAAGTTATAAAAGTTTTTGTGTATTTAGTTTTAACACTGAACAAATATACTAGAACATTGATTGTTGCCTAATGCCCAGACCAGTGGAAATAGGATTATCCTCTCAATTTCTCCTTATGCTAAAATCTGAGCTTCTGAGGCTGTTAGAATTTTTAGGGCAAAGATTTAGAAACAAAAAAGATACTTCCTCCAAGGAGTTCACTAAGATATTTAAAAATTGATTTTACTCTATCAAAAAAATTTAAAAACCTTATAAGTGCATAGAGAAGACTGGTAAGGCTTTACAACTCATTAATTACATATTTTGTTTCACAAGGTTATGAGTATGTTGATTTTTCTTATTTTGGGATATGTGAATTGCTTAGATTTTCTACAATAAGTGTATATTACTTTTATTTTCCTTTTATTCTTCTTGTGGTTCTTTGAGCATCTTTAATCTGCATTTTTTGGGGGGTTTTGTTGTTGCTGTTTTCATTTCTGGAATATTCTTAGGCAATATATATTCAAATATTTCTTATACCCTGTTTTTTCTTTACCTTTTCTGGGATTCCAATTAAAATTTTTTTTTCTCATAGCTTTTGGATGCTTTGTTCTTATTCCTCTCCCCTCCTCCAACATTCTTATCACTTTGTGGGTTTTTTTCAGCTAAAAGTACTATTTTTTTTATTTTTATTGTTTTAATTTATTTATTTTTTAACATCTTTATTGGAGTATAGTTGCTTTACAATGTTGTGCTAGTTTCTGCTGTATCACAAAGTGAATCAGCTATATGTATACATATCCCCTCCCTCTTGCACCTCCCTCCCACCCACCCTATCCCACCCCTCTAGGTGGACACAAAGCACTGAGCTGATCCCCCTGTGCTATGCGGCTACTTCCCACTAGCTATCTGTCTTACATTTAGTAGTGTATATATCTCCGTGCCACTCTCTCAATTTGTCCCAGCTTACACTTCTCAATCCCCGTGTACTCAAGTCCATTCTCTACGTCTACGTCTTTATTCTTGTCCTGTCCCTAGGTTCTTCAAAACTATTTTTTTTTAGATTCCATATATATGTATTATCATACGATATTTGTTTTCCTCTTTCTGACTTACTTCACTCTGTATAACAGTCTCTAGGTCCTTTCACCTCACTACAGATAACTCAATTTCATTTCCTTTTATGGCTGAGTAATATTCCATTGTATATATGGGATACATATATACACATGTATGTATATATGTGCCGCATCTTCTTTATACATTCCATTGTATATATGGGATACATATATACACATGTATGTATATATGTGCCACATCTTCTTTATCCATTCATTTGTCGATTGACACTTAGGTTGCTTCCATGTCCTGGCTATTATAAATACAGCTGCAATGAACATTGTGGTACATGACTCTTTAAATTATGGTTTTCTCAGGCTATATGCCCAGTAGTGGGACTGCTGGCTCGTTTGGTAGTTCTATTTTTAGTTTTTTAAGGAACCTCCATACTGTTCTCCATAGTAGCTGTATCAATTTACATTCCCACCAATGGTGCAAGAGGCTTCTCTTTTCTCCACACACTCTCCAGCATTTATGTTTGTAGATTTTTTGATGATGGACATTCTGACCGGTGTGAGGTGATACCTCATTGTAGTTTTGATTTGCATTTCTCTAATGATTAGTGATGTTAACCATCCTTTCACGTGTTTGTTGGCAATCTGTATATCTCCATTGGAGAAATGTCTATTTAGGTCTTCAGCCCATTTTTGGATTGGGTTGTTTGTTTTTTGATATTGAGCTGCATGAGCTGCTTGTATATTTTGGAGATTAATCCTTTGTTGCTTTGTTTGCAAATATTTTCTCTCATTCTGAGGGTTGTCTTTTCATCTTGTTTATGGTTTCCTTTGCTGTGCAAAAGCTTTTAAGTGTCATTAGGTCCCATTTGTTTATTTTTGTTTTTATTTCCATTTCTCTAAGGTGGGTCAAAAAGGATCTTGCTGTGATTTATGTCATAGAGTGTTCTGCCTATGTTTTCCTCTAAGAGTTTTATGGTGTCTGGCCTTAAATTCAGGTTTTTAATCCATTTTGAGTTTATTTTTGTGTATGGTGTTAGGGAATGTTCCAATTTCATTCTTTTACATGTAGCTATCCAGTTTTCCTAGCACCACTTATTGAAGAGGCTGTCTTTTCTCCATTGTATATTCTTGCCTCCTTTATCAAAGATAAGGTGACCATATGTGCGTGGGTTGATCTCTCAGCTTTCTATCCTGTTCCATTGATCTATATATCTGATTTTGTGCAAGTACCATACTGTCTTGATTACTGTAGCTTTGTAGTATAGTCTGAAGTCAGGGAGCCTGATTCCTCTGGCTCCGTTTTCTCAAGATTGCTTTGGCTATTCGGAGTCTTTTGTGTTTTCATACAAATTGTGAAATTTTTTGTTCTAGTTCTGTAAAAAATGTCATTGGTAGTTTGATAGGGATTGCACTGAATCTGTAGATTGCTTTGGGGAGTATAGTCATTTTCACAATGATGATACTTCCAATCCAAGAACATGGTATATCTCTCCACCTGTTTGTATTGTATTTAATTTCTTTCATCAGTGTCTTGTAGTTTTCTGCATACAGGTCTTTTGACTCCTTACATAGGTTTATTCCTAGGTATTTTATTCTTTTTGTTGCATTGGTACATGGGAGTGTTTCCTTAATTTCTCTTTCAGAGTTTTCATCATTAGTGTATAGGAATGCAAAAGATTTCTGTGCATTAATTTTGCATGCTGCTAGTTTACCAAATTCATTGGTCAGCTCTAGTAGTTTTCTGTTAGAGTCTTTAGGATTCTTTATGTATAGTATCATGTCATCTGCAAAGAGTGAAAATTTTACTTCTTCTTTTCTAATCTGGATTCCTTTTATTTCTTTCTCTTCTCTGAT
Source organism: Monodon monoceros (assembly GCF_005190385.1). Classification (NCBI taxonomy): domain Eukaryota; kingdom Metazoa; phylum Chordata; class Mammalia; order Artiodactyla; family Monodontidae; genus Monodon; species Monodon monoceros. The sequence goes on from NW_021703781.1 coordinate 41,681,264, forward strand.
TACTGTTTGTAAAACTTCCAAAATGCTCGTAAGAGTGGGCAACCTTGTCTTGTTCCTGATCTTAGTGGAAATGGTTTCAGTTTTTCACCATTGAGAATGATGTTGGCTGTGGGTTTGTCATATATGGCCTTTATTATGTTGAGAAAGCTTCCCTCTATGCCTATTTTCTGGAAGTTTTTATCTTAAATGGCTGTTGAATTTTGTTGAAAGCTTTTTCTGCATCTATTGAGATGATCATACGATTTTTATTTTTCAGTTTGTTAATATGGTGTATCACATTGATTGATTTGTGTATATTGAAGAATCCTTGCATTCCTGGAATAAAGCCCACTTGATCATGGTGTATGATCCTTTTAATGTGCTGTTGGATTCTGTTTGCTAGCATTTTGTTGAGGATTTTTGCATCCATGCTCATCAGTGACATTGGCCTGTAGTTTTCTTTTTTTGTGACATCTTTGTCTGATTTTGGTATCAGGGTGATGGTGACCTTGTAGAATGAGTTTGGGGGTGTTCTTCCCTCTGCTCTATTTTGAAGAGTTTGAGAGGGTTAGGTGTTAGCTCTTCTCTAAATGTTTGATAGAATTCACCTGTGAAGCCATCTGGTCCTGGGCTTGTGTCTGTTGGAAGCTTTTTAATCAGTTTCAATTTCATTGCTTGTGATTGTTCTGTTTATATTTTCTATTTCTTCCTGGTTGAGTCACCGGAAGGTTGTGCCTTTCTAAGAATTTGTCCATTTCTTCCAGGTTGTCCATTTTATTAGCATATTGTTGCTTGTAATAATCTCTCATGATCTTTGCATTTCTGCAGTGTCAGTTGCTACTTCTCCCTTTTCATTGCTACTTCTATTGATTTGAGTCTTTTCCCTTTTTTTCTTTAAGAGTCTGGCTAATGCTTTATCAATTTTGTTTATCTTCTGAAAGAACCAGCTTTTAGTTCTATTGATCTTTTCTATCATTGCCTTCATTTCTTTTCATTTATTTCTGATCTAATCTTTATGATTTCTTTCCTTCTGCTAACTTTGGGGTTTTTTTTGTTCTTGTTTCTCTAATTGATTTAGGTGTAAGTTTAGGTTGTTTATTTGAGATTTTTCTTGTTTCTTGAGGTAGGATTGTATTGCTGTAAACTTCCCTCTTAGAACTGCTTTTGCTGCATCCCATAGGTTTTGGGTCATCATGTTTTCATTTTCATTTGTTTCTAGGTATTTTTTGATTTCCTCTTTGATTTCTTCAGTGATCTCTTGGTCATTTAGTCGTGTTACTTAGCCTCCATGTGTTTGTATTTTTTACAGATTTTTACCTGTAATTGATACCTAGTCTCATAGTGTTGTGGTCAGAAAAGATACTTGATATGATTTCAGTTTTCTTAAATTTACCAATGCTTGATTTGTGACCCAAGATAAGATCTATCCTGGAGAATGTTCTATGAGCACTTGAGAAAAAAGTGTATTCTGTTGTTTTTGGATGGAGTGTCCTATAAATATCAATCAAGTCCATCTTGTTTAATGTATCATTTAAAGCTTATGTTTCCTTATTTTCATTTTGGATGATCTGTCCATTGGTGAAAGTGGGGTGTTAAAGTCCCCTACTATGATTGTGTTACTGTCGATTTCCCCTTTTATGGCTGTTAGCATTTGCCTTATGTATTGAGGTGCTCCTATGTTGGGTGCATAAATACTTACAATTGTTATATTTTCTTCTTGGATTGATCCCTTCATCATTATGTAGTGTCCTTCTTTGTCTCTCCTAATAGTCTTTATTTTAAAGTCTATTTTGTCTGATATGAGAATTGCTACTCCAGCTTTCTTTTGATTTCCATTTGCATGGAATATCTTTTTCCATCCCCTCACTTCCAGTCTGTATGTGTCCCTAGGTATGAAGTGGGTCTCTTGTAGACAGCATATATATGGGTCTTGTTTTTGTATCTATTCAGCCAGTCTATGTCTTTTGCTTGGAGCGTTTAATCCATTTACATTTAAGGTAGCTATCAATATGTATGTTCCTATTACCATTTTCTTAATTGTTTTGGGTTTGTTATTGTAGGTCTTTTCCTTCTCATGTGTTTCCTGCCTAGAGAAGTTCCTTTCGCATTTGTTGTAAAGCTGGGCTGGTGGTGCTGTATTCTCTTAACTTTTGCTTATCTGTAAAGGTTTTAATTTCTCCATCAAATCTGAATGAGATCCTTGCTGAGTATAGTAATCTTGGTTGTAGGTTTTTCCTTTTCATCTCTTTAAATGTGTCCTGCCAGTCCCTTCTGGCTTGCAGAGTTTCTGCTGAAAGATCAGCTGTTAACCTTATGGGGATTCCCTTGTGTGTTATTTGTTGTTTTTCCCTTGCTGCTTTTAATATGTTTTCTTTGTATTTAATTTTTGATAGTTTGATTAATATGTGTGTTGTCATGTTTCTCCTTGGATTTATCCTTTATGGGACTCAATGCACTTCCTGTGCTTGACTGACTATTTCCTTTCCAGATTAGGGAAGTTTTCAACTATAATCTCTTCAAATATTTTCTCAGTCCCTTTTTTTTTTTCTCTTCTTCTTCTGGGACCCCTATTAATTGAATGTTGGTGTGTTTACTGTTGTCCCAGAGGTCTTTGGGACTGTCGTCAATTCTTTTCATTCTTTTTTGTTTATTCTGCTCTGTGGTAGTTATTTCTACTATTTTATCTTCTGGATCACTTATCTGTTCTTCTGCCTCAGTTATTCTGGTATTGATTGCTTCTAGAGAATTTTAAATTTCATTTATTGCATTGTTTATCATTGTTTGTTTGCTCTTTAGTTCTTCTAGTTCCTTGTTAAATGTTTCTTGTATTTTCTCCATTCTATTTCCAACATTTTGTATCATCTTTACTATCATTACTCTGAATTCTTTTTCAGGTAGACTGCCTATTTCCTCTTCTTTTGTTTGGTCTGGTGGATTTTTATCTTGCTCCTTCATCTGCTGCATGTTTCTCTGTCTTCTCATTTTGCTTAACCTCCTGTGTTTGGGGTCTCCTTTTCACAAGCTGCATGTTCGTAGTCCCATTGTTTTAGGTGTCTGCCCTCAGTGGGTAAGTTTGGTTCGGTGTGTTGTGTAGGCTTCCTGGTGGAGGGGACTGGTGCCTGTGTTCTGGTGGATGAGGTTGGATATTGTCTCTCTGGTGGCGGGACTGCATCTGGTGTTGTGTTTTGGGGTGTCTGTGAACTTATTATGATTTTAGGGAGCCTCCCTGCTAATGCGTGGGGTTTTGTTCCTGTCTTGCTAGTTGTTTGGCATAGGGTGTCCAGCACTGTAGCTGGCTGGTCATTGAGTGGAGCTATGTGTAAGTGTTGAGATGGAGATCTCTGGGAGATATTACATGATATTACATGGTGCTGGGAGGTCTCTGGTGGACAAGTGTCCTGAACCCGGCTCTCCTACCTCAGAGGCTCAGGCCTGACTCCAGGCCAGAGCACCAAGACCCTGTCAGCCACATGACTTAGATGAAAAGGGAGGAAAAAAAAAGAAAGAAGGAAATAAAATAAAATAAATAAAATAAAATAGTTATTAAAATAAAAAATATTATTAAGAAATAAAAAAATAAGTAATAAAAAAAAGAAAGAAGAGAGCAACCAAACCAAAAAACAAATTCACCAATGATAACAAGCACTAAAAACTATACTAAAAAAAAAAAAAAACAAACGGACAGACCGAACCCTGGGACAAATGGTAAAAGCAAAGCTATACAGACCTAATCACAGAAAGAAGCATATACATACACACTCACAAAAAGGGAAAATAAAATATATTTATATAACAAAAAGGAGGAAGAGAGCAACCAAATCAATAAACAAATCTACCAATTATAATAAGCTTTAAGTACTAAACTAAGATAAACATAAAAACAAACAAATTAGATGCAGAAAGCAAACCCCAAGTCTACATTTGCTCACAAAGTCCACTGCCTCAATTTTGGGATGATTCGTTGTCTATTCAGGTATTCCACAGATGCAGGGCACATCAAGCTGACTCTGGAGATTTAATTCGCTGCTCCTGAGGCTGCTGGGAGAGATTTCCCTTTCTCTTCTTTGTTCTCACAGCTCCCAGGGGCTCAGCTTTGGATTTGGACCTGCCTCTGTGTGTAGGTCGCCTGAGGGCATCTGTTCCTGCCCAGACAGGACGGGGTTAAAGGAGCAGCTGATTCGGGGGCTCTGGCTCACTCTGGACGGGGGGAGGGAGGGGTACGGAATGTGGTGCGAGCCTGTGGTGGCAGAGGCCGGCGTGACGTTGCACCAGCCTGAGGCGCGCTGTGCGTTCTCCCGGGGAAGATGTCCCTGGATCACAGGACCCTGGCAGTGGCGGGCTGCACAGGCTCCCAGGACGGGAGGTGTGGAGAGTGACTGTGCTCGCACACAGGCTTCTTGGTGGCGGCAGCAGCAGCCTTAGTGTCTCATGCCCGTCTCTGGGGTCCGCACTGATAGCCGCAGCTTGCCCCCATCTCTGGAGCTCATTTAGGCACTGCTCTGAATCCCCCCTCCTCGCGCACCCTGAAACAGTAACAATGGTTCCTTGCCTCTTGGGGAGTTTCAGACTTTTTCCCGGACTCCCTCCCAGCTATCTGTGGCGCACTAGCCCCCTTCAGGCTGTGTTCACACAGCCAACCCCAGTTCTCTCCCTGGGGTCTGACCTCTGAAGCCGAGCCTCAGTTCCCAGCCCCTGCCCATCCTGGCGGGTGAGCAGACAAGCCTCTCAGGCTGGTGAGTGCTGGTCAGCACCGATCCTCTGTGAAGGAATCTCTCCGCTTTGCCCTCTGCACCATTGTTGCTGTGCTCTCCTCTGTGGCTCCAAAGCTTCACCCCCCCCCCCGCCATCCCCCATCTCCACCAGTAAAGGGCCTTCCTAGTTTGTGGAAACTTTTCCTCCTTCACAGCTCCCTCCCAGAGGTGCAGGTCCCGTACCTATTCTTTTGCCTCTGTTTTTTCTTTTGCCCTACCCAGGTACCTGGGGATTTTCTTGCCTTTTGGGAAGTCTGAGGTCTTCTGCCAGCATTCAGTAGGTGTTCTGTAGGAGTTGTTCCACATGTAGATGTATTTTTGATGTATTTGTGGGGAGGAAGGTGAGCTCTACATCTTACTCCTCTGCCATGTTGAAGGTCCCTCCCTCTTTGTGTTTTAGTTTGAATAATTTCTGCTGCCCTGTTTTCAAGTTCACTGATTCGTCTATGTTAGCCTATTGATAAGCTCATTGAAGGAATTCTTCATCTTCATATCTTTTTTAAAAATTCTTGCATTTCCATTTGGTTCTTACAGTTTCTACCACTTTACTGAGTTTCTCCATCATTTCAGGCATGTTTTCTGCCTTACTACTAGATCCTGTAAAATATTAATCAGAGTTGTATCAAAGTCCCTATGTGACGGTTCCAATATCTGGGTTACCTCTGTGTCTGGTCTGTTGCTTTATCTTTCAGCAGTTCCTGAATGCCTGTGACACAGAAAGGGTTTCTCTCCATTCTCTTAACTCTCCCGATGTAGTAAATGGCTCTTGCTTATTGCTTGGTTCTACTCCAAGGGTGAGAATGAGACAATGAGAGGTTGGGGGATTCTGTTTTCCTTGTCTAGCCAGTGTGCCTAGGATTTGGGGTGGGGCTTTCTCAGCTTTTCTTCCACGCCTTCCCATGGCATCCATACTCTGCTTCATATTTGTGGAGGTTCTTGGGTGTAAGAGAGTTCCCTGCCCCTCCCCAACCAGTAGTAGACCTCTACTTTGCAGGGTCTTAGGCCCAAGAGAGCTCCTTCTCCTCCCCCAGATGGGGTGGATTTTGCTCATAGCTCTTCTCCAGAAGCAGTGGACCTTTACTTGAGCCTTAGGGATGGGAGTACTTCCTCCCTCTCTCTCTATATGGCTCTTGCTTTATGTGAGATACAGGTCCAGAAAATTGCAGAGCACCCCAGCCTTAGCTGATTACTGCCTATATCCCTGCACTATGAAGAGGATTTCTCTGGTCTCCTGCCCTGTACCCAATCTATCTTATGGTGGGCCATGGAAGAGAGTTTGCGAGTGAGTGCAAACCCCCACTTGTGTTTGTGGGTCACTTATTCTATCTAACCTTACATGCTGATACACACTTAGCTTTTAAGCATTTATTAAAAATTTAGCTGGTTTGTTTTATTTGAATTTATGGTACCTACTTTTGGCTTGTTCTGAGAAAGGTGAGACAATACATGGTCTCATCCCACTGTTGGAGGAAATTGTCACTCTTTGGAATTTGGTTTTATGCTTGCAAAAATATTTATGATTTTAATGTTATATGACTTTTCCATCATTAGGGTGGGTGCCACATTCTCTTAAGGCTTTCTGCCTTCTGAGCAGAAACAGACCATACTATTTTAAAGCAAAACTTAATTAAATTTAAAAATGAGCAAATACAATTTTAGCTTGTACACTTAATAGTCCAGTCTGCTTAAAATTAGTCTGTCCAGATAGTAAATGAGAGATAAAGAAGAAGGAGAGAAAGCTGATATATTCTACAAACTGCATTTAAAAGTACAGTGTTAAAGGGCTTCCCTGGTGGCGCAGTGGTTGGGAGTCCGCCTGCTGATGCCCCGGTCTGGGAGGATCCCGCGTGCCGTGGAGCGGCTGGGCCTGTGAGCTATGGCTGCTGGGCCTGCACGTCCAGAGCCTGTGCTCCGCAACGGGAGAGGCCGCAGCGGTGAGAGGCCTGCGTACCACCAAAAAAAAAAAAAAAAAGTACAATGTTAAAAAAAAAAAAATACTTTAAAATAAATCTAACTACCAACCTCTGATAAAACTTCTTTCAACTTACTAAGTCCAGAAAAAAATTCAACATACTGAAAATTCAAATAATTGGAAAACTAAATGTTAGAATTTAGTTAAAATAATTGTGGAACTGTATAGAGGAAATAGTGGTCCACCCTTGATTTGTTTTATTAAGAAGAACAACCTTATCCAAGTGGAATGAATGTGGGCAGATATGTTAACCATTGCCAATTCTGTAAACCTGTTTCAGAGATGCACATTATTTACTGACAAAGGAAATAGGCGGTTGCCCCTCCACTGTTTAGGTGTGTGCTTTTGTGAAGTACAGAATATATTCTCCTGCTCACCCTCCCCTTTATTTCTACATCCATATGTACATTGAAACACTGAAATCCTCAAGGTAAAATGCAGAGTGGTCTGTAGTTATACATTGTACTTTGAAAGTTGTGTTCAACTGAAATGGAGCCAGGGATACCTGTTTGCATGTGCTCCATCAGTTGGGTGAATCAGAAGACATGGAATTGGCTTAGGAATTTACCTCATGTCAGGAAAACAGAGCAGTAATTAATTAATGTTGGCTAAATACTAGGAAGGGGTCTGTTCACCTCACCCTTAGACTTGAAAAGCATTTTAACCAGCAGCTAAGTAGACTATGGATGAGAATAAAGAGAAAATCACATTTCTTTATTGATATTGAATCTGACAGCTTTATCTCCTTTCTAAATAAGTAAGCAAGGTGAAAAATGGGATCAGTAATAAATACTGAAAAACAAAATAAAAAAAATAACACCCTGATGACTCAGAGGTAGACTATATCTCTGGAAATAATTCTCTTACAGAAACCACTGGAAAACAGTTTAATATTTTCTGTGGAAAACAAGACCGTATAAGACAAATGGTGTATGTGTTTTGCATGCCCTGAATCCTTACCTGCTTCTGGTAAAAAATGCTCCACAAAAGAATAGTGAGGATTAACCTCCAACATGGTGGTGGGCTTTTTGTTTTGTTTTGTTTTGATTTTAGCCATGTGGCATGTAGGATTTTCGTTCCCTGACCAGGGATCAAACGCATGCCCCCTGCAGTGGAAGTGCTGCGTCTTAACCACTGGACCACTAGGGAAGTCCCTGGTGGTGGGCTTTGATGAAGTGCTTTCCCCTCAGGCCATTTGGAGTATGCCTTTCCTCTGCTCACATTGAGTAGGTGTGGGTTAGTGCACATTCACCAGAAGGTCAATTAGATTTCATCTCAAGGATTTACATGGATGTTAGGAGACAGTAGAGCTCTTAGTTCTGAAATCAGAAAAAGTATAAAACAAAAGCCTGAAGTTTCTTGGGGCTAATTTTTCGATCTTAGGAAGAAATTCTCCTAAAATCCATTGACTATCTGGATTCAACCTTGCCTAGAATGAAAAAGCATCTGAAAAATAAACTGGCAAAATGAAGTATAAACATAAGAAGTTCACAGCATATTACAGAAAAGAAAAAAAAAATCATAACAGAAGTCAGAATATATTTAGAGGACAATCAAGATACAACCTGATAATTGCATGTATCTCTGAGGTAAAAATGTAATTAAAATATTTCATTACATTACAGGTGAAATAAATGAAAATGTTGTCATATGTCCTCGAAAAGTACCTGAGTATGTTTTAAAACTATTGAAACAAACAAACAAAAAAGACTTAATCGTAAAGGAATAAAAATTAGATAAGCCTTATACATCCCACCTGCATGATGAAATGCCAAAAATCAATGGGATCAAATCCACAATATTTTAAGGAAAATGTTATGACTTAAGAATCTTGGCCTAGGCAAGTTGTTTTGCATATATACAGCAAAAAAGAAAGATATTCTAGATCAGTTATGGATTCAAAAGCTATCAACTCTTCTAGTAAACAATTACTTACGATTACCGAAATTGAGAAATAAAACAAAATGAAGATCTAAATAATGGAGTTATTGTAGCGTAAAAAGACTAATAAATCTTCCTTTAGGTGGTTTGGATATCAAATAGAATCCAGTAGGAATCCAATAGAATTGTGATCCGTGGATCCACATGATAGGAATAAATTTTCCCTGCAATTAATGATCTTCCTCTGCTTCTGATCCTTCCCAGTTTCTAATGATACAGTTCTTGCGACATAACTCTTATCTGTACTTCATTTGGAATTTCTTACTTTATCTGATAAACAATTCAAACAAAGTGTTTTACAATTCTATTCCAATCTAGAACTTAGAACAATGGGTAAAACTTTATTATACTTCTTAATGTATCTGAAAATGGCCTGGAAAAATTGATATAAAAAGTATATTTTCATCTACAAAAGCATATTCGTAAAAAAAAAAAAAACAAGGAAAGCATCCTAACTGCCTTAAGTTATAGCATGAAAACTTAAATGAAAAACTGTGTAGCTTTAAAACTAAAATTGAGTTACTTGAGCCATTAGGTTTCCTAAATTGGAAGATTAATAAACTATCCAGTGGAATTCATATCTGATATCAAGCATCTCTTTGTTTTTTTCTGTATGGAAGCTATGAACAGTGTGTTTAACTAGATTTAAAGTCAGCATGATCACTTGGAAAATTAGAATAAAAAGTATTCAAAGGGATGAAATAGCCTGTAAAATGCACAAGCATAGCATTCTTTGGTTACCATTTGATGGTGAAATTTTGGGCCATTTAAATCTTTTCTTTCACATTTCTTTGTATTTTCCACATCTTCAGCATAAGTATGGTATTTTATATTAAGACATGTATTTCTAAAATATTTTCACTTTGTGTATGCTGTGTAGTTACAAGTATATAAAAATGTTTATTAATAGCAAAAAAAAAAAGATTAGACTTGAGTACACCAAAATATTAGCAGTAGTAATCTTTGCATTGTGGGCATTTGAGTAATTTTGCCTTTTGAACTATTTTGTGTTTTTCAATTTTCTATAGCAAGACATTTCACCTTTATAGATAAAAGTCTTAAAAAAAATACCTAAGACATATTGCGGCTTTGTAGTTTTAAGAACATAATTGTTGCTTCAATATTATAGGATTTGTAAAGGATCATTTAAGTGTTTCTGGGGAATTTTGAAAAAAAAATGCCTGCTAATTACAGCATAAAATATGTAAAAAAATTGTTCAGTCTAATAGAATTAAGTAACAATTATTCCTTAATTCTCCTCCCCAACACAATGCTCATAGTTGGAACTGCATTATTTAGAGAAAGGGTTTGCAAGAACTACTAGATTAAATTGACCACCAATTCCTGTCATCCTGACTACACCGATTTACTACCTGCATCATTTATTTAGTTTTCTCTTTCCAGGAAGAAAAAACTTTTTAATTTGTTCACTCCTAGCCCATAAAGGTATTTTGGTTTGAGATTTGAGAGTGTCAGTATTTAAGGTGGTGTGTTGAAACACAAATATACACTATGAAGGCTTGGGTTGGTATCTCAGATTTGTTTCCCTAACTGTGTAGCTTTGTGGTCTGCAGGAAGTCAGTATTAAGGTTCTGTTTTACAGGACTACTTTGAGAACTGAAGGATATATAATGCAAGAATATATTTTTAAACTATACTAAATAATTTAGAATATTATATTTTATTCCACCTGAATAACTTAAAGTAAATAATCTCAACATAGTGATATAAATTTCAATGACATTGGTAATTATTTTCCCCCAGTCTGTAAGTGTATTAAGTAAGGGTCATTGTTATTAGTATCTTTGATATATGAATATAGAGGCGTTACTCTTCTTTATTGGTCTTGCTTTTTATATATGCTTTTCTTATTCATAATAAGACTTCTGACTCAGCTTGTTATAATTAAAGAAAATATTAAAAGGTATCACAAAAAATATTTTGTTTAAAAAAAAGCCTTTCAGGCTCCCCTGCTGGTGCAGTGGTTGGGAGTCTGCCTGCCGATGCAGGGGATGCGGGTTCGTGCCCCGGTCCGGGAGGATCCCACGTGCCGCGGAGCAGCTGGGCCCGTGCGCCATGGCCGCTGGGCCTGCACGTCCGGAGCCTGTGCTCCACGATGGGAGAGGCCGCGGCGGTGAGAGGTCCGCATACGGCAAAAAAATAAATAAATTAATAAATAAATAAAAGCCTTTCTCTGTTAACATCATTGCTTTTACTGTTTAACAATAAAGATTTTTAGATGGCAAACTCCTCGATATCAATAAAGACTTTCAGCCGTATTACGGGGAAGGAGGACGCATTCTGGAGATCCGGACTCCAGAGGCAGTAACCAGCATTAAGAAGCGAGGAGAAAGTCTAGGCTACACAGAAGGGGCCCTGCTGGCTCTGGCCTTCATCATCATCCTCTGCTGCATTCCTGCCATCTTGGTGGTTTTGGTCAGCTACAGACAGTAAGTGTTCATACATGCTGAACATGGATACCCTCAAGAAGACATTATCAAAAAACTATCTCTGCTAAAATGGCTTTGTAGCTGTAAAATATTAAGGCTGCAGCCATTTTGGGAGTGCTGTATTTTTCTTGTACCAAATGACCTTCCTTTAAGGGAAAACAATACAAACTTTCAAAACATTTGTCACAGATTGCTCAGTGTTCCTGTGCTCTTAAATATTCTTATCTGCTAGGAATATTAGGTTACCTCCTGTAGCTTTGTTTATGCTCTTCATCAGGTTAAGAACCTTGCAGGAAAGGTACGAGGTATCCTGGGGCAAAGGCAGTGAAATGTCATATAGAGATAACCCAGTTCCAAAGGAAGGTCTGTAACCTAAATACATTGTCATGCTAGGTTTTTATCCGTATTGTTAAATTTACCTCTATGGAGATGATTACAATGTCTGAAAAAATCATTTAAAAATCGTAGCACACAATATGTAATTTTCCATATGGTTTCTTCTTTCCTGGCTAGCCTTGCTAGAGCCTATACTGTAACATCTAACAGTATATTTTGGCTGTAGAGGCCTTACATTTCTCTGGTTCCTACAGGCAAATACATCCATTTAAAATATCTATATTTTTCTTGTTTAGGCTCTTCAAAGTAGTCAAGTAAATTTTTCCTAATTTAAACATCTATGTTTAAAATAGTCTAGCGAGCTACTCTTTATTTGACACTAGGAATGAGGACCCTTTGTGATACAGGGCTATACTTTAAGTATATCCCTATTGATGATTGGTGAAAAAATTGTGGAATAGGTTAAGAAGAGAGGTAACCCTGAAGGTGCCACAAAATGAAAGTAAATGACAGACAGGAATCATAAGTCATATAAATTACTTGACATAACATACAGTAAGAAATAATGGTAGAATAGCTACTCACCATTTAAAATACAGGGAAAGGACTGAAAAAGTCCTTATATATTCTTAAACTGTTATCTTTGTTGTGTAACACTGAGAATTTTCTATTGAATTAAATAAGATAAGGTAATTCCAACCTGAAAGTTAAAAAGTACCCTCTGCATGAAGATACTATAGGAATATTTTCCTTCACAAAACTAATGTGAAGTTGCAAATATAACATTTAGGTTGATATATTGGAGTTCAACGTGTGTTAATAATTCAGTTGATATGCCAAATCTAAAGCCTATGCACAAACTTAATAACAAATTTTTAGATTAAGCTATCAATCCAATATTAATTTTCATGTTAAATTTAGTCTGTATTACAGTTTTTCTTTTTCATTCAAATATTTCTCAAAGGAGCTTTATTATATCCTGCTAGCATTAAAATCAGTGAGAAAACTTCATATATTTGGCAGACAATGCAGTGATCAAAACTGAAGCACCCTGGATGTTATGTTAAATGGTCCGAATTTTAACAAAAAATTAAGATGCTTAATATTTAAACATTGTAAAGTTGCATTATTTAATCTTTTTAGTTCAGTAATCAGCCTAACACTCTATGAATGAATTTTGGTAACTCTTTTTTATAGAGTAACAGAAGTAAACATGTTTCAAAGTAAAATTCTAATATTTTAAAACCTAACTTTTGTACATTGGTATTCTGCTTATAAATAGATTAGAATGAATGGTTATTCTTTAATACTAAGATGTGTCTTTGAAATTTGCTATGCATGGAAAACTAGGAGGCACATGTGAAAAAAAGTGTCATAAATTCATTACCCAGGAGTGGCACCTTCCAATTCTAGCTTCAGCTTCAAAGTGAGGCCAAGAGTATAATCAGGGATTGCTGCTTGACTCCATTCTTTTAATATTGTTCAAGTGTAGTAAACCAAAAAGCTAATTATAAAGATCATATCATCTTTAATATTCCATTTCTCTATCAGTGTTGAAATTCACATATGCATGTTTTAATCCAGTTTTTTTATTCCATTGTTAATTTCTTTGTTTTCCTGCAATGAATGTTTTAACATCTTGTAGGACTGTGACAGTGGTCACCATTTTCACTTTTTGAATTGAAATACATAGTTCCCCTACTATGTCATTAAGTCTGTGTCATTATGAGTTTAACCAGTAAATTATTCATAATTTAGATTAAATCAAATGTTAAAATATTATGAATGCAGTACTTCTCATGTAGCTTTCTCTTTTTTTTATTCATTGCTTCCCAAACAGGTTTAAAGTGTAAGTATAATTACCAATATTTTGCATATGATTTTATGTGATATAAAAAGAAAAAAAAAGAGATAACGCTGATAAGGTAGGCAGCCTGCCCTGAACCATGTATTATTTGTCTATTTTGTATTTGTATTTTGTATTTGAGCTACTTTTTAGTTCAAATTCCTTTGTGGTTTTGTATATATAGAATTGAGCTAGTTTTAGACAATTGGATACAAGTGAAAGAAATGTGAAAAAGACAGTTTGCCCTTATAGCCTCCATCCACCCTTTGGGATCTTGATTTTGAGGCAAGAGTTAACAATCAGGATTCAAGAAAGTCAAAAAAGAGCAGCTTACCTCCAATGCAAGAATCACAGGCATTCCTAGGAATTCAAAGGAAATAAAAGCTAACCAAATCTCCCTCCTAAATGTGTACATCTACATAGCCCCTGTAAACTAATGTCAAAAATGTTTCAAATCATTTTTAAATAACTTTTCTTTAAATAGATGGAAGGAAAATTATGTATCTTCCATATGCCTCACGTTATGAAAGAGATCCATTAAACAACTACCAATTATCAGTCACATTTTTTATAAATATTTTGCCTTCTCCCTTTAATGTTATCATTTAACTTAATTTGCAAATTTTTCTACTGAATTCTACCTGTTTTTCAAGCTGTAAATATTTTAAAGAACTAAGGAGAAGGGGTTATACATAAAAGATACTCTGTGGGGATGCTTTTGTAATTTTATCAGTTAATAAGTTCAAATATTTGTGTAAAAATGTTTGAGTTCCTCTGATAACTGGACTTTATTATTGAAAGGTAGCCTATTGATAAGTATATGATTTCTAAAATGAGTTTTACAAAACATCCTTACTTTACCGAAGGCGCCAAGCTGAGTGCACCAAGACAGCCCGACTCCAATCCACCCTACCTGCAGCGAAACCTGCAGCGCCTGCCCCTGCACCAGTGGCCGCGCCCCCGCCGCCCCCGCCGCCTCCAGGGGCGCATCTCTATGAAGAAGTGGGGGACAGCACGATGTAAGTAGACCTTTCAGGGGCTTTTAGAAGTGGGTTTTGATGGATGCTGTGTGGTGAGTATTTAATTTCAACTTGATGTGGAAGTACCGCTTACGGCCTGCTTTATTACATTATTTCAAACAGAAAATTGTTAAGATGAGAACCTAAGAAAAGTTAAATTGAAAAGTAATAACCAAGAAACAAACAAAAGATCATTAAAAAAAACTGAGTAACAGGAAAGAAGTATTCAATTTGAGGAGACATTTGCAGATGAATAGCTTGAGTATCATATTTAATTTCTAAACCTTCAGAATCAGGCATTTTCCCCCAAATTAAAAATTAATTCTGAAGATATATTTTCTCATAAAAAATGAGGAAAATAAAGCACAATCGTAAAATAGTAATTCCTGATTTGGTATCAAAAGCCAACTCCTATTTGGTAAGAAAAAAACAATTCTGTGGTCTAAAATAATAGACTTTTCTAAGATACTACTTTAAGATGTTATACAATAGAATAATTAAAATCTGAATGAAAATAAAGAATTTATATTAAATATCTAACCACTTAGGAATATTCTTTTCATCATATTCCTCTCTAATGAGACTGCTGTCTTGTTATATATAACTTAATATTTATAACTCTTGTATATACTCTCATATATAACTTAATATTTCTCTTGCACTATTTGGACTCTATAAGCAATATTAAATCATCATTTTTGAAAAAGTCTTTTAAATTATTGCTAAAAGACTTCATAGTTTCTATAACGATGCTACCCTCAAACCCTTATTTCTTTTGGAGATGTTTAACTTGTCTATATTTTTTAAAAATTCAAGAGTAACTGTATCAACATGAAATGCAGAACAACCAAGGATATTATACAATTTTGAATATGATTAAATTAAATCCAGGAAAATTTTATTAACTGGAATTTGGTGGAATGAGGGGCTAAGACACATTCTCCTGTGTTATATTTGTAGTATTTACTAGTAGGAATAAAGCAAGCCTCAAAAATTATGAAATTTACCTTTTAATGGGAAAACTGTTTTTAAACGTATATATCATATTATAGCTGTATTAATACTATTATACAAGGTTATATTGAAAATAGTTTTTAAAATGTTAAAACTGATTTTAATATATATTTTAATGCTAAAATTGAATTTAAAAGAACTTAATGCCTGGCATGCTACTTCTAGAGTAATAATATAATATAGGATTCATGCTTTAAATATTTTTTTTCATTTTTTTATAAGTTGAAAATGATGGTCTCTTTTTGAATTATTGGTGAATGTAGGAATTGAGCCAATAAGATTTGATTCTCTTTGTGTTGACCACAATTAGCAAAACGTGTGTGAACTAAAAAAAGATTTATGTGGAAAGTGGAATGTGTTTTATTTGAAATTAGTGAGGGATATATATTAATATATGTATACTATGACATCACCTGGAATCATATATTTGATGATGATAATTTTCAAATAGCAACACTTAGGGATTATTTTTATGTGGAAAATTGTGGTAGATAGTAGAGGATTTTGCAATTCTAATATGTATTTATTGAAGTGTCAAGTTCTACACATTTATTTGACAGATGTTTAAATTATCTATTCAAAAACCTTTTCAAGGATTCTAAGCATAAATTACTAGAAAATAAGCTATCTCCAAATGAATTATTATCAAATATTTTCTTTAAAAAATTAAAGGTCATTTTGAAAAAAAAAAAAGCCTTCACAAAATAATTAACAACTTCAGGTAGATTCAACAATTACTCTGTAAGAGTCATCATAGTACTTCTATATTCCTTCAAAGAATACTTATGTCTTCTTTATAAATCAGTGTGGAGTAACTTTTCACTTAGGACATAGAAGCAATTCTTAGAATCTCATTTAAAATTTCTGTTTTAGAGTTGAAGTCATCCACGTTTGATAGAGGTGAATTTTACCTGTGTATAGGAGATAGATAGCTAGGTGTAATTTTTTGTGATAAGACAACCAAGTAAATGCCGTATGAGTTTATCTAAAGCATTATTAAAATTATTCATATGAATAAATACAAAGAAAATATAAGATACATGCATTTTCTTTTTTGGATATGAATATTAAGTGTTTAAAGCAAGTTCCTGTTAATATTTTCATAATCATCTCAATTTAACTATAGTCAAAACTTTTTTTTTTCTATCACATGTTTTCTCTTTCTCACCTGTGGATACATAGGCATAAGTAAGTAAATAATATCATTCTAATACAAGGGTATTAGAAAAAAAAAAGATGCAATAGAATAGATTAAGTGCTGTTTTAGACTATACAGTAATCTTCATCTTTAACTGTACATTTACTTTTAAAAAGAAAGTTATATCTTCTATACCTCATTCCCTCTTGATATCTTGAAATTGCATGAGTTTAAACAAGTGTTTCCACAGATAGTACCTATGCCTAGCAAAAGGAGTTTCAAAACTCTCCTTATTTTTTAATTTGTTAAAAATATTTATGGATATCTTTCCATCAAAAATGATGTGGTATCATTGTACAGACAGTTCTTTCCAAGAAAAAGAAAACCAAGAACAGATCTACACAGAAACAACTGCTATATAATGTCAACCCTGATTTTTAAAAACTACTTTTTAATGTTTTAAAAGTGATTGCTGTTTGTTTGTTTAATCCAAGTTGTCTCCACTTTTTGAATTATTCAGGAGGTCCTGACCACCTCTAAGAATTCTCTCTTCCAGTTTGTATTTTTGCCAAATGCCACTAATAACTTTGGCTTTATATATCATTTTATTGTCTCACCTCTCATCCTAATTTTTATTAGGATGTGGCTTTGTGTCAATGTGGCTTTTAATTTTTTTTCAAAAAATTTCCCTTTTATTTCATTTATACTATGTTGGTAAATATTAAATAACGAAAATAAATCTGTTACTCTGAGCTTGAGAGCAAAGTCTAATGACAAACTATTTAAAACCACAAGTCCCCAGTCTTTCTGAGGAAAGCGTCCCAATGCTTTCATTAGAGACACTTATTTGTGTCCTTTGACTTATCCAATTTTATCTATGATGCATAGCCACTATGACTCAATGACCATGTCTGAGCAAATCTTTCAGTGATATCAAAACTATGTTGTGTTAGTATATCTTTTCATTAAAGTGAGTCTTGATTGAAATTTGATCCATATCATGTTCAAAAGAAACACCAGAAGCCCCTCTTCTTATTTGTAATATTTATAGTGTTTTTAAACTATTAAGCATAAAATTGAGGGGCTCTTTCTGTATCCTCTTGCAAGCTTTATGTCAAATAGGAGAGTACTTTTAGCTCCAGGACAGAATTACCAAAATGAGAGATAATGGACAGGTACTGAATCAGATACAGCTAAGGATCCTTTCCTCAAA
Source organism: Monodon monoceros (assembly GCF_005190385.1). Lineage (NCBI taxonomy): Eukaryota > Metazoa > Chordata > Mammalia > Artiodactyla > Monodontidae > Monodon > Monodon monoceros. The sequence goes on from NW_021703781.1 coordinate 41,698,923, forward strand.
ACAGTCAGTTCTGAGCATCCTTAAACAAGGCAAAGGGTATGAAACCACTAGCCAACATGCTGGTCTGCAGTTTGGAGAACTGTGATTTATACATGAGAGAACTATAATGTGTGGTCATGGAAGCTTTACATGGAAACTAAAAAAAGAAAAAAAAATCAGTGTGCAGATTGACACATTTTTTAAAAAATGAAAATTTCTCATGCTGCTCACAGCTCTCTAGCTTTTCCTGCCCTTTTTTGAGAACAGAAACATCAAAGTAATGGCTTGCTTTAGTAGATTAGTGTTATTTGGCCTTTTATATTTTGAAGTAGTAATGAGAACCATAAAAACATCTTTCTCATAAAAGCTATGTCACAACTTGTTTCCTTACATTTCATTATCTTCTTTTCTTTCAAGTCTTTTCCTTCTCTACCATTTCCAACAAAGCAGGGAAAATAAATCAGTCTCAGAAGACAGGAAACATCAGCACTTTTCTTCCAGTACTGTTGAGGCTCACAAGCAGACTCATGTAGATGGATCTGTTAAGAACAGCTGGCCCAAGTCTGCAAGAGAATTCACATTGATGTCTGATGATGATGACTTATATACCCACAGTACCATTTACAAGGAATATACAGATCAAAGACCAACACATTCAGACTTTTTACTAAGAACAGATTTTGTAGAGTCATTTTTATCCAAAACGCAAGCCAAGAATGAGTTTCTGAGGGGACCAAGAGAAAAGATTCAGAGGATGTGGAATCGGCCAGTCTGCTTACCTAGGAGACCAATGTGGGAACTTCCCAATAGGTCAGAAACCATAGATCTAACGCAAAGGCAAAGCAACAGGCAAGAAGCTGAAAATGAAAGTACTGGAACCAATCCAAACAAAAGAGGTAACAATAGTCCCTTGCTTACAGCTGAAGACACAAATGTAACAGAAAAAGAGGAAATAAGGCAAAGTGAATCACTGATTATACAAGGAACAGAACAGTTGCAATCTCTGTCTTCAGACTCTTCACTTTCCTCTCCTTGGTCTCACCCCTCATTCTCCACTTTGCTAACCGTTTCAAGACCTGTGGAACTCAAATCAGAACCTAATGTTGCTTCTCCTGCTGACTGTTCCTTGGAACTTTCTCCGTCAATGCCTTGCATTTTAAATTCTGCACTCCTTAGCAGAGAGACACCCACTTGTATGATGACTTTTGAAGCCAAAAGGGACATTTCCAAAAACCTTCCCCATCCACTAAAAATCTCTCCTCCTCCTCCTGTGCCTCTTATCCTTACTCCTTTTGCTCTTTCCAGTCTTCCTCCTTCCCCTCCTTCTAATCCTCCGCTTTGTCCTCCTCCTCCACTTCTTCCACTATCTGTTCCCCCTCCTCCTCCCTCTACTTCTCCTCCACCTTCACTTTCCTCTCTTCTTCCACCATCTCCTCCTCTTCCTTCTTCACTGCCTCCTTCAACTTCAGCTCCATCCACGAAGTGTGTGTTTACACCAGCTATTAAACACACTGTCAATGTGACACCAGCCAAGGAAATGAAGTCCACTGCAATACAGCTGTCAACATCAACAACAGTGTGTAATGCAAATCCTCAAAGGGAACCAAAAGGCATCCTCAAGCATATAAAAAACTTAGCAGAACTTGAAAAGTCAGTAGCTAACATGTACAGTCAAATAGAAAACAATAATCCACCAGCACACCTCTTAAAACTTCAAATGAGTTGCCTTTCAGAGACAACAAATATGGAAATGACATCTGAACAAAACCAGGAGAATTTGCACAATATTGTTGAGGGAATTGAAACACAAACTCACAGTCAGTCTACTTCACTGTAATGTTGCTTTTCTGGTTTTAAATGGACAACTCTTTTGTTGACCATAAGCTTCAAGTGGAGGCAAATTTGAACATTAAAGAAGATTCCATTCTTTTACTTGAAACTCAATGCAATGCTGTTTTTTCCTCATTTTTAATTTAAAAGATTATTAATCTCACCATTACTAACTCATATTATAGATGTACCTTAATTTTCTTAACTACAAAGTAGTATTATTTGTCTACATTTATTTAAAAAGTAAGTAATTTCAATCTATTTTTCAATGGGCATATGTGGGCATGAAAGTTAGATATCCAACTTAAATCAATGGCTTGCTTGTTTATCATGTTAAGTTTTACATTTGCTTTTTGATCATAGTTTTATATGAGTGTTCCAGGAAAACAGCAGACTGTTACAAGTAAGCTAAAAAATGATATCATATGTTTTGTTATTGCCTTGAAGCCTATGTGTTTGGTAAGAAGAAATACTACCAAAGTAAAATGTTATGTATCTAGAAATGTAGGAGATGACAGACATTATGGTATTCCAAAATAAATCTCAGGTGCTATAAGATGTAGGCATCTGTTTTCTTATAAGAACACCCTTTACTCTTGCTTTTATCTTCCTAGTATGCTTATACATTTGATAAATCTTTTACTTTTTTCAATGGCTGTTTTATTCTATTTATTTCTCATTGTGCTTTCTCTTCCCTTCTCTATAATGGAAATAAATCTTGAGTTGCTGACTTCTGTAAGACATTTCATTGTTCCCACAAATGTTTAAAGTGCTCTTTAGTTTTGCTTGTTCACATTATTATATCATCTCCTTAATTATAATTTTATAAGATTCTCCTTCAAAAATAATATTTATCTCCAGTTTAATAAATAAATTCTCATCCGTTTCAGCAAAAGGTTAAGTAAATGCCTACAAAGTTTTATCTAGTGTGAATTTAGTTATTATTTCATTGTTGAAAATTATATTTCCATTAAGTTTATCAATAGTATAAAATGTGCTTATTATGTATTAAAATTTAGAAAAATGCATTATCAGTTTTATTCCTAGTTACTTTTAATTGCTATGGATAAATCATCCAAATTTAGCCTATAGCATGTAAATGAAATATAAAAATTTCAAATAGAAATCAAGCGGAATATATCTGGTGAACTGTCACCAGTTTTATATATGTCTTTCCTCTTTGGTTTAGGCAAAGAAAATAAAAAATTATACTCTAGGTAGAAATTTCGGTAGTTGTAGTTGTTCTTACATCTTAGAGCTAAACTTGTTAAATTCTTAAAGGCATCAGCTAAGCTAAGTACCATCTTTCTGTCCTAATGAAAGCTACACTGGACCATCGAGTAATTACTTTGTTTTTTCCATCTCACACATGGAATAAATTTTATTTACTGGAAATCCCCACTTTGAATACAAGTGTAATTGTTTATTATACTCTTCAGCTTTAATATTTTAGAAGATATAAGTCTGCACAGAGAAAAACACAATTCTAAAATATAGGGAAAGTCTTGCTTGATAATTGCCATTGTAAGTATATTAATATAGATTCAGAGCCCTACAATGAATGCATCATTTCATTCGTTTTGTTTGACTCATATTATGTGACATTTCTTCAAGAATTTGATCTGGCATCCCCAATTAACAATACCAAATAAAAAATGTAAAGTTAATTATTTTCATTAGTTCCTCTACTTCAGATTCTTTTCATCCAAATCAAGAGTAATTTTTTTTTCCTGGGGTTCTTGAACATGATTTTTTTCTCTCTTTCACTGAAAAACTTCAGTTGGAGTTTTTGTTGGCAGCTGGTCATATGCATGAGAACTTGTGCTATTTGGCGGACTCTGAAAAGGTATTATTGACAACTGTGTAAGCGTTTAATGTGCAAGTGTGTGTGTGTGTGTGTGTGTGTTTATGCTATTTTGTATCAACCTCTTGGAAATGTGAAAGAAATTTCTTGATAATTCCTTAGAATTCTCTGATAATGAAATCTCTAATTACCAAAGAAATATAAGAAATCCAAATAACAATTTTATGTAGGTATGTATAGCCTTATTAAATTGTTACTTTGTCCTTTTTATATTATTTTTATAATTTAAAAATTTTATTAGTATCTTTCTTTGACTGGGAACTCTTTTTTCTTTCCTTTTTTTAAAAAAAAATCTTTATTGGAGTATAATTGCTTTACAATGGTGTGTTAGTTTCTGTTTTATAACAAAGTGAATCAACTACACGTATACATATATTCCCATACCCCCTCCCTCTTGCATCTTACACTTTTCAAACGAAACGTCCATTGCCATGTTTTATGTTTAATCTAGTCTTTTACTGACACATTATATTTAGAGATTCCCTTCATCATAAAAGTCAACTGGAACATCTTCTACATGAGACCTAAAAATATCCTTTGAGTATACAAGCCAAAATATTATTTCTCTCCACAGCTCCTAAGCCCCCATAACCTGACAACCAACCTCTAAGAAAAGAATGCCTTTTTTTCATTCTGCATTTATTATGACCCAGTTAGTACACAAGAAATTATTAGTACCTTATTAAAAGACATAAACAGGTTACCATACATTATCTTTATTGTTAAAAGTAAACAGTAATACATACAAATGATGTAAAATGAAAAACTACACATTGGATATAAACTACATAACAAGATGTATCAATATCATATGAATGGCTTTATAAGGATCAATAGGAAGTCATGTTAATTGAAAGCAGACAGATAACTACACATATTGATTCTGCTGTTTACCTTTTCTGAGTTACTTTTTGCCTTTGAGCTAAGACAAACAATAAAAATAACCAAATAAAAAGCAACAAAAAGGTTCAAAAAGTATAGTTCAACAAAAAAGTATAGTTCATCTATTGATATTTTAGTTCGTACGTTATGGAAAATATTGCTAATGAAAAGAAGCAAGTTAAATATCCTAGAAAATAAAATATAGGTTTTATTGGATATTTTATATTACATATGTGACTCAGTAGTCATTATTAAAACCTAAGTATGAGCTCTCAACTCTACATATCTCTAAAAGATACAAATTGAGTAAAAGCTGAAAATGTCTAAACTTGTAAATGCTTTAGGATTATCATTCCTCTGTTGGCAGAACCATATAATATAAGCACCCTGCAACACCCCCAGTGGATGCCTGAAACCTCGGATAGTACCAAACCCTATATATACTTTTCTGTCCTATACTAGTGGGTGGGTAGTGTATACAGCATGGATATACTGGAAAAAGGGCCTACTCATATCCTGGGAGGGACAGAAAAGGATGGTGTGAGGTTTCATAATGCTACTCAGATTGGAGTGCAATTTAAGACTTACAAATTTTTTATTTCCAGAACTTTCCACTTAATGTTTTTGGACCATGGTTGATTGCAGGTAGCAAATAGAGATACCACAGATAAGGGAGGACTATTGTATAAATTGCTGATAGCAATATATATGTATAAGCATTATATTACCATTATTTCCAGCCATTTCAATCAACAATGCCTTAAGCACTTAAGATGCATTCAAATAAGCAGACTTATTTTTCAAAGTCCTTGAAATATTTTAAATAAATTTTCTACAGATTGTTTTGCTGAACTTTAGAAAGTCTTCAAAATAAATCTTCATTGCAGTTGTTTATTAATTTCATATAGCATAGTCAACAGCACCAGTTTTATACTTTAGGTCAAGTGTTTAATGAATAATAAATGAAAAATCTTCATAATTAATGACATTCAACATTGAAAAAATTCCATGCTTTTTTCCCTCTCAAGTACAGTCAACTGCTTCACTTACTTGTCCATTTAACTTTATAAATCTTTAGGTAATATTGAATGTTTAGCTATTATATCTCTAAAAACTTTTTTACTTCATGTTTAATAATGTAATTGACCTTTAAAGGCCAGTTAATATTTTGCATTTATTATTTTTAGAATAAATGGACACAGAAAAATCTTACAAACATTTGGAAGAATATGTTCTAGTCATGGAGATATTTTTTTTTTGTCCGGTACCAATATGTTTTTCATGTATGAAGCATATCTTTTCCCCAAATGAGTATCTTACATGTATCAAGACGACTTGTTTAGGACAGACATGATGTAGAATATTTTTAATACAACTGATCATAACAGAGTCAAAGTATGTTATTAAACACCATTGAGATAAAATAGATTGTGAGTAGTTTGGTGTTCATATGGAATGAGGGTCTGGCGTGATAATTATTTTTAATAATGCAGGCATGAAACCTTGATTCTCCTGTCTTGATACTGCCACAAAATATATTTCTCACTGAGACAACATTTTAGAAAAATTTACCTTCTCAGTTTTTCTCTGATTTTCTTAAGTTACCCTTATCTATAATTCTATTCAATCTGAAAAGCCAAGATGTTTAATACTGATTTCTTCGTTTCTGCCTTGCAGGAGAGGTTATACATCAGAGGTAAGGGCTTTATGGTGTTAATGTTACATTATAAGCTTATTAGGACAATATTTATGTTATAGGCAGGACTGATTTACATTCTTTCAAAATGAGGGTATTTTCATTTAACAAAACATAAGTATGCTTTGCTATTTATTTTCTTGTATATTTGCTGCTTCTTTGTTTTGGGGTTTTAAGTCTATTATTCAATGGGTGAATAAAGATCAACTGCCGACCTTTTCAAAGATAAATTTATTTTTTCCTGAATTATTCTCTCTCAATATTGTGACATTCCCCCAAATTTATTTTTCTAAGGCTATAAATCTAATCTAGAAACTGTTTCTAATTTAGATACTTTCTTTTTTTTAATCAGTCCAAGGCTCATTCCTACCATGTTTGAGCTTGAGCTTTTGAAGAGTTAAAAACAAGTCAGACTATTAGAAAGCTGTGGCTTTTCTTTGTGTTAATTTGATTCTCAGTCCACAGAGAAGATACTGGGCATTCTGGCCAATGGTATTTGGTGAATAATACTGTAAGTGGTGCTATCAATGAATCACTGAGAAGTTAGTATGGTTTGGCATACAGCGCTTCAGTTAAGAGAATGAAATAACCATATGACTTAATTGGCTAACAGTTTAGAATTCATACGTCCTAGGTTTTTTGGAAATCAAAATGAATGCATTTAAGAAAAACTGATTTTCAGGAATAATTATAACAGCTAACAGATTGGATCAGAATATCTCTAACTTCAACTTCCTACCCCTTTAAGTTAATACCTTAACTGCACTAACTCATTAACATCTGTATCATGGAAAATCTATCCCTTCAGTCAAATAGTTGTTCTATTGGCCATTTCAAACAGTTGGTTCATTGGTAGAATTATCTCCCTGAACTTCTCTGTCCGCTTTCCCAATGCTTACTTTAAGATTTATGTTGTATAACTATTCCCCTCAAGAGTTGAGACGCCAAAATTTAAATTGTGTATCTTGTTTTCATCTGGTTAAAGTATAAGTTATCATGAAACAGATCAATAGAGACTGTGTTTTTTGAAAAATATGGGTGAAATGGGGGGCAGTGGGAAATGATCTCTGCAAAAACTGAGGAAGGACAATTTCTTTAATCACAAAAGAATTTCTGAAAACGTGCTTAATGCTTGAGTTCAAGCATTCCACATTTTGGTAAAAAGAAAAATGGGGAGCATGTCTTAAATATAATGATGAATATATTACAACCATATCGTTATTTTGTGTGCCCTACCCTTCTTCCTGATTATGTATATATAATATGATTATATATAATATGACCGGGGAGAAAAAAAGGGCAATTTAAAACAAGGTTAAATTTGCTAAAAAGAATTGTGTGATACTTAAAGTGCGTCAGAACCATGAATGACTCTTTGTACTATGAAGCTTAAACCAAAAAGTTATTTATAGATTTTTATTTATTAAGGTTATTAGCTTTGATGTTAATTAAAACAATGATGAAATTAAAGCACATTAATTATGTTCTAACATTAATAGTCAAAATATTATTTAATGTTGTTAGTAGCTGTCACATGAATAATAAATCATATCCCAAGGTAACCAGTTTTAAGCTGTGGCCTTATTTTCTCTCTTTTCAATGATAATCTACTTTTTCCACCTTAATTATTTTCTAAACCTTTTTCTATTTCACTTTCCTTTGGCAGCAACAACAACTGCTGAGGCCTTCTCTCCTTAAACCAGAGGTATCAATTTTCTTTTTCTTTTCAACCTTCACTGAGTCTTGACAATACTTCATGTGACTCTGAGGCCCATCTAACATGTGGGCAGAGTGGGTGGCTGCCAGTATGGCATAATTTTACAAGGAAGAGAAGAGGTGGTTTTAAATTAAAACAAATAAGCAAATAAATAAGCAAGCAAATCACCTCTCTGCTGTTTTCTGGTGACTGAAATTCCAAATTTTTAGCTTCACTCTCTGGGAATTAGATAAATAAGACCTTTGTTCCTATTAAAAACAAGCAAGCATTAAATGAAGCGAGTCATGAACCTGATCTGTCAGTTATCTTAGTGAATCTAGATTCATCAGAACTGTTCTTGAGATCAGATTTAGGTTAGGCAAAGTCTGAAGAAAGAACGCTGACATCTGTGCTGAAATAACAAAGGTAGAAATTGGGTTGTGATAAACAGACTTTGATCATTGAAATGTGATTCAAAATACTGCCTTTGGGCACATATCTATTTTAAGATGCTTATGACATTTTCTTCTGCAAGAAGAAAAAAAGATATTTGGAATTATATAATAAATGCATATCATTTTTATTTATTTATTATTCATATATACTTCCTAAATAAAAAACATATATATTAAAGTTAATTTTAAATATCTCCTTACTTTGGAAAATTTAGTATTTTCTAAGCTCCACTTAAAAAATTATTCCTTTATTCCTATTTCTCAACAACAAACAACAGAATCTTAACTTTGCTAAAGACAGGCATTTTGTGGTTAGAATTTACTCCCCCAAATCATCGGGAGGTTGAGTGACAGGAATATTCAACTTTATACATTTTATCAAAAATTTCCATGGAGACTTCTCCATAAACTGTTGAATATGATAACTCAGAGTTAAAATCCAAATGCCAGTTACCTGATGCAAGGCCTTAGTCAAGCTATGTATCCTCCTAAGCATCAATTTCATCTTTTATAGAATGTTGGCAGTAATATTTCATATATAAGCTCCTTGCTCAGCAACTGGAACATAGTGGGAAGAAATTCAGTAAATGGTAGTTATTTTTCTTGTTTTGTTTGCATCAGTATAAATTTTTATACTTTGGTCAATAAGAAACTAGGTTGATTCTATGTGTGTGCGGTCAGCAAAAATGAATTTTTAAAATAACATTAAGCATTTGATCTGCCCATAAAAGCACCTTTTAGTAAGCTACTTAGCATGATTTTCTAAACTCTAGGATTTACCTGCTAAGTGGATGGCAACAGGGACTGTGTGGAACAGCAAAAAAGGCCAATATTACACTCATTTTTAGGGCTGACTTAAGGAGCTTAATGGTCACCAAGTCCTTCCTCCATTTTCTTTTTTTCTGGGTGGTATAAGTATCCAAGACCAACCCTTCAGAGTATTCCCTTCTACTAGCTCCTGTCTCTCCCTACAGAATACAGAGTGACAGATTAAATCTATGATTGAGTTTCCTGGGCTCTTTCCCAGTTGCTCTATCCTTCTATTGTATTTTTTAAAGTCATTTGATGCCAGATATATATTGTAGCTAGCAAGAGCTAAGTTTCATTTACTGTTCAGAGAAAAAGAAAAAGTACGTGTCTGTAAAGAAAATTGATTCTTTTAAAATCTGAAATCCACTCAGTCGCATTATGTTTCCATAAATATTTTTCATTATTGCTAAAAGTTATTAGAATTCAACTTCAAAACCTTTTTTTTAATTGTTGTAAGAACACATAACTTGAGATCTTTCTTCTTAGATTTTTAAGTTCACAATACAGTATTGTTAGCTGTAAGCAGAATGCTACACAGCAATCTCTAAACATTTTCATCTTGCTTAATTCAAACTTTAGACCTGTTACATAGCAACTCCACATTTCCCCCTCTCCCCATCACCTGGCAACCATCATTTTACTTTCTGCTTCTCTGAGATTGACTATTTTAGATACCATATGTAAGTGAAGTCATGCAGCATTTGCCCTTCTGTGACTGGCTTATTTCACTTAGCACAGTGTTCTCAAGGTTCATCCATGTGGTAGCATATGGCAAGAGTTCCTTCTTTTTTTTCTTTTGAAGGCTGAATAATACTCCATTATGTACCACATTTTCTTTATACATTCTTCCATTCATGGACATTTAGGTTTCAACTTCAAAATCACTTGGCAGTCTTTGCTCAGTCTCCCTATGTATTAGATAAAACATGCATTGGTCAGGTAGTTAAATATTACTTCTGAGACCTATTTGCTTCATTTAAACCAGTATAATTACGTTGGGTTTTGGATGCCTCAGAAGTCTAAGCCTACCAATATGAAACATGTATTTTTTAAATACATGTTTTTAAAACGTGTATTTTTTAAATTTGTATTTTTTAAATACACGTTTTAAAAACGTGTATTTTTAAAATTTGAATAAGTCAAATTTAGACTTTAACTTTGTCCCAATTTCATATTGGTCTGAATTGGCTTCCTACAATAAACCTTTTCCTATAATAAACATTTTTATTGGAAATAAAACTGCAGACATAAAATCATATAGTGCAGCAAAATGAATTTTTACAGCGTGTTCATGCCCTACTAGCGCTCCAGTAGCCCCTCCATGTTAACACTCAGATATTATTTCTCCTTTCCCTAACCACTCACCTAGCTTTTTTCCCAAGATAAATATTTAATACATATATTTAATTTCAGCTTTATCAAGGTATAAATGACAAATTAAATTGTAAGATAATTCAAGTGTCCATTGTGGTGATCTGACATATGTATACACTGTGAAAAGACTAACGCATCCTTCCTCACATATTTATCTTTTTTTTAATTATTTTTTTGGTGAGAATATTTAAGTTGTATCCTTTTAGCAAATTTCAGTCATACAGTACAGTGTTACCAACTGTAGTCACCATGTTTTATATTAGATGCTCAGACCTTGTTCATCTTATAGCTGAAAATTTGGACACTTTCACTAACCTCTCCCTATTTACTCAGCAACCACTTTTCTACTCTGTTTCTATGAGTTTGGCTTTTAATTTGGTTTTTTATTTTCAGATTCCACATATAAGTAATACCATACAGTATTTGTATCTCTGTCTGGCTTGTCTCACTTAGCATAATGCCCTCAAGGTTCATTTCATGTCATCACAAATGGCATGAGTTCCTTCTAAATATAGCCATTTATTGCTCAGTAGTAGCAATATTGTAGCCAATGAGGTTTTTCCAAAGTGTGATTACTGCCAATTGAAAACTTTTTACCTGGCTTCTAACACCCAGATTGGTTTGTCTGTTTTTGAAGTTTATATAAATAGAATAATATAGAATCATGTTTCATTTTGTACCTGACTTCCTTTGCTCATCATTCTGTTGGGGAGATTCATCTCTGCTATGTGATGTAGTAGCGTGCTTATCTCATGGACTTTTGCATCAGTTCCAGTTTTGGGCTGTTACAAATGATGCATTTTGGTGAACAATTTTACATATATATGTTGGGCACATAGACTGAACTAAATTGAATTTCTGTGAAAAGAGATGCATATATTTGACTTTGGTATTATTCCCAAACATTTCCCAAATGGTTTTGCTAATTTATAATCCCTCCAGAAGTATATGAGAGCTCCATGTCCTTGACGCAACATGGCATTGCTGATCTATCTATCTATCTATATATATACATATATTTACTTTTAGTTAATCTTGTGGATAAACTGAATCCTTTTTAACATCAAAACTGGATTCCTTTGCAATTAATTCACAAAGTATTTGTAACCGCAAATGCATCAGAGAGTACATTTAGTAGAGTAATTGCAAACGTATAAAAATCTAGGGAAGTGATGTAAATGAACAGAGTTTATTCAATGTAAAAAAAAAAAAGAGCAGATGGGGCATCCTATTGTGACTGGGGGTGTAGATGTAAAATAGTCTGGTTGAGAATACAGCAGTAACCAGGAGAAAACATGATTGCTTTAAGGAGTAGTACCACCAACTAAATTCATGACATGTAAAAATATGAGCCCAGTGTTGCCATCTTTTTATTTTTTGAGAGAAATCAAAACTCAGATCTTTAATAGCATTTTCTGATGAGCATTTGGGCAACTAATCACTTTTTTAAAATGGTATTTGCCAAACAAAGCACAAGTGAACTCTATTGTCCATTTCCATCATGCAGGCTGTGAATTTCCACACTTTTTAAATGATATATTAGTGTCCACAGAGAACTTTTTTTCCTAACTAATACTATACCTGGATCAACAAAATTAGTTCTTATGAATAGTAGATGATCTTAGAAATAAGTATCCACTGGTTTTCCTATGTATACCTATACGTTTTCCTTCTTCCCTTTTCTTACTTCATTGCAAATTAATTTGGTTAAACCTTGGCAGTTCAATTTATTTAAACGTTAAAATGGAGTTAAAGAGGAAAATACAGTGAAATTGAATTTAATAGTTATTTAAAGCTAGTTCTATATGTATGTCTCAGGAAAAATATCTTTCCATAAGTGTAGAGTGACAAAAATCAATATTGTCTGGAATTTAGAACTGGAAACCTTGAAAGGGCCTATTGTCTGACAAATTTCTTTAAAAAAAATTAAATTCAGAATTAGCAGTATGTTTTAAAATGTAAATATCCTTGGGCTATATCACATATTAGCACATTTTTTATTAATGTATAAATGATTTTCAGATCCTTTCATAAGAATAGCGTTTGATGAATGGGAGAGCTCTAGATACTAGAAAATTGTTACCAGGATGATGAAACAGTGCTAAAGGTAATGTTATAATTTAGTAATTAGTAATGTGTTAAATAGATTGAAATATTAACTGTCTATTGATAGTTTTAAAAATTATCTAAGAACAAATGATATGCTTATCTGTTATCTTTAACAGGTTTACCATTAGACAAAATTTACTTTCCCCCTCCTCAGTTCTAATAGCATAACTTAATTTTGTGTAAAAGAGTTACAGCCAAATATATATATATATATATATTTGAATATGTTTAACATTTTTAATTAAAGTTATTTTGACAGCAGTGTTTTTGAGTCATCGAATACTAGGTCTGGAAATCTGACATTGAGCTGAAATGTGATAAGAATTTATTTTCAAATGCGATTTCTCTTTTTGAATAATAGGAGTTATCCATGGAGTCTGGAATTGATCCTGGCCAGGAATATGGACAAGATTATTACAGTTATGAGCATGGGTACATCTTCAGATTTTTTTATCCAGTATCTTAATATTTTTATGAATAATATGGTGTTATTAAATGATTATTATTACTAGCATTTTTATGAGTGTCATTTCATCAGTTTCATTTTTGAAAATGAGTTATGTATCTAGTTTTAGCTTCAATCAAGTTTAACCATGTTTCTATATTGAATTCTGTTTTGATGTTTATATTGATATTGGCTACAACTTGAAAAATGCAATAAAATTATTCAAATTATTTAAATGAGAAATAGAAGTCAAACATATTTGCTCAATTCCTGAATTCACCATTTCTTTCATATGAGATATTTAATATTTTATCTAACCAATCAGCCTCAAGATTTGCCCAAGAGAAACGAAGAAGAAAACATACTTTAGAATCCGGTAATAAGCATTTCGAAAGTCAGTTCTACACACATAAGTTAACTGCTTTCTAAACATACAGTAGAGGAAAATAAAGACCATTACAGATCACATTTGAAGCAGATTTTTACTATAAACTTAGAGAATTTATGTTTTGAATAAGCTATCATACTTTCAGAAAGAACCAGTTTGGTGCCCTAAATTCTTCAGTTAGTCAAGGAAAAATATTCCTTTCTCTTTAGTCTCTCCTAAAACTTAAATCTGAAATAACTCTTTTTCTTGTTATTCCAGGGTACCATTATGGCAAAAGTCATTGGTCATCAGGTTGTAGTTCTTTCTCTATGATTTTGTAACTAGTTTACAAGGAGCCCAACAGGTGCTGTATAAATATCTGTTGATTGAATTATGAAGAAAAAGAAGAAAACAGAGATCAGTCATGGTTATACAGATCAAATGAAAAACTGCTTAAAGTTGTAAGTTTCTGTTACAGGTATGAAATGCCTCAATATGGAAGTCGCCGTCGTTTGTTACCACCAACTGGACAAGAGGAATATGGTGAGGTGGTTGGCGAAGCTGAGGAGGAATATGAAGAGGAAGAGGTAATTACTGTAATTTTTAATGGAATATTAATATTTCAAGAATAATATTTTTTAGCCCTATTTGAATAGCAGGCTACAAAACATTTCAAAATTTCAGAAATCCTATTCACTTAGTAGTTGATTTCCATAGAACAATTTAATAACTCTAACCATTCCATTGCCTTGTCTACAGAAAGAAATTTTTTATTTATTTCTATAAAACATTAAACACTTGGAATAAAGCCACAATAAAATTTATATTTTATAAAATCCTAAATGTTATTCCATAAAGATATTATAATCAAATATGTTAAAAAGTAGTTTGCAAAACAAAATGCTCCCACATTGTCTAGCAAACCTAAAAATCATGAAAGTACAATATCAATCTTTTAATTATAAGAGAAAAATAAAACCACCAGTATTCTTAATGGAATTACATCATTTAAATTACCATAATTCATCTATATCAAATTCTTATACTTTGCCTGAAATATTTATTTGGAATACTTATCCAAAAATTTTAAAGAAAAAAGTTTTAATGTCACTGTACTTTTACCCTGTTCAGAATTTTACAAATAGTCAGATTTTACATTAGCTATTCAGATAAGCTATCATAATTTCCTGATTGCTTAAAATTTTGTTAAAGCAAATACATAAAACTATTAATCAAAGTCTAGGGATGGGAGAGGGAAGAGGTAATGATTAATTTTCTTTCTCCTTTGATCTAAGGTGCAAAATAAATTTTGAATAAGAAAAAATGAGAAAGCATTAAATTTTGGTATTATAAGGTATAAGCTAAAATAAAATAATTTACATTTCCTTGAACACCTTCTGCCTATATGCAGTGGGGATAAACAGTAGGGAATTGTTCTATGAAACCAGTTTTATAACTTGCATGAAGCTGTCAGCCTGCAGATTCACTCGTGCTTAACTTGTGTGAGACATGGTCACGTAATAACCATTCCCCAGCTGACACTTCAATTGCATTTTCGTGATTTTCAGGAAAAGGCAAAGAAAGTTAAACCAAAAGTTGAAATTAGAGAGCCTAGTGAGGAGGAAGAAGTAGTTGTCACTATTGAAAAGCCACCAGCAGCTGAGCCAACATATACGACATGGAAGAGTGCCAGGATATTCCCCATGATTTTTAAGAAAGTTAGAGGACTAGCTGATAGAAGAGGCATCATTGACCTTGAAGATGAAGAGTGGCAGAGACGCCTTGAGGCAGAAGATAAAGATTATTTGAAACTAACACTGGACCAAGAGGAAGCTACAGAAAGCACGGTAGAGTCAGAGGAGGAATCCTCAAGTGACTATACTGAATACAGTGAAGAGGAATCTGAGTTCAGTGAGTCTGAGACGACAGAAGAGTCTGAGACAGAGACACCCTCTGAGGAGGAAGAAAGTTCTACCCCTGAATCAGAAGAATCGGAATCCACGGAGTCAGAAGGAGAAAAGGCAAGGAAGAACATTTTTCTTGCAAGAAGAAGGCCCATTGCTGAAGAGGTCCAGAAAGTCAAAGATAGAAAAGAGGAGCTACCTGAAGAGCCAGAAGAACGGAACGTGGAAGAAGAGGAGGAACGCCCAGCAGAAGAACAGGAAAGTGAGCTGACCCCTGTGGAAGAGCCCACGGACCTCGAATCTCAAGACATCACTGAGGAGGGCAGTGCAGAATCAGCTTCAGTGGAAGGAGGTGTGGAAAGTGAGGAGGAGTCAGAATCAAGTATGAGTAGCAGTAGTAGTGAAAGTCAGTCTGGAGGTCCTTGGGGCTTTCAGGTGCCAGAGTATGACCCAAGCAAGCAGGCAAACGAAAAGAAGCCTCCAGGAGCAAGCTCAGAAGGTTACAACACAGCACTTTAAAAGAGATCACAGTAGGTGAAAGTTTTGCAGTGATGAGTGCTCTTGTGTGCAGTGCCTTCTGTGTGTTCTCTGAAATGACACTTGAAGGGGAGGAAACTGATCATAATTCTTATGTGACTTAAGATTTAGAAGCATGCCAGAGAAGTGAATATATATGCTATCCAAACAGATTTGTATATCAGAACATATTAGGGTAAATCTGACTGATCTTTCCTATATTAGTAATTCAGAAGACATGCAATCAGTTACTCAGTATTTAATATTTCATAGTGTGATTTCTGTTAATGCAATGTGGCATTATGTATTGCCAGTAATGCTCTGACTACTGGAATGGACTATATGAATATATATATATATATATATATATATATATATATATATATATATATATATATATAGTGGTTTTGTATCATCTTAAATCCTTAGGACAATATGTAACAAATAAGATCTCTACAAGACTACTTTTGCATATATGTACATTTCAAATGGCAAACATATTATCAAAAATATCATGAACATGTTCAATTAGGTTTATAGCTGGCAGTTTCAAATATTAGAAGTTAAATGATATAAATTAAAAAAAATAAAAGTTATTACCATTTCCCTTCTGTTGTGGATAGGAATTTACCATTTCCCTTCTGTTGTGGATAGGAATTAAAGTGGATTTAGAAAAAAATTGAATTGTAACAGTTATAAATTTTTTTTCTGGGTAACATAATTTTGAAATATATATCTGGAAATCCAAAATCATGGCTTACTTAGTGCAACATGTTGGTACTTTACATATCCCAAAAATGGCAATACTATTTTAAGAATAACCAAGGAGTTTTTCACCTCTGCACCTTGTCATTTCTAATGTGGATTGGTAAAAGAAAAATAAATTTGTGAAAATTTCCATTGTGTTCCAGTTGCTTACTAAAGGAAAATTTACAATCATTAGTTTTCTGTTTTGTGTATTACAAAATAAATTGTGCAGAATGGGAAGATATTTTCTTTTAAGTTAACATATATTTAAATGGATGATCCAGAAAACCAGGACACTTCAAGTGAATAAATGCATTAAATTATACAAAAAGTTTGGCTAATAATGGAGGATTAATTAAGAATTACAATATTGTGGGTTTAAAAATATCTTTAAAATATTGGGAATGGAAGTATTAGCATGAACAGAATATACTAATAATGCTGGGTTTTCCTTTCAATTTAACTTTCCTAAAAAGTATAGCAACTGTCAAAGAACGGATCAGATTCTTAAATATAACCAGTATACTTTTTTTTTCATAGTATAGCAGTAATTTGATCTAAAATAATACGAGTACTTCCTGAAATGTCTACTTTCCAGTGTAGCAAATTTTTTCAGAAGTTATTAAGCTCTCAAACCAATGAAGAATTTGTGGAAGAGAAACTGATGTTAATAAAAAGGTTCTTCCCTCTACCTCTTGGGTTGTTACTTTTGATAGCTTTCTGTCAAAGGTTTTGAATTTTGCAGGCATTGTACTCTTTACCCTTTTAATTCCTTTGATAATGATTCATGCTTTTTTATTTTGACAGTGGGCAAGAAAAAGAATGATAAAGTTAGTTGTTGATCGAGAGTATGAAAGTAGCTCAGCTGGAGAAGACAGTGCTCCTGAATGTCAGAGAAACCGTCTTCACAATCCCAATATCCACAGTAATATCAATAGCAATATATACATTGCACAGAATGGCTCTGTGGTGAGAACCCGCCGTGCCTGCCTCACCGATAACTTAAAAGTTACTTCCCCTGTTCAGTTGGGGAGGCACTTTAAGAAACTAGACAAGTTGGCAGTGACACATGAAGAGAATGTCCCCTTGAACACATTATCAAAGGGGCCATTTTCTACTGAGAAAATGAACACAAGACCAACTCTGGTTACATTTGCCCCTTACCACGTGGGGACTGACAGTACAACAGTGAAGCCTTTGGGGAACAGGCTGAAAAGCACAGTTGAACAGGAGTCCATGGATGACAGTAAGAACATCAAGGAGGTTCTGGACTTCCATAGTGACCACACGCAGTCAGATGATGAGGAGCTTTGGATGGGTCCCTGGAACAACCTCCATATACCAATGACAAAACTGTGACTGATTTTTTTTAAGTTATTTTGTTTTTACTTCAGTTTTTAATAAACTGCCCTTTTTACTGTCACTGAGAAAACAACGTATGGGATTTATATCATGCACACAAGCTAAAACTTTGAACAGTAGGCTTTAAAGTTTAAAAAGAGGTTTACACTCACATTTGTATCAACTAATTGTTCTTCCCAAATATCTTTTTGGACAGACTCTCAATTCACTATATAACGTCATTTAAACATTTAGCTGTTTTTTGGGGCCTTGAAATGTTTTTCATTTTAATAAAGAAGAAATAATTTACTAAATCATTTATATTTTGTTGATTAACATAGATTACTTTTCATCTCTAGCTTCACAGAACTTGTTTTGGTGCATGTAATTTTACTTTTCATAAAAAATGGGAAAAATTTATATTAGAGGATTTTACAGGTAACGGTTTTATACAGTTGCTGTCTATACCATCCTAATTTTTTAAATGAAAGACTGAATTACAAAGAGTGATAGTTAATGTGGGGATCTTCTGTAAATTATGTAGAATCATGGGCCTACTGTCCAATAGAAAGTTTTTCAAATTTTTCGTATGTATATGTTGACCTATTAAACAACACTTGAAGTCATATCTCTTTTATAAATATCATTTACAATTTTCCCTGGTGTGCGCCCCACACTCTGTAAACACTCTAGCCATACCAATCATAATAGGCAATTTAGTGTAGCCATTTGAAGTTAAATAATTATTTGGAGCATCAGAGCAAAAGCTTCCTGAGGCAAGAAAGGGTCAAATAGGCAGTAATGCATCTAGAGTAAGATCAGAGAGGTCTCACATTAATGCCACCAAACATGAATATTTTATTAACTCAGTATAAAAGAATTTGGCAGGGTCAAGAATTTATATAATATATGAAATGCCAATAAAGGCTGTAAATTCATAGCTTCAAACATATTATAGTATTTCACTTTTCCCAGCGCCAGTTTATTCATAAAATATTTAATGCACATAAAATGCAGACCAGAAAATGATCGCCTGGGTCCATCCATTTTTTTAATCAAAGAACCCAGTCTTGATTTTTCACCATTGAACAAAGCACAGTGTTTCACCATTAACAGAAATGAAAACAAAATATCCTTTCAGAAAAAATCCCCCAAACTTGCCTTGTGTGTTGCATTCTCTCCAGGTATAAAAAGGATGAAGCAATATAATTTAAAAGAATTCAGAATTTATTATGGCTTAGTATTTTATAGATGTAGCTCACCTCAAATTTTGCACAGTATTGACCAAGTTCAGATTTCAATAAAATTCTCTCATGCACGCTTATTATATGGTTGAAAGACTGAATAATGTGTTACTATCTATTTCCCTCCTACATAGTTCATATTTTAAAACTTGTTTATTATAATGCTATTTCCTTATTTCCAAAGTGAACAAATTGTATGTAACTTAACTTACATAAGTAGTATCTTTTAATTTCAAATTTCAAAAAGTATTTGAGATTGAATACAATAACATCTCATTTATCTGACATTATTGGAAATTAATGCATTCTACACTCTTGCCAGAAAAACTATCAGCATTAACTGGGAGCTTATTAGAAATGTAGAATCTTGCCCACACCCCCAGGTCTGCTTAACAAGAATCCATGTTCTCACAAGATCCCAAGGTGGTTTCTATGCATACTAACTTTTGAGAAGTAATTACCATTATTAATACCATTGAACTCCAGGGCTTACTCCTTGAAACACCAAAGCAATTGTTTTTAGTTTAAAATATTTTGGATAGAAGTTATATTAAGCATATTGTGTTTTCCTACGTGCTCAATCAGAAATCACTAAATATAAGTTAATAATTTCCTGATGTCCCAGGGTCATCTCAATTAGCATCCTGGTATTCTTTCTGCATATAGATTATGTTGTTTTTTTTTTCTTTCTCCAATTTCATGCTGTGATATTTAACTAATTTTGTCACTGCCTCTCTCTAAAATTCATCTTCCAGTTTACTTTGAATATTCTGGTGAGAAAGTTTGTGTCTTTCTTTGTTTTGCTTGTTATTGAGAAATCATTAAAACCTAAGATAGGGATAAGGTATGTGGATTCAAGCGAAAGTCTTGTGATTCTAAGAAGCTTTTCAAGGTCACTATTGGGATCTGAGCACTGTTCTTGAAATCTGAAAGTTGGCAGAAGACTAATACCCTGATATATGAGATGTCGCTGTATTTTAATGTTCAGTTTTTACAAGGAAACATGCAAAATATTTCCAGCTACTTAGCAGACATATTTCAGCCATTTCAAGTTGACCATTTCAGTGAAAACAATCATGAAGTTAATATGTCCCTAAGTTAGTGGACATACCTAAAGATAAGCAGTATTTACACAGAGTAGCCAAATCAAATATTTGCTCAGCATATTTTAAGGTAAAGTATACATTGCAGCAAAAGCATTACCGACTAACAGCATAAATCTGGACTGATTGAATAGTAACTTTGATAGGACTTTATTCTATAAAACTCTGACTCAGGATTAAAATTGTGGAATCCAGGGGAGACATTCAAGTATGTTTAAGAATACTTCATGTAAATGACGTTTTCTATGTAAATGTTTATAAAGAAAGTGGTGGTTATTTTTCCTAGATGGGTATAGCAATTTTTTGTGGTGGTTCTTCATCAGCACCAGCTTTCAATCAGTCAGAAGAAACAGCAGATCTTGGCTGGTTAAGATGAGAACAGACTGATATGACTATAATATTGCTAAACCTGTTGATTTTAAGAGAAGGCCTTGTTGGCATGAAGGGCAAGGCAAGGCAAGGAAAATGAAAAAATAGATTCGAGGTGACATAGGACATTTGTGACTCAAAGATCATGAAATCACAGAGGCTAATCTCTCTCTCTCAACTTCTCTTTTTCATTAGGTACAAACTGTGAGAGTTGTCATAGAATGATAACTGTAGGCTGGCCAGAAGCATCTTTTTAAATCCAGAAAAAAAAAAGTTTGCCCTGAATTTTGTATGTGATATGGCATTCATGTTATTAAACCACGTTGTTAACAGGAATGTTAAAACATGTTATTTATTCTAAGCGGTTCTTCCAAATGGGATATGGTAGCTACTATTAAAATATTGTTAATTATATTTATGTATCATAGAGCCAGAAAAAACTGAATATTGATTCTTGAGGGAAGACATTTTCTTTCTTTTAATTCATGAGCTTTACTTTTTCTCTTGCTCTGCTTCACTTTCTGCACTTTCTGCCATGAGTGGGGCTTATATACCACTTAAATTAATTAGTAAAATAGGCAGAAAGTTCTAATAATCCATTCTCAGGGCAGATGCCCACTGGTGCCTGAAAATAACATAGCGATAAAGCTGAGAGATAGGTTCAAAATTATATTGAGGACCTCTACTTTTTATTGATAGTTTCTTCCTCTACTCAAATGATAACATGGATTTTTTTGCTCTATTTTTTTCTTCTCTTGTTTTTGCATTTGTTGACTTTGATCTGTATAATAACAATCTTTACTTTTTAGATTGGTATTTTTTCATTGCAATCTATATTTATGATAAGTTAAGCACATATATGGAAGGCTTGAACAATATCTATAGTTTGGAAAATTATCAACACATTCACTGCTCTCCCAGTTTCTTTTATCCAAACACTTTTTTTTAAAACAAATATTATGTTACTGTATGTAAAATATGAATTAAAAATTTAAGTTAAAAATGCATTGTTACTCACTACACAATGTTTCAAAAATAAATTTCCATTTGAAAAAAATGGCCTCTCATTATTCTGTCAGGTGGGGATAAACATCAGTAACGATTTTCCTATTTACATGTTTAGTATTTCAGTTTGATAACACAAAGAAAATCCTGCTCTTCAAACTCTTATCTTTGAACAATGTGGAGAAAGGATGTGTATTTTAAAACTATCATCCTTTCTGATACATTTCATTCATGTATACGTGTTACCAAGTACTAAGAAGAGTGGGACACTGTTTTCTAACATTCCACCTATCCACTTACTTTTAAAACAATTTTTATAATCACATAAACACTAAGATGTTAATATATAATCCGTCAGCATGTCCACAGAAATGCTAAATGACAGCATAAATATATCAAGAAGTATAGTCAATATGAAGTTACGTTATGCCTTTTTACATGATTGAGTTGGGTGTTTCAGGTTCATAATTTGTGTATTTATATCTTTATCTATTATTCATCCACCTATCTAGCTATGCTCATATTTCCCTGGATACATGCAGCTTACCTTAGCTTTATAATGCAGCTGATGATATAATAATAACCTCAATCGTCTTTTTTTTTTTTTTTTTTTTTTGCGGTACGCGGGCCTCTCACTGTTGTGGCCTCTCCCACTGCGGAGCACAGGCTCCGGACGCGCAGGCTCAGCAGCCACAGCTCACGGGCCCAGCCACTCCGTGGCATGTGTCAATCGTCTTTTATCTCAAACAATCAGTATTGGGAAGAATAAGTTTTTTGAAACAACTGTCTCGAATACAGAGTAAATTCTTGGCCTCTTGCCCCTTTGCTCTTCGTATCATAGAATAGAATTTTATTCATCTTTGTATTTCTGGTGCTCACACCAGAAAAATATTGCATTTAATAGAATGAGTTAATTCTAGCCCTGTCACTGCATGACCTTGGGTGGGTCATTTGACAATTTACCCCATTGGGAAATGACAATAATAACGTCCACCTCAAATAACAGATAAAATCAGAGATTTGATCTGAACATATTTTTCCATCTCTATAATGGAATATAGAGATGGAAAGAATAAAAATTAGAAAGTGTTCTTCATATTCTTCACAAGTATGGCCAGATTATAATATTTTACTTGCTAAACACCAGTGTACCTTTTACTGACCTATTCCAAGTAGTAGATATTCTAAGTTATAAGAAAATACATCTTTCCTCCAGGTAACGAAAATGGTTTGCATTTTTTTTTTTTTGCGGTACGCAGGCCTCTCACTGTTGTGGCCTCTCCCGTTGTGGAGCACAGTCTCCGGACGCGCAGGCTCCGCGGCATGTGGGATCTTCCCAGACCGGGGCACGAACCCATGTCCCCTGCATCGGCAGGCGGACTCTCAACCACTGCGCCATCAGGGAAGCCCACTGCAACTACTATTATTAATCAGATGGCAAAACCTATGGAAGTCAAGACTTCTTTTTCCTTTGAGAAACCAAATACCCATGGAATACACTAAAAATAAATAAAATTTAAAATTTGATATTAATTAGATTCCTACTTATAATAGCTTCTAATTAGGCTTCTCTGTAGTAAAACAAAGAATTTTTTAAAGTGTGGGGGAAAAGCTTGTAATAGTTAAACATTTATATGCTTAACATTTTTTTAATTGGGCAAATAATTATTTAATTACTGTTAGTAGTAGAACACAACAGTTCAACTCACAGAATGACAGCATTCTATATGCTCAAAAATTAAAAGTTTGTGAATTAAATTGTCAGCTTTTAGGAGGACAGATCCAAATATACCACAGATAGAGCCATTATACAGTATTTTACACTGAGATCTAACCATTAAAATCACTAACAATTACTGTCCCATGAACTAAATATCTTTTTTTAATACACATGTATACACACTCATGTACATGTCCATGAATAATAGTATGGTATTTGTAATTTGCATAAATGGCGGTATGTTACATCTCACTTAGCTTAATTTATAACTCAAACATGTTTTTGAAATTTATTCATGATAGGTTTTGCTAATTCTGTTAACTTGTATTCTATCACTGTCATATAACATTTTATTTGTCTCTTCAAGATGACATTTAAATTATTTTCAACTCTATTACTGTAAACAATTTTGGCAAACACTTTTTAACATCTTTATTGGAGTATAATTGCTTTACAATGGTGTAAATATCTTTTTAATGAAAATTTTAGTGCAATTGAGTTAAATATTTAAGGCTGATCCATTTATTACAAATAGAGCCAGAAAACAAAAAGCAAAAGCAATGTTCCAGTAAGAGTACTGTGCTACATGTAGAGATGGGCAGGTATCAGGGCAATTAATTCAGTGCTCTCATATATCAGCTAGACATCTTAAAAGATCTTGGGAATTAGTCTTTGTATATATGAAATCAGGATATAAAATTTCTAGTTCTTTGGTATCTAGTTAAAAGATCTTTATTAGGGCTTCCCTCGTGGCGCAGTGGTTAAGAATCTGCCTTTCAATGCAGGGGGCACGGGTTTGTTCCCCAGTCCGGGAGGATCCCACGTGCCGCGGAGGGGCTGGGCCCGTGAGCCATGGCCGCTGAGCCTGCGCGTCCGGAGCCTGTGCTCCGCAACGGGAGAGGCCACAAACAGTGAGAGGCCCACGTACCGCAAAAAGAAAAAAAAAAAAAGATCTTTATCAGGATAGATTTTTAAATATAACTCAAAAATATTAATATAATTTAAAACATTAATTCTAAACAATACTATTTCTTACTATAGATAATGCAAAATACTGATTTGGAAGGCAGAAATTAATAACACAGTATCCTAACTTATTTTGTCTTAAATTTATGAGTTTTGTAAATTAGTTTGCAAAATAATTTGCATTGTTTTTTTATTTTTATTTCCCATTTTTATCACCCTTTACCATTTTCTTTTCTACTTAACTTATACTTTCTTTCTGACAAATGATTACTTATTCTTAGGGAACAATGACTTCTAAACAACAGTTTAAATATATTTTGGAAAAAATTTATATGTATGTTTTGTCCATCAACAAATATTTATTTTAAGCCTTTATGAAGGTTTTTATATTTATCAAATGAGGGCTTTTTGTGACATCTGTTATTTAATAAGGTAGCCTAATTTCTTTATATTTACAAATAATTTATGATTAACTTCCAGGTATAATTAAACAAATACCACCAAATTTAACACCAGCTCCTACAGGAAAAAGCAGTACAATAAATTTCAAATCAAACTACCTTTTACCATGAAATGATCCTCTGGGGTTTCAAAAAGTTAAATGCTTGAGGCAAATATGTAGATTACTAAGAAGGAAGCCAAAAGTTCTTTAATCATGGGTTGTAGGACATCAAGACTGAAGACAGAAAAAAAGAGAGAAAAGCCTAACTATCCTCTGCATTTAAAAATATAAGCAAGGTTTTCACAACAAAAGGATAGCTTAAAGCAAACTTTTAAATCTAATATTAATCAAACACAGAAGATTTAGTTTCATAGCAGAAAACATATTTTTATGGCAAATTCCAACTAGGATTGAATGTTAGAAATTCTCAGGCACACTAGCATCTGACGGCTTAATTTCCAATCCTGCAGAGACGTCAGTGAAATTACATAAATCTTGTTACATCTCCGAAAAGGTGTTTTGAACAACTGTCATTAGTTATTACTTTACCTGTCTCAAAATATTTTTTCTTGATAACCAATTTCCAGGCATGTTTATCTTTACTGAAAAATAAGAAAGGATTTTTTTTCAACACAACTCATTGTGTATAATGTGGTAGCTACAAGTTCATTTGGTACAACATTGCTATCAATAAAGTAAAGCAACGTTTTAGGTTTTTATTTATTTTTCATAAATCACTGGTTAAATACCACGGAAAATTTATAATCTGAAAAAGGTTTCAAAAAGTGAAAATCATTTTTGAAGGACATTTATGTTTTGAGATTCTTATATTTGGGGAATGTTTCCTTACGGTAGGCTTTCACAAGTATTATGAAGTATCTTTTCCAAAGTGACTTCTATTAGTTTTAAAGCTTTCTTTCCTGATAGGCCCAGTCAGAAGAATGCCAAAAAGATTATGTTGGAATTGCATCATATGAAGTATTTTTACTTCTTGATTTTTTTTTTTCCATTAGCCTATCAGCAATGTGAGTGCCAGTTTTAACTGACCTTTTAAGTATACAGTAAAATGGGGTACCTCCTTGGCAGCCAGCGTCAAGATGGTTAAAACGGAAAGCTTAAGACCCATGTATGAACAGCAAGGTATTCTTTCTACATCAAATACAACTGTTTATACACTCTGTATAGACAGGTTCTGGAACCACAAACATAATCATAATTTTGTTCTAGCAATTATCCATAATCATTTTAAAATTAACTTTAATTGAGCATTCACAGTGTACCAAGTATCATGCCCCTAGTAAATCACATGTAATTTCATATACTTCTTAGAACCACTGTGAGGTAGAGCTTACCTACACACATTTAACAGAATTAAAAAAAAAAAAGCTGTAAGCAAGGAAAATTGCTACATGACTTGCCAAAAATCATACAGATAAAAAGTGGCAGATCAAGAATCAGAGCCAGGTTTGTATTCCATAGCCAAGTCTTTCAGAGATTCCCAAATAGATAAATGTTTCTGTTAGCATATATTGTTTATTGTTCATTAAATGTCAGACATGGTAAGTATTCCAGAAGACAACATTGTGTATTATTTTCATTTCAAATTCAATTCACTTGAGTGGCTTTCCTTCCTGAACTAAATAGAGATGTTCCAGATGCAAGAATAATATAACTAAATTTATTTCCATAAGTCATAAGAGGAAATGAATTTGTTTTAATAGTTAAGGTGGTACTTAAAACAATCTATCTGAGAGCCACTGATGTGAAGACTAGCATCTGTTTGGAAGCATTTTCCAGTTATATCTTTTAGTAAATATAATCTGAAATGCACAGTATTTCATTTAGTTACAAGACCATTTCATACAGTTATTCATATTTATTTTTAAGAAAACAAAGACTTCTCTCATAGTATATGTGAAAATTGTTCATTAAAAAGATTTTTATAAAATATGATCATTATTCAGATACAATGTTGTGCAATGTGCATGGTGCAAGATGCATTACTGACATATGATACATTTTATGAAAACAACTTATAAGTAAAGGTGTTTCTAAAAGCATAGGATTCCTTGAGCCCCCATAGTTATCCCTTTGGTTTCAAGCCTGGACATATAGATGAGTACTCCAGCAGAGGGAAACTCACACCCACACTGCTTTATGTATATATCGTCTCAGTATAGGGACACCAGGTTTTCTCTATAACAAAGGGAGTTCACTGCAGAGCCTCCACTGCTCAACCAGGAATGTTTCATAGAAATTTTAGTCACGTTATTGGAGAAACCCTCTCTCCCTCCTCTGTCTTCTGTGATCTGGCTTAGTCTAGCAAAACCAGCTCATGTCAACTGCTCCAGAAAAGAGGGGATGAGCCCCCATGACAAGCAGGTTGTTTCTCGTATTGTAAAGGCAATTCTTTACAAAATACGTGTTCTTTAAATTGTAAATTTTTAAATTATCTTACGATAATATATTTTTCTCCTAATTTTGGCCTATATATATACCCCAGGCAGAAATCCAGTAACAGAACAGATGGTTTATAAATGAGAGAGCACATAGTCACACTATGTGGAGACAGTCTGCAAATAAACCAATCTATGGTTAAGTATTAACATTTGCTGGGTCATAAACTCATGGATGTGTTAGCACTTTGAAAACCTCATTTACTTTCTGAGCCTAACACTAGCCTTAAGTACGAGATAGTCAGACTTACTAAACTTCATTCTATAAAAGATATCCTCAGTAGCAGTATCTCTTTGAGTGATAGATTCTGAGGAAAAATCTGTACAAGCTTAAACCAAAAGGAGAGAAAAAGAAAAATATTAGGATGTGACATATATTATAGGTAGAAATATTTACAAGAAAGTGACTTGGAATATAGGAGTTGGAATTAATTGAATTCATGGAATTACTCATGTCTAGTGATTGATGTTAGCAATGCTGGACCTAAGCTGGGATTTTGGCTGGAGCACTTATTTGTGGCCTTTCCATGTGACCTGGGCTTCTTAAGAGCATAGAGTGCCTCAGGGCTGTTGGATTACTAACATGAGGGCTGCACATTTCAAGTATTCTAACGAAAGAGATGGAAGTTGACTTGTCTTTATGACCTACCAAGCCTAAGTTTCCAAAGAGGAAACAAGTGAGAGTATCCCAAAAACAAGTGAAAAACTCAATCATTTTTACTGATCTAGCCTCAGAAGTTAACCAGAATCAAGTCTGTCAAATTCTTTTCAATACAAACAAACCAAAAAGGGAGAAGTCATGACCACATCTGAAAATGAGAGAAGTATCAAAGAATCTAAGGATATGTTTAAGCATTGTCGCAAAAGCCAGAAACAAAGCCTCTACAGCTTTGTGGTGATCCAACAATAATTTCACTGCCTACACACTACCAAATATAAAATCGATAGCTAGTGGGAAGCAGCCACATAGCACAGGGATATCAGCTCATTGCTTTGTGACCACCTAGAGGGGTGGGATAGGGAGGGTGGAAGGGAGGGAGACGAAAGAGGGAAGAGATATGGGGATATATGTATATGTATTGCTGATTCACTTTGTTATAAAGCAGAAACTAACACACCATTGTAAAGCAATTATACTCTAATAAAGATGTTAAAAAAAATAATTTCACTGCCTACTACTAAAATATCTCAACATGTTTCACAAAAAAGAACAAATTGTGGAGTTTATCATCTATAATGTCCAGTATACAATAAAAATAACAATACATTTAAGCAAACATAAAAGTGAACCATAGATGACAGAGAGAAAAAAAAAGCCTTTTTGAAGTTAGCATAAATTAACTATAAAATAACTATTAAAAATAAGTTTAAGAACCTATCGGAAAAGATAGATATAATAAATGAATGTACGAGGAAGATTAGGAAGTAAATCAAAACTCTGAAAAACAGATGAAAATGGTAAAACTAGACTGAAAAATGCAATAATGATATAAAAACCCATTTGATGATCTAAAGAGCAAATTATACAACATAGAGAGATTAGTCAACTTTAAGACACTACAGTAGAAAATATTCAAACAGAAGCACACTGAGAACAAAGATTTTAAAAAATGAAAAGTATCACATGGCCTAACATACATATATTTAGTGTTCAGAAGATGAGGAAAGAATTAATCAATAAATTTTGAAAACACAATTGTGAATTTTTCAAATTTGATTAAAAATACCAACTTACAGATTCAAGTACCATGATAAAAACCAAATAGAATGATTTTAAAAAGAAACCGAACTTAGGCATTTCAGAGTCAAACTGCTGAAAACCAAAGATAAAGATAGTATCTTAAAAGCATTCATGGAGAAAAAAAGTAAAAACCATAAGAATGACAGCTGATTTTCAACAAAACAATGGAGACCTATTATTGAACACACTTTTTCAGTTCCCATAACCTTCATTCATTGGGATAAATTACTCATACAATCCTTTTTTTTATTCTAATATTTTGGGAGCAGATAACCTAGATCTCTCCTAATGTTAAAGTTTACAAAACAGTAGTTATCTAGGAGCTCATAAAAGAGTTACCTAAATGTAATCTCCTTTATTCCTACATCACTTTCTCTTTCTTACTGCCCTGAATAGTTCATTGTAATAATCGTGAATTGGATTGAACCTAAACCCTGGAAACATCATGCAAAATTGCAAATATGAAAGTACATGTTACCTGGGAAGATGCATAAGACTCTCATGTTACTTTTGTTTTGGTTTTTTTTCAGGAATGCATTATGATTAATTGGCTTTTAAGATCTGCTAACTATTGACAGGAAAGTCACAGAGCACCTGACTGTATTTGGATGACATTCACAAAAGGACAAATTTAATAGATGAGGTTTATTTGTTCTCAAAAGCTCAGGAGAGACAGTATGGTGCACTGACAGAGATAGGGAAGGGGGCTGGATGCCAAGATACCTGAGGGAATTAGAGTGATGGCACTGGAGAACACACAGGACCACTGTTGTCCACCCTAAAATGTCACTTGATGGCTGCCAAAACCACCCCTTAGACATCACGATTCAATCTATGGATACTTAGCTTGAAAAGAAAACAAATATGTCTCGTCGTAGAGATTTAGCAATCTTTTCAGGCAAGGAATGTGACAAATGAATTAAGGCATTTCAAAACAACAACAAAACACACAGGTACACAAATATGTCCATTTTTTAAAGGAATTTTCTTATTCCTTTTGCTTTCCCCTTTTCTCTCCTACTGTTTAAATAATAGTGCAGGAAATAAGGGCTGGCATAGAGAAGGGCTAGAAAGAGAAGAGAAGAGGTAGGGTGTCTGATGAGACAGAGGGTTTTCAAATAGTGCTTCCTGCATTTGTCCCATTGCAACAATAATTCTGTGAAGTCTAAATCAGTTTCTAATCACTCACGAACATTCCACAAAGCTGTCTGAATGTTATTTTAGTCAAAAATACAAAATATTTTCAGAAAAGACATGTCGACAGAAGGTAGACACATAAGCACAGCATAACTCTTGCATACAGCTAGACCCTATAAAGGGGGTCATGCTTCTGCTGCTGTCACTGTCAAAACAGGGGCACCTCTCACCAGCTGTGGAAATAGCTCTTGCTTCTTCAAGGCTTTTCTTACTTAAAACCTACATTATCATTCAGGAAGATTGTACACAAACAATAGTATTCTTTCATTTAATGGGATAATTTACACTTAACAAGATCTGATATTTTTAATATTATGCTCAGTATCAGCAAGGCCAGAGTTGCATCTAAAAAAAGAAAAAAAACTGCACTATGGTGAACTTGAATACTATTTCTGCCTCTAGCTTTATAGTCTGACTCTGCAGTCTACTCCTCAGCTCCGATTTAATACTCTTTTACTTGGGTAGAACTCACACTGAGTTGGATTCCAGTGCTATGGTCACAGATCCATTTCCCCTACAGGTGCTGTCTGTAGATCTTAAAATCATCCAGAGGGTAAATAACAAAATTTTTAATTGTCCAATCTTGGTAACTCTACTGGGAAACATATATTATGGCTCTGTTCAATAGCACCCTTTTATGGTTTTTGCTCTAGTGAAGCCTTTGGTTTCAATAATAGCAATCTACTTAACATTATGTTATGAGTAAATTTGTTATTTGGAAATGGATGACAAGGACAGGCAATGAAACTGGTCCTGAGAACTAGGGAGCTATTGTGATCCAAGGCAGCATCCAATGGTTACATAGGTTCAGATAATTAAAAAGATTCACAGACTCTATGGAACATATTCATGTGAGACTTTAATAAAGATAAAGGATATGATAGAGCAGGTCGAAGAAAAGACAGGCAAACATCAGTGGCTGAGGGCCTTCTAGGAGAGACTTCCTAAGGTTTTAGTCACATAAGATGTAATTTTTCTCTGGATCATGAAACAGCAAGTTATGCTCAAGGAATCTTGGTTTCAGTGAGTGATCAGGTAAGTTTTCTAGCAGAACCTTTAATACCCCATTGGTCATACAGTCAAGTCAGGTTTTACAACCAGTTACATGATAGGAAAGCAATCAATCTAAACATTGCTAAGTAATGTAGACAGTTAGTTTGAGTACCTCTAGGAGATTTTTGAACTTTAAATAGTATAATAAAAAATCACTTCTTAGCCCTACTTGCTCTTGTATTGGTCCAGGGTGAATACTAGTCTTTCAGGCAAGTCCAGAGACAAATACAAAGCCATTATGGTACAATTAAAAAATAACTTTGTTTTACACGCAACTACTTTCTTCTTTTTTCTCATCCTAGAACAGCATTTTTTCTTTCACCCTTCTTTAAATCTCCTCTATCTTAGCACCCTCTGCTTGGACACAGCCCAGTAATTTTACCAGCACTAACACTAAATGACTTTACTGGTCTAGTGCCCATTATCAACATGGACTTCATCTATGAAATCCCCATTTATTGTTTGCTGACTAGAAAATGTATTGCTTCCAGTTGAGATAGGTATCCGTTGACAGTCTAGTCTAGCTGGAAGTGAATGGGTCTACATAACAGCAATGCAAACATATTTCAGAGAAAGTTCTGAAAATGTGCAGGCTTCTTTCCAAATTGCTATTATCATCTTAGTAATCCAAAATAGTTGTTTACAAACTGCTTTGAAGGGTTGCAGATGGAAATCAGTGGCCAAAACAAAATGATTAGTGATGTAAATCAGCTGAGCTCTGGGATACTCAACTCTCAATTTCAGTCAGAGAACTCTCTCATTTTATGTATTTTAAATTTAAAAAAGAGACTCTTGAAAAAAATTAAATTTCACTGCTTGAAGTTGGAATATAACTTCAATCCCTCCTGGACAATATATAAATCCTTTTGATAGATTAAAGAAAATATTTAAAATTATGTGCTCTATTCATTAGAAATTTCTAACTTTGACCTTAGAAATCAACTCCTTAATTACTCAAAAATACTAAAGTCAATATACCTGCTTCTGCAGTTTACCCAGGTAGACAAATACATTACTCATTATGGTCAATAAAATGTATCTGTATTTCTTTGTTATCAAAATGTACATACTTAAGTTTACCTAAATGAGGTTAACACGAGAAGAGTAAAAAAATGGTTATTTATTGAGACAAAACTCTCTCCCATTTAATAATAATAATGAAAAATATTATTCTTGAACCTCAACTCCTCTTAAGAAAAGAAGAAAAATGTTATTTCAAGACCCTAAGGTTTTATTCTTTTTTTATATAACAAAAGAAACATACATTATATACAAAAAGTCAAATAAAATTAAAAGAATAAGTCCCCCATGGAATTCCAATAAAAGATAATTTGATTATCCAGTATAGCTAACTCATAAATGGGAAGGCGGGAATTAAGGCAAGACAGAAAAAATTTGATGAAAATATCATCTCAATGTGAAAGGAAAATAAAAATGGAGTTCGTATTGCTAAGACAGCTCCTGAAAATGGACCTGGGAGGCCACTGAGCAAGTGTGACTTATACATGTCTCGGCCTGGATAGAATCTGACCTTTTGACCACTTACTGTCTGAACAAAGGCACGGATAACATCTGCCCAATGTTCCAGAAATTCAAGATACTTATCAGACCCTTACACTTAACCCTTAACCTAAAACAACTCATGACAGCCTATCTACTTATTGGACCCTTACCCTAAATAACTGGTGACAGCCTATCCCTTAAGGACAATATTTCCTTTCTTGTATCAGAGTACATCCTCACGACTTTTGTCTTTATAACCTCCTGACTCTTTTCTTCCCCCATCATTCATTTGGTTTTACCTGAATCTGTGTCTCCCAAGTTGCAATTCTCTGACCCTAGATAAAGTCTTTTCTTATTTACAGCCTTCTGCATTTTTTTTTTTTTGGTTTACATCAGGTAACTGAGAAAACATTTATATAATCTTCTATCATTTTTGAGAATTTATGAAATATTTAGTACCCCATGGTCACATTGATATAAACTTAAAAACAGGCAAATTAATCCAAAGTGTTAGAAGTCATAATACTGGTTACCTTTGGGAAAGAATGGGGTAGTAATGAGAGGATGAATAGGATGAATTTTGAGATAATTGTAATATTCTGGTTTTTTTCTGGGTTGTAGCTACATTGGTGTGTTTACTTTGGAACTTCATATAACAATATGCTAATGATATTTCCAACTTCTCCGGATTATATGCTATTAAAAAAAAAAGTTTGTTTAAAAAAACCCAAAAGGTTGAGGTTAAGGCAGGAGAAAATAGAAGTTTTCACAAGGTCCATAGAAGGAGAGTTCTAGGAAGAAGAGAGTGATCAGTAGCTCCAGACTCAAGTCCATGCACAATAGTGCAGCATCCAAAGTAATCACCTCTGTATTCCTAGGACATGGCTCAAAAACTGTCAGCAAGCATACACTGAATGAATATTTGTTTAAGGACTGAGTTAATGGGTGGACATCAAATGCCATAGACCACTATTAAGACTAGGAAGCAATAACAAAATTTTACAAAAAGGGTATTAAAACAAAAAAATAGAGAAGGTTTTTAGGGAAGTGATGGTTTGTGATTTAAAACTTGAAAAGCAAGTGAAGAATTAGACATTGGGAGCCAAAACTACTTTCAAGAATCTTGCCTATGAGGACAAAGAATGCCACCTGCCATTTCAGTAAAAAAAAAGATGTTGTGGCCATAAAGCCATCAGCGTCTGCAGCTCCCTCCCCACCCCTGAGGATGGTGTACCCTGAGGGGACCTGCAGAAAAACAGAATACGAGCCTTAGATAATTAAGGTGCACATCAAAAGAATAATTTAAGTAAGCCCAGACTCTTGCATCTTCCCAAACACACAAAAGTGCTAAATTCATCAACTTGAGATGTCTGGGTTTTTTAAATTATTAGCAGTAATCCTTTGATGTTCAACTATATGTTTTTTGTTTAGTTTTGGTTTTTTCTCAGCAAAACTCCTGTATATCCTTGCTCCTCCCTTTACTCTTTGGAATAGTCCCTGAGAGCTATCTGAGAGGCTGTATCTGGGGCTTAAGTCCTCAAATGAACATAATTCTCAGCTTTTAGGTTGTGCATTTTTTTCAGTCAACACCTATGAAGAGTGGAGTAAAATAATAAAGTTACTGGAAGCAAGCACAATGGAGATACTACAATGAAATATTTTAAAGTTACAATTGTTAAGCTACAAGAGTAATGGCTATTATTTATTCAGTGGCTACCATGTTATATCAACATAGCCACAATCTCACTTATCCTCTGCAAAATTTGAAGAAGCTGATGATATTATCTGCTGAAGACTGAATGTTTGTGTCCACCCCCACCATATTCATATTTTGAAGTCCTAATACCCCATGGGATATTATTTGGAGGTGGGGTTTTGGGAGATGGTTAGGTCATGAGGGTGGAGTCCCCGTGAATGGGATTAGTGCCCTTATAAAAGAGACCCCAGAGAAAGTCCTCATCTTTCTGCCATGTGAAGCAAGGAAAAGACAATAGCTTATGAATCATAAATTTGACCCTCAGTAGGCAACAAATCTGTCTGCATCTTGATCTTGGACTTCCCAGCCTCCAAAACTCTGAGAAATAAATTTCTGTTATTTTCTGTTATTTATAAGCCACGTAGTCTATGGTATTTGGATATAGCAGGCTGAATGAACTAAGTAAGACATTATTACAATAAAAAAGAAAGAAAGAGACTGAAATTCAGAGCAGTTATCTAACTGTTCATAGATCCTCAGCTATTGCATGGAAATACAAATGCCTCATATAGAATCTGGCACACAGGACATGTTCAACAAATATTTGCTAAATTATAGGTTAAAAGAATAAATACAAAA
The DNA here is from genome assembly GCF_005190385.1 of Monodon monoceros. Lineage (NCBI taxonomy): Eukaryota > Metazoa > Chordata > Mammalia > Artiodactyla > Monodontidae > Monodon > Monodon monoceros. Next base: position 41,734,072 of record NW_021703781.1, read on the forward strand.
GGGAGAAAAGAGAAGTAAAAGAAGGAAACTACGACTATTTGAATAGTCCATACTCTTTTTAGTCCACACTCTTTTTTTCTATGCCATGCTTGTGGCATATTTAGATTTTCTGTATAAGGGATAGGAAATCCTTGAATTTTCAATCACATATGTTTAAAAAAATTCTAAAATACCATTGCCCCCTAAATCATGTTACCATCCAAAATGTGCTAATGTATGCTATAGAGGTGAAAAGTCTCTTTTCCTTATAGTTTCCTGTAACATCACTTAATCTACAGGCTAAATCTCCCACTGTAAGCTTCAACTAATATACACAGGACTCATTCTGTCACCCTGAATTCCACAGTAGAACAACTAGAGTTTAGATTTATAATAAGATAAACAGCTTTGTGAAAAGATAGAAGCTGGGATTATGCTGAGCTCAGTATTACTCATTAAATATTATAACGAGCATATGCTGTCTGTGTCTAACAAAGAGCATAAGATAAGAAATAATCAGTTTCAGTTCCTATGTAGTATTTGATCCCCTTTCATCTTCTATAATTCATAAAGCTACTTGATAGCACTTTGGAGCTTACAGTCTTAAAATTATAACTGTTGTATAGTTTAATTGCAAATAACTATGCTGTCTCATTTAAATTCTCATTACTTAGACATTTTCTAAACCTAGGGAATCCTTTGAGATTATCTTAGTTTGTCAGAAAATTATCAGACATAGTCTTGATCCATTATGAAAGTTTGAGAATTATTATTGAGAGTCTCTTTTTTGTTCAATTAAATCGCTGATGCTGAAAACATTCAGCTATCCATTTTTATCTGTTTCTTTAATATTTTCTAACATTGATCTTAGCACTGTAACTTGGATCCAAAGAACTCTCTGAACACTAGGTTAAATATTTCTCTGAGAAAGTGAGAGCAAGCAAGAGAGAGAGAGAGAGAGAGACCCATTGTACTCAAATATCAGATAAATGGTTAAAAATCTCAATTTAAACTAAGGCGTGTTGTTTAATAATATTTGCCTTTCTAGACCCTAGCATTACTTATGTTCTAATACTTATCTTAATCCTCATTATTAGTGGACAAAAGAATTGAAACAAAATGGTTCCAAGATGTCAACATGAGGAGGAGGAGAGTTGGTATGATTAGGAGCAAGAATGCTATATTTTTAGCTTTTATTTCTTAAAATGCAGCTGCAAACACTTATTTTCAGCTATCCAATTATTTTGATAAAAGCAGGTAAGCAATCTTTTTACCTGTTACATAGTAATTAATGTGGAGTTTCATTGACATTTTACATCTTTATGTCATTTGCAACTGGGCAATAAGAAGACCCTGTATCACAGAAACTCATGTTGATACTTATATTTGTTCACATATGACACTGCCATGGATGGAATACTGCAAGATGATGATGAAGTTAAATTTTTGCCTGGAGTGGAACAAACACTGTTAAACATCATGAAGTAGCCCCTTAAGGCTTTTCACATAGTGAAATATATTTATTTCAATTGGTCTGGTTTGCAGATTTCAAATATACAACATTAAAATGGGCAGCCTAAAATTTCTATCACATTTTGGAGCACAAGTCCTAAGTTAAAATTACATGTATCTATTAAGTAAGGAACCAAGCTTCCCTATTGAGTGTTAGTTTCTCAGCATGACTTGCAAAGCATCCAGACACATGTAAAACCATAATCTGAAAATCATGAAGAGCAAAAATTCTGCAAAACCCTGAGAATATTGAAATTCCAGAAATATATTTCTCAAGGTTAATATAACTTTGATATCAAACTAGACAGATATTGGAGGATAAATAAATGCTCAGATTAATTTTATTTATAAATATAGAGACAAAACTCTTAAGGGCCATAGTTAGTCAACTCCATTTTAAATATACATATGTATATATATGACCAAAGCTTGTTTATCCCTCAAATGTAAGACTGGTTAGTATGCAAAAGTTTATTATTATAATGCACTAAATTATTTGACTAAAGAAGTAAAGCAATATAAGTTAAATAAATTCAGAAAAGCACTGCCTAAAATTTCATATTTACTGTTAACAAAGATTTAAGAGAATTTACATAATATATGAAGATTAGCTAGTAAAAACTATAGTACACATCATTTTCAGTGGAAAGAATATTTAGAAACAGTTTCTTTGAGATAAAGAACAAGACAAGGATACCCATAATCTATACTATTGTTTAGTATACTACATAAGAGATGGTCAAAACAATAAGAAAAAAAGAACAATAAGAAAAAAAGGAAAATGGTAATAATATTTACCATTTGGAAAGGGGTATATAATGGTGTAGTTATTCCAAGATGACATGGTACTCCCCAAAACCAAAAACCTAGTAAAACTGTTTGGAAATTTCAACAACATTGTAAAATGCAAAATTAATAAATTGAGGAAATTCCTCTACACCATCAAACATCCTTCAGAAAATGTAATGGAAAAGATTTATGTTTCACAAGAGCAACAAAACTTTAAATACCCAGGAATCAACTTAATCAAATATACAACTATATGGGGAAAGGTCGTAAATTCTATAAATACATGAAGCATATTCACAGTAAATGGAGACATGCCAAATTAATGAAGTGGAAAACTTAAGAATATAAAGATATTAATTTTCCCCAATGGAATTTCAATTAAATTTTAGCAGGTTTTGGTGGTAGTGGGGAACTAATTCCTAAAAATATGGAAAAAACACATTTTTACAAAGAACAAGGGATTTGTGAGAAGGAAGAGCAAAATCAGATCCAGCTGAACGAGCAGTACATATTGAAAATCCCAGTAATTAAAATTTGTGACCAAACATTTGGAAATTAAACAGAGCAGCTAGTTCTATTATATGAGCACCTATACTTCACTTACTGGTAACAATTATACATCATGAGGTGGAGATTTTTTTTTTTCCAAATGAGGTGGTTCAGCTCTCTCAATAATCCAGTGAACTATCCAATATTTTTATAAAATCCTTTTCTGCTCAACTCAGCCTGAGGCAGCTTGCATTGTTTAAAATTAAGAATCCTGATTAACAAAATAACTAGCAATGAATCATACGAATTGGCAAGAAAGAGACAAACAGTTCATTAATAAAATAAAATTGTGGAAATAGCTATTAAGCTTTAAATTTTGTGTGGCAAGTTCATTTCTGCCTGTCACTTTCCAGTGTAACCAATGTTAGCCTGGGCTATATATTCTACATCCTTCTCCAAGCCTAAAAAAATATATATAGAAAATATATGGGTTTTATTTACAAAGTCTCATCATACAATTAATATACCTCTGGAATTTTCTTTTTTACTTTAGAATCAAATAACAGCCTCAAATTCAAGAGTTGTATATTTCACATCCTTTTCTGTCAGCTCTGCAGTAATTCATAGTATGGTTTTATCAAGATGAATTCAATTTTCCTTTCTCCCCTTGTGAATACTGAAGCTGTATCCTGTGTTTGTTTTTTTTCCTTTTTCTTTTTCTTTTTTTTTTTTTGTAGTTGGGGAGGCAGAAAAATTAGTGCTGCCATAAACATTCTGGCAGATACTAGAAGCCTTTCTAGAGCATATGCCTTCAGAAATGTACTTACTGCATCATGCCAATCAGTGAGACAGAACAAAACATAAAGAAAAATTTGTAGTCTCCTTCCACCCTTTCACTAATTGGTATGACTACATACACATTTTTTTTAAGAAGAGAAATATAAGATACATTTTATTCTTAATAAAAGAAATACGATCCATTTTTTAACCTGCATCAATTTTTAATTGTTTAATGTGCAAGAAAGTTGTACACTAGTAAGAATAATTATTATTGCCCAATGCTGGATTTTTCCACCAGGATTCACTAATTCACAGTTTACAGCCATCACATGCAGAAAGCAACCATGCTTTACTATTGAAACCTCACTAGTCAGCAAATAGGAGTTGAAAACCCCAGCATCTGCAAGGGAATTTGCATGCTGTCTTTGCTAAGTGTTGTAAAAACTTCCACTTACACATTTCAAACAGCTTTTGTGTCATAAATAGTTATCAAAGATTTATCCAGAATGTATTCGGCCTCATAGGTCTATACATTCAATTGAGGTTTAAGGAAACTCCAGCCCTTCTGCATGATGTTCTCCCTCCAAAGTCTCCAAATTATTGTGCACAGTTCCCCAGGCATACCTCTTATATGCTCAGTTTTTCATTATCGTAGTGTCTTCTTTGTTTTTAGTTTGTTTTTCTCTTCCAGCTTCACTTCCATCTTGTCAAATCCCTAAGGCAGTGGTGCTTAAGATGGGCTCACTATAACCAACGTGGTTGATGATGTTTCAGAATTGAACACCACCACCCATGCAGGTGGTGTTTCCTCCTGATACTCCCAAAGCCCTCAGTTCTCCAAGAAGGACCAGAACTATGGTGGGATGGCTCTGTCCCTAAGCTTATGTCCTGCTTTGTCCTCTGAGCCTTGAATTAGTGCTTTTGGTACTCTAAATCTATGAAAACTTTCAAGAAATTGGCTCCATCAGTGTCTGTCCTAACCTCTTTCTTTAGGGTCAGCACAAAATCAACGAGCCTAGTGAAGGGAATTTAGTCTGCCCTAGCAATTGGTTTTTCAGGTGTATGTGGAAGTAATAAAAATATTCCCTTCTCTTTCAGTCCCAGTTATAGCACAACTTTGTACTTATCAAAAATATGTTTAGATGTATTAGTTTTATTCCCTCAAAGCACCATAGTACATTAAAGTTTTTATTTAAATAATAACTTTAGTTTTTGGTTGGTTGATTGGATGTTTGGTTATTTTACTAAAAGTAAAAGATCTCTCAACTATTTGGCAGTGGAGATGTTGAGAGTAATGTCTTAATGGCTGTAATTTCCTAACTATAACACTAAATCATATGGGTATAAGCACTTATGGGTTATAAGTTTTAGGAAACATTCTCAGGCTTATTTTTATATGAGATATTCTGTGAAGTAATATTTTTCAACTAAAAATTATCAGAAATATACTGTTCAGTTATAAGCCAACTTTCAATTTCATAGACTACTTCATTCTGAGAACACAAATGCAATCGATGAAAAATGGTAAATATAAAGAGATGCAAAGCAGAAATGTGCCATTTGAGAAATTAAATATGAATAATTTATTTACCCACCTGACTTGCTAACTACAAGCCTGAATAATTTTTAAAAAGTATTCAGACTGAACACAGAATTTTCACCAAGTCTCTTTTTAAAAACTGCCGTTGGCAAAGAGAAAGGGAGGAAGGAAAGAACAGAAGAAAAAGAGAAAGGGAAGGAGAGGCTGCTGAGAAGAAGAGGAAAATAACCAATATCAATAGTATCTGCAACACCTTATGGTTGTCTTCTTTCTTTGTATTTCATTGTTCAGCTATTTCTTTCCTGTTTTAACTTTGGTTTAGTTTATCATTTTAATTTTAATCTGATTTCTATGTTTCTACCTAGTTCAACTATAAAATCTTATGTCATGAAAAGTTGAATTTTTCAGGTAGTTTGTTTCTTGTAACTAATTACTTCAGAGCTTAAAATACCCCTTCAAGGTTATATCTTCTTGCTTTAATACTTATGTGATAGTAATTATTCATTTCACATCTTCTTCCTAGTCATTACCTTCATTATTTGTACCTGGGATAAAGAAAATATAAATATCAGTTGCACAATACCTCTGATCATTTTATTTTAGCCTACTCAGAATGGTGTTAACAAGCTAAATTCCTTGATATATATAATTGCTGACTGAAATGGAGCTTGTTGTCCGTTCTATTCTTTCTTTCGTGATTATGAGACTCTATGTGTGTGTATATAATATTATGTGAAACATATACCACGTAATATATAATACATGCATTATATTACAAATATTTTATATTATATATATATTTTACAGAAAGAGAAAATATTTTTCCTAAATTTCACAAATATAAGCTCAGTTAAACTTTTTTTGAGTAAGGCTTAGAAGTCATTGCCCTTCTAAACTCTTCCCTTCTTTGTGTTTTCTTAAAATTAAAATGCTCTCATAAAAGCTGCATTTGTCATAATAATGAAATAACTATATGTAATATATTGGTTATGGCTCTTTGTTTTTAAGAGACAGAAACCCAGGTCAAATATTTTAAGAACCGAGGGATTTCACTGATACATGTCACTGAGAAGTCCAAAGTGGCACTGTTTCAAATGATTAGATTCAGAAGCTTAAATAATGTTCTCTCTCCTACAAAAGGACAAATCATTTCTTCATCTCTCTTCATCTCTGAGCTTTACTTTCCCAAATTCATTCTTTCCTACTAAATACAGACTTTCTTCACAAAATAAGGAGCATTTCTACTTATTCTCAAAATCTCAATAGCAGAGGTTCATGGACTGTAGGTCAGCTGAAATTCAGTAATTCAACTCCAAATGTCTTTCAGCCATATATGCCTTGGTTAAGGTTCAAGCTCCAAAGATAAATTGCCCAAACTTCAGCCAATGATCATTTGGACAATTTGAATATGAGGGAAGTAGTTTTCCAAAGAAAAAAGAAAAAATAGATGGGCTGTTAGGAAAAGATGGGAGACATATGGTAATAACAAAAAGAAGAGCAGAACTTTAACCTAGCACAGCTGAGCTTAAGCCCATGGAAGTGGTGTTCTTGGTGTAACATATTTTTGTATTCATCTATATTCATGGATGAATATCTATATCTTAAAATGGTGCCTGACATATAGTAGATGCTCAAAAATATTTGTTGAATGATTACAGTTGAATACATGAGGTACCTCAACCATATCTTACCATTGATAAAATACTTTCCTTACTTTCTTTTGAAACTGTATTAATTTGGACTTCAGTGACAACTTCCCTTTTGTGTCTCACTACTAGAAAAGCATACCATATTTTATGCCATCAGCGCAAAACATCAAATCAGGAGGCATTCTAATTTTCCATCATTATGTTTGCCAAATTACAAATGAATATTACAAAACAAGAATGGAGATATAGGTATTTAATTAATTTTATTTATTTATTTATTTATTATTTTTTGCGGTACGCGGGCCTCTCACTGCTGTGGCCTCTCCCACTGCGGAGCACAGGCTCCGGATGGGCAGACTCAGTGGCCATGGCTCACGGGCCCAGCCGCTCCGCGGCATGTGGGATCTTCCTGGACCGGGGCACGAACCTGTGTCCCCTGCATCGGCAGGCAGACTCTCAACCACTGCGCCACCACGGAAGCCCCTATTTAATTTACTTTTTAATGCAATATTTATTTCTGTCTTACACACCTACATTAATAGATTACATCAATAGAGCATATCTTCTCCACAACCTAATCCTAAGACATTCTTCCCACACATGCCCAGTTTTCTACCTTATTCATTTTTTTTTGAATCCAGATGAAAATCCACTCCTTTTATGAAACTACTGAAATCACTCTCAGTTATTTGCTCCCTCCGTTTTGTTCCATTAGCACTTGCATGTTCTTACTTAAACACTCTGTGGTACATAACTATCTACTTTCCCTCTCAAAGGTATTATCTTTTGGGTAACAACCTATTTTAATTTAATTCAATTAACCATGAATTATTCAGCCCCTACTATATGCCTGGCTCTAAGTTGTGTCAATATGAAGATGCATAATCTTTCATCAGGAGGAGATCATAGGCTGAAAATGAATGTGGTAACTATTTACATGCTCTACATCTTGATTGCTGTTAATGACATTTCAAAGCAGCATTTAAAAATTCCCCCATATTATCAGGTCTTCCATGCTATAGTCTGTTTCTCTTATATTTTACTAATTAATATAAACTCCCTTGTGGCTATATGCCAGAGAACAATTGGATTTTCAGCCGCATAACCTCCAATGGGATGTCAGAGAGCACAGCTCACAAAAGCATTAGTAAATTTATAGGTACATCACTCTTTTGAAAAGCAAATATATCTTTAAACACTCATTACTACACTCTAAGCCTAGGTTATTATAATACCCTGACTTAAATCGTTCCTCCTCTGATGCGTTTTACAGTATATTTGTTAGCTCAGTATTAAATTCTGCTATTGTCATTCCTTTCTTATATTCAAACACTTTTGTTCAAGGCTTTCCTCCTTTCTGAGATGCTATCCTTCTTTAACTCACTTCTTTAAGTTAAGCTCCTTTCCTTCCCTTGCAGATGTCATCTGTGGGGCTGCCCTTCTTCTGAGCTCCTGTGGCATACACATCCTCTTCAACACTTGGTGGCACATAACTTATTTTCTCATGTATTGTCATTTGTTCATATACTGGATTAAACATATATTAAAAGGTAAAATTGTAATTGTGTAATTATGATTGTTTTCTCTTTAAGTTCCAAAGTTATTAGCACTGTACCTTCCACAAATAAGGTATAATAATGTATTCAAGAAAAATTTGGTGCTGTCATTAAAAATGATATGAACAGCTTCGAAAGTATTTAAGCATCTTTAAGACATTAAAGACCTCAACTCCTCATTATATTCTATTAAATTCTGTATATTTTTAGTCTTTGATTGTAACATAATACGGCTTAAATCATGTATGAGTATTTTCCTTTATATATAAAGATACCACATGAACAGAAATACATTAAATTGTGTAACTATATTTCAACTAAAACTACAAGATGTTAAAGAATAAATGGAAGCAAATTTTATCACTGAAGTTTCAAATTACATATAGACATTTCTTATAAGATGATTTAATGGGATATTTGATATTGAAGGAAGAAAGGAAAGCCTACAAAGTCACCCACATTTGCACTTGTTGATCTTACAAGGAGGTGGGTGCATCCAATGGTTAGGGGCATTGGCGCTGACAGAATTTTATTTGTGCCCTGGCTCTACCACCTGTAGGATCCTGGGAAGCGTACATCCTGTTTGTTCTCTCACAGAAATGATGGTATGATTATTTTCTCATAGGTTGTAATGATACTTATTAAAATAGTACATGTAAAGTGTTTATCATAGTATGTAGATATTAAACATTCAGAAAATGATAGTCATTTTTTGCAGGTAACATGAAATTCCATATATTCTCCTGAGGTACTTGGCTCTAACAGGGAGGTTATGCTCTGCTATCTATTTCATCTAAATGCTCCTTTCATTAGGAAAACATAAATCTGTTGATATATAAAGGGGATTTAATGCTGGAGGACTTTCTGTATTTTACTGGTGGAACTGAGAAAGAGATAGAGTTCACCACAGAAATACCTCTAAAAACAATAAAGATAAAATTTCCTGAATTAAAAAGAATCTCAGATTAAGAAAAAGAAGACTTTCTAATTATTTACACAGAGAAAAAGAAACCATGTATAAAGAAATAAGACTAATATTTTTCTATGGCAACACTGGATGCAAACAACAATGGAGAAAAATTGTATTCTCTCTCTCTCTCTTTCAACACTGGACTATTATTTTACACACACACACACACACACACACACACACACACACACACACACAGAGTCTAGAAGTAAGGCAGTTCCAGAGATGGTTATTTCAACATCAGATAAGCTTTGTCAAAGACCCAATTTTCACTTCTGTGATCCCTGAACAGTGACTGTCCTCTTGGACTGTCTCCCCTCATGATACCAAATGGTTTAAATTATCAGATACAGTTGAAAAGTTCAGAGGTAGATAGGCTAAAATTAGAATTTTCAACACGTTGAAGAGAAGCTTAGCACCTGGAATTTGATATTCAGGTAAATTATTATTCAAATATGAGAACATAATAATAATAATATGCTCAGACATACAAGCCCTCAAAAGGTTTGCCACACAAACTTCCATTAAAAAGTTTCACAGAAGTACTTAAAAAAGAGGAGAGACAAATACAGAGATGGGCAAGAAATATATCAAATGAAATTCATCAAATACCTTGCTAAAATCTGTCCTCAAAAATAGCTAAGACCAAAGAGTCTGGAGGTAAACAGAGTAGCCTGAGAGTCAGTCTCATATGCCCAAGATCTTGGGTATCTACGAGTTGGAAAATGTTAAATACATTTTTGTACATTATTCTGGATTATATATGCATGACTAACTAATAAAAATTGTTTAATAAAGCTGTATATCTCCTTTTCCTTACCAAGGGCATAGTTCTGGTGTTACATATTATAGATATCTGGGTACTTACCTTATACAGACCCAAAAACAACCTCAACATATTCCACTGAAAAAAACATGATTTCAAAGCTTTCTTCCTACGTATAACTATACATATGCTTACTGAAATAATTGGCTTATAGTATTTAATATTTCTTTAACTGAAATACTAACTCAAGGAAATTCTGAAGTCATTTTACTTGCTTTAGAGTTTTTTTCCAATCCCACTACTAAATGGCGCTCAAGTAAAATCTGATGTCACATTTTAAGGTTAATACGTCAAATTCACACTCTAATAAGAGCTGCATTTTTCATTATACTCTCTGTGAAAGTACTTGATCTTTTTCATAAACTAATTACAATTGTCTTAAGTTCTGAGTGTAGGTTCTGGATGAATAAGGGTCCTTCCCAGGTCAGCATCATGACCTGTAGGCAGTCAGTTACCCAATTATAAGTAATGCCAGTCATACTTACATGGAAATGCACTCTTACTAACTAGCATTTACAAACCTGCCTTATGAAAACATTCAAATCTATAAATAAATAAACAGCCTTTGTCAACAAATTTCAACAAATGATTAGTGACCAATAACTATTTACATAACACTTTGCTAGATACTGATAGAAAAAAAGGCTAATACAACTGTCAGAAAAACAGAACTTTTTAAAAAGTTCACGATCTAAAGAAGATCAATGGAGGAACACATAAATATATGTGATATTATTGTAACTATGTCTATAATGTTTTTTATCACCATATTCTCAATAGAAAATATACTTGATCTTATCCATGCTATATCTGCACTGCACAGGGCCTAGCCTATAGTAGATATTCAATAATATACTTGATAATGAATGGATGAATGAGGAATAATAAGTAAAAACTGCTACAAATGTGAGGAGCTAGAGATATTTCTGATAGAATTAGTGATAAAACTTTTGAAAGAGGAAATGAGGTTTATGCTAGAACTAGAGCATAATCAAGAATTTGCCAGGTAGTGAAAGAAAGAAAAGGCAAGAAGTTTGCTTAAATTTTGCAAAGGGAGGGGAGCAGGAAAAATGAAGAAAAAGGCATGTTACATGTCTTAAATGCACATATTTATACATATATAATATGAATATACATGCACATATATATATGTTAAGTCATTTATGCCAAATGAACCTGTTTTAAGAATATAATTTAATTTAACTTGGAATCACTCTTTATAGTTCTATTTCTCTTCAGCTTTCCCATGCCAATAAGATCAAGAGTTTCCTAAAGTGATAAATGTGCATCCATACATAATGAGCTGTCAGCTTGTTTCATCAAAAAAATTCTGGCTTCATTGTACTTGCTGACTACAATGGATGGTATATTTTAGCAATAACTGTGTCGCTTTTCCCTATACACTTGAAAAGTGAACTAAAGTCTTATCATTTTCTTGATTTAATAGTGAGGCATCATAACGAATTAAAGATACTCATTCACCAGCATGAAGCTTGCTATTTACCTCTTGTGAAAGGGATTTGTTTCTGAAACACACGTAGAATTATTCTTTCTGGGATGCAAATTTGTAGATATTTCTTCTACGGAGTGGAATTTCAACTAATGAAGTTGGTAATGGGAATCTGAACTACCAAGTATTTACACTTTTTGTAAAAATTTGAATTAAATTACACTAGTAATGTTAATGTGATTTAAACATATTTACTCTTACATGACCTTAAATCTCTGCATGATTAGCCTATTTAATCAACAAAATCCACAGTTTCATTAGAATATGTTTAACTTATTCTTTGTGATATTTATAATTTGGTACAAACGTAATGAAAGAAAAGAAAATAGGCGTATTTCAAAACCAAACTGCATCAGTGTATCTCCTCAGTTCTCATAGATTCCTCCTCTTATTCCCATAAGAAGACATTAAAATATTGTTAATGTTGGTTGGCTCTTGCATTCAAAAGCAAATTCTGCATTTTATTTGCACTGGAATCAATAAGATCTCTCACAGATTTTTTGCATAAGTAGGAAGAATAAATGGAAGAAGTAGTAGGGTACAGTGTAAACATTAATGACTCCTCCCATTCTCACCCCTTATTCTATTTTCCTGAGACAAAATTAAACAATGGCTTCTGCTAATCTGTAATGTAATTTTATTTATAAAACTCAGGGGAAAAAAGCTAATGTAGGAATCAGAGACTCATGGGCCATATAAATTGAGGAAAAATTCAGTGGACTTCCCCAGTATATTATTTCAGTCTTGCTATATCAAAGACAATCATGGAGAAGGTTAAATTAAAAAGTTATTAGGCTGGGCTTCCCTGGTGGCACAGTGGTTAAGAATCCGCCTGCCAATGCACGGGACACGGGTTCGAGCCCTGGTCCAAGAAGATCCCACATGCTGGGGAGAAACTAAGCCCGTGCACCACAACTACTGAGCCTGCGCTCTAGAGCCTGCGAGCCACAACTACTTAGCCCACGCGCCTAGAGCTCATGCTCTGCAACAAGAAAAGCCACCGCAATGAGAAGCCCGTGCACGTCAATGAAGAGTAGCTCCCACTCACCGCAACTAGAGAAAGCCCGCGCCCAGCAACGAAGACCCAATGCAGCCAAAAATAAATAAATAAAATAAATAAATTTTTTAAAAAGTTATTAGGCTAAATTAAAAACCAATTAAACAATTTAAAGTTTTTAAATAATGTAAAGACAATTCTAGGCTATAGGCTTATTTGATGAGGTGTCATAAGAACTCATTGATTAAATAGAATTTGCTCTATGATTATAAGTAGGTCTCACTAATAATGAGTTATTTTAAATAGTAAAATTTTTCCTTTATTGAGTATTTAATATGATACAGACATCATTTTTATCATAATATAGGTATCAATATAGATATAAAAGAGTGAGTAGTGCTCGGAAATATTTCATTCCCACGTATGGTAGAAATTAATAGTCTTTTTCAAAGGGTTAAAATCACAATTCGATTGTAATATTTTAATATTATACCCTGGCAAATGACCAAAGCAAAAAAGAACATTCAACCTAATCAAATATCTAGAGGTAAAGTGCAAGACTATCGTTAAAGAATTTAGAGTCTTTTAATAAGCTTACTGTTTTATTTAACTCACAGGCATAGATTACATTCCAGAATGAGATGAATATAGAGATAAACTGGCAGGATATGGGAAGATAAATCATTCCTCATTTTATCTTCAGGGGGAAAAATGGATTGCTTTGAACTTTAAGTTGATTTCATTGTAATGCAATTTGACCCATTCCTCTCATTTCATGCTGGCTTCTAGAATAACTGTCTTGAGCAGCACTATGGCATGGGATTGTTATGGGGTGTCGGGTCAGGCTATTTGGATTTGAATCTCCACTGAATCATTTATTATCTCTCTCTTTGGAGAAGTTATGAAATTGCTCTGTGTTGATATATTTTCCTGCTATAAAATGGAAATAATAATAGCACCTGCCTCATAGGTTTGCCATGAAAAGTGAGTTAAGACATGTATTTTATGGTAATTAAGCATTTAATAAATGCTAGTTATTATTATCATCTTAAAGAAGGTCCTTTTGTATTTCACTCACCTGCCCAAGAACATAAAGCACCTTTCCTATGGGTAGCATAGCTACTGTGAAGGTCTCCTCAGCAGCTATAGTTCATTAATCTCGTTTCACCTTAATTCTCTCAAGTGGCCCTTGGGCTCCTGCCAGCCAATGTCTCACTGACCTCCGTTTATCATGCTACCCCTGCCTTACACAACGCCTTTATTCTTGATTCCCTTCTTCCCCCAATGTGTGCTTTCTGCCCTTGTGAGATCCTTAAAAATAATTTGTTTCTCAAGAATTTCCTGATTCCATGTGACTCAGAGGTTCTTTAACTTCAGGTCCTTTCAACCTTTCAGCTGTATTTATTTACACTAAATGGTATACATGTATTAATTCTTTCTTATCTATTTATATTCACAGAATGACTTTCATGTCATTAATGTGATAATTCTTTCTTTCATAATCTCCCATAAATTCTCTTTTCCAGATTTTAAAAACACAGAGAATGCTGAATACATGAGTAGCTACTGATTTCTCTTATAAAGCAACATGTAGAGAATTATGTCCATAGTGTTTTTTTAGCTATTACAATTGCTTTTAGAAAATGACATCCCTAAATAACCCTATTAACATTAACGTCCTTAAACGCCCTCTTACAGTATCCATGCGAACAAATCATTAAACTTTTAAGAAGTTTGCAAGATTATTATATGTTTAACTTTGCAGGTAAGGAAAAAAGGCACAGAAAGTACATCTGTCTTAACTATATGGTGGTTTGTGCACCAGCATCTTATTATATAGCTATAAGAAGGACTTTATTTTCCTCCCTACCAAGTTTACTTTTCTCTCTCCATTCATTTACACTCCACAAATAAATGGACAGAAATTACCATGAATAAAACATGGTCTCATGGTCTCAGTTAACTATTTTTATTGTGACTTACACATCCCAAAGGTTGCTGGTAAATATTAATTTTATTACAGGAAACTGCTGTTACACAAATTACCCACTTGGTACATCCTAAATGGCCTTCCAGTTGAAACTTTATTCTCCTTGGCTTTACAGTTGAAACCTATTTCTCCTAATGTCTAATTCCAATTGTTAACATAGCTGTACATCAGATCTTAAATTTAGCCCTAAAATTGTGAATCTTGTCCCAAAATGCCGTGTTGTAGAGGGAATGGTGGGTGGCATTTGGGAGTGAAGACAGGCTCCTAACTAACAGCAAGCAAGTGATAAAGTGAGGATCTCAGTCTTAACGACCAAAAAGAACTGAATTCTGCTAACAATCGGTTATCTTGGAAGAGGACCGCAAGCTTCAGGTGAAACTGTAGCCCTGGTTGACTTCTTGATTTTAGCCTGGTAAGCCTTTGAATGTAGGATCCAATTAAGCTTCGCCTACACTTCTGAAAAAAGAAACTGTGAGATAATACGTTTGTGTTATTTTAAATCGCTAACTTAAAATAGAAAACTAACGAAACACCTTAGTATATTGTTTCTTTCAATTTTTCAGATAAGAAAACTTTCATGTCATTAAATAACTTGTCTGAGTTCGCCTTGCCCAGGTTCAACTGGGCTTGCAAGACAAGGCTCTATGCCTTTAGAATCCATTCTGTCAGCACTCCACTTTACCAAACAACAATGCCCCAAATAGATGACAGTCCAATAGGAAGCACATATCTAAAGGACTGGACAGAGAGATAGATACCAATAATAGCAACAAGACAAAAGCAAATGTGCTAGAAGAGTAAGGAGGTAACAAGAGAGTGAAGCCTCAGAGAGAACTGGGTGTACCACTTGCAGAAGTATACAGAGGAGCCTATTGTTGAACAAACCAACCTTCACTATAACAGCTAGAGTTGTGGACAAATAAAAGAATTGCTGCAGATTTTAAAGTATGTTTTATTCTATTCAAGCGATTACAGAGAAATTGTGGCTCAGAATGAATCGAAACAATAATAAGAGAAATGAGGCAAGCTTTAGAAAAAAGACTAATGGTTTGGGAATGCGGCAACAATGATCAATACTGGACCCAGCTGTTCCAGAATATCAGGGGAGTACAGTTCCAGAGGAGTGAGAAAATAAATCACACATAAATAAATACAAATATCTTAAAGACTGAAAAAACAACCTCTTTGTGTGTGTACGTGTGTGTGTGGTGAGAATGCTTAATATCTGCTCTCAGCAAATTTCAAGTATACAATATACTATTATTAAACATAGTCACCATGCTGTACATTAGATTTCCCAGAATTTATTCATCCCTAGAATTTTATTCTTCTAACTGAAAGCTGCTACCCTTTGACCATCTCCCCATTTCCCTCATATATTTGAATAAAGCCAGTCAGCAAAAACATGCAATTTTCTCCTAAAATGTTTGGCAGGACAGAAGCAGGAATAAGGAAAGGAACAAAAAAGTTCATTCAGAGCAGTGATTTGGCAGGAAGGATTTGGTAGAAAGACAATGAGTTGAGATATTTGGCTGCTGAGTGATGAGGAAACTATAGAGGTCCTGAAGAACTGGATTTCAGAACTAGTTCAAATGCAAATTTACTAAAGAAGAAGTAAACAGCTAGGGAGTTGAGGTACTGATCCACTGAAGTTTGGGGTTCTCTCGACTGTAAAAGAACACTCCCACCACAAATGTGTTCTTCTTGGGGATTGTAGGGGAAAGTTTACAAATTCAGGTACCTAGGAAACTGGGGAGGGGGCCTCGAATCTGCATTCCTGTCTCATTGCCTCTCCCCCACCCCAACATAATAGGATGTAAGTAAATCTATTAAAAATCACTCACATGAACAGTCAGCATACCACATATTTCCCCCAGAAACATACGAGGAAAAACTTTTCCATGTGAAGTTGTACAGAGACAAATAGCTCTCAAAGTTGTGGCTAAAACTGCATGCCCCTGACTGACCTCATTAGGCACTTAACATAGAGACGTAGGGAAGATGTGGATGATGCATTTCTACAGGCTCACAATGCTACATTATATGACTCACTCAGGGTAACATCACCTCACCACCTTACAATTAATAAGGGTCCTTTTTTCCTTGGCAGGGTGATAGCCTCTTACACAATAACTTATTAGTAAATCAGAAAATGGAAGCCTAGAACTATTCTTAGAGATGCATAGATTATTTCCCCCAGAAGAAGAATATACAGGGCATAAGGAGGAAATGTAAAATAAAAATCCATTGGGAATAGACCATTGCTGAGCCTAGACAATGATGTAATTAGTTGTTGTAAAGATGATCACCAAGCACTTTTCTCAAACATAAACTGGAATCACTTCAGAGCAGGAAGAGAAATTCCATATGCTACTCAATATTACCCCAAATTCCATACTTCACAAACTCTATGCTACTCTTTAGATAAGTATGAACTATGTCAAACTTCTCATGAGCTAAAAGTGTAGTCTTTCTAGTTGCAATAAATGGTTTTGATTTTTAAAGGAAAGTTATAAAATAATTTTGCAAAAATGTTTTTGATTTTTAAAATAATCTTGTAGTTTCTAAAACTATGACCAAAACTACTAATGAAATACATAAAACATCATAAAAATATAAACGATCACTGAAAAACTTTCCAACTTTGGGGAAATATATTATTTGAGCTAGATCCTGACCAATTTTACTGAATATAGGAGCCCAAGAATATCTCATTTTGGGGTTAGGCAGAATAGGGTATGAGGAAAATTCAGAAAACAAAAAGGAGACTGTTAATATAATAGTTGCGATAATTAGAAGCAAAGTAATTCCAGGAACAGAGATTTTCATGTGCTAAAGTGGTATAGTAAAAAGATAGCCCTCCCACACTATGCTGATGGACCAAGTCTAGACTATAGGAGTTAGCTCCGTCTAGAACACTTCTAAGAATACAGAGAAAGTCTATCAATTCTGCAGTTTCAATCAGAAGGATGAAGAAACTCCAGCTTTATCTGAAATAATTGAAATAAGAAAGGACTTAGGTGTTATTGAGGCGGCAGGAATGGGACAATTTTCTTCAACAGATAGAGTAGACAGATTAGATTTCTCATCATGGTTTTAAGAGAAGGAAAAAGATAGATAAATCTGACAGTTCCTGAGACTATTTTTTTTTTAGCAAAAGCAATACAATAAAATAACTTTCTATCAAAACTGCCCAAATAGAACCGGCAGTCCAGTGGTTAAGAATCTGTGCTTCCACTGCAGGGGGCGCGGGTTGGACCCCTGGTCAGGGAACTAAGATTCTACATGCCATTCAGGGCAGCCAAAACAAATTTTTTTTAATTAAAAAAAAACAAAACTGCCCAAAGGTCAGAATAGTTGACCAAGATACCAGGTTGACTGCATAAGCATAAACTTAATGATCACTTCTTTGGGATGCTGTGGAGGAATTCAAGCACTGAATGGAAAGGTGGAGATTTGGTGGTTCTTGGGCTAAATGCAGTCCCATGGTCTATTTGTTTAGCTGTAACTATTATTTGAAAAGAAACAAATTTGTTGCTCACATATAAAATTCAGAATATTTCATGAGAAAATCTTAATTTCTTGCATCTCTTAGAATATCTTTTGACATCTGAACATCAGAAAATCTGGCAAAATTGGACTGTCTTATCTGTGGCAACAATAAATGAGAAGCAGGTAGTTACTGTCCACTTTAGACAGATTTCCTTGTCTCCATTTAAACAAAAGATAAAAGCTTTCCTACATTTCCAACATTGATTATTAATTGCCTTTTATCCTCTTTTTTGACCTACTGTTGTTATAGTTTCTTCATCTTAATTACCTACATGGCTCTATAGGCATTCCAATTTAGTGTCTTTGGACTAGATAAGTTCATATCCCTTCAGATCTGGAATTTTTTGAGTTATTGATTCTGATTGATAATAAAAAGTGCCAGGTCCCCATCAGTTCATTTAAGCTAGTGCACACTTAGCAAAATGATCTCATATTACTAATGAAGAATTGACTGAATAAACAATTCACCTAAGGTCACACACCTAGCTAGTGTCAAATATGAAAACAGGACCCTTGATTCTTGACTCCTGGCCTGTTAGGAATTGTAAACTGTTAATTTGATTCAATCATTTAAATAACTGTTAAATAGCTAAACAGACAAATAATCAGTTACCTAAAAAACCTAGCTAGACAAATCAAATTTTTCTGCAATTCAGTTCCAAATAGCCTAGCTAATTTTTAAAGATTCAGCATACATCTTTTAAATAAATAAAATGGCCTGCTATCATTACATATAACTTTTGAAATGTACAAACCAGAGATTTTCTACTGCCATTTGTGATTGTGTTATTCCTGTAATGAGTTACTAATATATGAAAGAATACAAGAAATCAAAACCATACTGGAACATATATTATCAAACTATAGTTTTTAGAAGGGAAAACAATAAAGCCATGCATAATATCTACTGAGTTCTTACTTCCTATCTGACACTGAACTAAGGCTTTTTAGGCCTAGGAAGGTTAAGGTCACAAGTTAGTCACAGGCAGGCAGTTTAATTCCAAAGCCTTTGGGCTTAAAACTGTCTACAATATTATCACTAGACAATCATCCTTCTCACTAACTTGTCTTTAATACAACCTATTGAGTGGAAGTGGTGGGAAGCCCACAGGACCATGACTGGGCAGATCATGTTTACGGTTTGCATGTGTGTGGAGGGGAGTAGAGAAATAGGTTGGTAGATCCAGAACCTAGAAAGTGATGACACCATCCACTGATCTTTGAATTAAGTTAAGACCTAGTTACACATTGACTCCATCCTGTAGCAGTGTTCCAGAATTATTTAGATATTATATGATCATGTGACATTCTGAAGTTAGAGCTTATCTACTGTGGTAATTTGAAACAAACATAAAATCTGTCAGAATCATTTTTCCATTGCCTCGTATATGTTCAGAAAGAATCTGGAAAGGACTTTTGCTTCCAGCCATGACAGAGTACAGAGAGAGGGACATAGTGTCATCCTTGCCCTAAAGGTCTATAGGTTAATGAGAGGAACCTATCCTGCAATGATAAAGAATGCGAAGTAAAACGTCAGTGCAAATTCAGAATAAGAAAAATATTTGCAGTAATATAAACTACCTAGTTCTGGACTTAATTGCCTAGTTTATTTGCACTAAAATAAAAGAGTTATGGGTGAATGAACTAAAGTAATAAAAAAAAACTAATTACAGGAAAAGATACTACTGATAATGAGTGTTTTCAAAAGCACCTGAATTTCAACACATATAAAAGCTGTGAATAAGCATACGTGAAAAATTAAAGGATTGAACTAGGAAAGTCTGTGTGCATGTGCGTGTTTGTATATGTGGTGTTAATCAGTTCAAACAAAAGTTATTCAAATAAACAACACAGTGATGCTGTTACCAATAGGCAAAGGCATTCAATAAAAGATAGAGAAAAGGCATTTAAATAAGCCTTGACAGAAATGCTGAAAATAAATTGACGCAATTGTATTTAAAGTGACAATACCTTTGTGCCTTAAAGTTCTGGAAAAGTAATTAAAGGGAAATTATTTTTAGAGCTAGGAAGTCTTTAAGGTGTCATCATTAAGGCTGAGTTGGATACTGCTCAAGGCAACCTTAAACACTCCTTTCATTTTGGACACTGCATGACAGAAACACTTTCTTCATTAACACATTTTCCCAGCTCTTCTCAATGTTTATTCAATTCACAGCTCTACTCTGCCCAAATTAAAAACCTACACTCAAGAAATAGATTAAGCCTTACAGACAATAGATGATGTTATCTAGTGGCAGACCCTGGTTTAAGCAAGAAAAGAAAAAGGAAAAAAGAAAGAAAGAAAAGCATGGAGAGTTTATTCTGCTGTAGTTTTATTCATCTAATGCCTTTCAACTTACTTATTTGTTTCGCTCTTTCATTTGACTCAAATGAATACCAAATGAGAAGAACGAACTCTGGATCTTCCTACATGTCCTTACAGAGATTTGTTAGTATAAAACATCCTGAAGTCAATGATGGATTCAACATAGACTTTCTCTACTGCGATTTATAACCATAAAAGAGTCTTAACTGGCATAGAGTGGTGTTTTAAACACAAACTCTGGGGCCAGAGTGTGAATTTGGGTTCTGTCAGTGGTTGGCCTTTTGGATAATTGACCTTTCAATACTGTACTTTCCTCATCTAAATATGGGAAAAAATAAAAGACTTCTCTTTATTATGAGACAATATGCATAAAGTCTTAACCAAAGAGCCCTGAAAGAGAATTGTGTCCTATTCAACTAAACTCAGCAACATCAGCATAACTGTTGGAGAAGGAAGCTAGTTGGCAGGTAATGCAGATCCCTTCTGGCTTCCTCCCAGAAACTTTCTATCAGGTCAGCAGCAGGCAGAACGCCAGTCAGCTCCATTAACACATGGCACCTTCAACAATGAGATGTGAGCTAGGGAGGGAGACACTTCACACAAATATTTGCTCCCCTATCTCTGAAACAGGATGCTGCTAGTGTGCTATGAAGCTCATCAATACGTGAGCTCAGAAGTGAACTCTAACTACTCACGGTTTTCAATTACAGAGTTGCTTCTCAGACTCACTAGCTATGGCCTAATTTCCATTCCCCAGTCGTAAAACACATTAGGTTTCAATCTCATCCTTTTATATACACATCTCAAAAAATGTATCATTTTTCTAAAGTAATGTAATATCTTAAAGACATTTCAACGCATATTTTGCTATTTTCATTCTTAGAGATGTAAAAAGAAAAGAGAAATTTTCAGTGTCTTTTTGCCAGTGAGTAACTTAGTCATTTCAATGCTGTGACTTTTATTTCCTACAGAAATAAGAGATTCTTTCTGTTACAGACATGATTATGAAACAGTTTTGAGTTATAAAATTTCACCCTTCAGTTTTCTATAAATCCGTTCCCTTATGAAACAAAGGGACATCACTTATGTTTTATACTCACTCTCATTCAGTATATCCAGCTCTTCTGGATTTGGTTTTTGAAGGAATCAACACTAAAAACTCAAACTCTATGATTATTTTCATATTATAGTTTTCTAAGTCTGGTTAATTTAATGAAGTAATCATGCAAGTTTACTCATTTAAAAAATTGTATTCCAGAGAACTCTACTTATGGTGAAAAAATACCTTGCCCTGCTAAAATCTGATCTGATACTCTCTTTACTGGGTAAAATAGGATTATGACTATAGTTAGAACCTGGATCTCTTTGCCTCATTGGTTCCCTTTGATTCAACGTTCAGTCTTTAACATAAGATATGGTATATACTGTTGTTCTTGCTGTTCGGAGGGTGGGCAACGGGAGGCAATCATGAACCACTAATTAGCATATGTCTATTAAAATAATCCCTATAATTCAGAGGGAGAGATCATGTCTGTCCAGTTAATTTTAAACAATAACCTTTTTCACTTGGTTATTTAAAACTTGAATCTATGAATGGTTGCTGACTGTTTGCCAAATGTATGTTTATCAGAAATGGAAGAGGTGAGAAAGTGTTCATCCTTTTGTTCACAAATGATTGCAGAGCTGGTGCCGGATATCAAAAGTGAAGCCAACTGAAATAAATAGTGACTAAGACACATCTCTTCCTTAAGGAACTAAGCATCTACTGGATGACACACATAAGTAAAAAGGCCACTACCATTCAGTTTAGCATGTTTTACTATAAGTTGAAGTAAATTATGTATACAAAAGAGGCCACAGCAGTCAGGAAACTTCTCTAATTCAGAAGAGTCACTACTATAACTGGAAAAAGAACATTAAATGCATATTGCATTGAAAGAGAGTCATGTTCTCATCCACCACGTTATAACTTATGTATTTGATACCCACCTTAGTCATTGCTTATCCGAGATTAGAAAACTATGTACCAGCAGAGTGGAGAATAAATCCAGGACTCCTGAGCTGCCTCTGTGGATTCCTCCTTTTTGAACTAGTGAAAATTAGTAGAAGTAGAAAAATGTAATAAAACTTCTTACTCATTTTCTTTCATTGTGTATTTATATAGATAGGTGTATAGAAACTTCTTGAAATTTCTACAAAGACTATCCAATAAATATTTAAAGATAAATATGGGGAAATTAATCAAATGGATGTCTTACACTAGAAAAATTATTTCTCTGGATTCCTTATAAAATTTCCTGATGATCCTGGAAGTTACAACCATTTTAATAGAGGCTGTATATGGAGCCCTTGTTGATAAACCATTCTATCTTTGGTAGTAATAGGGAGAAATGTAGTTCCATAGATAGGCAAATTCTATGATATTTGTATGGTGTTATAAGATTTATTATAACCTGAAAGGATAGATTATTTGTCCTCTAAAAATTGTTTCCCTAGAGATTTAGTGGAAAACACTTTCTCTCTAATCTGTGCTACTGTAAGAAAGTGACTCATTATCATGACAAGTAGATCTATCAGAGCTACCTGCAGGCCCAGGTTGCCCAGATTAGTAATGACCTGGAAAATAAACTGGCATTCCAGAATTTTCTACTCAGTTGGAAGAGGGGTGGTGACATCACAGTCTCACTCTAGTCTCTATAATTGATGCTCAAAGTAACAGACTTGAATCACAAGGGCTTGTTGAGCAGCATAATGCCTTTACCTCCCAAACTGGTTTACAGGTCAAGTGCAAGCCCATCTTAAGAGTGTATGAAAAATACCAGCACAGTATCTATTATAGGGGAAGAATAATGTTAAGCAGAACATATGATTAAAATGATTAGAGACTGGACTCTGGAATCATCCAGACTTGTGTCTGAACTAAAACACATTAGATTTATGATCCTCAGAAATTTTCTGTAAGGTTCTAAGCCTTGATTTTCTTAGCCCCCCAAAATGAGGTTACAATAACTTGCATCTTATAGTGTAGTTCTGAGTTTCTACTTATTCATTCATTGAACAACTATTAATACCTAACCTGTATTGAGCATGCTTGTAGGCAATGACCCTCCCCTCTTTTAGCTTGCATTTTAGTTTATGGTGATAGCCAATAAACAAATTAATAAATAATACACAGATAGAGAGATAGATAGAGATATGTACTATGTGTATTTTATGTACTATGAGTTGACATAGTGCAAATGAAGGAAGTCATGTTTATATGAGGTCATCATTAAAGACCCTCTGAGAAAGTGACATTTGAACTAACAAGAAAATGTCTTTTGTGTGAAATGTTTGGGGAAAAGTGTTTCCAAGTCTAAAGAGCAGCAAATAAAAATCTTTGCACTGAGAAAAATCTTGGAATTTTTAAGGGATTAAAAGATGGACATTATGGGTGGAGGGAAGTGAGCAAGGGCAGAGTTATGGAAAACAAGATCGAAAAATTAGGCAGGGGTTTTGGTAAAGACTGTGGGATTAAATTTAGGAGAAATAGGAAGACATTCAACCAAGAAATGGATATGATCTGGTGGATGTTTTCAAAAGACTACTCACACTACCTTGAGATGAAAGAGACAAGACTGGAGGCCAAGAAACTGGTGGTGATGAAAAGCAGTATGTAAGGTAAGAGATATGATCTGTATTAGAGTGACAGTAATAAAGATGGATAAAAGTAATTGAATTTAAGATATCTGGAGATTTGAATTGACAGGACTAAACAATAAATTGGATGTAGAAGACAGGGGAAAGGATACACTCAAATCTGACCCCTAGGGTACTGGCCTGAGAGGTCAAGCAATATTGGTTCCCAAATCTGAGATGGAGAAAAATAGAGAAAAACAGGTTGTCAGAAAGAAGGGATAGGCACAGTTGGAAGTGCCCATATGGCATCTAAGTGTTATCAAGTAGGCAGCAAAATGTATACATCTGTAGTTTGGTAAGTGATCAGGGCTAAATAACATAAATTGTTTTTAATGCATAGCTCAGGGCTTGGTGTGTACTATGACTCAATAACTATAAGCTTTTATAAAATGGAGAATATTTTAAAAGTGAGATACACAGAAAAGTTATATTTGTGAATATTTTAAATCTGACATTTTAATAGTGAATAGCATGCAGAGAATAATGTTCTTTTACCTCTTAAATACAACTGTTATTTAATTTCTATAAGGGCAACAGGGAGAGTGATGCTTAAAAATTGTTCTAAGCTAATATTACGCTGTCACAGTTTGGCTTAGTTGAACTCACTGGGAGTTCAACATCATTATCACATGACAAGGGATGGTGAGAGACAAATTCAAGTTGAAATCAAATGTTGGCACTACTGTCAGATTGAAACTCCCATCCTGTCACCTTTTTGCTCTGCCATTATGAGGTAGCTACTGGACATCTCTGAGCCTCAATTTTCGTACCTGCAAAATGAAGGTAATAACAGCTATGTCAGGGGTTTTAAGAGGATTTTAAATACCGCAATTAAAGCAAATAGCATATGATGAGTGCCTAACAAATGTTTATAAATGTAGAAGTTAGGGCAAGCAATAGTACTTGTGATACATTATTATAAAAAAGACTGTTGGGCTTCCCTGGTGGCGCAGTGGTTGGGAGTCCGCCTGCTGATGCAGGGGACACGGGTTCGTGCCCCGGTCCGGGAAGATCCCACATGCCGCAGAGCGGCTAGGCCCGTGAGCCATGGCCGCTGAGCCTGCGCATCCGGAGCCTGTGCTCTGCAATGGGAGAGGCCACAACAGTGAGAGGTCCGCGAACCGCAAAAACAAACAAACAACAACAACAAAAAAAAAGACTGTCAAGGAAAATCATAGAATTAATAGAAAAGTATTTTAATAAATGTAAGTGCTTGAAAATAAAACACTAATGATTTCACAACACATACCTTGGACTTAAAAGGCAACAAACATCTTATTAAAGAGAAATGGTGCAAGGTCTGAAAGAAACTTCTTAGCAAATTGTAGTTGCCAAAATAAGCAGCAGCTTCACCGTGGTGTTACTCACCATAATGGAGAAAGCATCTGAGCTTATGCATTATTCACATTTTTCTGAATCTGAACTAAGCAATGAAAAGTGATGAATGAGGGAAGCTTGTAATAGATTTTTTTTAAAACTGGGTACAGACTTGTGCTGAATTGACACACCACTGTCACAGGGGAACCCTTGTAAGCATTACAATTCTGTCAATTTCTCTTTGTGAGGAGGTAACAGACTTTCTAACTTTTAAGACTAATTTCCCTACTGCTTTAACTGTTTTCTTTAGGAAAAAAGGCACAAAATCCATTTAAGTGGACTCAACAACTTTCATATATATATATATGTATTTTGCCAATTTAATTGGCAGAAATATACATAAGCTGCCATTGTGTTTTCTGAAGCCCAAGTTCAATTTCTGCAGAGGATTTAAGTTCAGTACCTAATTTTGTGTAGGGTATTTTGTATCTGAAAACCTGTGCTGCTGATGTTGCTCATATGGAGGCCAATAAGACTGACAGTGGCAATTTCTCCATCCCCTGTTTCCCCTTTCACCTCAGAGGTTGTTTCTAGCCTCCCTTGCAGTTGGTAGCTGAGCCCAGTCACCTCAAGAGCTTTGTCTCCTTTGGCATGTTTCTGTAATGCCTATACCTTATTTCTCCTTCAGAGCTTCTCTCAAAAGCAAATTCTCCTTCCCAGGATTTTAGGCAAAGTAGTTTTATTTCTCAACAAATTTCCCATACCTGGCAGAATTTTATTCATTTAGCAAATATGTATAATGGCCTTACTATATGTCCGATATGGCAGATTAAGTAGAAGAGGATTTGGTACCACACCTGCTGAAGAGGGGAAAAAAAAGATCTCTGTCTAGAAAAAATTTTTAAAGTGCAATATGTGTTTGTCTTTTGACCCTACCATCCCACTTCTAGGAATTTTCCCTAAAGCTACGCTGTGACACTATGAAAATATATATGCAGAAGGTTATTCATCTGAGACTTGATTGTAATTTTAAAATTTTAGAAACAATCTAAATGCTCATATCTAGGAAATAAATTGATACATCCAAAATTAAAGTATTATGCAGCAGTAAGAAAGCATGAGGTAGAGAGCTATGAACTTATGTGGAATGATTTCCATGCTATATTGTTAAATGAAGGAAGTGAAATACGATAAATCATCTCAATCGTTCTACCTTTATTGTAAAAAAGAGAAATTAAAAGAAAAACAAATATACAGGTGTTTGCTCATTTGAGCAAAATAAATGAAGGAAGAATAAACCAATGAATAATGAGATTGGTCAGCTACAGGGCATGGGTGAGAACGCGGTGGAAAGGATAGAAGAGAGGAGATGAAGACTCTCTGTACTTTCTGGTACAGTACTGACTTTTGGAATTATGCTAATGTTTCACAAACTCAAAGTAAATAAGTAAAATCAACAAATACAGTAGGAGATTCAAAATTGAATATTAATGGAAATAAATGAATATAACCATACCGAAGTGGCAGTGTGAGGGAAGATCTAACCCAGGTAACTTTGAAGTCAGTTTTTGAACTAATGCCCTCAGGCTAAAGACAAAAAGACTTTTAATCAAATATTAAGCTTTAATTGGTAGGCTTCTATTTTTTCAGAAGTGTATATTAGCAATCCTAAAACAAGTTTTTTATATTCCAGGAATTGAGCAAAAAAGTAAATATACATCATGGATCATGAGAGCCAGGTTTCTCCTATCAGAGAGATACAAATAAGGAAAGGAGAAGGAAGGACTGACTAAATCCTGCCACATTGGATTGTAATTAAAGGTGTCAGTGTGAACTCTTGGGAATGAATATACACGCATAAGCAATGGCAAAACCTATTCACATATCTTGATTTCTAAATACCATTCTCTCTTAAAAGGAACAAAGTCTCCTTCAGAGAAATGACTGATTCCAAGTCTAGGGCTTGCAAGGATAAAACAATTTTCTTTTCCTACAAGTGCTGTTCTGTAGACAATTAGGAATATCTGAATAACGTCTGTGTGCTAGATCAGAGAACAGAAAATTATGACCCATGAGCCAAGACACCCTACCACCAGTTTTGGAAAGTGAATCTATATTGAACACAGTCATGGCCTTTCATTTACATTATTTTCTCTGGCTACCTTTAAACTACAAGAACAGAGTTGAATGGTTAAGACAAAGACCATATGGTCTGCAAGGCCTAAAATAATTACTACCTGACCCTTAACAGAATAAGTTTGTCACCCACAGGATTAGATAATGGTATTGAATCAATGTTAAGTTCCTGATTTGGTAATTGTAGTGTGATTATGTAAAATAATTCCTTATTATTAGGAAACACAGAAGTTTTTTGGAGGTAAAGGAGTATCCTATCTGCAAATTACTCTTCAACACTTCAGGAAAAATATAATTCCACATACTAATATTAAATATATAAAAAATATATCAATAGATAGGTAGATATCATGAGAGTAATAAAGTGGAATGAATAAGCAGCTATAGTAAAAGCTGTAATTAAATGGTAACATTTGGTGAATCTGGATCAAGGGTGTCTGGGAATTTTTTGTACTATTTATGCAAATTTTTCATAGTTCTGAAAATATATTAAAAATATTAATAAAGGAAAGTGAAGTGGGAAGCACTTAGCTGACCTCTTGTTCTGGTCTGTGTTTTCTCCAAATACTCTTCCTACTTCGTTATGTTTCTCAGTCTCTTTTATAGATCTCTTTTCTTTAGATTGCTCCTTAAATCATTTTGTAATTCCAGTGTCAGAAGAGGCCAACTTGCTGTCAAATAATTAAATAAACTTTCAAGAGTTCTCCTTTATCAGGTTCTGTAGGAAATCTAACACTGTCTATAAGATTTCTTCAAATTCTAGCAAGTGAAGGTAGGGGTGGGGGTGAAGAGTGGTTACTTTTATTATCCCTTCTTATACCAAGTTTCCAGTGTGGTAACTTCACTTGCACCATTTACTTTTCCTGTAACTGTCTTTATTCTTCTACTCTTTGTCAACCCATATCTGGAATTCAGCTTCCTTCCCAGGATATCTTGCTCATGCTCAGGACGTCTTCAAATGAGAAGATGTAAAATGAATATGACACATCTCACATCTACGAAGTTTTCCTTCTATCACACTATGCACTATTAGGAATATCTCACTGGTTATATTTCCCCATAGGCTCCAGGTTCCCTCCATATTGCTTACCCACTCTTCCCTTGGATTTCTCCACCTTCGAGTTCAATCCTTCCTATCCTATTTTAAAGAGCCACTAAATTCCATATTCTTAGGTCTATACCCCCATATGGATTTCCAAAAACTCAATGTCTCTGCTAAAAAATATATCTTGATTCTGGAGTCTCACCCTGCAGCATAAAATTTCAGAAATCCATTCTTTTCATTCTAAGTAGATAGAGGTATATTATATCTATTGAGTTATAAACAAACATGTATTATACATATATTTATTTAGAAAAAGCTCTGAAACTTATACAAATCAGAGCTCATCTTGAAATTCTGGACATTGAAGATACCAGTAGAGTTGCTTTTGCCTATTAGAAATATATGCAGTACTAAGAGCCCAGAATCTGCAGTCAAACTGTCTTAATTTGCATTTTCACTCCACTAGGCAATGAGTGATCCTAGGCAAGCTACTTGAGTGTTCTGTGCCTTCCTTTCCTCCACTGTTCATTGAGAGTTACAATGGTATCTACTTCACAGTCATTCACACATGTGACCGTGGCAGCAATTTTTTGATAATAAAACCTGGAGACAAAGTTCCCATCAGTAAGCAATATTTAAATAATATCCCATGAAAATTATATAATACAATTCAGTTATTACATGAATGACACAGATTTTTATTTGCTGATTTAAAAAGATATGCTCAAATTAAAAAAAAAAACTTAAAATTATATATAATTAAATCTCGGAAGAATCACCAGAATTTTGATTACCTAACCTTAAGGAACTAGGGAGAGAGGTTCTCACTTTTCATTTCGTACCTTTTCATACCGTTTGAGTTTCCTAACCATATAAAATGGTATTATTGGTTAAGTGAACAAGAGATATATTGGCAGTGAAATTATGGGTAATTTTAATTTTATTTGTAGTTTACTATACAATAAAAAATCCAATATGTGTTCTAGCTATATATTATGAAAGGGAATAAATTATTAATAGCATTCATGCCAGGAATTGGCTATAAACTGAAAAATGTTCTTGTGAGTTTTTGACATTTATATGAATGAATGAAAACAAATATGATTATACTGACAAAAAATAAACAAAAAATAAGGAAACACATATGTGTACAATTAACAAATTATTTTTCATAGTGCTTGATACAGAATAAATGTTCTGTAGGTTCTTTTGGTTTTTTTTGTTGTTGTTATTATTACTGTTGTTATAAGCTATAGCCAGCATCAATTTTTTGAATATGGGTAGTTAGAGCACAATACTAGACAAGTGTGGGAAAATGACCTCACTTAACATGGTAATAATTTCAAGAAAGAAGTAAACTTTAAAATATATTTTTAAAAATACCAGGAGACTATTAATCCAAACAATAGGAAAGGGATTTGATTTCTTCTGTTCCCATGTTGACGAAAATACTAAGACTGTGCTTTGAGGTCTTTAAGAAAATTCTGTGACCTGAGACCAGGGATAACTGATTTCTGAATAATTTGAGAAGTTACTTTTTTTTTTTCTCTTCCATTCAGGAGTATAAAGTCTGCAGAGACAACTTTCATAATAAAACTATGCTTTCCCTTTGGTGTCCCGTATGATTACTCAAGAAATCAGTAATCAACATAGGCCAGACTAAGGCAGGATTTTTAAAGTGGACATTCTTTAAGAAGAAGAACTGGGGATTCAACTCTGTTCCAGAATTAAGTTCTTCAGCAAGAAATGGACTGTTTGTGCAGTAGCAGGTGTATATACTAATAGAATGATTTTGGTTTTAATTAGTAGCATTTCCCTGCAAAAGAATTACATATGCTGCTTACTCAACGTTTTTTAAAGGGCCATTAATGTTTTTGTAATCTCTTTTCTTTCCAGACTACACTTTAAAAGGCTTTTAAAATTTCTGTTTTCATTATGAAGGGAATACAAAATAGGTACTATGCTTATGGCAAATTTTTGTTTCCTGTGAAATATTCCAACTAGGGATTCAAATAAACATGCTCACAGCCTTACATGTACAATTCACTTTGAGTTTATAAACTTTATTGGGGCTTTTTATTGTAAAGAATTGAGCCTTAAAATCTGCAGCAGAAAAAAATGTTTTGAGATATCCACAAATGGATATTTCCCAAAGGAAACTCTTTAGCTGCCATTAGCTCTCATAGGTGCTGGATGGAAGAGTGAGGGGGAAGGTATGCCTCAGCACGCACAGTCAGAAGCTGGATTGGGTGCTGCCTTTTGAACTAAATAGTAGTAGTTAATTGAATTTAGATTTATTACATGGTAAAACTCAGAATGGAAATACTTTTGAAAAATATTCTTGGATATTTACTATAAGGTCATCCTTTGAACTCAAGGTCTTCCATGTGTTCCTCAAGTTCACAGAAACTTCTGATACAAGGCTGAATGAACTTGATTTCCATGTTTGAAGGTTGGACTGTCAGCAGTTTATGGAATTTTGCAAAAAGGTGCAATGGTATTATGTTTCTCAGAGAGACTGCAGGTCAGAAAATCAACTGAATGGATTTTTCTAAAGACATAATTTAAAAAGGTCTATGGATTACAAGCCTATGATATCTTTTTTTTTTTTTTTTTTTTTTTTTGCGGTATGCGGGCCTCTCACTGTTGTGGCCTCTCCCATTGCAAAGCACAGGCTCCAGATGCGCAGGCTCAGCAGCCATGGCTCACGGGCCTAGCCACTCCGCAGCATGTGGGATCTTCCCGGACCGGGGCACGAACCTGTGTCCCCTGCATCGGCAGGTGGACTCTCAACCACTGCGCCACCAGGGAAGCCCCTATGATATCTTATTTTTATATGCTCAACTTGATTTCTATGGATCCTGTATATCAGGGCTTCTGATTTTTATCTTCTATGATGGAAGAGCAAAATCACAGAAGCAGTTTTAATATACTCGTGCTAAGACACAGTAGTAATTACAAAAGAAAGGAGAATACTTAATTCAGTTTAATTAGGGGATCGAACAGAGAGATCATGTATATTGTATACCTTTATCTATTAATTGTATGCCATGTATGTTAGAAATATATAGCAGCTAAGGACTAGGAGAAAAAGTTTGGTGACAATATAGCATTGAATTTTTTTTTTTTTTGACAAAAATAATCCTGGGAAAACACTGCCAGACTGTATGGGAAGGCACAAAGTGTGACTGCTTGTGGAGAGAAAATGTCATAGCTGGCTAGATCACAGTGTGTTTCTATAAAAAAATGGCTCTTGGTCTGCTAAAGTCAGATATTCAAAGGCCATGGTTTCACAACCATCAAAAAGATTGAAAAGCTATGTCAACCACAGCAATAAATAGTATATACACTTTCATAAACTGACCACATCTCAAGGAAGAGTTTACTTTTGCTTTCTCAGGAGGTGAATTAAGAGCATACTTTAAAAGAGATTTATCCAGGATGGACGATCAGTGAGGACAGATTTTTACAACAACAACAACTGTGATTGAGTGTTTTCCTCAAGTATCTTTCCTATGTTGTACAGTCACACATTTTCTAAACGATCAAGCGTAAAATTATTCTTTACAGTTTAGAATCAATTGTAATTGAGGCAAAAGTATAAAATCAAAATCTGTAAGAGACTTTGAGAATTGCTGATTTATTATTGCATGAAAGAGATGACAAACCCATTAGATTAAAAAACTACTGCTACCTCAACATAATAAAGGCCATATATGACAAACCCACAGTTACCATCATTCTCAATGGTGAAAAACTGAAACGATTTTCTCTAAGATCAAGAACAAGACAAGGTTGTCCACTCTCACCACTATTATTTAACATAGTTTTGGAAGTTTTAGCCACAGCAATCAGAGAAGAAAAAGAAATAAAAGGAATCCAAATTGGAAAAGAAGAAGGAAAGCTGTCACTGTTTACAGATGACATGATACTATACATAGAGGATCCTAAAGATGGTACTAGAAAACTATTAGAGCTAATCAATGAATTTGGTAAAGTAGCAGGATACAAAATTAATGCACAAAAACTCTCTTGCATTCCTATACACTAATGATGAAAAATCTGGAAGAGAAATTAAGGAAAAACTCCATTTACCATTGCAACAAAAAGAATAAAATACCTAGGAATAAACCTACCTAGGGAGAAAAAAAGACCTGTATGCAGAAAATTGTAAGACACTGATGAAAGAAATTAAAGTTGCTACAAACAGAGGGAGAGATATACCATGTTCTTGGATTGGAAGAATCAACATTGTGAAAATGACTATACTACCCAAAGCAATCTACAGATTTAATGCAATCCCTATCAAACTACCAATGGCATTTTTCACAGAACTAGAACAAAAAAATTCACAATTTGTGTGGAAACACAAAAGATCTCAAATAGCCAAAGTAGTCTTGAGAAAGAAAAACAGAGCTGGAGGAATCAGGCCCCTGGACTTCAGACTATATTACAAAACTACAGTAATCAAGACAGTATGATACTGGCACAAAAACAGAAATATAGATCAATGGAACAGGATAGAAAGCCAAGAGATGAACCCACGCACATACAGTCACCTTATCTTTGATAAAGGAGGAAAGACTATACAATGGAGAAAAGACAGCCTCTTCAATAAGTGGTGCTGGGAAAACTGGACAGCTACATGTAAAAGAATGAAGTTAGAACACTCCATAACACCATGCACAAAAGTAAACTCAAAATGGGTTAAAGACCTAAGTGGAAGGCCAGACATTATAAAACTCTTAGAGGAAAACATAGGCAGAACACTCCATGACATAAATCACAGCAAGACCCTTTCTGACCCACCTCCTAGAGAAATGGAAATAAAAACAAAAATAAACAAATGGGACCTAATGAAACCTAAAAGCTTTTGCGCAGCAAAGGAAACCATAAACAAGATGAAAAGACAACCCTCAGAATGGGAGAAAATATTTGCAAATGAAACAACTGACAAAGGATTGATCTCCAAAATTTACATACACTCATCCAGCTCAATATCAAAAAAACAAATAACCCAATCTAAAAATGGGCAGAAGACCTAAACAGACATTTCTCCAAAGAAGATATACAGATTGCCAACAAACACATGAAAGGATGCTCAACATCACTAATCATTAGAGAAATGCAAATCAAAACTACAATGAGGTATCACCTCACACCAGTCAGAATGGCCACCATCAAAAAATCTACAAACAATAAATGCTGGAGAGGGTGTGGAGAAAAGGGAACCCTCTTGCACTGTTGGTGGGAATGTAAATTGATACAACCATTATGGAGAACAGTATGGACATGGAAGCAACCTGTGTTCAACAACAGATGAATGGGTAAAGAAGATTGGTCCATATATACAATGGAATACTATTCAGCTGTAAAAAGAAACAAACCTGAGTTATTTTTAGTGAGGTGGATCACCTACAGTCTGTCATACAGAATGAAGTAAGTCAGAAAAGAAAAACAAATACCGTATGCTAACACATATATATGGAATCTAAAAAAAAAGAAGTTCTGAAGAACCTAAGGACAGGAATAAAGACACAGACGTAGAGAATGGACTTGAGGACACAGGGAGGGGGAAGGGTAAGCTGGGACGAAGTGAGAGAGTGGCATGGACATGTATACACTACCAAATGTAAAACAGATAGCTAGTGGGAAGCAGCCATATAGCACAGGGAGATCAGCTTGGTGCTTTGTGACCACTTAGGTCGGATAGGGAGGGTGGGAGGGAGATGCAAGAGGGAGCAGCTATGGGGATATATGTATACATATAGCTGATTCACTTAGTGATACAGCAGAAACTAACACAACATTGTAAAGCAATTATACTCTAATAAAGGTGTTAAAAAATGTTAATAGACAGAAGAAAGGTGGCAAAACACTAGAGAACCTAGCATTTAGGCTGAGACAACAACAACAACAAAAAAAACTCCTGCTACTACAACTACAGCTACTATGACTATAATAGACTGAAACAAAGCAATGTCCACATTACACAGATTCTTCTTTCCTTTCATGGAGTGAAGACTTTGCCTCTGCCACTGATATAATGTTGTTGATTAAATGTATCTAACATATTTAATATGTGAAACCCTAAAAGATGTGCAAAATTTACACCAGATTTTAAATCCAAGTAAATGGGTTTTTAATGCATGCAAGAAATTACGTGGTACAGCTTTTCACTTATAACAATCCTCTCAGTTCTTTAAGTGACACATTTTTTAAACGAAAATAATGAATGGTTTGTATGCCAAAGTAAGATATCTTCAATTAAATGTATCGGAAAAAATCTTTGTAAATGTAAGCAATTTGATTAAGACATTTGATAAAGAGATGCCACCCTTTTACGGACACAGCTCTCAAAGAGGCTCAGGGGACCTCGGAATTTTAGTGTGATCTTGGAAATGTGTATGGATCTCAGCTCAATGGTTTAAAACAATAAGGAAGGGGCTTCCCTGGTGGCGCAGTGGTTGAGAGTCCGCCTGCCAATGCAGGGAACATGGGTTCATGCCCTGGTCCAGGAGGATCCCACATGCCGCGGTGCGGCTGGGCCCGTGAGCCATGGCCGCTGAGCCTGCGCGTCCGGAGCCTGTGCTCCGCAACAGGAGGGGCCACAGCAATGGGAGGCCTGCATACCACAAAAAAAAAAAAAAAAAAAAACCAATAAGGAAGAAAAAGAAAGAGAGGACAAAAAATAAGAACAATTTGCTTAAAATTATGGTCTTTAATATTTGTGAACTGCATACAAAGATCAGGATTATCCAAGGTTTTACTCCCTCTTTTGGTAGAAAGCCTTTACTCCAGGAAATGAAAGGTGGAATTAAGCGATCACTTAGCTAGAGGATCCAGTTTTACCTGTGCCTCCAAGAATTTACTAGTTGGAGAATGGGGACCATAAATTCACCACTTGACATAGTGGGTAGTCAAAAAAATGTTTCATGTAATTTATATGAAAACCTCAGCTAAATCTATAATACATATTTAAATATAAAGAGAAATGTTCTTTCATATTTAAATACCATGGATAAAATATAGATACATGGATAACTGTAAATCTTGTGGTTTTAGAACGCTGGAAAGAAGAACTAACATTGAATTGGATTCTCATAAGAGGAATGAATTGAGAATGTGACAATTACCTAGTAAATCAGGCTGTAGGTAGACAACCTTTATAATTAAAACTGAAATTTAAGCTTAATATGTGCTTTTTCTTTAGACATGCTGCAACATATTCTGAAACTGTGCTTTATCTTGTCAATAATGAAGTGTCAAGACTGCAGTGTTTGCTGGTGCATAATGGATATTGAATACATTTTGATGCATAACAAAAATCTTAGCATTAAGACAAGTTTAGATAATAGAGTAATATTTGATTCAGTTAACACATATATAACCCATTGGCTTATATTACCTTTTAGTCTAATTAAATATAGTATTGCTGTGCTCAATTCTCACAAGAAATCATGAAAAAGAATTTAAATAATTATGTAGACTCATATTATCTATCCATTTATATTTTATTTTATCATAATTTCATTTCTATTGTTGTTTCAGCTACAAAAACTAAGCTGGATTTCCTCAAGTAGGGCAGTTAATTGGTTTGAGGCTCCCTGCTCAGTATATTTATTTTAGCTGCAAACATTTTCTGAAAAAGAAAAATCTGACTCCTGAAAGAAGCTATAATTAAAGCAGATAACCAGAACCAGATGGTTCTGATTCCATTTTACTAATAAAGGAAATCAAAATGTTTGTGTAGATTACTTAAAGACACACTGAACATTACTGGAAAGCAGGTCCTCTAAATTCTTGTCATTTTTGTCATTCACTCCAGCATACAACAAATATGAAGGCAGGTAGAAAAGCAGAGTAGATATCTAAAGAAAAATGGGGGAGAGGGTAGTAATTGAAAATTTGTCATTTTTAAGCTGTTCATAATTAGTAACCAATACTTATCAAAAAGAAATCAAACTTACATCCCCTTCTCCAGCATTTACTTTCAAAATGGGGACTTGGGGAAATTCAGCCCACACAATTAATTTTACCTTTTTCCATGTTTATAAAATTGAGTTCCTACTCCATATGCAATTATGTAACTTTCCTTTTGTTTAACATAATAGCATTCTACATCATTAAGTGTAGATTGATGATAGGTAGACAGAAAGATAGATGATAGATAGATAGGTGATAGACAGATATACAGAGATATATATTCTAAAATGTTATTCTTCATTTTAGCATATTATTCCCCTGGATAAATGCGTTATTGTATTTTAACTATATAAACATTGTTTTAAAGCCTTTCTCCATTATAAATAATGTGGTAGTGTCCAATTTTCTAAATAAATCTCTGAGTGCCTCTCTGGTTAACTTCTTAAGATTATTTCCTAAAGGTAGAATTACCAGGTCAAAATATGTGACTATTATAAAGACTTTTGATGAACATTGCCAAAAATTATCATTTGAAGGCTTACTAATTTTTATTTCATCAGTAATCTAATGTATGTATTATTTCATGAAGTTTCACTATAACTGGGTTTTATTTGTCATATTTTTGTTTTACATAGGTTTTATTTTATGAATTATCTGTTCATATCAAGTGCCAATATTCTATCATAAATTTTCAAATTTTTATTTTATAACATAATTTAGGAACCTTTAATCATTTTCCTCTTATCTGTTAAAAGTACAACCAGTTCCTTTAATATCTTACTACTTTGCCTGATATAACTAATATTGTGATTAACACATAGCAAGTACAAAACAAATCACATAAAAATATTTGGAAAGTATATTATTTCAAATGCCATTGCATATATGTGTTTAAAGGAGGAAGAGCACCACAGTATAACACCATACCCCTCATAATTCATTGTCTTATTTAATATCAGAGGCAGAAAAGTATTGTAAGTAGAGGAGCTTAAAGTAGAAGAGACCATTCTATGAACTATGCCCTTAAACCTAAAAATGATGCAATGTTTGTCCTATCACCATACAGATGAGGGGACTTCTGCTTCATAGTTTACATTTATGATTTCTTATATTTTCAGTTTACATCTTAGATTTATTATATTTATCTTTCTTCTTTTTTATAGTTACATTCTTTTTCATCCTTGTGAAATGCTGAGGCATTGTGAGGTTTGTATGTGTGTACAAAGGGTGAGATCTGAGTGGATTATAAATTTACAAGAGGGCATTAGAGAAAACTTCCTGTGCAACTAGAAAGAGCTTACATATCAACGAACATATTTTATAATGTAACCAAATTAAATAATTTTGGTAAAAAATCTTTAACCTTTTTTATGGGTACCATAATTCTTCTATATATACCCAGAGTAATGCAGTTCTATTTTTTTTAATAAATGTATTTATTTTTATTTTATTATTTATGTATTTATTTTTGGCTGCACTGGGTCTTTGCTGCTGTACGCAGGCTTTCTCTAGTTGTGGTGAGCGGGGGCTACTCTTCGTTGCAGTGCACGGCTTCTCATTGTGGTGGCTTCTCTTGTTGTGGAGCACGGGCTTTAAGAGCACAGGCTTCAGTAGTTGCGGCACATAGGCTCAGTAGTTGTGGCTCGTGGGCTCTAGAGTGCAGGCTCAGTAGTTGTGGCGCACAGGCTTAGTTGCTCCACGGCATGTGGGATCTTCCCAGACCAGGGCTCAAACCCGTGACCCCTGAGTAATGCAGTTCTAAATCTGAGATTCATTATTAAATGATTAAGACAAAAACTAAAATTGAATTAAACTCTACCAAAACAGAACTTAGGCTTTTAACTTATTCATCAAGATTATGTCAACTCAGTAACCAAATTTAAAAAAATACACAGAGGGCTTCCCTGGTGGCACAGTGGTTGACAGTCCACCTGCCGATGCAGGGGACGCGGGTTCGTGCCCCAGTCCGGGAGGATCCCACATGCCATGGAGCGGCTGGGCCCGTGGGCCATGGCCGCTGGGCCTGTGCGTCCAGAGCCTGTGCTCCGCAATGGGAGAGGCCACAACAGTGAGAGGCCCGCGTATCTCAAAAAAAAAAAAAAAAAAATACACAGATATTTATCTTTGATAAGAAAGGTCTAAAAGAAGACCTTTTTTTAAAGATATTCACTATTTCCTTTGATACATATTATATATATATATATGTATGTGTACATGTACTTCATCCTACTACACTGACATTTTGAAATTCTTTTCAAACTACCATTTTCTATGTGAGAAGGCACGATGTGACCCAATCAACTACACTGGGAATCACAGCTCTATGTGGAGAAAGTAGCTGAGAGGATTGCAGTACATTTGGAGTAACTGGCCTCGATCTATAATAAATTTCAAATGACTGGCTCAAAACACAGATCCAGGGCAGGAAATCAATCCCTTAGAAAAATCTTTTGGATAAAAATGCCACTGATTTAATTGGAAAAGCCTTAATTTTGAAAACCAATGCTCCAGAAAATGCCAAATTAAGTGGACAATTACTCTGGATTGCTTGGAGATAGCTTCACAATTTCGGCAAAAGGACTGAACAAGAAACTTTTTCTTTAGAGAGAAATCATCAGATGTGTCTTTACTGTTACATGAATGCCATTATAACTCCAGATGAAAATATAAAAAATCTGAATTGCATGGTAAAATTATGGCAAGTAATCTGAGAAATATGAAAACAGGAGACTAACATGAGTAAACCCAACTTCTTACCCTACAATATATTTACATATGTAAAGATAGGAGCTCTTCTCTTTTTGAATAATCAGAAATAGTCAAGCAGCCAGAATTCCTCTGGATAATACCATCATATTTTTTTATTCAAAATTCCTTTCTAGCGTCCGGAGCCTGTGCTCTGCAACGGGAAAGGCCACAACAGTGAGAGGCCCGCGTGCTGAAAAAAAAAAAAATTCCTTTCTAAGGTCTACAATTGTATTCAAACATAACTGGGAGACAAGGCCTCATGGTTCAGCTTTTAGTGTATCCTTCGGTATACCAACCATGTAACACCACATTAATGTACGGATTTGCTGATTCTTGTAAAGAGATAATTTCGTGTCATGTCCACAGATAAGATGAGCTGAATAGTTTGTGATCATCTATTTGCCATATACAAATGTTCAGATATTACTTTCTCTCTGAAGCTTCCCCTGTTCCTAACCCTCTAATCTACTCCTTCCGTTTTTGTTCTACTTTAATTATATATTAGTGTATAGTATCATAATTAAAATTTTGTATGTATCCTATCTTTACTTACTGACACAGTATTTGGAGGTAGAAACTTAAATTTAAATTATTTAAATTATTACAGGCATACCTCATTTATTGTGCTTCCCAGATATTGTATTTTTTACAAATTTAAAGTTTGTGGCAATCCTGCATTGATCAAATCTATAGGTACCATTTTTCAACAGCCCTTGCTCACCTCATGTCTCTGTGTCACATTTTGGTAGTTCTTGTGATATTTCAAACTTTTTCATTATTATATTGTTATGATGCTCGGTGATCAGTGATCTTTGATGTTACTATTATAATGTTTTAGGGCACCACAAACCATGCTCATATATGATGGCAAACTTAATCGATAAATGTATGTTTTCTGACTGCTCTACTGACCAGCCATTCTCCTGTCTCTCTCCCTCTCTTCAGGCATCTCTACTCCCTGGGACACAACAATATCGTAATTAGGCCAATTAATAACCCTACAATGACCTCTAAACGTTCAAGTGAAAGGAAGAGTCTCTTTCACTTTAAATCAAAACCTAGACATAATTAAGCTTACTGAGTTGTGAATGCAAAGAAACAGTTCTTGAAGGAAATTAAAAGTGCTCTTCCAGTGAGCACACAAATGATAAGAAAGCAAAACAGCCTTATTGTTGATATGGCAAAAGTGTTATTGGTCTGGATAAAAGATCAAACCAGCCACAAGATTCCCTTAAGCCAAAACCTAATGTAGAGCAAGGCCCTAATTCTGTTCAATTCCATGAAGGCTGAGAGAGGTGAGGAAGTCTTAGAAGAGGTGAAGGTAGCAGAGGTTGGTTCATGAGGTTTCAGGAAAGAAGCCATCTCCATAACATAAATGTGCAAGGTGAAGCAGCAAGTGCAGATGTAGAAGCTGCAGCAAATTATCCAGAAAATCTAGCTAAGATAATTAACGAAGTTGGCGCCACTAAACAACAGATTTTCAATGCAGATGAAACAGCCTTATATCGGAAGAAGATACCATCAAGGACCTTCATAGCTAGAGAAGAGAAGTCAATGCCTGGCTTCAAACCTTCAAAGGGCAGACTAACTCTCTCGTTATAGGATAATGCAGCTGGTGATTTTTAGTTGAAATCAATGCTCATTTATCATTCTGAAAATCCCAGAGCCCTTAAGAATTATGCTAAATCTACTCTGCCTATACTCTATGAATGGAACAACAAAGCCTCAGTGACAGCCCATCTGTTGACAATATGGTTTACTGAATATTTCAAGCCCATTGTTTAAAACCACTGCTCAGAAAAAAAAAAGATTACTTTCAAAACATTACTCATATTGTTCATTGACAATGGACCTGTTCACCCAAGTGTTCTGATGGAGGTGTACAACAAGATTAATGTTGTCTTCATGCCTGCTAAAACAACATCCATTGTGCAGCCCACGGATCAAGGAGTAATTTCCACTTTTAAGTCTTATTATTTAAGAAACACATTTTGTAAGACTATAGCTGCCATCAACAGTGATTCCTCTAATGGGTCTGGGCAAAGTAAGTTGAAAAAATTGTGTAAAGAATTCACCATTCTAGATGCCATGAAGAACATCCATGATTCCATGATTTGGAAGAGGTCAACCTATAGACATTAACAGGAGTTTGGAAGAAGCAGGTTCTGACACTCATGGGTGACTTGACTGGAGGAAGTAACTGCAGATGTGGTGGAAATAATAAGAGAACGAGAACTAGAAGTGGAGCCTGAAGATGTGACTGATTTGCTGCAATGTCACGCTAAAACGTTAAGGGATGAGGAGTTGCTTGTTATGGGTGAACAAAGAAAGTAGTTTCTTGAGATGGAACCTACTCCTAGTGAAGATTCTGTGAAGACTGTTGAAATGACAACAAAGGATTTAGAATATTACATAAACTTAGTTGATAAAACAGTGGCAGGGTTTGAGAGGATTGGCTTTAATATTGAAAGACATTCTATTGTGGGTAAAATGCTATCAAACAGCACTGCATGCTACAGAGAAATCATTCCTGAAAGGAAGAGCCAATCAATATAGCAAACTTTATTGCCGACTTATTTTAAGAAATTTCTACAGCCACCCCAGCCTTCAGCAACCATAACCATGATCAGTCAGTAGCTATCAACAGAAAGGCAAGACCTCCCACCAGCAAAAAGGTTACGACTTGCTGAAAGCTCATATGATGGTTAGCATTTTTTAGCAATAAAGTATTTTTTAAATTAAGGTATATACATTGTTTGTTTAGATATAACTCTATTGCACACTTAATAGACTATAGTATGGTGTAAATGTAGCTTTTATATGCACTGGGCAACCAAAAAATTTGTTTGGCTTGCTTCACTGCTATATTTGCTTTATTGCAGTGATCTGGAACTGACCTGCAATATCTCTGAGGTATTGCAGATATATGTGTGTGTGTGTGTGTGTGTGTGTGTGTGTGTGTGTGTGTGTGTGT